>NC_083096.1:176939805-177587305 GCF_949774975.1 Lagenorhynchus albirostris
CGTGAAACGGCGGGGAAAAGACAATTTATTTGATAAATGGTGTGGGTTCAAGTGAATATTCATGGGGGCTCTTTAAACAAAGGCAAAACAGCAATGACCTTAGAAAATAAATGTAGGGCGTCGTTGAGACTTCAGCGGAGGGGAAGCCTTACAAAGCAGGACGTGGAAAGCGCTGGAGTCATAACGGAAAAGATGGATCAATCTGACTACGCTGAAATGAAGAGCGTCGCTTCCTCAAAAGACACCGCAAAGAGGAGGAGAAGGCAAGCCACAGGGTGGGAGAAGATGCTTTGGACACAATTATAGGACAAAGAATTATAAGAAGCCCCAACAAATCAATTTTTTAAAAAGAGAGAAATGAAAACATGCATTCACACAAATGTTTTTCATTATAGCCCCGAAATGGAAACCACTCAAAAATCCAAAAACTGTTTGGATGAACAAAGTGTGGTGTCCCTATCTATACAATGGAAGGCTATTAGGTAATAAACAGGAGTGAGCTGAGGACCCCAATCTGTCACCATGGGAACCGGGGGTGGGGGGCATCGACACCTGCAGAGGCTGGCCTGCTCTGCTGCACATGCCCCAGCACCTGCCTCAGTGTCTGGCATCCGAAAGGTGACACGAATGAGTCCTTCCATTATCTACTCTGGCCCTCGAAGCCCTCAGCCCCAGAAGACCCGGAGACCCTCTTCTCCCCACGCTGGGAAAGACCACAGCTCGGTGCCTGCCTGCCCTGACTGCCACACACAGTCGCCCAGCCATCGGACACCGTTTCCCTGGAGACAGCGCACAGCTTCTCTGGAGAACTTACCTGGATCTGGACTGAGCCTCCCCACGGAGGAGCTAGAGTGGGCAGTGATTTTAGAAGCATCTTCTGGGGCGAGGGGGGCGCCCCCTCCGAGAAGTGTGGTCCTGGCATCAGAGCTTGCTGGAGAGGTCAGGGTGGGCTTGGCCTGGGGGATGGTGCTGCTGGGAAGGAAGCGGGGGATGGGTCTGGCAATTTTCCTGATGGGACAAGGGGAGTCTGTGCTCAGCAATAACCGTTTCCATAGAGAATAGGTCCCCAGACGCTCTGCCCACAGCCTCTGGCGGGCCCGCTGTCAGCTCCTGGGAGTAAGGACTGTTTTCTAGGCCTTCTCGGTCTCCTGTGTGCTCAGGGCAGGCTGGGCACACAGTAAGGCCTCAAATGACTTGTGGGTTGGCAGAGAGGCTCCCTGGGCTGAACCTCATCCTCACCCCCAGCCAGCAGTGCCCTGGACCTCCTGTGGGGTGGGACAGCCCCACGCTAAGGTCAGCAGGATAGGAGGGGGCCGGGAGTCACCTGGCAGGGGCTTTGCAGTCCTGCGGGCTGGCGCTGCAGTTGGGGCTGGCCCCTGGGGAAGGCAGCTCACAGACAGTGTTCCTCTGCGCTGTGCCTGCAGGGAGGATGGTGATGCCTTCAGACTTGGTATTACAGAGCCAGAGGCTCCGAAATACGCCTTTTACCACCGCAACCCAGGAAAACACAGTGGCCATCTGCTGTTTGTGCCTGCCCAGCATCCGTTCCCTTTTGGGGTAAAGCCGTCCAATTTTCCCTGGAGAATTACACCTCCCAGTCTCAATGTCTGTGGTAGGGGGCTGGGACCCCACTTCAGGAGTAGCCATGGGACCAGGCTGGACCAATCAATCCATCCCATTCCTCTGGCCATGATGCACTGGTTCAGGGGTGGGCACATGACCCAAGACACGCCTATGAAAGGCAATTTCAAGATTTTATTTTGGTTGTTGAGAATGTGGGAAGGAGAAGCTGTCTTTCCACTAGGGTTGGGTAGGAAGCAAGCCAGGAGCTGCTGGTAGGTATTTTACAGACAAACCAACACATAGGGGAGTAGAGATGAGAGACGGGAAAAGACAGAGCTCCTGGATCCAGCCATGCCTTAAGCTCCACTAAGCTATCCTCAGACACTTCAGTTACATGAGCCAAAAACATTGTAACTTGCAAGCCAAAGAGTACTGGAGAATACTGGGTGGAAGCAAAAGTGGAGAAGAAAACACTTAGTGCTTTCAATCAAGTGGACTGGAGTTAGGAAGTTTTGGTAGAGGAGGGTGTGAGCAATGCTGACTTATCTATCTGCACTGTGGTGGGGTGATAAGACCTGGGCATAAGGTTCAAACACTGGATTAGATATTCCCTGCTCTGTGATCTTGAGCAATTAATTACCTGCCATCTCTAAACCTCAATTTCCTCACATAAAATGGGGCTAATACAGTCTTATGACGTCTGGAGAATTTCAGGGGAGAAAGCCTATGCAAGGTCTTAGTGTAAGGCTTAGCCATAAGCTTGATCTGAGACAGAAACTACTTTCCATTCTACAGTGGAAGAGACTGAGGTCCTGCGAGGTGCTCAGTGGGAAGTCCCACAGAGGAATCTAGAAGTTAGCCAGGCTTTCGCGGCCAAAGGTTGGAGCACTTCTAAAGCAGGGCTGAAAAAAAAAAAAAAAAAAAAAAGCAGTGCTGTCCAATAAAATATGTCAATCACATGTCATCATTTTAAATTTTCTAGTAGCCACATTTTAAAAAGTAAAAAAGAAACAAGTGAAATTAAGCAATACGTTTATTTAACCCAATATATCTAAAATATTATGCCAATAGGTAATCAACATAAAAAATAATTAATGAGATGTTTTACATTCTTTTCCTATACTAAGTATTTGAAATCGGGGGCATATTCTATACTGACAGCACATGTCAGTGCAACTGGCCACATTTTAAGCGTGGCCCGTGGCACCGCCTCGGGCAGCAGGTCTGGGGGCAGCAAAGAGAGGCCTCTGGCGCCACCGTGTGGCAGGTGCAGGAACACCGTCGAGAGAGCTTCGCCAGCCAGAGCTGGTCCACAGACTGGAGCAACAGAACTCAAGGCTACTTTTCTTAGAGACACAAGAGTTTCTGAGCTGAAAAGCCCCCATGCAAGGCCTTCTAGTCACACCTCTGCATTTTACAGATGGGAAGACTGAGGCCCAGAGAGGACTGGGAACACGCGCCACGAGGCAAAGCTGTACAAAACCCCAGGTACCTGATGTCCAATCCAGAGCACTTTCCACGCCACCACCTGCCCCTGCTTGTGGGTGGCGGGCTTCTGAGGGTCCCTCCGCTGAGGGTTCTGTGTGACCAGAGAGAATCCGGCCAGATCTGAACCCCACCACCCCCAGCTCTGATCTCCCTGTCACATCATTCAACACATATCTCTGAAGAGCAGATTCTGTGCCGGGTGTCTAATTAGGCAGCGGGGAGATGACCGTGGCCCTCACGAAGCTACGGCCTAGGGAGGGATACAAGCACCGACCACACCGAGACAGACACAAGTGTTCGCCTCCATGTCGAGAAGTGACCTGGGAGAGGTCGGGAGGAGATGTTTGGACAGAGAGCTGAAAGCAGAGTTGACTGAGTGAACGGGGAAGGAAGGGTGTCCCAGAAAGAGCGAACAGCATGTGCGAATGCGTGGTAGAGTGAGAAGCACGGTGCATCCCTGGACCAAAATGGGAAACCAGCCCTCATCTTCCAGGAAACTTCCAGGACAGAAACTTCAGGTTTCTTTCTTGTTTATCAGGCATCAAAGAATTTCTACCCTGATCCTCAAACCAACCCAAGACCTCTTCCAGCCAGGGCGGTGCCTGGGACTCTCTGAGCCTGGGACCTGAGGTGCAGGGAAGGGGCAGCAGGGGCCTCCGTTTGCATCCCTGGCATCATCGGGATAGGAGATGTGATCTGTCCAACAGGAAGGAGGAGGTGGGAGGTGGAGAGTCGTTGGGAGGTCTGCGGGGGGGAATCATTGGCACAGATCGTGGTCCTGGGTGGGGATACTCACCCTGGAACTTGACAACCATCCCTGTTGGGCAGATGGAGTGAGGGAGGCAGCGGGCACAGGAGTTGACGACTGATGTGCCACAGAACATGCCAGTCCGGCACTCGCAGACGCGGGTAGAGTTCCATGAGCATGGCTTCTTCTCCACGAGGTCGTCTAAGGGACACAGAGAAGGGTCACCGGGGACAGAGGGAGGGCAAGGGAAGGGACTCAGAAAAGTCCCAGGGACAGTCCAGCACATGAGGGAGGATGCTGCTATGGCATTCTGTTGGGCGGGGCAGCTGGTATGCCCAGCCCTTCCTTCCAGAGTGTTCCTGATGTGAGCACTAGAGGGCAGGCGGGGTCCATGAGGCAGCCTCCACCTCCCAGCCTGCATCCCTGGAGATGACTAAAATGGTATTAAAAAGAATTGAATGTCCCAATATTAAAATGGGCAAAAAAGACATGGAGGAGCATTAAGTGCAAACTTCTCAGTGAAAGCAGCCAATTGGAAAGGCTACATACTGTGATTCCAACTACATGACCTTCGGGAAAAGACAAAACTACAGAGACGGTAAAAAGATCAGTGGTTGCCAGGGTTTGGTAGGGGGTGCGGGAGGGGAAGATGAATGGGCAGAGCACAGAAGATTTTTAAAGCAGTGAAACTATTCTGTATGATAGTGCAATAGTGGATAAATGACATTACACATTTGTCAAAAATCATAGAATATACAACACAAAGAGTGACCCTTAATGTAAACTATGAACTTTAGTTAATAATGCACCAATATTGGTTCATCAACTGTAACAATGTACCACACTAATGCAAGATGTTAATACTGGGGAAAAGTGTGAGAGCAGCATATGGGAAATCTCTGTACTTTCTGCTCGGTTTTTCTATAAACTGAAAACTGCTCTAAAAAAAAGTCTATTAAATTTTGGGGTTTTTTTTTAATGGGCAAAGGATTTAAGAAGACTTTTCTCCAGAGAAGATATACAAACGGCCAGTAAGCATATGAAAAGATGCTCAATGTCATTAGTCATCCGATCCATCTATGAGTCATCAAACCAAAACCACTATGACAGACCACGCCATATCCACTAGGGTGGATGGAATAAAAAAGATAGACAATGACAAGTGTTGGCGAGGATATGGAGAAATTGGAATCCTCATAGAATGCTAGCGGGAATATAAAGTAGGACAGAGCTGTGGAAGGCAGTCTGGCAGTTCCTCAAAAAGTTAAACATAGATTTACTATATGATCCAGCAATTCCACTCTTAGGTACATACCCAAGACAACTGAAAACTTATGTCCACACAAAAACGTGTACATGCATGTTCATTCCAGCATGATTCCTAATAGCCAAAAAGTAGAAACGACACCAATGTCCATCAACTGATAAATGGATAAACAAAATGTGTTATATCCATATAACACAATATTATTCAGCCATAAAAAGGAATGAAGTGCTGATACACACTACAACATGAATGAACCTTGAAAGCACTATATAAAGTGAAAGAAGCCAGACACTAAAAGCCACTTACTGCATGAGTCCATTTATATGAAATGTCCAGTGTAGGCAAATCCATAGAGACAGGAAGTAGATTAGTGATTGCCAGGGGCTGGAAGGAGGGGAGAATTGGGAGCTAAGGGGGTTTCTTTTTATTAGATAGTGGTGGTGGTTGCACATTGTGAATATAATAAAACCACAGCACTGTACACTTTATTTATTTTTTAATACATTTATTTATTTATTTTTGGCTGTGTTGGGTCTTCGTTGCTGCGCGTGGGCTTTCTCTAGTTGCAGCGAGCAGGGGCTATGCGGTGCGCGGGCTTCTCATTGTCGTGGCTTCTCTTGTTGTGGAGCACAGGCTCTAGGCACGCGGGCTTCAGTAGTTGTGGCACGTGGGCTTAGCTGCTCCGCGGTATGTGGGATCTTCCCGGACCAGGGCTCGAACCCGTGTCCCCTGCATCGGCAGGTGGATTCTTAACCACTGCGCCACCAGGGAAGTCCCACACAGCACTGTACACTTTAAATGATGAATTTTATCTTTAAAAAAAATCACTGGTAAAAATAATAATTAAAGAATGCAAATATCCCTGGGAAAACAAGAAGGGGCATTTTTGGTCAACCAGAAATGATGAAGACTTCTTAAATATGGAGGGCAGATGGAATTGGATGGAAGGAGACCACAGTCCAAAACGTACCCCATACGACTGATTATGCTAGGAGAGGCTCTGGGTTCTTGTCTCCAAGTGGGTGAATGGTAGGGGCAAGCGGGAGGGAATCCCACAAGGAGTGCAGCAGAAGCACCCAGGTGGGTGCCTCGCCCCACATTCCTCATCCAGTCACACCACAGAGCTAGAAGCCAAGCGTCTCCCCAAGGATACTCGGGTGAGGTGAGCTGGGCGGCGCCCCCGGGCTGGCCAGCCGTGGGGGAAGGAAGGGACCCTGCAGACCCAGAGCACCAGCCTCTGACAGATCCTGCCCGGCACCTCCACCCCACCCGCTCATCCTCGCAGTCCCCGGAGGTGGATTTCACAAGCCCCACTCGCAGACCCCCACCCTACCCCAGTCATCAGATCCCACGTGCAGAACTCGAAGTCACCACAGACCAGAAGAAACAAGCACCAAGAAAAAAGAGCCCCAAACTCAAACAGAACTAACGCTCAAGAACCCAGATAAAAGAGAAAACAGGACAAGCCTTTGGAATCAGTACAATTAATATCCTCAGACATGCAAAAGGAAATTGCAGCTATGAGAAGGAATCCCCTGGAGCACAGTGACGCGTTCCCCAAATCCTGTTTCAAATGGACTCAGAGGAAGACTACATTTCCCAGTCTCCCTTGCAGATGGATAGGCGGTCATGTGACTTGGCTCTGGCCAATGGGGTGTGGGCAGCAATGATTAAAAGACACACAGACACACACACACTCCTACGCCTGGCTCCTAAAACCATGTCGGGACCCCCTCCTCTCTCTTCCTTGTTGTAGTGACCCTGGTACAGCCCCTCACTCTCACCTAAAGCCTAGAAGCTGTACTGAGGAGAGAATAAAATCCTGATAATTTTCAAAAATCTGGCGACTCCACCTAAAGACAGTGGGTAGACATCCACGGAAAACAAAAGAAAAAAACACTCTGAGTAGCTGCCTGCATGTAATATCAAAGGCCTGGGCAGAGGCAGAAAAGACTGCGTGGGGCTTCCCTGGTGGCGCAGTGGTTGAGAGTCCGCCTGCCGATTCAGGGGACACGGGTTCGTGCCCTGGTCCGGGAAGATCCCACATGCCGCGGAGTGGCTGGGCCCGTGAGCCATGGCCGCTGAGCCTGCGCGTCCGGAGCCTGTGCTCCACAACGGGAGAGGCCACAACAGTGAGAGGCCCGCGTACCGCAAAAAAAAAAAAAAAGACTGCGTGGACTTGCCAATTCCCTAGTTGGGGGAATGAGCAGAAGCTCCAGGAGTGGGGGGCACCCCTTTCTAGGTAGCAGGAGCTTGGTAAAGACCATCTGACAGAAGAGAAGGCAGAGCCCCGCCACCATGACAACACCCATCTCTGGCTGCTCTCTGGCCCCCACCCAGGCCGCCCTCAGGCTCCTAAAACGAGTTTCAAAGGTAACAGTCAGGATTCCTCAAGAAATTAAACATAGAATTCCCACATGATCCAGCAATTCCACTGCTGAGTGGGTAAAGAATTGAGAGCAGGGACTTGAACAGCTATTTGTACAGCTATGTTCATAGCAACAATATTCACAATAGCTAAAAGGGGTAAGCAACCCAAGTGTCCATGGACATCAACGGATAAACAAAATGTGGTAGATCATCCAATGAACTACCATTCAGCCTTCAGAAGGAAGGAAATTCTGACACATGCGACAACACAGATGCACCTTGAAGATATTACGCTAAGTGAAACAAGTCACAAAAGGAGAAATATTGTATGATTTCACTTCTATGAACATCCTAGAGTAGTCAAATTCATAGAGACAGAGAATAGAATGGTAGTTGCCAAAGGCTTGGGGTGAGGGTGCGGGGAGCGATGAGGAACTAGTGTTTGATGGAGAGAGAGTTTCCATTGGGGAAGATGAAGAAGTTCTGGAGCTGGGTGATGGTGATGGTCACCCCAAAATATGAATGTACTTCATGCCGCCGAACAGTACATTTTTAAATGGTTAAAATAATAAATTTTATGTTACGTATATTTTACCACAATTTTTTTTTAAAGTAATTCTTGGGAATTCCCTGGTGGTCCAGGGATTAGGACTCAGTGCTTTCACTGCCGTGGCCCAGGTTCAATCCCTCGTTGAGGAACTAAGACCTCGCAAGCCCTACCGCACAGCCAAAAAAAAAGTAACCCTGAGAATCCCCAGTTGATGCTCTGAGCTGGGAAGACAAACTCAAGGCCAGTGAGATGGGGCAAGTGTGAAGGAGAAATCCCTCACACTGTATCAGGGACAGAGTTGCTGCCCCGGCTAAGCTCAAGCAAGAAGGAAAAGTATAAGAAGGCGACAGTGCAAACATGCTATAGCAGGAAAGATGGAAGGGAGGGAGGAGGGAAGACAAGAACAAGAGAAAGATCTAAAAAAGATAGGAATATAGTTTGCAAGGACAAAGAACCCAGTCTGCAACTAACAAGCAATCCCAGGAGTGCTTCACGCTATAAATGAACTTAATAAGAATAGCAATTCAATAAAGGAAGAGCTCAAAAAAAAGATGATGTTTTAAAAGGATGAGATAAGAAGGGAGACTGCAGAGCAAAAGAAAACAAATTGAGATGCACAACACCATAATTAGAAATTCAGTAAGTGAACTACCAGTGTCCTGGGGGCTCTGTCTTGCCCTGGGCAGCAAGAAACAAAAAAGATTAGACAGAAAATTGAGTTAACGGCATGAAGAAAAGATTGAGAAAATACCGGTGAATGCAAGGTAAAAAGACAGATATTAATGCAATTAATGAAGATGATAGACAAGGAGGAAAGGCAAAGACAATCAAACATAAGAATAATTGGTATCCATCAAGTTGACACTGAGATATATCTGTTTAGCAGAGATAAAATCCATGTCAGTTCCCCTGAAATGAAGGAAGAACTAAATCTGCAGATAGAAAAGACATACCAGATACCAGGAAGATTTGTTGCCAAACAATTAATATCAAGGCATATTCTGGTTAAGTTTTTGATCCTTATGACTAGAGAAAGAATGATTCTTGCAGTCACCTACAAAGAGGGGGAAAGAAGCTGACTGCAGACTCCTCCACAGCAATAACCATCACGAGAAGACAGTACACCAATGCCTACCAAGTTCTAGAGAAAATGTGTCCCAGACATAATATTATACCCGCCCAAGTTGTCATTCCAGTTTAAAAGCAACAGATATTCTCAAAACATGAAAAAAGTGAAGGAAGGTGCAAAGATGAGTCCTCCCTGAAAAGTCCACATGACAGTGAAACCTAACCAATCAAGTGACAAATCAAAATGAAAAAATCAGGAATGAGAAGCTGTGATAAATGGACGCATAGGGCACAATGAGTGAATTTAAATAGCAAAATAAAACTAACATGCCAAGGGACTTAGGGCTACAGAAAAGATGATAAACATCATAGACTATGACGAAGCAAAAATAATGTAAGCAATAAAAGTCAGGAAGAGGATGGGGAGGCCAGCGAGCCATTCTTTTTTTTTTTTTTTTTTGCGGTACGCGGGCCTCTCACTGCTGTGGCCTCTCCCGTTGCGGAGCACAGGCTCCGGACGCGCAGGCTCAGCGGCCGTGGCTCACGGGCTCAGCCGCTCCACGGCATGTGGGATCTTCCCAGACCGGGGCACGAATCCGTGTCTCCTGCATCGGCAGGCGGACTCTCAACCACTGCGCCACCAGGGAAGCCCGAGCCGTTCATTTTTCATTACAGGGAGTCAAGCAACTCTCTGCTACCCCAAAATTGAAACAAGTAGAATATGACTGTACCAGAAGAGACAGTCATTCCTTAAATCATTCCTAGCCGCTTATTGATTTTCATCACCTCTTTTGTTAATTTCAGAGGGGTTTTTTTTTTAGGAACTACTGTCTCTTGTGATAGTTTAGCTTCTTCACTTTGGCTCCTTCTTCCTCTGATATATTTGAATAAAGTTAACTACAATCATTTTCACGCCATAAATAGTATGATCCCATCCTCTTAAAGATTCCTTCTTTCTATGTGTGTATAGTCTGTCTGGCTACTAACCTACCCATTCTTCTCTCTATAGAGAGGGACAGAGAGGTGTCAGTCACCCACTGGTGGGGGAGGGGCAGAGTTGACTTTCTTCCTTACACTTGTGTATTGCTTGAATTTTTATGATGGACGCATATAACTGTTGTTTAATAAAATGTGGTCGTTAATTTAAAATTTTTTAAAGACATACCAGAGAAATGCTAACATAAACAAGAATGGCAATATTAATATCAAACAAAAATGGAATTAAGGCAAACACATTATAAGAAACAAAGAGGTGTATTTCATGTTGATAAAACATCCAGCCCACCAAGATAGCAATGATACTCATCAACATTGTACCTAATAACATAGCTTTGACATGGATAAAGCAAAACTAGAACACAATGAAAATCTGATGAAAAACAAGCATATTGGGAGATAGATTTTAACATGTCTATCTCAGAAACCAACCTCTGTGAAGGTGACAAAATAAATAAGGATGCATATTATTAAAATAACATAATTAACAAGCTTGATCATATACGTATACATGGAATTTTGTACACAACAAGCAGACTACGCATTTTTCCCCCCAAACACACTAAACATACTAAAAAGCATGAAAATGTATTAGTCCACAAGAAATCTCAACAAATTTCCCCACCTTACCCCCCAAAAAACCCAACAAACGTGAGATAGCACACAAACCGTATTCACTACCCACAATAAGAAATTAACGAAGAAAGCACGCATTGAAGAAGTTCTCCTGGAGGCACTGTGGTCTTAGGGAAAGAACACAGCCCTTCGTGTCAAACCAGCAGCTAAAACTCTAGT
Source organism: Lagenorhynchus albirostris (assembly GCF_949774975.1). NCBI lineage: Eukaryota > Metazoa > Chordata > Mammalia > Artiodactyla > Delphinidae > Lagenorhynchus > Lagenorhynchus albirostris. Next base: position 176,950,651 of record NC_083096.1, read on the forward strand.
GCTGCAAATTACCACAACATTGTAATTTTGGAAAGGCCCTTAACTTCCCTAAACCTCAGTTTCCTCACTGTAAAGCTGGGATAAGAAAAGAATCTTCCCCTAGGGGTTTAGCAAAGATTAAACTTAATACGTGGGACTTCCCGTGCACCACAACTACTGAGCCTGCACTCTAGAGCCCACGAGCCACAACTACTGATACCGCATGCCGCAACTACTGAGCCTGCACGCCTAGAGCCTGTGCTCCGCAACGAGAGGCCACCACAGTGAGAAGCCCACGCACCGCAACCAAGAGTAGCCCCCGCTCGCCGCAACTAGAGAAAGCCCATGCGCAGCAGCGAAGACCCAACGCAGCCGAAAATTTTTAATTAATTAATTATTTTTTAAAAAGTAAATTTAGTACATAAGTATGAGTCCCTCCCTTGAGGAAACTTGGTAACTAAGTCTCTCTAAAAAGTATGGATGCAGGGAATTCCCTGGCGGTCCAGTGGTTAGGACTCAGCACTTTCACTGCCGAGGGCCTGGGTTCAATCCCTGGTCAGGAAACTGAGATCTCACAAGCCGCACGGCGTGGCCAAAAACGAAAAAAAAAAAAAAAGTATGGATGCAAAAGATCATGGTTGATATCAATTCACAAATCCAGAGGGGGTAAACTGAGGCACCAGGGGGCTGATTCAGAGTACAGGCACCAAATCTTTTTTTTTTTTTTTTTTTTTTTTGCGGTACGCGGGCCTCTCACTATTGTGGCCTCTCCCGTTGCGGAGCACAGGCTCCAGACGCGCAGGCTCAGCGGCCATGGCTCACGGGCCCAGCCGCTCCGCGGCATGCGGGATCCTCCCGGACCGGGACACGAACCTGCGTCCCCTGCATCGGCAGGCGGACTCTCAACCACTGCGCCAGCAGGGAAGCCCCAAGGCACCAAATCTTGATCCGCCCCACCTTTCAGATTCTCCGCCTCTGCTGCCTTCCCACCCCCTCGAGGCTCCCCATCCTCCCTGGAAGGAGCCCCCGGAAGAGAGACACAGCCCTTACCTCCAGAACAGCTCACACAGGCTGTGCAGCGGCCATTTCTGTCCAAGTAGTAGTCGGGATCACACTGCTTCCTGCAGTCATCGGGCCCCTCAGGGCATAGCTCCTTCAGGGAACGCCCTGGGGAAGAGAAGCAGAGAAGCTCCAGGTCAGGCCACCTTGGAGGGTCATTGCTGCTGGGGTGTGGGCAGGGCCTGCCTCAGAAAGAGGTGACTCAGAGGTGACAGAGGTGGAGAGAAATGAGCTCCTGAGGAACATCGTTCAAACCTGAGTTGTGGCACCATGGACTACTCTGTTATTGACTCAATTACTTCCCTTTTGTCTTGTTTAGGCCTGAGTTAGGCTGCTGTTCGTTACAACCAAAGGAATCTAGACCAGCCGATCTCAACATTTCTCGTGTCCCCTAGTCATTCTGGGAGAGCCTGTGGACCCTGCTCAGAATCACGTTTTCAAGTGCACAAAATAAAACACTTAGGATGACGAAGGAACCAGCTCTGTTGGCATACAGTTATCAAAGAGTTAAACAAAATAATTTAAGATGTAATACATGTGATTCTTTGTAAACTCATTAAATAAGAGCTAATAACTACCATAGTTTCAAAGTAGTGATGAAAATAAACAAGGTCTTATGATATCTGCAGCAGTTGTAACATACTATGAGAACACCTGGTTTCTACTGTTGGAAAAGCTGTAGGTTCTGCTAGTACGGCTGTGCTTTGTTGCCTTAATTCATAATGGAAGGAATTCATAAAGGGAATTTTTGTTAGAGGCGAATGAAAATAAGTGAACTAAATCAGGTTCATGGCTTCCCTGAAATCTACTCACGGACCCTTGGGAGTCCATGGACCACAGCTAAGAGTCCCTGCTCTAGAAGAACATGCAAGAACCTCTCAAAAGTACTAGCTTGATGGTACACACCCTCTAGCTCAGGAAACTTCAGTAGCTCCCCAGTGGGCTTTCAGAGAGGTAAATCTGACCCACCACTCCTTGCTGAAAACTTTCAAAGACTTCTCATGGCTCCCAGGAGAGAGGTCTAGGTCCTTACCATGGTCAATGCCCACTCATATACCCCGGCTCTATTCTCTAGCCACACTGGAGTCTCCCTGTTCCCCAAGGTGGCCATGCTCCCTTCTGCCCCAGGGCCTTTGCACAAGCTGTTCCTCTGCCAGGACTCTTTCCCCTAGTAAACTCCCACTCAGCCTTCACATCATAGTCAAGGCATCACTTCCTCAGCAACTTGGACAGGACCCCTGTTATAAACCGTCAGAGACCCACATACCTTGCTCTCTTACACCTAACTCTGTTGTAATTCCATATTTATTTAGAGGATAAACTTAGTGTCTGGATTTCCCACATGAGTGTCAGCTCCTCAAGGATGGATCTTTCCGTGTCTGCTCACCAGTGAGTCCCCCGTCACAGGGGCTGGCGCATATTTGATCAATACATGTTCTGACAACCTAAGCAATACAGACTCCTCAGCCCAGCACGCCCAGGCCTCAGTCTTGTCTGCGGACTCCTGGTCTGGCGTCATTGTACCTCATTTGCTTCATGTACTCTGTACCCCAGCCAGCCTGGGCCTCTCCCATCTTTTCTCTAGCACTCCTCAGATGTCCTGGAATGTTGTTATGGGTTGAATTATGCCCCCCCCCCAAAAAGTGAAGTCCTAACCCTCCAGTATCTCAGAATGTGATCTTATCTGAAGACAGGGCCCCTACAGAGGTCATCAAGTTAACATGAAGTCGTTAGGGTGGGCCCTCATTCCGTATGACTGGTGTCCTTAGAAAAAGGGGGAAAGTTTAGATACAGAGACAGATATGCACACAGGAAGATGCCCACATGAAGAGTGGAGGTAGGCTGCCACAAGCCAGGGAACCACCAGAAGCTGGGAGAGAGGTCAGAGCCTTGCCTGCAGCCTTCAGAGGAAGCACAGCCCTGCCAACACATTGGTCCTGGACTTCTAGCCTCCAGAACTGTGAGAAAATGAATTGCTGGTGTTGAAGCCGCTCAGTTTGTGGTACTTTGTTAACGGCAGCCCAGGAAACTGATATGAGAGATACCCCCTCCATCTCCATTTCCACCCCAGGGAACCCTTCGTATCTAGCCAGGTCCGGCTGAAACCACCCCCCCACCATGGACCTTTCCTGATCACCTGATCCTTTCCAGATTCCCCTCCTGGGTCCCTTTAAAATCGCCTCTCAGCACCAGGGGCTGTTCTGGCGTGAACTTTAGAAAACCCTCTGTTGCAGGATACACACTCACAGGTTCAGAGTAACTGAGTTGGGGGTCAGTCTGACTCACTAGACTCACACTTACTGACCACCAACTTCGCGCCAGGGACTGATTTATTTTTATTTATTTATTTGGCCATGCTGCAGCATGTGGGATCTTAGTTCCCTGACCAAGGACCGAACCCATGCCCCCTGCAGTGAAAGTGCGGTGTCCTAACCACTGGACCACCAGGGAAGCCCCCAAGCACTGATTTAAGAGATTGAAGGTGGAGGTCCCTGCCCTCATGGAACTGACACTCTAGCCTGGGAAAGAGACAGCACGTAAAGAAAGAAATTAGCGGGACTTCCCTGGTGGTCCAGTGACTAAGAGTCCGTGCTCCCAATGCAGGCGGCCCGGGGTTCGATCCCTGGTCAGGGAACTAGATCCCACATGCTGCAACTAAGAGTTCGCATGCCGCAACTAAAAACAGATCCTGCGTGCGGCAACTAAGATCCAACGCAGACAAATAAATAAATATTAAAAAAAAAGAAATTAGCAAGTGGGTTCAGACTTCAGAGACAGACTCCAAAGAACATACAGCAGGAGCTCAGGGAGAGGAAAGCAGTGGAGAGTGGAGTGACAGAGTGAGACAGCAGGGGATGGGGGGGGCCTACTGAGTCCCAAAGGACTGAAGGATGCAGCTGTGCAGGGGCCGGGGCGGGGGTGGGCTGGGAGCATTCCAGGCAGAGGTAATGGCCAGTGCAAAGGCCCTAGGGGAGGAAAAGGCGTGGCTTGTGCAGAGGACATGGGCCCTGGAGTAGAGGGAGCAGAAAAATGATGAGTGTTTATTGACTGCTAGTTTCTTCTTTTCCCATCTTTCACGTAGATCTTCTCCCCTGAGCACCACTTTCAGAATCAGAAACGAAATGGTTAAGAAAGCCTCAGGGGTTGTGCTGGTTCTGAGAACTGGTTCCCAAGTGTCCCTCTGTCCTAATCCTCCCAGTCTCCGCTCAGCGCCTTTCTGACTCCAGATGTTCTCACAGTTTGTCCTCACTTTCCGGTCACTACCTCTCACCTCTGCCTCAGCATTAGGCAGGCCGGCGCCAGCTGCTTTGGCCCCCGAAACTCCCACGGGCAGAACTGCTCTTCGTTGAGTCTGGGCCGCCAGCCCCTCCGCCCTGCCTTTCCCCAACCCCCTTCACCCCTTTTGCTTCCGCCAAATGGAGCCCCTCCCAGGTCTTGAATGCCCATCCTTGCCCACTCCAGGCCTTGGCATATTCTGTGTCCTCTAACCAGAGCACACCTCCTCCCCACCTTGGCCTGGCCAACCCCTGCTTGTCCTCAGGATGCCTTTGGATGCCACCTCCTCAAGGAAGTCCCCCCTGCATTTTCCAACAAGGTCAGGTCCCCCAGAAGTGTGTTCTCATGGTTCCCAGATGCTAACTGCCTGTTGCAGCAGACATATTTTGGAAGGACTTTTCAGCCCACAGGCTGCCCTTCTTGGAGAACTGCCCTCATTCCCCTGCCCCCGCCCCACTAGCAGTGGTCCAGGGCAGCCCTCGCCTTGGGGAACCAGAGCAGAGGTGGACTTCTGGACTTTTCAGAGCCATCAGATGCTTTCTTCTTGTGCTTTGGAATTGGGGCTGAAAGACATTTGTCGAGTGTCCCCCCTGTTGCCCTGAAGAAGGAGTGCAAATGGGGAGGGAACTGTGGACCAGCCGAGCTCAGCCAGAGCAGGGAGGGCAGGGGAGGCCTCTGCTTCCTCCTTGGAGAAACCCTCAGCTCCGCCAGGACAAGATGGGGTACACCCGCCTGGCCCCAAACAAACTGTGCTCTCTGCCTAATACCAGGCCTGGCTTCACATCATCCCCCCACGCCTGCGGGGGAGACCCCTCCTATGGGGGGTGAGTGTGGGCACAAAAGGTAGGGTGATCCAGGAAGGAGGGTGCAGAATAGGAAGGGGGTGTAGCCCGCACGCAGGCTCTTCACTGGTATGTCCTGCTGCCTCTCCAAATGCAATGCCTCGGGGTCAGCACCAAATAAGAGCGAAGGGCTCAGGACTCTAGTTAGACAGCCATGTTTGAGCCCCGCCTGAGCCACTTGCTAGCATGTGACCATGGGCAAATCCCTGATCCCCGCCGTGTGCAAGTTTCCTCTTTGGGGTTCCTATCAGGGTTCAATGAGCTAAGAGAGTTACAGGGCTCAGCACTGTGGCTGGCGTGGCACATGCTCCACCAATGATAACCATTGCTGTTGTTATGAGTCAGTAAGTGAGCTCCCCGTCACTGGGGGGTGTGTAAGCAGAGGGCTGGGGATCAACTGTTGAGGATGTTAGAAAGGGCATAACAGGCCTGGGTGGGAGGAGGGATCTGATGACATCTTCATTTCTCAATCTCAAAGGTCTCCCCGTTTCCTTCCTCTACCAACCAGCCCCGGTACACAGCTGAGTGCTGATTGCAGACAGCGGGCAAAATGTCAGAAATTTCCCCGAGAGACAAAGGAAGGGGTTTTTGTGGGTTTTTCATTTTTCCTTTCTTGCATGCCCGGAAGCACAGGGTCAATAAAACTCCAGCAAAATGCCCCGCCCACCACACCAGCATGGGGCGCTCAGCCACCCCCGGTCACTGGGCCTTGGAGACGGAACATGTGGGGGAAGGGAGCCCCCTTTTCCCAAGTTACAGCATCTAAGTGGAGGGAGCCTGAGACTGAGATGTCACCCTCTCTCTCCCCACCCACTCCCCATCAAGCCCTGCCAGGCAGGCATCAAGGGGGGCTGGGGGGCATGGGAAGGAAGTGCCTGTCTTTCTCCCTGCGGCTGGGATTGCAGGTCCTATGGAAAGTCACAGAGCCCTGTGGGCCACACCACTCAGGAACCCTGACCGCTGCTCTCCTGGGGAGATGCGGTGTTGTTTAAGCCCCCAGTCTGCGGCATTGCGGTATTTTGTTATGGCAGCCTGAGCAGACTGAGACAGATGGGTAGATGTATGGGGGATGGGTGGCAGAAAGAAAGGGAAGGGGGATGGGAGGCAGGAGGAGGGAGAGATGGACAGGTTAGTGAGTGAGTGAAAGAACAGCTAGGTAGACAGGCAGGTACGTGGGTGGGTGGGTATGTGGGTGGCCGGCCCTTAAGGCACTAAAGTCCCAAGCACTAAAAAAGCAGGGGAACCCACCTGTTACATACGTCAAGTCCAACACTAAACCAGAAAATAAAAGCGAGGCAGTCCAATGAAGTTCTACTTTTTCCCCTACAATGACTTCTTACAATCATTTTTGGAAATAAAAAGTATCAAATTCTCTCCCAAAATATTTCTCTTGGTCCTTGGTGGCCTGAGCATGGGCTGGGTCTGCGCTCATGGTGGAGCAAAGAGGCTGCAGGTCTAGGAACAGACTGACCAGGGTTGCTGCCCAGCTCGGGCCACATACCCTTGGCGATCTTGTGCATTGCGGCCTGTCGCCATCCTCCAGAGAGCAATGCTGGGCCCTCCACCTGTCCTGAAGACCCTTGCCCACTTCCAGTGACTTGCTGTCCTCAAAGCGAGAGGCAGTTATGATGAGCCCATAGGTGCAGTCCTCCCTCACACCCTCTGCTGGCATAACTAATGTCTTTCCTCCCGCATGAGTCCCTGTTCCCGGAGGTCAGAGACCACAGCTGAGCCCCATGCAGCTAAGGCCACTGGATGTGCCTTGGGACTTTGATAACAACCACAGGGGATGGGGATGCTTCATGACCTTGTGACCCTGAGCCTCATCTGCAAAGTGGGGAGAACAAGACCCATGCCTGTTCTGGAAGGATTTCCTGTTGGTGCCCTTCATCTACTCATGGGGCCCATCATTGTGCTGGGGGCAGGTGAGCCTTCCAGGAAGTGAGCTCTGGGCACGGAGACTGGTCCCCAAGTGAGCTATAGTCCTGGCAGCCCTGGGAAAAACGAGTTCCCAGGGCAGGAAAGCTGAGGCTTGCCAACTGCTCGTAGGTCCGGAAATGAGCGGCGGTCAGGGGGTGTCAATAGCCCAGGCTCTGGGGTCATAGAACCCTGGGCTCCAGCACCAGTTGGCTCTCCCATTTCCCAGCTCTGTGACCTTGGGCAACTTGCTTAACCTTGCAGCACCCCTAAAAGTCTCATCTGCAAAATGGCAATGACCAAGGATGATGGTGAAGATCCTATGGGAGGACGCAATGCGCGGGAGGCCTCAGACTAGTGTATATGCCGGGAGTATTCAACAAGGAGCAGCTGTTCATTAAAACCTATAGCCAATGGCAATGATGATGTTGGCTCAGGTCTTTCCCACTCACCAATCTCCCAGGAGTGTTGTAACCTGAGGACAAAACTCCCCTCTCGTCCCCATTCCCAACACCCCTACTCACACTCGGGGCAGCGGTAGCAGCACTTCCCGGCAGCCTCGTTGTAGTAGCGGCTGGAGTCCCCTCCACAGGCATCCTCGGAGACTCGACCCTGGAGGGTGAAACACACTGGTGAGACCAGGAGGGTCCCAGACACCCACCCTCCATCCTGCCCCTCAGGTCCCAGGAGGCCTGGTCTCCACTTGCTATCAGGCCAGGCCTGAGGTGGAGCCTCACGTTATAGAAGCCAGGACAGAAACTTCCTGGAACCCGCTCCACCTTTGGTCTTCCCAGCGGAGGTGGAGGCAACCCCAGCCTTCCATAACTCAAGCCCCAAACCTTGAAATCTTCCTTGACGCTCTCCTCCAGTACTCACACCCAGCCCATCAGCAAATTCTCTCAGCCCCTTCGGACCAACATCCCCACCTCCTCCACCTGGTCCCAGCCCCCAGCCTCTCTCCCTGGGAATAATTCAGTTGCTTCCTACTTGGCTTCCAGCATGGGCCCAGCAATAAGAAGCTCTGGTAAACTTGTCTGTTGATGTCTAGCACTCATGCAGAAAAGCACACAGATCTCAAGTATATACACACTGAATTTTTACAGCATAAACACATCCTGCCACCAGCACCCAGATCCAGAAACAAGATACTAGTACCCAGCAGCCACCTCCTGCCCCTTCCCGCCACGAAAGTCCCACCTCCTGCCCCTTCCTGCCACGAAAGTCCCCCCCGCTAACCTGACTTCTACACCAGAGATTTGTTTTGTCCACTTTAGAACTTTACCTAGATAGAAACGTACACCCTGGCAACTGGCTTTTTTAACTCAAAATTCTATTGTGAGAATCACACACATCGTTGCAAACAGCAACCATTCATTCAAGTTCACTGCCTTGCAGTATTGCATCCCATGAATATGTACAATTTATCTACTCTACACTTTTTTTTTTTGAAGATGTTGGGGGTTGGAGTTTATTAATTTATTCACTTATTTTTGCCGTGTTGGGTCTTCGTTTCTGTGCGAGGGCTTTCTCTAGTTGCAACGAGCGGGGGCCACTCTTCATCGCGGTGCACGGGCCTCTCACTCTTGCGGCCTCTCTTGTTGCGGAGCACAGGCTCCAGATGCGCAGGCTCAGTAGTTGTGGCTCACGGGCCCAGTTGCTCCGCGGCATGTGGGATCCTCCCAGACCAGGGCTCGAACCCATGTCCCCTGCATTAGCAGGCAGATTCTCAACCACTGCGCCACCAGGGAAGCCCCTCTACTCTGCTCCTGATGGACCTTTGGATTGTTTCCACTTCTTTGATCATTATGAATAATCCCACTAGGAACCTTCTTGTACCTGTGTTTTGGTGCACATATGCACACATTTCCATTGGATGTATACCTAGGAGTGGAATTGTAGGGTCAAAGTATGTGTACGCTTGGCTTTGATTCATTCTCCATACAGTTTTCTAAATTGTACTAATTGACATTTCACTGCTGGGTGTGTGTTCCAGTTGCTCCACATCTTTGCTAACACTTAGTATAGTCAGTTTTTTTAATTTTAGCCATTTGGGTGAGCATATAGTGGAATTTCATTGCGTCTTTTATTTGCATTTCTCTGATGAGTGATGATGTTGGGGACTTTTTCACATGTTTATCAGCTGTTTGGATATTCTCTCTTGTAAGATGCATATTCAAGTCTTTTGTCCATTTTTTAAAAAATTAGATTGTCCGACTTTCCTTCCTGATACGTGGGAATTCTTTATATATTCTGGATACAAGTTCTTTTTGAATATATGCACTGCAAACCTCATCTCCCATCTTACGGTTTGCCTTTCCACTTTCTTACTGGAGTCTTGTGGTGAACAGGGTTCTTAGTTCTAATGAAGTGCAATTAATGTATCCATCTTTACTTTTACAGTTAATGTTCTATTTAATGTCCAATATTTGCCCACCCAATGCATTTAGATATTCTCCTACATTGTCTTCTAGATGGTGTTACTTAACCTTTCCTATTCAGATTTCATTTTGGTGTCTGGTGTGAAATAGAGTCAAGACTCATTGTTTTTAAGGAATAGGCATTTTTAACAAGCTCCCCAGTGTTCCCAGGGCTCCTTGAAAGCTAAGCCCCTCTGTTAGGGGCTGGTTCATGAGAGGAGAGCCTCTGCTGAGTTTGGGGGAAGGAACTTTGTCCTTCCTGCTGAATGAGAGGGGAGCATGAAGCAGGTTTCTGGGAAGACCCATAACAGGGAGCTCCAGGAAGGGAGAGTGGGAGGGAGTGGGGGAGACAGGGGAGGAGGGAGCTGTGTCCCACCTCTGTGTCTTCAGCATCCGAGATGATGCCTGGCAGACAGGAGGTGGCCACTCATGGGATGAATGAGGTAGGGGCTTTCTTGGTTTGGGGGAGGAAAGCAGAAGCCCTTTACCTGCTGGGGAGAGGCCTGGCCGGCCCAAGGGGATTCCCTAGTCTTTTCTCCACCCGAGGGAACTGTGAAAATAATAAACGAATACGTCTGCTATGGGCAGAGAGCAGCAAGGAGGCCAGCATGGCTGGAAGGTGGACACGTGGAGTGTCAACTACATTCTTCATTCTTCTTTGTCTGCACATCTGAAATGTTGCCACATAAATTCGAAATGATAAACATAACCTACATTTGCAGACACCAGTCACACAGCACTTATGCGTCTCATGTAATCCAGAGCCCGGGGCCTTGAGGACAGTCTGTTTGCCAATGGCGCCCAGCCATCCCCTCCAGCGGAATCTCATTCTTCTCAAGTAAACAGAGCCTGCCTAGGGGCAGAGACCTGCCAGGACAACCCAAGCTTCTCCCTGACCCGCAGCATCTCACCATGCGAGCTCGGAAGCCTATGGCTGGGGTGGACTGGGGGGCAGGTGGCGTGAGGGTTCAGCCCTGCTAGGCCTACTGATTGTGTGGGAAATTCTGGGCCCTTGGCCTGGGTTTTCCCCTCCTGGCCTGCCTGCTCCTCTCACTGATAGCTGTGGGCTCTGACGGGGACGTGGCCCTGATCACTCTCCCAGGGCCTGAGGGGACAGCTGAGGGGAGCCCAAATGCTTATCCTTCATCTCCTGCCACCTCACCCTGGGTCAGTGGAGGGCTGGGAGGGGCAGAGAAGAAGAGGGAACCCATGGTATTACCTATCACTCCCCCGCCACCAACCATGAGTCACACATCACCTCCTTTAGGCCACCCCCAGCCCTTTGGGGCCAGATCACCACCCCATATTACAGATGAGGAAACTGCAGCTCAGAGAGGTGCAGTTACCCACCCAAGGTCACACAGCAACTAAGTGCAGACAGGAGATTTTGAGCTTCACCGTGTCCCCAGTTCTCTCTCCCTTTCTGGGCCACAGGCTGCCCATCATGAAAATGAGAAAGGTCCAATGTGCTGAGAAGGACACCACATCACATCAGTGGTCTTCCTACCAAAAGTCCACAATCTGAATCAAATCATGAGGAAACATCAGATAAACCCAAACTGAGGGGTGTTCTACAAAACAACTGGCCTGGACTCTAAAAATGCCACTGCATGAAAGATGAGGAAGAGCTGTGGAATGTTCCAGTATAAAGGAGGCTAACGACTGGAGAACTGAATGCAATGTCTGGATTGGATCCTGAATCAGGCTGGGAAGGGGGATATGCTATAAAGGAGAATATTGAGATAACTGGTGAGATTTGAATATGGGCTTTACGTTTGATTATGTTCTATCAAGCTGAATGCCTGAAAACTTGTTTATGTAAGAGATGTCCTTTTTGTAGAAGAAACATGCTAAAATATGCAGGGGTGAAGGATCAAAATGTCTGCAACTAACTAGCCAAAGGTTCAGTAAAAGATGATAAGAATAAAGTGTATACATAAAGAGAGAGAGCGAAATAAAGCAATTGTACAAAACCGCATGTGTGAATAGTAGCACCCCCTAGGATTCTAAGTGCTCAGGAAGGAGAGGGCAGCTCTTTTCAACAATAAATCTGTGTAAATCCGTAGTTTGCCACCAGGGGGCGCGATCTTCTCACCGTCCCCAGGGACAGTGGGATTTCAGCCAGGATGTCCAGCTGAAGACCACCAGAGCCCCAAGAAGGGAGTAGAGAACTTGGGGGCCTCCGTTCCCGGGTGGGGCTTATGGGAGAAGGGCTGGCCCCCCCGACCCCATGGAGGGGCCGACCCCGGCTCCCCCCAGCCATTCCCAGAGATGTAGGTGGGGTCCAGGCTGGGGTATAGCTCACCCCATCCCCTAGCACTCATCCCAGACATCCCCAGGGCCCTGTGACTGGCCTTCTCTGGAAAAGACACTGGGGACTTTTCTTTGACTATGATGTCATGGCTTTACAAGCGCCCAGAAAATGGGTCAATGCAATGCACACACGTTGCAGAAGTAACAACAGCACTTACTGAGCCCAAGGGCCCTGTGAGACCCTATTAGCACAGAAATCTGTCTGGGAGAGGTTAAGAGTCTGCCCAAGAGCACACACCTTGTGGAGGGTCAGGCTCTGAGTCCAGTCAGCTGACCTGACCACTCCAGGGCTACACCAAACACCTACTGTGTGCTGGAGAGCTGACGGGTCCCAGAACTCCGTCCAGGGCCGGCACTCCAGTCGGGGAGGCAACCCCATCTTCCCAGGGTGTTCCCAGCCCGGAAACTAGAGAGGGGTGGAACCGGGGCCCTGAGCTTTGCCTTAGCAGCGTTGTCCGTGGTCTCCCAAAGCTGGCCCCCACCCGGGCTCAGCCCTCACCCCCGGCCCCATGCATTGCCCTCCCTCTGCCATCTCCCCATCTGCCCCACTGCCTCCACCCCCCTTGGTCTCCTACTACACACTCACATGGGCCCTTCACCCATAGCAGCTCCTGGCAGAGAAAGCAGCAGCCTCGGCGTCTACAGCAGTCTCTGAATTGTGAGGGCCCTGCCAGTTTCCGCTGGCCGTGGGCCTAGACCCTGGATGGCCCATCAACTCCTGCTGCCCCTGGGGAAGGGGGAGAGACAGCTGGGCCACCCTCTGACCCCAGCCTGGGAGGGAAGGGGGGGTCAGAAAGGGGAGAGTGGGAGGGGGAAGTCCGAGGCCTGGGAGGGGGGGCTTTTGGATGGGGTTCCCCGGCAGGTTTGAGGCAGAGCCAGTTGTCCACAGGGTGATGAGCTATGTAACCAGAGGCCTGTGGCCCAAGCTTAGTGGCATCAAGATAAAGACGGAGTGGCCTGAAACCTTCCCATTTCTAGACTTATTTTCAGGTTGATTTGGTTTTCCCTACAAAACCTGGTAAATTTCACTTTCAAAAAGCCCCACCTGGGGCTTCCCTGGTGGCGCAGTGGTTGAGAGTCCGCCTGCCGATGCAGGGGACACAGGTTCGTGCCCCGGTCTGGGAAGATCCCACATGCCGCGGAGCGGCTGGGCCCGTGAGCCATGGCCGCTGAGCCTGCGCGTCCGGAGCCTGTGCTCCGCAACGGGAGAGGCCACAACAGTGAGAGGCCTGCGTACCGCAAAAAAAAAAAAAAAAAAAGCCCCACCTGGCCACAGCTGCAGAGACACAGGAGCAAGGCCACACCTGTAGAAGCCGAGAGCCTAGAGCTGAGGGCGAGGCGCTGGGGCGGGAGATGGAGGAGTCAGGTCAGATGCAAAATACCCACAAGGGCCGGAGCTGGGCAGAGCTGGGAGGCGCACCCCACCCGCACCTCTATTACTCACAGTGAGGTGCCGGAGCCCAGTGGCATTGGTACCACTTGGGAACTTGCTAGAAATGCAGAATCCCAGGCCTCACCTAGACCTACCATCTATCCCATTTTACAGATGGGGAAACTGAGGCACGGCGGTGTTAAGAAACTTGCCTCAAGTCCCACAGCTAGGCAGTGTTAGAGACAGGATTTGGCCTTAGCCGTGTGGCTCAGGCTCTTATCCATCAGGCTCTGCTTCCCTCGTCCCGTCTGTTTAACCTCCAGCTCTACTCTTAAACCCACCAGCTCTTCCTCACCTCCCCGCCTCTGGGCTTGAGAATGGCCAGCCAGGGTCTCCTCACATCCACCCATCCCCCGCATCCCACTTACAGTGCAGACGCCAGAGCGATCTTTTCAAAACACAGATCTGGCCTCCTCCCCTCCACCCTGTTGAAGATGAGGAGATGGCTTCCAACCGAACTATGGATAAAGGCCAAAGTCCTGACAGTGGCCCAAGAGACCCTGCCGGGCCAGCCCTGGCCCATCTGGCCTGTGCAAACTCAGGCGCCCTCTCCCACCAGCCTTCTTCCCATTCCCACGTGCAACCTCCAGCAGCCTTGTACACACTGTTCCCCTGAGCATCCCATCCACCAGGTCCAGCACATCCCAACTCATCCTTCAGATCTCATTCATGCATTCCTCTTCCCCAGGCACGCCCCCCACTCCCTGATCACCCCCATCCAGGTCAGGTCTCAGCAGGCGAAAATCAAGATGTGGACAAGGCTCTGTCCTTGCTGGAGGCTCTAGGGTAAAATCCATTTCCTTGTGGTTAAGACTGAGGTCCCATCTCTTTGCTGTCAACTAAAGTCGTTCCAGCTTCTAGAGGCTGCCGCATTCCTTGGCTTGTGGCCCCCTTCCTCCATCTGTAAAGCACACAACAGTGGGGAGAGTCCTTCTCCTATCACATCTCCCTCTTCTTTTGTGTCATCTCTCTTTAATGCAGCCAGGAAAGTTTCTCTGCTTTTAAGGACTCGTGTGAGGACATTGGGCCCACCTGGATAATCCAGGCTAATCTCCCCATCTCAAGGTCTGTACCCTTAATCACAGCTCCAAAATTCTCATTGCCGTATAAGGTGACATGTTCACGGGTTTCTGGCCCCAGAAACCTAGTAAGTAACCACTAGGCTATTCTGCCAACAGGCTGGGCTTTGTCATCTCCTAGTCCTGGGGGATCTGAACCCTCCCTCCACCCTGAGGGTTCACCTGAGCTCCGGACCAAGAGACCACATGAAACTGAAGTCATCCTCCTCCCTGACTTTAAACACACCCATGACACACAGCGTGTCCCTGTCCTGGCCGTATCCCTCACGGCCATCACACCTATGTTCGGGATCCAGTTCCTACCTCTGGTCTCCAGGAAGCTGAGGGGGACTGTGTATGGCTCCATGCAGCCTGGCCTCACAGCTGGAGATAAAACCCAAAGACAGTAGACACAGAAAGAGCCTGGAAGGAAGAGGAAGGAGCCTGGAGCCCCTGGCAGGAGAAACATGTAAGCACCTCCTCTGAGATGAAGTTTATGAGAGTTGATGAGTTATCCTCACTGAGTATCTTCCATGTGGGATGCAGGAAGATGAGAAGAGGTCTGTGTGGGACTTCCCTGGAGGCGCAGTGGTTAAGAATCCACCTGCCGATGCAGGGGACACGGGTTCGAGTCCTGGTCCAGGAAGATCCCACATGCCGCGGAGCAACTAAGCCCGTGCGCCACAACTACTGAGACCATGTGCCACAACTGTTGAAGCCCACGCGCCTAGAGCCCGTGCTCCGCAACAAGAGGAGCCACCGCAATGAGACGCCCACGCACGGTAACAAAGAGTAGCCTCCGCTCGCCACAACTAGAGAAAGCCTGCGTGCAGAAACGAAGACCCAGTGCAGCCAAACATTAATTAATTAATTTTTTAAAAAAAGAATTGTACCAATTCAAAAAAAAAAAGGAAGGAGTCTGTGGTCAGCGGAATAGTCCCCCTCCAAAGATGTCCACGCCCTAATCCCCAGAACCTATGTCACCTTAAATGGCAATGGGGAATTAAGGTGGCAGATGGAATTAAAATTGCTAATTGGTGACCTTGAGAAGGGGTGATGATCCTGGATTATAGGGGGCACAATGTAACCACAAGGTCCTTAAAAGTGCAAAGAGGGAGGCTGAAGAGTCAGAGTCAGAGTGTCAGAGAAGGAGACAGGACGGCTGCAGCGTCAGACAGATGCTATGCAGCTGGAGTGAAGACGGAGGAAGGGGCCACAAGCCAAGGAGTGCAGGTGGCCTCTGGCAGCCAGAAAGACAAGGGACTGGATTCTCCCCTGGAGCCTCCAGAGAGGAGCACAGCCCCGCCTACACCTTGATTCCAGCCCAGGGACAACCGTTTCGGACTTAAGAACTACAGACCTGAAAGATAATAATCTGTGTTGTTTCAAGCCACTGATTTTGTAGTAATGACAGTCACAATAAGAAAATAAGGGCTTCCCTGGTGGCGCAGTGGTTGAGAATCTGCCTGCTAATGCAGGGGACATGGGTTCGAGCCCTGGTCTGGGAGGACCCCACATGCCGCAGAGCAACTAGGCCCGTGAGCCACAACTACTGAGCCTCTGCGTCTAGAGCCTATGCTCCGCAACAAGAGAGGCCGCGATAGTGAGAGGCCCGCGCACTACGATGAAGAGTGGCCTCCGCTTGCCACAACTAGAGAAAGCCCTCGCGCAGAAACGAAGACCCAACACAGCCAAAAATAAATAAATAAACCAATGTGGGGTTTAAAAAAGAAAACAGGGCCCCTCCTGAGAAGACAAAGAGTAACCCTGAGTCCCCTCTACCACTCATTCACTGAAGGCCCAGCAGGAACCAGGCCCTGTGCTATGTGCTGGGGACGACACAGAGGCCAACTCCAGACAGTGATGTTTCGTGAAGACAGCTCCCAGGACAGGCACATGGGAGACACTAAATAACAATCCACGGAATGAATGATGAAGGGGACCCTCATAGATGGGATCAGGAAAATACACGAATCACTAGCACAAAGTGGAATAACATAAGACTCATGAGATAAACAGAGAAAAAGAACTAACGGGGGATTCATGATGGTTCTTGGAGGAGAACTTCCGTTTGGGGGTTTGTTTTGTTTTGCTTTGTTTTGTTGAAGGATTCTTGAGGGGAGGGAATCTCAGACTGAAAGCTCCGCAGAGGCAAAGGTACAGAGGCCGGCAAGAATAGAGCTGTGGGGCATTCAGTGTCTTGATGGGCTGGACAGTGAAAGCAGGACAGGAGGCCCAGGACTCAGGGCCTCAGTCTGCACTGACTGAACTCTTGTTTCCCACCCTGCGTTCCAGCAAACACTGGTGTCAGCAGGTGACAAGCAAAACAAGAAAGGAAACACAAAGAATCCCTGGGTTCCATTTGAGCGGTTTCTCAGAGCCTTTTATCTGCTTACTTGCTGCCTGATTCTCCAAGGAAAGGTTCGGGGTGGGGAAATGGGAGTAGAGAGACAAACTGTTTCCCAAACTTAGCTGGCTGTAGAGCCCTTTCCTCCTGGAACTACGATTCCCTGGAAGTGACTTTGGGAAATACTGCCTTTGGCAGTAGGGAGCCACTAAGGGTTGTAGAGCAGCTAATATGTGAGGGGTTGGACAGGATGGAGGTGAGTAACAAAACCAAGGTCTGGCCTCGGAGCCCAAATTCTGCAACTTCTTACTCCTCGCTTCCCACTGACGCCCCTCCTACCCAGGAGAAACCCCAAGCCAGCCATGTGAGCCTGTTGTTCAGATAATAGCCTTCCTGGAGGTCCTGGGGCCACAGCAAGTGTCCGAAATGCACACTCAGCTATACCTCAGACGTGGTAAAGTCCACCCCCTTCCTGGAATAACAGTCCCCTGTAGAGCCAGCCACCCAGGGACACTAGCAACGCCAATGAAAACTTGATGGTGTCAAAGAGTAAGGATGGGCGGAGAGTCAGCTCCCCAGTGGTACTTCGGCTTTCCAAGCCCTCTTGGAGGTGCCTGGGATGCCTTCCCCAGCGTCAGCCCACCTGCCCAGATGGCATCGGCAGGGACCATCTCTGTCCTCCCAGCCTGCACGGGGGGGCGGGAAGCTGGGCCCAGCCCCACCCCCGGACTGTCGGGACAGAGAGAGCATGTGTCCTGGGTGGGAAGGTGAAGGTTTGGTTTAGGAGTTTCATGGTCCTGGACGGTTGGAACCATTTCAGGGGACCATGCCCTCCCCGAGCATGGGAATAATGTGGGGCTCACGTCAGGCAATGAAATGAGGCCATGGACGATGCCTCTGGGAGTTCTCAGCCCCCTGGAGGTGCAGAGCCCCTCATGTGAAACCTGCTGACGGAGCTTCCAGAGCAAGCCCCGGGCCCGCCCCAGACGCCCTTGCTGATGGTCCATGTGACCTGGATGTTGGTGAGGACGTTGGCAGTATCCATGGCACAGAGCCTGTCATCCCAAACTATATAGGCTGGCCACCTCCTCCTTCCCTCCAGGAGCTTTTCCCCTCCAACCCAGGCAGAGGTGAGGACAGGCACTTGTGGGCTCCCGCAGGCCTGGGACAGTTCTCCACACAGTACTGATTACACTGCCTTCCATGTTCCACTTCCCATGCTGCCGCCCTGGAGGGCAGGGACTGTAACTGGTTCACCTGCATCCTGCATCCACGATGCCTAGCATACAACAGGCACTTAATAATGGCTTACCTCCACACAGCCCTCACCACATGCCAGGAGCTGTTCTCAGCACTTTTCATCTATGATCCCATATAATCCTTCCATCAGCCCTACAAGTTAGCTACTATGAGTATCCCCATTCTATGGATGGGGAAACTGAGGCCCAGAGAAGTGACTTAACCTGCCCAAGAGCACCATATGGTAAGTGTCAGAGGCAGGGTGTAAACTTGGCAGGCTGACCCTTAACCATGATGTTCTACTGTCTCCAAAAAAAAGATTTGACAGGGTTGCGGAGTGGGGGCAAAATAGATGAAGGGGATTAAAAGGTATAAACTTCCAGTTATAAAATTAATTAAGTCATGTGGATGTAATGTACAGCATAGGGAATATATTGTCACTAACATTGTAATATGTGTGGTGACAGATGGTTACTGGACTTATTGTGATGATCAATTCGTAAAGTACATATCAATAAATGTCGCATCACTATGCTGTATATCTGAAACTAATAAAATATTGTATGTCAACTATACTTCAATTTTAAGAAAGACTTTTTAAAAAAGATGACATGAAGTATGTGGTAGGTGGAATAATGGTCCTCAAAAATGTCCACAACCGGGCTTCCCTGGTGGCGCAGTGGTTGAGAGTCCGCCTGCCGATGCAGGGGACACGGGTTCGTGCCCCGGTCCGGGAGGATCCCACATGCCGCGGAGCGGCTGGGCCCGTGAGCCATGGCCGCTGAGCCTGCGCGTCCGGAGCCTGTGCTCCGCAACGGGAGAGGCCACAGCAGTGAGAGGCCCGCGTACCGCAAAAAAAAAAAAAAAATGTCCACAACCTATGGAAACAACATAAATGTCCATCACGAGATGAATGGATAAAGAAGATGTGGTACATATATACAATGGAATAATACTCAGCCATAAAAAAGAATGAAATAATGCCATTTGCAGCAACATGGATGGACCTAGAGATTATCATACTAAGTAAAGTAAGTCAGACAGAGACAAATATCATATCACTTATATGTGGAATCTAAAAAAATTATACAAATGAACTTATTTACAAAACAGAAAGAGATTCATAGACATAAAAAACAAACTTACTGTTACCAAAGGGGAAAGGTGGCAGGGAGGGATAAATCAGGAGTTTGGGATTAACATGCACACACTACTATATATAAAATAGATAATCAACAAGAGTTCCCTGTGTGTATAGCACAGGGAACTCTACTCAATATTCTGTAATAACCTATATGGGAGAATAATCTGAAAAAGAATAGATATATGTATATGTTTAAATGAATCACTTTGCTGTACACCTGAAACTAACACAACACTGTAAATCAACTATACTCCAATATAAAATAAAAATTAAAAAAAAAAGGATACACACTAAGTGAGCTTATAGGTGCTTTTAATTTTCTTCTCTGTATGTTTATTTTCTACTTTTTCTGTAATAAATACAAATGTTTATTTTTAAAAACGTCCGCGTCCTAATTCCTGCAATTTGTGAATATGTTAACTTATACAGCAAAAGGGGCTACGCTGACGTGACTAAGTTTAGGGTCTTGAGATGCAGAGATCATTCTGGATCATCCTGGTGGCCCCTATGTAATCACAGGGGTCCTTATAAGAGGGAGGCAGGAGGGGCGGAGTCAGAGAAGGAACTGGAACAATGAAAGCAGAGGCCAGAGTGATTGGGGTCCATGAGCTAAGGAGTACAGGCAGCCTCTGGGAGCTGGAAAAGGCGAGGAAACAGATTTCCCCCTAATGTATCCGGAAGAAATGCAGCCCTGCTGTGACCTGTTTTATTTAGACTTTTGACCTTCAGAGCTATAAGGTAATAAATTTGTGCTGTTGTAAACCACCGAATTTGTGATTGTTACATCAGCAAGAGAAAACGAATATCAAATGTAACCAGGATGAGATGGAATTCCCTGGCGGTCCAGCCGTTAAGACTCCGAGTTTCCACTGGGGGGGGCACAGGTTCGATCCTGGTTGAGGAACTAAGATCCCCATGCCATGCGGCATAGCCAAAAAAAAAAAAAAATGTAACCAGGATGAATGGAAGATCCTACCGTTGGGTTGGAATGAATCAACAGGAAAACATAGTGTCCCCCAAAAGATGTGGGGTCTTGGCCCACATCAGTAGAAGCAAGGTGGCTCCATTGAGGGAGGGTTGATGCTCCCTCCCCCATCCCCACCCCACCCCACCCCACCCCACCAGGCAGCACCACATCAGGGGCCCAAGCTCTGCAGAGAGCTCCCCACTCCAACACTCAACCCCACACTGACACTGGACATGTGCAAAACAGAACTCGTGCTTTTCTCCAAAACACCTTTCTGTCCCATACCCAGTTTTCCCACCTTAAACGACACCACCATTCAGCCAGGTGCGGAGCCCTCAAATCTGGACAGGATCCCCCATTCCCATCTTGCCCTCTGCACTCACGCCCAATCCATACTCAGGTCCTATCGATTCTAGCTCCAAAGTACTCTCCTGTTTTCACGTCTCCACCCACCCCTCCCCTGGACCACAGCAACAGCGGGGCCTCCGGCTCCCGTCCTGCCCCATCCCCAGCAGACAGACAGATGCCGCTCCCCCGGCAAAACCCTCCAACCACAGACAGAAGTCCGTGTTATTCCCTGCTTCCCCGCCACCCTCTCATGCCACTCACCACACTGGCCTCCATCCTGTTCCTCCAGTTCTCACTCCTGTGTTGTCCCCACCTCCCAGGGAGAGGCTGTCCTGTTTTCCCCACCTAGGGTACCTGAGGCCCTCTCACACTACCTGGTTAGAATCTTCTCCACTGCAAGGAGCACCGTCCATTCACTGTCTGTCAACCTGGAGGAATGTCAGCTCCATGAGGCAGAGACCTGGTGTGCTGGCCTGGAGGCACCTGAAGCCTCCAGAACACTCCCTGGCACACAGTAGGTGCTTGATAAACATTTGTGGAATGGATGAACCGGTAATGTTAGGTAGTTAGTCAGACATTAGCAGCAAGGAGGTGACAATGGAGAGAAAAACAAGAAGAAATCGAGTCACGCACCCAGCCCTCTGGGGACTCTCCCTTGACCCCCACCCAGAACAGGTGAAACTATGGCCATGTGGTGGGCAGCTTATCCTGATAAAGAGGGGTACCGTAACACAAGAGGAGGTCCCCAGGCTGTGCATGCCCAGACTAGACAGACGTATAACCTATAGTAAACCCAAACTCATTATATCATAATTATAATAAAATCTACACTGTGGTTTTGCCCCCAAGTGGGTGTTTCTTAGCGATTCAGTGGTGAGAGCATGCACAGCAGTAAACTCGTTGCAGAGCTTGGGACTGTCAATCAAATAGTGATTCCCTGTCCCTCACCCCCGCCTCCCTGCAAAGTGCTCCTTAAAAGAGCCCTTAAGCCTGTATAGGAATGCTGCTTTCAATTCGCAGAAACAGCCCGCTCTCAGAAACAGCCCAAGCGCTCTCTCTCTCTCTCTCTCTCTCTCTCTCTCCCTCCCTCTCAGAGAGTGTACCTATGCTTAAATAAACTTTGCTTTGTGCTTAAGCTTAACATGGTAGTTTGCAATTCTTTGCTGACTATCGTTAGCTGAGATTGCTGGTCCGGGCCTTCCGTTGACCTCCTCGGTTGAAGCTATTTTGTTACAACACACGTCCACCCAGTGACATTGCGAGCAGGCTTGACGCCCATGGCACATGAGGAATAAACGTTGGAGGCCCTGGGTGGTCTGGGAGACGGACTGGGAGACCTCGGGGGGGCCCCTCAGGGGTCTCTGTCTTCACCTCACTGGGAGGCATTTCTGAGGAAGGTGGACACATCTTGCTTACATAGCCGCAGTTTCCAGAACCAGGACCAAAGGGTAGATGCTGCGAGGAGATAGATTTCAGCACATCCTAAAGACCTTCTAGATGTCAGAGTAACCCAGGATGGCATGGGCTGCCTGGGCAGGACGCAAGGGACGCCTGTCCCCAGAGGCCTACAAGAGGCTGAGTAATTGCCAGGAACAGCCTGGGATGAAAGCCCTGGAGCCACGTCTGGCACAGAGCAGCTGCTCCTTTAAGATTTTTATGAATGAATGAATGAATACTTGGATGAATGGACCTGAAGAGTTAGGCACTCAATGAGTAACTGATTGGCATATTAAAAGTCCCTCCTGATAAATTGAGTATTTATAAATGGAATGGATTATTTATAAGTGGAATATTTCCTGCCATATCAATAAACAAAGGATGTCGCAGTCACCAATGATTGTAGCCCTCCAATGGGAGCTGGTGAGCCCTGAGGAAACTCAAGATGTGAAAATACAGGCCCCAGATAGCTAAGGTGCATATCAGAGGAATGATTTCAGGAAGCCCAGAATCTTGCACCTTCCCATACATAGAAAAGCGCTAAATTCCTAACTTAAGATATCTGGTTTTCTTTATTTGACAATAATCTTTTGACGTTCCGATTACCTGCCCTTCGTTGCAAAACTCCTATATATCGGGGCAGTTTCTCAGAGTTATCTGAAGCGTTGTCTCCCGGGCTGCGGTCCTCATTTTGCCCCAGATAAAACTTAACTTGCAACACTCACGTGTGCATATGTATTTGTTTAAGTCACCACTCCCCACCAGCAAGGCCACCGAGGATGCCCAGTGCTTTTCAGCCCTAGGCAGCAAAGATTCTGGCATGGAGTCTTCCTACCCTCACCCCAACAGCCTCTGGCAGGAGAGGGAAGAGAGAACGAAGCTGGAGGACCAGCTTTGCCCGGAGCTGCCTTTTTGGACAGTCTGTCCATCGGGTCTGGGGGTCTGGTCCTGCTCTGCCCCTGACCAGTCCTGGGACTGTGGGCAAGACCCCCCTCCACCTCTGAGCCTCCACATCCTTGTTTGGAAAATGAGGACCACGATGCCAGATAAGGCACCCCCACGTGGTGTCAGGGCACCACGGGCCCAACAAGGCTACGTGTGGTCCAGGCTGAACTAAACTAACCACCTGTGCCTAGGACACCGCACCCCCCCAAGCCTTCCAGTGTCCCCAGACCCAGACGTCCCTCAGCTTCATTTTCCTTACAATGATGCTCCTTGAGGTGAAGGGAGGGTTGAGGAAGGTGTGTACGAGCCTAAGGATGAATCACAGCTCAACAAACAAGTCTAGGGCAGATATGAGTGGGAGCAGAGGCAGAAACTTACAGTAAACGCTGCCCTTCTCCCAGCACTGACAGCTCTCAAGCTGAGTAATGCTCCCCCATCGTCTCCTGGCAGCCCTGGCTTCCCTCTAAGGAAGGCGAGGCCTCGCTTCAGACCAGCCCACATCTCCTTCCACATCTTCACATCAGGGGCCCCCTCTCCGGGTCCCCTCGTTCTCATGTAGAGTGGGATTCTGCCCGCAGGCAGGATTGGGACCGCCCTTTCCAAGACAAAACCAGAAAGTCTTTCCTGCCCTCCTGCGGGCATATCCGTAGGTCAGCACTCCACTCTATGGGGTCCTGGGAGCTGAGCTCTGGAAACCCCGGTGGGAGGAGCTCCACATGCCTGAGAACCTCCCTCAGCAGGATGGCTAACTCAGGGCAGAGGTCCACATCTGGCGGGAGGAAAATGGAGCTGGAATGGGGCTGTGGATGTGGGAGGGAGGCTGGCCTGGAGGAGGATGATAGGGGAGCTCTGCATCTGCAGAACTCCTGGAAAGGTCTTGGGCCTCCCTGTCCGGCCACCTCCACCCCAGGGAGCCTGGATAAAAGGATGGAGAAGTGAAGGAGGCACTCGGACAATGAATTTTTCCCTCAGGATTTGCACCAGAGTAATCCTGGATCACATTACAAAAGCGTTCGAGGGGAGACTGTAGGAAGAGGCATCAGAGGCTAAATCTCTTTCTCAGAAGGTGACACACAGTGAGAGAGCATTCTTGCCTCAGAAAGCCCACCACAAACTGATGGCGTCATGTGAAATCGGATGGCGAAGAAGAAAGGATTTAAAATTCAAGCCCTCATTTGGTGGGGCAGGGGGAGGGGTTGTTTTTTCTTTTTAATAATGAAACTTCCAAGTTCTTACTGGAACCATAGAGGTGGAAGAAGGCTTGAAGGGGGCAGCGGAGTACCGAGATGGGCAGACAGCCCCTCCCTCGCCGGCGCCCCAATTCCTGCCCAGAAATGACCCATGTCTGGGCCCACAGGGGACAAGGGAGGATCAGCCTCTCCAGTAGGGAGGAAATGCAAATGAACACAACAAGGATATGGCCCTCTTCACCGGTCACATTGACAAAAATAAAAACTTTGATAAGACCAAAAGCCGGCTGGGATGTGGGGAAGTCACTGCTCTATACTCATGCCCTGCTGGTGGGAGAGAAAAGCCTCTAGTCACCCTGGGAGGCAATTCTGTGGCATCTTTTAATTTGAATGCATGTTCACTTCGATAGACTCTCCTCCGCTTCTTCTCTGAGAAGGAAGCACACACTTTCCCCAAAGCATCCATGTGAGGCTGTATGTTGCAAGAGCCTCATGTTGCGAGCCCGCAAGCAAGCAAAGAAGAATGATAGGAACCTTACCGCCCACCCGTCAGGGACACGAGTTAATAGACGATGGAACCCCCCGTTTGGTAGAATACTAGGTAGCATTTTAAAAGGTCAGTGGGACATCTGTACGTATCCATGTGGAAAGCTCCCCAAGACACACTGCAGACATTGGAAAAGCCACGTGAATAAAGAGCTGTATGTTCCATGTAGTATAGGATATGGAAAACCCTATGTATTTTTACAAAACAGATATAAATATGGACGTGCATTTATAAAGGTCTGCAGAGGAAACACCAAAGCGATAATGGTGGCTACATCGTCGTAGGAATAAGGATAAGATACCCAACGATTTAGTTTTATCTGTAGGGTTTCAATTTTCTTCTTTTCTTTTTGCATTGGGGATATATTCATTTTTTCCTTGTGTAATTAAACACCTATTATTTTTTTAATTTAGAAAGCGATTTCACGCTATTGAAAGGAAGCACATGAGCGCCAGCCACCAAATGCTAGCAACTGTCACAGCCCTTCTCACAGTCCTCCCTTCCCTTTATCTCCCCAAGGCTTGGCACCCCAAACTCTCCCCCTCCCCCAGGTTATCAGCAGAGGGCTTGGAGGGCCAGCAGGGGGTTCTCTAGCCAGGGCCTCTGTCGTGTAACGTGCAACGCTGTCAGCTGCCCCCCTTTGCCCTCTGTTGTGTGTGTGGTGGGGGCGCGGGGTGTCTCACATCACCCTGTTGAAGATGGAAGGGGAGCAGGTGCTTGTGCACTTTCCCTCCTTCAGCCTGATGCCCACTCCACTTCCCTCCTCCCACTGCCCTAAGGTTGGATGAATTGGACTGAACTCCATTTTGGGGCCCCCCTCTTCCCGTAGGATTAAAGTGGGGTGGGAGGGCCCTGCCCCTCCCCCAACAGAATGTCATTGTTCCCACCTTTGCCTTCTGCACCCATAGGCAGCAGGCACTCACCAACACCTACTGTGTTCTATGCAGGGGTCCACCAGGACCTCTGTCTCCTCTTCAGACCCTGCGCTCAGTGCTTAGGCAGTAGACCACATCTGATTAACCTGAGTTCTCCCCACACCCCGTGCCTAGCTCGGTCTGGGCCACTGGTAAGTGCTCAGTTTTCCTAAAGCAGTACCCAGATTCGGTTCTGGGGCTTCCCACAACATATGTTTGCCCCACCGCTGACCTTTTTCCAGGGGTGGACACCCACCACGTGCTCTAGGGCACGAAATCTACACGTTGGTTGGCTGAACGGGGTGGGGGAAGCTAATCTCTCTGATCTGGCTGGCTCACCCCTGCTTCTCACCCACACCTAACTCCCCCTCCCTCCCTAGACCCTGGGAGAGCCTGAATACCAACCTCTTCTGGCCAAGGGAGACCCCACCTGTCCTGCCCAGACCCCCATGGGCCTCACCTGATCTGCCCAGGACCCCCAGCCACAAACAGCCCATCTGCTGCAGGCAGTCCCCTCTGCTCATTTATATTAAATGAATGAATGAATGAATCATCCCCGCACCCTGAGAGGGCGGGAGAAGGCGCCCCTACTAGTCTGTCAGCCAACCGCCCACCTGTGAATACTTGCGATTCCGGTCCCCCTGCTTGTCACCTGTGCCCCCTCACCCCAGCTGGGCAGGGAACTAGCTGTGGAGCACCCCTGTTCTCCCCTTCGTCCCACCGGCCCTGCACTGTCCCGGGCTCAGGGCAATGACGGCAAGAAGGGGGCTCTGGCTCGTTGGCGCGTCCCTAGGATCCTGTCGTCCCCCTTACCTGCGGTAAGGCTCGAAGCACCCCCAGGAGCAACAGTCCCGACACAGCGCGGAGCGCGCGCATCCCGGCCGGGGGGTCGGGGGGAGGACTGGGCTCGTAGCCCACGCCACCTGCGCAGCCTGGGGAGCACGCTCGCCCACGTGCGGTGCCAGCTGCCAGGAGCCGCGCAAGGGCCCGCAGACCTGCCGCGGCGCACCTCGCAGGCACCCAGCCGCACGCTGTGAAGTCACTTCCGAAGTGGACGCTCCTTCTCTGAAGGTTCAGCCTTAAGCCTTCCCTTCCACCACCACCCGAGGCGCACTAGGTACCCCAGACTGTTTCCAGGAACGCGGCTACTAGCACTCAAGACAAAAAGGGAGCAAACACGTGCAGAGATGACTCAGGAAAGCTACACTCCCCTTTTGCTGTTTGAATGGGCTGCCCCGGACTTGACAGAACCGGGTTCTGCTGCTTTGGGGTGGGGGCAGGGGGGGCGGGGTGTTGACCAGCCCCCCTGGGTTGAGGGGCGGGGAGAGCAGCTCCCGCCCCTGGATGGGGGAAGGGGGGCGGGTACTCACAGGAGATTGGGAGGCTCCAGTGGGTCTCAACCATCCCACCCCAACCCTAAAAATGGTGATACCTGAGTACGTTCCTGATCCTGGCACTCTAATCGACCCAGACCTTCTCTCCTGACCTGGAGATTCTTTGCAAAGGACCGCTGGAGTCAGGAGACTGCAGAGAGAGGCACCATCAACAATTCACTCCCATTCATAAATATTTGCTGTAAAATGAATCAGTAGACGGATGATAGGTGGGTGGGTGGGTGGGTGGGTGGCTAGGCAGATGGACTGACTATTGGAGGGACTGATGGAGAAAAGAATAGACATTGGTTATCAATCCACAGGTGTTTTCCTGCCTCCTGTGAGTTTTCTGCCTAGAGGAGGAGCCTAGCACTCTTCCCTAAAAGAAAGAAAACGTACAAGCCTCATTCGAACTAAGTCCTCACTTGCAGCAGATGATTTTCCCTTCCAGTGTTTCTCCATCCCATGGGTTCTCGGCTCCTTTGATTCTATCTACATTTCATACATGTTGCACATCCGCTGAGTATGCCGCAGGCCCAGGGTTCATTTGCTTGTCTCGTGTTTGTTTTTTTCAGAAGTGGAAACCAAGGCTCAGAGACAGGCAGCTGGTCCTAGGTGCTCTGACTAAAGATGGCCAGAGGACATCCAAGGACCAAGGACCATCCAGATTGGCCCAAGGACCCTCAGGATTCTGCACTTCAGTCTGTCTTGCAAGGCGTAAGGCCCCCATCTTTCAGAAATACCTCCATCTCCTTGGGCCGCTAGCAGTTGTCTCCCATCAGGACCCTCCCAACAAAGTCTCCACAACCCTCCTTGAACTCCTGGATTCCACCTGAAAGGTGCCCATATTGTGCGCCCTCCCTGGAGACCCACTTCTGGGCTCTCCCCGGATGCGCCAGGCCCAGCATCCTGGGATGTTTGAGCTGGGATTGTGGTTAAACAATTAAGAGATTATGGAAGTGACCGCCACAGCATTCACAGAAGCAGGCAGGGGCAGGAGCAACCCAGGATGCCTGCTTCCCAGTCCAGAGCTTTCTACTGTAGAAGAGCTGGTGCTCTGAATAAATAAATACTTGTTAAACACACACCTGCACACAACCAGATAACAGTATCAAAACAGCTGATGCAAAGGGAGATACAAATTAACATTAATTACAAGCATGAAAATTCCACCTTTCTAGCAATTGAAGAGATGCAAATCAAAGCAAATTAAAGCAAATTTTGATACATTTTTAGACTTATTAGGTCATCAGGGTTTTTTTTTCTTTATAAAAACAACTTTGGTAAAATCCAATCCCAAAGTTGTGGTGAAACCAGAATACACATTCATACTCTGCTAGTAAATGTTACAACCCTTTTCAGAAAGCAGTTCTTAACAAACACGCCCCCCCACCAAAAAAAACAAAAAGCTTATAACGTGTGGCTCAGTAATTTCACCCTAGTAAAGAAAAACTAAGAACATAGTTGAACTGGAAAAAGAAAAAAGAAAACTATAAACACAGTCACGTTTCCTGAAACATTATTTATAAATTTCGGAAATACCCTAATAATCACAAAAGCAAGGAATGGTTGAGGAAACTGTGGTATACCCGTTTAATGGAATACTACACATCCATCAAAAATGATTATTATAGTGATGCAGTGGAAATCTGTCTCTCCCTCCCGTCCTTCCCCTCCTTGGGCAGAAAGGAACCCTTTGCCCAGCCTGCTCTGTCGGGGTTCTCATCACCTGGCGAATTGCATCCTTTACTTATTGAAATAATAGTAGCTGCCTTTGAGCGCTTATTTTGTGCTAAGAGTTTTCAGGCCTTGGTTCCTCGAGTCCTCAGGGAAACTCCATGAAGGAGATCCAATTCGTGTGCCCGTTCCGCAGGTGAGCACCTCTGAGGCAAGAGCAGTGAATCCACAAAGCCTGGGGTCCCCAGAGCCAATGGTGCTCAAGGCCCTTCCCCGCCTGGCTTGGTCCCACGTCTCCAGCTTTACCTGTGCCTCTCCTCCTCCCTGCCACCCCCCAGCGCTCCAGCCTCTCAGGCCACACACCCCCCGCCCCACGCCTCTGCACACGGGTCCTCCACTCAGAACACGCCTCCAATTCTCGTTTGTCCTCAGAACTGCTCCAGCGCCATCTCCTCTTGGCAGTTTTCCTGGCACTGTTCCCTCCCCTCCCCCAGCCATCCTCCCAGTCAGAAAAGTGGTTTCTCTCGTGTTTTTGGTAGCTCAATTCTAGAACTGATCTCACTGTGTCATGACTGTAATGACTGATTCATGTATCCATCTGGCCCAGGAAACTGTGGGTTCCTGGAGCACCAGGCTGTCCTGGGGAGCCTGATACACAGCCTAGCCCAGGGCTTCGAGCCAGTGACCAGCCAGCCCAGAGAAGGGCACATTCTGTGGCCAGGGAACAAGCTGGGTCCCAGGAGGGGTTGGGGGCCGGGGTTGGGGGACGTCAGCCTCTACCGGAGAAATTGCAGCAGCCAAGAAAGACGGATGCTCGGGGGATTCTAAAGAGCAGGCGTTGGCCAGAGCGAGTCTCTGTCTTCTGCAGGTTTCAGGTGCTTCGCCACCCCTGAACGCATGTGAAAGTGCTTTGAAGAGCCGGAGGGGGAGTCCCGAGGGCCTGAGCGAGGCACGGCAGCGGGTCCTGTTGTGGGACCGCGGGGGGGGCCCCAGCAGAGCGAGCTGTGGAAGCCAGGCCCCCAGGCCTGCAGGAGGCAGGAAGGTGAACGGCACTGCCCGGACCATCTCATCTCGGAGGAAGGGGGCGGAAAGCAGGTGCAGCGAGAAGCTCTCTGCAGGGGACTGGGAACCTGTGTCACCAAAGGGATGCTGAGCAAGACACAAGGTTCCGACCTGGTTCAGGAAATTCAGGGACTTCCCCAACAGCTGGAACCCCAGCCCCAAATGGCCCCAAAATACCCTCAGCAGATAAAGGGATTCTTTCTGCCGCAGGCAGCAGCAGGCGGGTAGGAGGCTGAGAGCCGGAGGGGGAAAGCCTGGACCTTTCTTCTCTGGTTGGCACAGGTACTTCTCTGAGTCCCTTTCTTGAGAACCTTGATGGAAGTGGGACTTCATGTGGGGGCTTCTCTGGTGGGACCTACATGTCAGGCTGCCTTGCTTGAACCCAAGCCCCCAGAGCTCTCGCCTCCTCAAGGCCCAGGACTAGCTAGACCCTGGTCACTCAGCTCTGGCCCCTTGGAGGGGTGGTAAGAAATGGTGGAGTTCGGGCCTCGGCATTGGGAGAAAATATGAGGGGCTCTCAGGTGACTGGGGGGACCCCAGCAATGCACACCGGCAAGCCGGATACCCAGGCCCTTGGCCAGACATTTAAGCCTGGCAACAAGATTTTATTCAACTCAATATTTCTATCTCCACTTCATAGATGAACAAACTCAGAGTAGTTAAGTAACTTGCCTGAGGTCACACAGCTTGAGAGTGGCAGGGCTGGGATTTGGCTCCAATCCACTCTAAATTTCAAGCCTCAGCTGCCTTCTCTTCCCTCTCTAGGCCCCTGATGCCCTTGCTTTCCCCAGGAGAAACAACGCTGGTATGGGAGTCCTAGTCTGGCCGTGCGACTGTGGGCAAGTCATTTCTTTTCTCTGAGTGTATTAGTTATCTATTGCTGTGTACCTCCAACCTTAGCAGCTTAAAATAACAAACATTGTAGCACACTGTTTCTGTGGGCCAGCAATTTGGGAAAGACTGGACAGGGTGATTTTCTAGTAACGTTACAGTCAAGGGTCAGCTGGGGCTGCAGTCATCTCTGAAAGGCTTGACTGAGGCTTCCAAAATGAACCACTCACATGGCTGTGGGCAGGAGGCCTCAGCTGCACAGGACTGCTTGAGTGTCCTCACAACATGGCAGTGGGCTTCCTCCAGAGCAAGTGGTCGCAGAGAGCAAGGTGGAAGCCACATTGTCTTTTATGATCTGGGCTCAGAGATCACAATTCCTCATTTCCACGATGTTCCATTGGTTGCACAGGCTGGCTCTCCTCAAGGTAAGTGGGGACTGCACAGGTGTAGGGTACCAGGAGGCAGGTGGGGATCATCTGGGCATGTTTCCTTCTCTGCCAGATGTGGATTTTAGCGCTACCCGGCAACCTTCTGAGGGTTGCAAGGAGCCCTGAATAAAACAATGGACATATAAATCTCTTTGGGTTAGAGGAAAGAAATCAATGTAAGGGGCTTCGCTGTCCTTTGTCCTAAGCCCACCAGATACCCAGGCCCCGGTTAAGGCACCAGACCTTTCCATTCAGGACCACAGCTGAAATGCCCATGGCCTGGTGTTCCCCTTCCCAACGGGTGCGTTGACCATGCATTCACCATTCCAGCCAAGAGGTGACTCACGCAGAGGCCCACAGGCAAGGCCCTTGGGGATCAGAGGTCTTTCCCCACCCCTCAGGTGACGCCAGGTGGGTGCCTCAGCGCATCGAGCCAGCGGGTCACACAGCCACTGTGGGGACTCTTCCTCGGGCCTCGGGCACCCAGGTCTGGCCTCAGCCATGGCTCCAGCTTGAGAGGCAGCAGTTCTAGTGTGGGAAGACCACACAGAGAGTGAAGAGCCCAGCCTGAGGGCCGGCTTGGCCTCCAGCCCTGTGACTTCTCCCCCCGGGGGCCTCTGCACTGTGGTCTGTGAAATGAGGGGCTGGGATTTGATGATCTGCTCTGAGGCTCCAGGGAGAGTGAGAGAGATAGGAGGCCTGGAACCACATCTGGGCCTGGGGGCTCCTGGAGGATGCTTCCAGCTCTGTTCTGGGCTGGCCTAGACCTTGGAACGAGACAGCCTGGTCAAATCCCATCTCTGCCACTTACTAACCGTGTAGATGTGGCCAAGTTTCTCATCCTCTCCGAGCCTCAATGTCTTCATCGATAATATGGGAATGATGATGTCTACCGTAAGGTGTTGCAGTGAGGATTAAACAGGTTAAGGCGAATGACAACACAGGGAAGCTCTCTCTCCCAGCCCCAGCCCCAGGAAGGGCATCTGTCCTCAGCGACAGCCTAGCCTCCAGGCTCAGGCACCTCTCGCCCCATCCATGAACTCCTGGGACTGGTGGCTGGGGACACCAGTCCAGCCACTGTCCAGGATGTCCCAGTCCTGGGACAACCGCTGTGTCCCATCATTTCTTTCCACCTTCCAGAGAGACACAGGTGGAAGGTAAGACCAGAGAGGGAAAGAGACTTGGCCAAGGCCCACAGCATGGCGGGGATGACTCCCTGGGCCAAGACTCTCCGTCATGGAGTCCCCATCTCCAACAGAACTTCCTGCTCAGCAGGGCCGTTGTGAATGGGGGTGAGTCATTTAGACTCTCAGGAAACCAAACCCAGTCCAATATTAATCACGGAATCAGAGGCATCGGGTGCACAAAGGAAACAGAAGCAACGGATGGCAGCGACAACTCAGCCGGAGGTGCAGCCGAGGAGTGTGTCCTCATGGGTGTGTCCCACAGGGAGGTCCCCGGTCCCATGTGCCCTGATGGGAAGGCCTGGGGTTGAACCCCAGGGAGGAGAGGGCCTCTCCTCACAGGGCCCTTCTTATCCCAATGAGCCGTTACTCTCTTCAGAAGCACTGTCCCCACCCTATAGAAGGAAAAATTGAGGCCAGGGTCTGCTGGCATCTTGGGAGGAAAAGCATCACCCAGGGCAGGGATTTTGCCCATCATGTTCAGTGCCTGGCATCAGCACAAAAGGCAGAATGAAGCAGAGGTGCTTACAAGATACCCGGCACAATGGCCCTGCAAAGGGACAATTGAAAAAAATTTCATGCGAAAAGAGACGCTTGGAGAAGTCAGTTGCTCAAGCCACACAGTTAGTAAGTTCTAGAGCTATGATGCAGGCCCAAGTCTGTGACTCAAGGGTGGGCCTCTCCCCTCTCTAGGGTGGTGGTTTTCCTTGCTGTAACTGTGCCCCCGCCTCCTGTTGTCCTGAAGGCCGAGGGGCAGCCCGCACCCCCTGGTCGCCCTGGAACCTGCTCGTGGCTCCCAGCGGTGTCTGTGGTAAAGGGATTTGCTATGCAGAAATTGGCCTTGGGTTCCTTGTCACCCCACTCCTTCCCCACACGGGCCAGGTCTCTGGCAGTCAGGCTGAGGAAGACTCCCAAGGGCCAGCTCTGGAGGATTTGAGGGGGTCAAAAGTACCCCATCCTCAAATCAAGACTTACAACACAGAATGTTCCAGAAGCCAGTTTCACTTTCCTGAAGGCTGAGAACTTAGAGACCTAAGGAGGGATCGATCAAGGCTCCATCTACTGCCTGCCCCTCAGCCTGAAATTCCACCATTACTCACTTCTTTGGGCCGAGGTCTTGAAGGCCCCAGTTAAAATGTAAATCATTTCTGGAGGAAACCACTTGGTAAGTCATTAGCGGGTGTCACTGCCCCACATGGGCTGGTTTCTCAGAAGAGCCTGGGAGGAGAACGGGGCCAGAGGGTCTGATGGCCAAGTGTAACGTGCTGCTCTCTCACCAATCTGAGGGATGCTCAGATTCAGACCCCAGCTTCTCAGCTCGGCCAAAAAGGGCCCCAGGTAGGGCTCCTGCCCCCCTGACCTTATCCCCTGTCACATTCCCCACTGGCCTCCTTTCTGCTCCTGGGGCCACCAAGTTTGCCCCTGTCACTGGGCCTTTGCACTTGCCCGTCCCTCTGCCTAAAACCCTCTTCTCCCAGCTCTTTGCCCCTCCCAGGAAACTTTCGGGTTGATGGATATGTTCATTATCTTGGTTTGGTGCTGGATGAATACAGATGCCAAAATGTATCAAATTGTACACTTGAAATAGGTGAAGTTTATCATATGTCAATTACACCTTAATAAAGCTGTTTTATATATATATATATATATATATATATATATATTTAGGCAGCCCCTTCTCATCTTTCAGGTCCTGGCTTAGATGAAACCTCTTCAAAGAAGACTTTCCTGACCACCCAAGCTGATATTACCACTCTGTGTCACCTCGCCCTGTTTATTCCCTTCAAGGGACGACACATCACACCACCATCTGAAACTGTGTATCTGCCAGTAGCCTGATATTCCCCCTAGGATGGGAGCTCACGGGCTCAGGGACTATCTGATGCAAATGGGGGCTTAGCTTAATGCATATTTTCTGGAGGACTGAATGACCAAGGCCAGGGGCCCTGGGAGGATGGCGGACATCAGCCCTGCCTCTCTGGCTTCCCTGCAGCTGTGCGGCCTGGAGGCTGAGAAGGACAGCCTCTGCTCTGAGAGTGAAACCCAAACGGAGCCTCTGCCCGCGCTTCCGAGCCATCATCCACATGGTCACCGCAGGAGGGCAGCGGGCCACACGCGCTCCCGGCAGGAGGGACCCTGTTCCCTCTGGGGTTTTCCTCATCAGTCCCGCCACGCCACTGGGGGAGGGTAGGCCCCGCACCCAGGCCCTTCTCTCTCTCCAGATAGGAGCCATGAGGCCTTGAGGTCTGGGGAGGCCTGGAGCTCACCAGCCGAGAAATCCTGGAGATCTGGGGAAACTAAGGCATGGTCCCACTGTGGCCTCAGTTAGGTCCGGAACTCATGGGGCTCCTGCTGGAGCCTGGGACATGGTCTGGGCTATGGAAAACCAACAGTTGTCATCCACAACCCCAGCTGCTCGTGAGCCACTAGTTTCTGGTTTGCATAAGAAGGTGGTCCAGAGCGTGAGAGCCGAGGGGATCTGGAGAGTAAGAGTCCCTCCCTCACCTCTTCACACTGACCCTGAGGCCGAGGTCATGCAGCAAGTTAGTGCAGGGACAGCCCCCAGATCCAGGCCGCCGACACTCCCACCTTCGCCGCCACCTGCTTCATCGTGTTTCTTTGCTGCTTTGGAGCGTCTGCCTTCTCCAGGCCTGCCGTCAGGGGAGCAAAGGCTTGTGACCCCAGGGTTTCAGACCCTGGCGAGGGAGGCAGGCAGGGAGCCGGATGACTGCAGAGACCGATGGAATGTCAGGGGTTGCGGGGTGGTCGGCCTGTTTGAACGCTGCCGGCACAAATGCCCCGCGCACCCACCCACGCCATCCCAAACACCCGGGACAGCTGATCCATCCGCCACCTGGAAGTGGTCCTGGTGTCTGTCCAGAGAGATACTGGGGAAATAGGCACCGCACCGAGAGTAAGAAATGGGTGTGTCGTCTGCCCCGTGCCCACCTCCCGGGGATCTGTGTGCTGGTGGGCTGACACTGCATTGCAAACGCCCACAGTTGGCTGCAGTAACCCAGCGGAAGCAGCCTGTCCTGTGCTCTTCGAGGCCTAAAGGCCACAGCCACTCGCCGGCACCCCACCCTTGTGCTTGACAGCAGTTACAGCAGCTACTGCCCTTGCTGGGAGGGACCCTGCTCGATGGACCAGGGGCCTTTCTGAGCCACAGCCTTTAAGCTCTGTAAGAGCCACTGAACTAAGCCACATAAAGAAACTGTCAGTACCTACAGGTAGTGGTGGCCGTCACTGTGTCCCCAGCCCCTGAGGCCCCTTCCCTGTTGTGCTACAGGGGCCAGAGCGTGGCCATCCAGGCCTGTGTGGCATGTCAAGGAGAGCTGGGTGCCCGCCAAGACCTGGAACTCGGCCAGGCCCGCATCCCATGGGACCGACCAATGCCGCGGGTTTAAACCGCCTGCAGGAACAAAAATGTTTGGATGAGAGGAACACATTGCCACTTGTTTGAGGGGGTGAGTGGCGGGAATTGTCATTTATTCATTCAACAAACACTACAGGGGTGTGGGTAGCAGGCCCCTGGGCTAGGTGCTGAGGATACAGTAGTGAACACAGTCAAAACGCCCTGCCTTTGAAGAGTTTCCATTCTAGTGAGGGGAAGACAGACAACACATAAAATAAATGAGTAAAGCACATGGGATTTTTGAAGGGGAGAAGTGCTGTAGAGAAAAATAAGGGGAAAGGATAAAAAGCAGGTATGCTGGGGCGGAGGAGTACACATTTAAATAAAGTGATCAAGAAAGGCCTCACAGAGAAAGTGACTTTTGAGCAAAGACATGAAGAAAGATTGAGAGTGAGGGAGCACAGAGCAGCCAGTGCAAAGGCCCTGAGGTGGGCGTGAGCCAGCACGGGGGGCTGGCAGGGGGTGAGGTCAGAGGAGCGATGCAGGGTTGCGCAGGGCCTGTGGTCGCTGTAAGAACTTTGGCTTTTACCCTCACTCAGATGGGGGCCACTGAGGAGCTTTGAGCAGTGGAGAAGCATGACCTGACTTGGGTTTTTCCGGGGTCACTCCAGCTGCCATGTCGGAAATAGGGCTGGGGGGTGGGGTGGAGGAATTGAAGCAGGAAGGCCAGGTAGGAGGCCGACTAGAGCCTTCAGGGGAGAGGTGATAGAGGCTTGGACCAGGAGGGAGCAATGGGGGAGGTGAAAAGGGGCCAGATTCTCAAGGGAGAATGGACAGGATTGGCTGACAGAGACATTGAGGACGACTCAAGGGAACCCGGGAAACTGGAAGGATGGAGTTGCCTTCGGCTGAGATGGGAGAAGGGGATAATTAATCAGTCACCCACTGGTGACCGTTAGGAGGGAGAGCGAGTGCTGCAGAAGCACATGGCAAGACCACCTTACTAGACTGTGACGTGGTGGGGGTGGTGGTCAGAGAGGGCTTGCCAGAGGAGGTGACATTTAAGCTGCGACCTGAAGGAAGAATGAACGGGCTGGGGAGAAAGGACGAGAACCAGCAGAGTAGGGCTGCTGGGAAGACCTCAATGAGGGCAGTTAGGGGGAACTTCCAGCAGCCCCAAGGGGCCTGAGTGCTTCTGAGGGCTGAGGGCGAGGCCAGAGGTGGGCAGGACTGGCCGGGCTGCTTACTCAGCACCCAGAAGGAAGGAGGCTTGGCCCTTGAGCAGCGCAATCAGACCGAGAAATGGAAATGGGTGATAAATAGCCGCAAATGAGTCATCTCAAGCCCCGTTTTGAGCCTGCTCTGCAGCTCTCCCCAGCCTGCATCCTTCCCGGGTGGGGCCTCTGATTTCAGAATGACCAGGTCAGGCAGAGCTCAGCCCCCAGGGCCCCCCTTGCCGGGAGCTCACCCCTGCAAAAGCCCAGGCGGTAAGGCAGCTCTTCTTGCAGGAGTTGGGTCCACATCACCGTCCTCAGGGCTCAGACTAAATGAAGCGCACACAGAAAACCTTTTTCAGACCATCAGTGCTTCACATTTCTTTGAAAAAGAAAAACTTGTACAAATAAAATGCAATTGGATGTACTCAGATGTTTGTTTGTTTGTTTGTTTTTAAGCATTTGAAAAAGTCAGACAAATCCCACCTCTGTCGCTGCCACAACTGAGCAACTTGGAACAAGTTGGTTAACCTCCAGGGGCCTCTGTTTCACCCACTTCACAGGGTTGTGCAAAGATTAAAGGAGATGATAAATCTTAGCACAGAGCTGGGCACACAGGAAGCTCTCGAATACTCATTGCCCAACTACTACAAAGACAAGGATCTCTTCTAAATATGCGGCCACCTAGTCAGGCCCCAACCACATGAACAGAAAGGGCCGCCATGCTTTCCACAGGCCTCCCGGGTCCCCTGGGCTGGAACACTGGAGCATCTGCCCCTGGCATCTCAGGACGTCTGCTGGGAGACACTATCTCTGTGCAAACGTCCTTGAAAAGACTGTCCAGGCCAAAAGATGACATAAGATGTGTAGGAACACCAGGGAGAATTATCTCTCAACAATCATATTGACTACCATTTACTGAGCGGTTACTATGTACTTGCCAGAGCTCACCATACTGGCCCTTGGATTAGTTTGCTGCTGCTGCTGCCACAAGATACCACAGACTGGGTGACTTAAACAACAGGAATTTATTGCTAACAGTTCTGAAAGCTGGAAGACCAAGACCAAGGTGTCAGCAGCTTTGGCTTCTCCTGAGGCCTCTCTCCTTGGCTTGCAGTCAGCCACCTTCTTGCCGTGTCCTCACATGGCCTTTTCTCTGTGTGTGCACATCCATGGGGTCCTTTCCTCTTTTTTTTTTTTTGGCCACGCCACGCAGCTTGTGGGATCTTAGTTCCCCGACCAGGGATTGAACCCAGGCCATGGCAGTGAAAGCCGGGAATCCTAACCACTAGGCCACCAGAGAACTCCCCCCTTTCCTCTTCTTTTAAGGACACCTACTGTCCTACTGAATATGGGCCCCACCCTTATGACCTCATTTAACCTTAATTTACCTCTTTAAAAGGCCTGGCTCCAAATACAGTCACACGGGGAGTTAGAGCTTCAACATGTGAATTTTTGGGGAACATAACTCAGTCATGCTTCCCTGCATGAGCACATTTATTCTCCCTTGTGTCCCACAAGGTAGGCATTATAATAGTTAATTTATAGATATGAAATTGAGTTGAGAGGTGAATGTCCAACAACACATCAGGAAAAAAGATACAAGCGCAATTTCCAGCTATTCAAGTGAATAGCACACTTCTCCCTGCCCCTCCCCCCCAACTCCAAATAACTCCAAAGGAAAAGGGAGTCATGGGACTTGGGGTCTGAAAATTTCGATTGCCCGTGAGCCACAACTACCAAGCCTACGCTCTAGAGCCCACGTGCCACAACTACTGAAGCCCGCACGCCTGGAGCCCATGCACTGCAACGAAGAGTAGCCTTGCTCGCCACACGTAGAGGAAGCCCGTGCGCAGCAACGAAGACCCAACACAGCCAAAAATAAAATAAATTAATTAAAAAAAAAAACCCACAAGAGAGATTGAAAAAGAAAAAAATCCTTCCCAGTCAGAGTGAAAAGTGAGACTGAGAGAAACTGAGTGAGAAGATCTCAGCAAAAGAAAAGCCAAATGTCGGCTTCCATGAAAGGATGCGGCCCAGCGGGTTGTTAAATGACTAAGTGCTGGGGCCACAGTGACAGGGACGGGGCCTCCTGTGGCACGTGTGTGTGTAAGGGTGAGTGTGAGGGTGTGTGCGTGAGGCTGTGTGTCCACAAGGGTGAGAGGGCGTGTACCCTAAAGATTACGTGTGCACAGGTACAGAGAACAAACTAGCGATTACCAGTGGGGTGGAGGGGCGATATGGGGGCGAGAGTGAGAGGTGCAGTCAAGGGGGTCTAAGATAGGCTATAGGGTTGTACTGTACAACACCGGGAATATGGCCAATATTTTGTAGTAACTGTAAATGGAAAGTAACCTTTAAAAATTGTATAAAAATTAAAAAATTTTTAATTAAAAAAAAATGACAAGAGGTAACAAGTGTCGGGTAGGATGTGGACGAAAGGAAACCCTTGTGCACCGTTGGTGGGAGTGTGAATTGGTGTGGCCACTATGGAAAGCAGTATGGAGACCCTTCAAAAAATTAAAAATAGGGGGATCATATGATCCAGAAAAAGATTATGTGTGTGCCCATGGATGCACGAAGTGTGTAGACACAGGGTGCGTGTGTGAGAGGGAGCCCGTGTGCACGCACACGTGTGAGGCCGTGCGGCCAGCAGAGCATCCAGGACCCTCCCCGGCTGCACAGCGGCCCAGGCAGAGACGCCCCCATCAGCTGGAGAGGAAGGTGAAGCACAGGGCAGCAAGGTCACCTGCCAGTGTTCCCCGGCCTGGGGACCACACTCATGACCCAGGTTTTGCCACGGCTCCTTGCTGAGCTGCCTCCCAAGGAAAACTGGAGTCCAACCCCAAGCCAGCCCCCCGAGGCAAGACATACCAGGACGGTTGTACCTGTGGGTGTGTGGTGCAGGTTAGACACATGAACTCTGGAGTTCATGGTGGTCTGAGTTCAAATTCTGACTTGGTCATGGGCTAGCTGTGTGGCCTTCTGTACGTCACTTAACCTCTCTGTGCCTCAAAGTCTCCACCTATAAATGGGGATAATAACTTTACCTCGTAGGGTGGTTTTGAGGACTCGAAGGGTTAAGAGATGCAGAGCTCTTAGAGCAGCACCTGGCATGTAACAAGCGCTGCATAAATCTTCCTTGTTAATATAGCAATGAGCTCCCGGGACAGGTGAATCCCGGGTTTATAAAAATCCCAAAATGCATCACATGCTGGAATGACAGGACACCAAGAGCAGCCAGGCTGAGTCCCAGCGTGGTGGTGACCGGGGCAGAGGCAGGTGTGGTGAGGCACCTTGTCCCCAGGCCTGTCTGCTGCTCACCCGCCAAACCTCCGCCATCTGCCCCAGATCTCCTCTCCTCCACGCATCGTCCGAAAGACGCTGGTTTGCCTGGGAGGGTGACTGAATTTCCAGGCAGAGAAAACAAGGCTCAGGCCAGGGCAGCTCTGGGGTGCAGGGCTCACGGGCAGGGGCTGTACGTGTTCCCCCAGCTCCCTTCCACCTCCTTAAGCCCCACGAGGAACCTCCCAGCACGAAGGGTGTCTGGGTCTGCTCGGGCTGCCATGACAAAGCCCTACAAACCAAGCAGCTTGGACCACAGAACTGTGTTGTCTCACAGTGCTGGGGACTGGAAGTCTGAGATCCAGGCTGCAGCCTGGGCTGGGTGACGGGTGTCGGGAAGTGTCTGGGTTGGACAGGGAGGCCAAGGACAAGTTTGGGCAATAGTCCCCGAAGGGGGGGGACAGATGGAGGCTTATGTAACCTCCATGCCCACAGCTGCCGTCTTCCAGGCTGTGTCACACACCGTCCCACGCCCCCAGACTTTGAACCCAAGGATTTCTGGAAGGGCCTTAGTGGTTTCCAGGCCTCTGACCCTTCCACCTCAGCCCAACAGAATTATTCTCACCCACCCAACTCTCCCACACCTGCAGGCCTACGGGGGCCCAGCCCAGCAGGGACACGGAGCCAGAGTCCTTTATCAATCATTTACTGGAGAAACTACCTAGAACTTTTCCCTTCACCCTCTCTCATTCCTGTGTTTCAGGCCAGATGAGGTAGACTGCCCCCAAAACAGGATCCCCATCCTGCAATATGCACATGAGCCCTTGTGTTCAAATAATAATATCTCATATTTATTAAGCATTTATTAAGCACTTACTAAGTGCCAGTTACTGCTCTAAGCATTTCATTACCTGATTGTCTCATTTACTCCTCAAAATACCCATACAATACTGTAGGTAGCATTATAACCTCCACCGTACAGATGAGGAAACCGAGGTTCAGAGAGGCCCACTGGCTTGCCCTCAACCCCAGGCCTCAGCTCCAGATGCAGTGCTCTGTTCACACAGCTGGCACCGGCCCCAGACAGATCCAGGAGGGCGTTCTTTCATGCTCCTGGCTCTTGGGTGAGAGGAACCAGGGGAAGTTTGTCAGAGTTTTGGGGGAGTGGGAAGGATGGGCAGCTGGGCCTCCGTCTGGGCTGGGGTCTTCTGATCCTTTTGGTGCAGGAAGGGTCCCCTGCACCAGATCTGGGACCTGGAAAATTCTCAAAGCCCCCGCCTCGCCTTCCCTCTCTGCTGAGACGCCACAGCTCCTGAGCCCTGGCCATCTGAGAACAGTCTCTTCACTTTGGGAGCTGGAGCCTAGCGCGCCTGGGTCCTTCTGGCGCCCTGCCCAACATGGGGCTTGGGGGTCTCTGTTGAATTTCAGGGGCTGTTGGGAGGGGCTCCTGGGGACGGAGGGAGAAGCCTCATGGCTTGTGGCCACAGACAAAGAGGGCCTGAGGGAGAACACCGTGTGGTCAGGACTCAGCCCGGTGCCACGACAGGGGGATGTCCCCAAAGGCCATCTAAGCCACCGTCAGTCACCTAGTCATCACTGGGGCCCAACCTCATGCCACAGC
Source organism: Lagenorhynchus albirostris (assembly GCF_949774975.1). Classification (NCBI taxonomy): domain Eukaryota; kingdom Metazoa; phylum Chordata; class Mammalia; order Artiodactyla; family Delphinidae; genus Lagenorhynchus; species Lagenorhynchus albirostris. The sequence continues at coordinate 176,992,052 of NC_083096.1, forward strand.
ATGGTCCCACAGGGCCCAGGTTTCTCCTCCCAACTACCTACACAGCCCCGGCCGGCCACCCTAACCACCTGGGGCGCTGGCCACAGGCAGGGTGCTGGTCGCCACAGCCCCATCGGCTGCCTCAACCTCTCTGCCTCCTGGTGGGCAAAGCCCTAAACCCCGTGAGCTGACCGCTGGCTTCTCTGCCACACTTGCTCTTAGCCCAGAAGGAAGGAGGAGCAGGGAGAGCCAGACTTGAAAGCAAATGACTCGATACGTTATTTCTGGTGCCCTTTTATCTCCCCAGGGAAGGTGTGAGCTCAACCAAGTGAATTCAGAGAGGGCAGGCCCCTGTGCCTGATAGGGTGACATTGGTGTCATGACGGGGTGGGGTGGGGGGACAGGACGAGCTGATGACAATCATGGTGTCTTATCGCCCTCTTCTCGCACCAGCCCACGGGAGCCCTCCGCCTGTCTGATCTCCTGCACCTCTCTCTCCCTGGCACTATCACCCTGCACAGGTGATGTCACTGAGCTAGAGGGGTGAGGTGACGTGCCCAAGGTCACATAGTCAGGAAGCAGGATTTTCTATCCTGCAACTTTAATGAATTCGTTTATCGTTCTAACAGCATTTTTGTGAGGGCTTTAGGGTTTTCTATACATATCATATAACCTGCAAATAGAGTTTTACTTCTTCCCTTCCAGTTTAGATGCCCCAAACGGGGCAGAGGGTGGGGAGGGGGTCTGAACTCCAGTCTCTTTGAAGCCATGTTCTGAGCCCCTCTCCCAGGTCAGGCTTTCAGTGTGGCTCCCCATTTGGACCCGTTGGATTGGCAAGGCTGGGGCAAGCCCAGCAGGAACTTTTGTTGCAACAAAATGTACATCCTCAGAAATCAGGATGCTATGTTCAAAAGGCACCTGGGGAAATGATTCTGGAAAATCCTGTGCTTTGTGTTTCCTGGGCCATGCACGGTCCACCTCCATGAGGTCATAGAAGCAGGAGTTGAATGGTCTCTCACCCCCTCCAGGGAGAACCACCTCCTCGATGGCAATCAGGAGATGATTCTGTTCTGTGGGAAGCTGGAAGGGTCCCTTGGGAAGCCAGCTGGGGTTCGTTTGTCTTCACAGACTCCCCAGTCTGCTCAGCAAGGGCCTGGAACCCATGGCTGCTGTTGGGTGAGGGAGTTGTCACAGCTGTCCCCAGTCACTCCCCACCTCCCATCCCAGAAGGCCAGACGCCCCAGGGGGTGCTGGTACTGAGCAAGACCCATGACGATCTGCCTGAGACATAGGACAACATGATGTCCTGAAAACCAGGAACAGCTGCAGCAGCTACCGTGCACCCCCGGTGTCACATTCCTGGGACACGCTCACTTCAGGTCCCTGAGCTGTGTGGCCTGTATCTTCCCAAGACCTGGGAGCTCATTTACTTGTTCATCCAACATCTATTTACTGCGCACCCGTCAAATGCCACATGCCATGCTAGAACAGAGCCGAGGACAAGGCAGGCCTTGTTCCTGCCCTCAAGAAACATTACAGTTGAACATAATGGGATAGGATGGGGGTGCAGAGGTGGGACCTGTGACTCAGGTGCCTCAGCCAGTCCTGTGGGATCAGGGAAGGCCTCTGAGAAGCAGACATGGAAGCTGAGGACTGAGTAGGAGTTAAGGGGACAGAGAGAGCTTTGGGCAGAGGGAAGAGGGTGGATGAAGACCCAGGGAGAACCAACAGGAATAAAGACACAGACCTACTAGAGAATGGACTTGAGGACACGGGGAGGGGGAAGGGTAAACTGGGACGAAATGAGAGAGTGGCATGGACATATATACACTACCAAACGTAAAATAGAGAGCTAGTGGGAAGCAGCCGCATAGCACAGGGAGATCAGCTCAGTGCTTTGTGACCACCTAGAGGGGTGGGATAGGGAGGGTGGGAGGGAGGGAGACGCAAGAGGGAAGAGATATGGGAACATATGTATATGTATAACTGATTCACTTTGTTATAAAGCAGAAACCAACACACCATTGTAAAGCAATGATATTCCAATAAAGATGTAAAAAAAAAAAAAAGCCAGAGAAAAGCTTCAGCAGGGCTGGAGCTTCACCTGGGAGGGGTGCAGGAGGTGAGACTGGGAAGACGGAAGCAGAGGTCAGGCCCTGCCCCGGTGTCCTTCCTGGCACTTCCTGCCGCATTTACATGTGCAGGCTCATCTCAGCCCCAGCGCAGGCAGCGGGGGCTCGTGGGGACTGTTCCTGTTGTTGCCATTGTGTGATTTACCACTGCGCCCGCAGAGCCTGGCACAGAGGCTGGCAGAGGAGGAGCCCAATGCATATGCGGTGAATGAATGAATGAGAGAACGAATGAATGAACGACCTGTGTGGGTCTGTGTCTCTGCTGTGAAACAAGTGACAGAGTCAGACCCTCTGTTCCTGTTTCTAAATGACGGGCATATCGATTTTGTCAGATGTAAGCGAATCTTGCTCTTTTTCCTTTGGGACGTCTGCTAACAAACAAAAAACAGCACTATTATTAAGCATGTAAGGTACCCAACCACAGGGGTCCTTGGGTTCAGAGAAATTAAAGCATCCTTCCCATCACCTTCCTGATGCAGGTGGGAAATCAGGCTAGAGGGAAAAGCCAGGTCCTGAAATACAGTTTGGTCACTACTTTTGAGAAAACAGGAGGAAAAAAAAAAAATCCAACTAAGAGAAAAATGCCGCCTCTGCTTAAATTCTGGCAGGGGATAGGGAGACGCTAAAGCAATGAGCCTCACGGTTAGTAATTTAATAACACACGAGGGCTGGGATGGAGGACTGCAGGGAAGTGCAGTGTGCGAGGGGGTGGGTGCATCTGAGGGGCCCAGGGGTTCAGGGAAGGCCCTCTTGGAAGAAGAGACCCTCCAGCTGAGATGTGTATCTGGAAGGGGTGAAGGTGGGGGACAAGAAGAGATCTGGGCAGCCCCAAGTGAGAGAGGGAAGGCCGGGAAGAACTATGAATGGCTTGCAGGTACCTTGGGAGGACAGCGGTGACAACCCTGGAACAGTGGGGAGCGTACAGGTGAGTGAGACAGGGCTGGAGACTGGAAGCTCTGTGCAGGGGCCTCTCTGCCCATGACCTTCATTCTCGGGGCCCCTCAGGTTTGAAAAAGCCTATTCCCCAAAGAGCCTATTCGTTCGGAGTGGCCCTGGAGAGGCAGCATGGGCAAGACAGAAGCTGGAAACCTTCTAAATTTTCAAAAGAATGGGTCCTTCCAGAGAAACCACTTGCCCCGATGATTTAAGGGACCCAGCACTGCAGTCTACACTTTTGTGGGAAAGAGACATTTCTATCTCATTCAAGCTGCTGCTCTTCTGGGTCAGCTAAACTTAGAAGGTGATCTCAGCTGTAAATTTCATCATTTTGTTTGACAGAAGCCTTCCAGATTCTCTTCTCCTTCTGGCCAAAGAATTTCTAACGAAACGCTGATTCCCACAGGCTTTCTGACTTAAAATCACATGTGGAACAACAACAGAAAACAAAACAATCCGACTCAAAAATGGGCAAAGGAGTTGAATAGACATTTCTCCAAAGAAGATATACAAATGGGGCCTATGAGCATGTGAAAAGATGCGCAACATCACTAACCATCATCAGGGAAATGCAATCAAAACTACAATAAAGGGCTTCCCTGGTGGCACAGTGGTTGAGAGCCCGCCTGCCGATGCAGAGGACACGGGTTCGTGCCCCGGTCCGGGAGGATCCCACATGCTGCAGAGCGGCTGGGCCTGTGAGCCATGGCCGCTAAGACTGCGCGTCCAGAGCCTGTGCTCCACAGCGGGAGAGGCCACAACAGTGAGAGGCCCGCGTACTGCCAAAAAAAAAAAAAAAAAAAAAAAACCTACAATAAATAAGATACCACGTCACACCCATTAGGATGGCTATTATCAAAAAAAGCAGGAAATAAATGTTGATGAGGATGTGGTGAAATTGGAACCTTTGTGCATTGCTGGTAGGAACATAAAATGGTGCAGCAGCTCCTATGGAAAACAGGAGGGTGGGTCTTCAAAAGATTAAACGTAGAATGACCATATGATCCAGCAATTCCTCTTCTAGGTTTATACCCCAAAGAATTGAAAGCAGGGGTTCAAACAGATATTTGTACACCCCTCAGAAAACTTAAGAAAACTGAAATCGTATCAAGCATCTTTTCTGACCAAAACGTTTTGAGATTAGAACTCAATTACAAGAAAAAAAATGGGGGTTTCCCTGGTGGCGCAGTCATGGAGAATCCGCCTGCCAATGCAGGGGACATGGGTTTGATCCCTGGTCTGGGAAGATCCCACATGCCGCAAAGCAACTAAGCCCATGTGCCACAACTACTGAGCCTGTGCTCTAGAGCCTGTGAGCCACAACTACTGAGCCCACATGCCACAACTACTGAAGCCCGTGTGCCTAGAGCCCATGCTCCACAATGAGAGAAGCCACTGCTATGAGAAGCCCACGCACTGCAACAAAGCCCCCACTCGCCACAACTAGAGAAAGCCCACATGCAGCAACAAAGACCCAACACAGCCAAAAATAAATAAATAAATAAAAATTAAAAAAAAAACTGTAAAAAATACAAACACATGGAGGCTAAATGTTGCACTGCTAAATAACCAAGAGATCACTGAAGAAATCAAAGAGGAAATTAAAAAATACGTAGAAACAAATGACAACAAAAACACAATGACCCAAACCTATGGGGAGGAAGCAAAAGCAGTTCTAAGAGGGAAGTTTATAGCAATTCAATCTCACCTCAAGAAAAATCTCAAATAAACAATCTAACCTTATACCTAAAACAACTAGAGAAAGAAGAACAAAGAAAACCCAAAGTTAGTACAAGGAAATAAATCATAAAGGTCAGAGCAGAAATAAATCCAATAGAAATAAAGAAAACAATAGCAAAAATCAATAAAACTAAAAGTTGGTTCTTTGAGAAGATAAAATTGATAAACCTTTAGCCAGACTCATCAAGAAAAAAAGGGAGAGGACTCAAAATCAATAAAGTTAGAATTGAAAAAGGATAGATTACAACTGACACTGCAGAAATACAAAGGATCTTAAGAGACAACTACAAGCAACTACATGCCAATAAAATGGACAAGCTGGAAGAAATGGACAAATTCTTGGAAAGGTGCAACTTTCCAAGACTGAACCAGGAAGAATTAGAAAATATAAACAGACCAATCACAAGTAATGAAATTGAAACTGTAATTAAAAATCTTCTAACAAAAGTCCAAGACCAGATGGCTTCACAGGTGAATTCCATCAAACATTTAGAGAAGAGCTAACACCTATCTTTCTCAAACTCTTCCAAAAAATTGCTGAGGGAGGAACACTCCCAAACTCATTCGACGAGGCCACCATCACCCTGATACCAAAACCAGACAAAGAAATCACACAAGAAAAGAAAATTACAAACCAATATTACTGACCAACATAGATGCAAAAATCCTCAACAAAATACTAACAAACAGAATCCAACAACACATTAAAAGGATCATACACCATGATCAAGTGGGATTCATCCCAGGGATGCAAGGATTCTTCAATATAGGCAAATCAATCAATGTGATAAACCATATTAACAAATTGAAGAATAAAAACCATATGATCATCTCAACAGATGCAGAAAAAGCTTTTGACAAAATTAAACACCCATTTATGATAAAACCTCTCCAGAAAGTGGGCATAGAGGGAACCTACCTCAACATAATAAAGGCCGTATGTGACAAAACCCACAACAAACATCATTCCCAATGGTAAAAAACTGAAGGCATTTCCTCTAAGATCAGGAAAAAGACAAGGATGTCCACTCTCACCACTATTATTCAACATAGTTTTGGAAGTCCTGACCACAGCAATCAGAGAAGAAAAAGAAATAAAAGGAACACAAATTGGAAAAGAAGAAGTAAAACTGTCACTGTTTGCAGATGACATGATACTATACATAAAGAATCCTAAAGATGCCACCAGAAAACTACTAGAGCTAATCAATGAATTTGGTAGTTTCAGGATACAAAATTAATGCACAGAAATCTCTTGCATTCCCATACACTAACAACGAAAGATCAGAAAGAGAGATTAAGGAAACAATCCCATTTACAATTGCAACAAAAGAATAAAATACCTAGAAATAAACCTACCTAAGGAAGTAAAAGACCTGTACTCAGAAAACTGTAAGAAACTGATGAAAGAAATCAAAGATGACACAAACTGATGGAGAGATATACCATGTTCTTGGATTAGAAAAATCAATATTGTGAAAATGACTATACTTCCCAAAGCAATCTACAGATTCAGTGCAATCCCTACCAAATTACCAATGGCATTTTTCACAGAATTAGAAAAAAATTTTACAATTTGTATGGAAACACAAAAGACCCCAAATAGCCAAAGCAATCTTGAGAAACCAAAACAGAGCTGGAGGCATCAGGGACCCTGACTTCAGACTATACTACAAAGCTACAGTAATCAAGACAGTATGGTACTGGCACAAAAACAGAAATACAGATCAATGGAACAGGACAGAAAGCCCAGAGATAAACCCACGCACCTAGGGTCACCTAATCTATGACAAAGGAGGCAAGAATATACAATGGAGGAAAGACAGCCTCTTCAATAAGTGGTGCTGGGAAAAGTGGACAGCTACACGTAAAAGAATGAAAATAGAACACTACCTAAACACCATACACAAAAATAAACTCAAAATGGATTAAAGACCTAAATGTAAGACTGGACACTATAAAACTCTTAGAGGAAAACATAAGAAGAACACACTTTGACATAAATCACAGCAAGATCTTCTTGACCCACCAAGTAGAGTAATGAAAATAAAAACAAACAAATGGGACCTAATGAAACTTAAAAGCTTTTGCACAGCAAAGGAAACCATAAGATGAAAAGACAACCCTCAGAATGGGAGAAAGTATTTGCAAAGGAAGCAATGGACAAAGGATTAATCTCCAAAATATACAAATAGCTCATGCAGCTCAATGTCAAAAAAACAAACCCAATCAAAAAATGGGTGGAAAACCTAAATAGACATTTCTCCAAAAAAGACATACAGGTGGCCAAGTGGCACATGAAAAGACGCTCAACATCACTAATTATTAGAGAAATGCAAATCAAAACTGCAATGAGGGATCACCTCACAACAGTCAGAATGGCCATCATCGAAAAATCTACAAACAATAAATGCTGGAGAGGGTGTGGAAAAAAGGGAACCCTCTTGCACTGTTGGTGGGAATGTAAACTGATACAGCCACTGTGGAGAACAGTATGGAGGTTCCATAAAAAGCAAAAAATAGAACTACCATATGACCAAGCAATCCCACTATTGGGCAGATACCCTGAGAAAAGCATAATTCAAAAAGACAGATGTACCCCAATGTTCATTGCAGCACTACTTACAATAGCCAGGTCACAGAAACAACCTAAATGTCCATCGACAGATGAATGGAAAAAGATGTGGTACATATATGCAATGGAACATTACTCAGTCATAAAAAGGAATGAACTTGGGTCATCTGTAGAGATGTGGATGGACCTAGAGCCTGTCATACAGAGTGAAGTAAGTCAGAAAGAGAAAAACAAATATCATACATTAACACATATATGTGGGATCTAGAAAAATAGTACAGATGAACCTATTTTCAGGGCAGGAATAGAGACACAGATGTAGAGAACGGACGTGTGGACACAGGGCGGGGTTAGGGGAGGGTGGGATGAATTGGGAGATTAGACTGACATAAATACACTACCACGTGTAAAATGGATAGCTAGTGGGAACCTGCTGTATAGCACAGGGAGCTCAGCTCGGTGCTCTGTGATGACCTAGCTGCGGGGATGGGGGGAATGGAGGGAGGTCCAAGAGGGAGGGGATATATGTATACATTATGTACAATAACAAAAGGTGGAAGTGATCCAAAGGTCCATCGGCAGATGAATGGATAAACAAGATGCAGTAGATCCATACAAGGAAATTTTTTTAAAATAAATTATTTATTTTTTTGGCTGCGTTGGGTCTTTGTTGCTGCGTCCGGGCTTTCTTTAGTTGCGGAGAGCAGGGGCTACTCTTCATTGTGGTGTGCGGGCTTCTCACTGTGGTGGCTTCTCTTGCTGGGAGCATGGGCTCTAGGCGCGCGGGCTTCAGTAGTTTTGGCACGCAGGCTCTAGAGCGCAGGCTCAGTAGTTGTGGCGCACGGGCTTAGTTGCTCCGCGGCATGTGGGATCTTCCCGGACCAAGACTCGAACCCATGTCCCCTGCATTGGCAGGCGGATTCTTAACCACTGTGCCACCAGGGAAGCCCTGAAATACTTTCCAGTCTTAAAAAGGAAGGAAATTCTGGCACTTTACAACATAAACCCTGAGGGCATTATGCTAAATGAAAGAAGCTGAATAAGAAACAAAAGACATAGTGCATGATTCCAGTTGTATGAGGTCCCTAGAGTAGTCACATTCATGAAGTAGAATGGTGGTTGCCAGAAGCTGGGAGGGGAAGATAGGGAGTTAGTGCTTAATCTGTATTGCGTTCCAGTTTTGCAAGAAGAAAAAAATTCTGGGGATGGTTGGTGGTGATGGTTGCACAACAATGTAAACGGACTTAGGGCCACTGAACCGCACATAAAAAAGTGGTAAATTTTGTTATGTTTTACATTACCGAAAATAAATTTTTAAAAAATAATTTAAAAAATTACATGTGGAAGAGACTTTGTTTCTTCAGGTGCTAGAATCAAGTGGCAAACCGTGACCTGCTGCTGAAATCTGCCCAGACACGTACTTTGGATCAGAGGCATTTGAACTTGAAAGCCTCTGGAGGGGATGCACGCTTGCCAGGTGGCCCTGGGTCCCCCACTCCCAGTCACCTTACTTGCCTGGCTACTGAAGGCGTTGGAGGCTGGAACCCCAGATGGAGCAAGGGAAGACGTTTAGGCGAGAGCTCGTAGTGTCTGGTTTTTTTGTGAATGGCCTCTGCCGCGCAGGAGGCCTGCCTTGCGGGAACAGAGCTGGTGAAGTCCAGATGTGGAGGACAGTAACACTCACCCAATACCCCATGAGCCCCCTCCATGTCCCAACTCCTTGTGACTAGTTCTGGCCAATGAACCATGAGCAGAAGTGACCTGTGTGTCATTTCTGGGCTCAAGCAACTGGTGATATCCCCCCACAGTGGAGCCTCCACTGGCCTGGGTCCCCAAAAGACGATGTCAAAACAGAGGCCCCATGTGACCCATGACAGACAGGTAGTATGAGCAAGTCAGCAAGAAATAGGCCTTTATGTCAAACCACTGGGATTTGGGGGTTAATTTGTTACCGTGGCATAACCTCGCTTATCCTGACTAATATATGTGCTGTGCTGGATGGGGAAAGGTTTTCTCAGCTTCACAAGCTCCAGGTGGGAGCCACGGACCACAGCCATAGTTCACGGCTCTAAGCCAGAAACCTCAGAAAAAGTACATGCTTTCCCTGGGCTTAGGTTCCCCAGCTATTCCATTTGTACCTAAAAATCAGGAATTTCATATTGTTCAACCTATGGGAGTATAAAGACAGGCGCTGCTTACTAATCCAGGAGGGCAGATCTGGGCTCTCGGCCAACCTTGCCTCTGACTCCAACCCTCCTGGCCCTGTTTCCCCATGTGTCCCTGACGGGGTTCTAGATCACCCGTGGCTTCTAGGGCTGGGCTAGAGATGGGAGTGAAGGAGCCACCTGGCCCAGGGACTTCAAGAGAGTCCCTCCATCACTGGACCCCAGTGTCAGGGGCCAAGAATAAGGGGAGAGCTCACTCATTCCCCACTGTCACAGCTCCAGCCTCATCCACAAGGAACAGCCTGAGACCCCAAGCCCCTTGCTGAGATGGATTTTTAACGCTGACCTTGGCCTCAGCCTTACTCTGGGGAGCCTCACCCCCACCTGTCTGGTGGGGAGGCCACCTGCCCGGAGTGAGAAGCTGCTGGATCCACCCTGCCAGCACAGGTTGTCAGAGGTGTCCTTCTGCAAGTGAGGGGGGCAGGCCGAGGCCAGGGCACCTCTAGGGCTCTGGGAGCCTCAGCAGGACAGAGCCGGCAAGTGAGGGGGGCAGGCCGAGGCCAGGGCACCTCTAGGGCTCTGGGAGCCTCAGCAGGACAGAGCCGGCAAGTGAGGGGGGCAGGCCGAGGCCAGGGCACCTCTAGGGCTCTGGGAGCCTCAGCAGGACAGAGCCGGCAAGTGAGGGGGGCAGGCCAAGGCCAGGGCACCTCTAGGGCTCTGGGGGCCTCAGCAGGACAGAGCCGGCACACGTGGGAACCTGGAGCTGCGGGAGTGCCGAGCTTTATTTACGAACGTGTCACGGAAGCCCCTCTTCCCAACCCCAGGGTCTCCTCTGTCCCCAGGAAGGAGACAGGCCTGAGGCCACCCACCGGCCCGGCCTAGGAAGGTGGGGCCAGAGTCCACCTCCAGCTGAGGCTGGGCAAAGCTCCCCTCTCGTGGGCGCCCCTGCCGGAGGAGAGAGGCTGAAATGACGGTAGGGGCACTGTCCACCTCCCAGTGGCCAGTCCTCAGGGCTTCGGTCGGGCGGCACGGGGCTGGGGCACGGAGGGTTCTGACCAGATCGGGGTGGGGGCTGGGACCCGCGTTGGCACGGCCTGGAGAGTGAAGGGAAGGGTGTCAGGGGGGCCTCTTTGGGGGCAGCCTCATCCCCTTCTGGATCTCAGAGTTGGGGTCACCTTCCAGGGTGGGGTGGGGTAGCCAGCAGGCAGCAGTGGTGCCTGGAGAGGTGCCGTGGGTCAGGGCCAGGGCTAGGGCCAGGGAACCCCACAGAGGGACGTTTCCAGGCTCTGCACTCCTACCCCAATCCTGCCCCCCAGGACTCTGCGGTCCCCAGGCTGCTCCAAGGCGTCTGTCTCTCCCAGGGCTCCCTGGACCGTACCCGGTGAGAAGGGCTGGTGGCTGACAGCTTCCGACGTTGGGCCTCAGAAGAGACACTGGACCAGAGGTCCAGGCTCTTGGGGGCTGAGCTTTTCTCAGACTTCGGAGGAAGAATGTCCCAGCCCAGCAGGCAGTGCTGTGGAGAGCAAAGGGTTAAGGTGCCTGGCCTGGAGCGGGGCTCCCCACTGACTGGGCACACCCCAGGGAGGGGCTGTACCTCTCCCCTTGGACTGGCAGCATCCTCTAGGACAGGGCTGTGTTCCCCATGAGGGTGAAGGGGCCTCCCAATCACAGTGTCCCCCACGGACTGAGGCTCCCCAAGGGCAGGGGTCTTATCCACCACTGTTACCCCAGGCCTCCCTTTCCTAACCCTGCTGACCCAGGCCCTGGGCCCCGACCACAGATGGGTGGAGGGAAGGCCGCGGACGCTGATGGAGCACGTCCTGTGTACCAAGTTCTGCCCCAAGCCCCCGACAGGTATTGACTCACTGACCTGCCCCTTGTCCACCCCATGAGCCTGAGGATAGTATGTTGTACCCATTTTACAGATGAGCAAACTGACTTTCCTCAGTACCCCTTCTCCTCCCCGCAACCCCAGCACCTCCGGACTCCACTGGGAATGAGTGGGGTCCCCAGTGACCCCTGTCCTACCCAGGAGACACAAAGGACCTAGGTTGAAATCCCAGCTCTTCCATCCCGCTGACCTTGGACAAGTCACCTCCCCTCTGCCTCAGTCTCCTCATCTGTAACGTGGGATAACAGTAGTGCCTGCACTCTCAGTTGCTGTGGCTCCACGAGATCATCGCCCTAAGGACTGTGCATGTGGCCACAAGAGCGCAAGAAATGGGGCCCGTGTGCACTAGGCCAATGCACTGCACGGGCAGACAGTCCTCCTGGAAGCCAGGGGCTGGGTGGGGACCCCAGCCTCCCTCAGGGAACAAGCACGGTACACATGACATGGGTGGCCCAGCCCTAACCCCAGAGACTTCGGTCCTTCAGCCCAGCCTTGCTATTGGCCTTGGGGCAGTCCCTGGCCCTCTGGGCCTCAGGACACGTCCAGAGACCTGAGCCAGACAGGGGACCGCCCCAAGGCCATCCTCACCCGGGGCAGCGCCAGCGTGTCGGAGGCGTCGAAGCTCTTCCGCCGGTGGATGCGGTACCGGTGCGGGGGGTCCAGGACAGACAGCGGGATGCTCACCCTGGTGGGGGTAATAGTGGGGGCACTGCTGCAGGTGCCTCCAGGCCGCTGTGGCCCATCCTGCCCTCCCTCAAAACCACAGGCCCCAGGCTCTGCTCTCGTCCTCAGCTGCGGCTGCCCCTACAGCTCCCCCCGGTGTCCTGCCTACTCTGGCCACTCACCTGACCTGCGCTGGCTCTGCCAGGGTCTCTGGACCCCGCTGGCCCCGTGGTGTCCGGCATAGGCAGCAGGGGGTGCCGGGGTCCGAAGGCACCAGAAACAGGCGCCGGTTGACACAGTAACAATACACACCTGTGAGATCCATGAGAAGCAGAAGCCCCCCTCAGCCAGGGAACCTAGGTCCCTGGACCCCAACCACACAGGCTCACCCACGTGTACACAGACAGAGCATGCACACGCACACGTGCTCACATGCAACAACACTGAGCACCGCCTTCTACTCAAGCGTGACACACACGTGCACATGCCAGCCACTTCACATGTGCAAATGTCATCCGTGCAAACACAAAGCACAGCTTCATACAGTCATATCTGTGGACACACATGAACGTGCCTACACTTGTAATCACACACACAGGGTGCACACACACGTACATCCATAGGAACACGCCTCACACACATATGTACACACATGTATACACTGTATGCTGCTCGTGCAAACCCACAGCAAAGACTTGGGTGCCCACATGACTGAGCTGGAACGTCCCCCCCGCCGCTGCCCACCCAGACGACCCCTGTGTGGAGAGGAGGTGGAGGGAGTGGGGACACATGGGAAAATGAGGCAACTGGGAGAAAACGGAAGGCGCGGGCGAGGGGCGAGGTGGATAGCACAGGGCAGGCCCTGTTCCCCCTGAGGCCAGGCCTCAGCTCACCCCAGGCTCGTGGCCCCCCTGCCTGGACCCCAGGCCTCCCTCCCCGCCGTCCCCAGCTGCCTCCCCAGGCCCCCAGGCCTTAGCTGGGCTACGGGGCGGCCGCCGAGCGTTTACACTCACATTCGTGGTCCCCCACCGCAGCACTACTCTCCTGCAGGCCTAGGAACTGGGATCTGTGAGGGCGAGAGGGTGAGCAGGCCAGGGTGACACAGGCCCTGAGCCCGCCGCCCTGCCCGCCCCGCGCCTGCCGCTGCTCACTCAGGGTCACTGCAAATACACTCCTCCTTGTTGGCTTCCCGGAACTTCTGCAGCTTCGAGAAGAAGGCCTCGGGCTTGCTGGTGACAGGAGAGCTGTTGTCCGGAGACCCTGGAGCGGGCAACACACAAAGGAGCTGCTATGTGGCCAAGACTCAGGGGAAGCTGGGCACTGGCGCCCCAGGCCACCTGCTTTGACCCCACCTTACCTCGTACAGACCTGGAGGGGACCCTCCACTCATGTGACTGTTGGTTTTGTCTCGTGTCTGTCTACCCTCATGCATATCCAATCGTCCATGCAAAAAATATTTATAGAGCCCCTACTACGGGCCAGACACTGTTTTATGTGCTGGGGAAAGAACAGCTACCTGGACAAAGCCCCTGCCCTCGTGAGGCTTACTTTCTAATGTGGCAACAGACGAGCTAGTCACCAAAGAAACCTGTAATACAACATTGAGGGGTGACACCTGCCAGGAAATAAAAGAGTCAGGAGGGACTTCTCTGGTGGTCGAGTGGTTGAGAATCTGCCTTCCAACGCAAGGGACGCGGGTTTGATCCCTGGTCAGGGAACTAAGATCCCACAAGCCACGGGGCAACTAAGCCCACGTGCTGCAACTACTGAGCCTGCACGCCACAACTAGAGAGAGAGAAGCCTGTGCACCGCAATGAAGAGCCCACGTGCCACAACTAAGACCCGACGCAGCCCAAAATAATAAATAAATAAATAAAAGAGAGTCAGAAAACTGAACTTGGTAGGGCAGGGGAGCCAGAGGAAGTTTCCCTGAGGAGGTGACACCTGAGCAGAGACCTGACGAAGGGAGGGAGGGAGCCGTGGGGACATCCCAGGCAGACAGAAGAGCAAATGCAAAGGCCCTGGGGCAGCTGTGGTTGGTATGTTTGAGGAACACCCAGGAGGTAAAAATAGGTGTAGGGGTGAGGGTGGAGGAGATGAGGCTGGGAAGCCAGCGGTGGGTTTGGGGACAAGGAGTGACGCAATCAGATCAGCCACGTACTTTTATAGGACCCCCCTTCTGGCTGCTGCAAGGTGAGGGGAAGCAGGGGCACCAGTTAGGAGGCTACTGCAGGCATCCTGGTGGAGACAAACAGTAAAATTCTAGAAATACGTGGAAGGCAGGACTACCAGGATGCACAGTGTGTGAAAAGGAGAGGAAAATATCAAGGCTGATCTCAAGATTATGGCCATTAGCTCCATAAATGGAGTTGCCACTAACAGAGATAGAACAGACTGCAGGAGGACCAGGTGGGGTGGAAATCTGGACCTTGATTTTGGACCTGAGATTAGTCTAACACACCTAATGAGCTCTGCAGAGAAGAAAGCCAGATATACAAGTCTGGAATTCAGAGGAGCAGCACGGGTAGAGATAAAGTCAGGGAGAAGAGAGCATGGAGAGCCTCGGCACTGAGGGGGAGCCTCTGGAATGTGGAACAAGGAAGTGGATCCAGCAGAGACTGGACAGAGCAGCCAGGGAAGTGGGGAAGAGCCAGTGCGGGGGGCCGGGCCTGGAAGTCAGAAGAAGAAAGAGCTTCGGGGAGGAGGGAGTGGCCGCTGTGTCCACGCTACCCAGGGGCCAAGAAAGCTCTGGACTGAGCACTGAGCTGGGAGCTGGCAATGCAGAGGTCACTGCTGACCCGGCCGAAGACAGCGTCAGAGGGTGTCAGGGGCTGAAGTCCAGTTTAAGAAAAAGTCAGGGAGAGAAACTGGAGACAGCGAGTCTAGATGGCCCTTTTGAGGAGTTTTGTTATAAAGAAAAGCAGAGAACACGGGCAGTAACTAGAAGCAAAGGCAGGATATAAAGGGAGCGATGCTTCCTCAGGACGGGAAATCACAGACTGCAGCTTTACCCCTGACCACATGTGAGACTTTGCTAAGGTTTTCAGTCTCTTGATGCCTCAGCCTTCTCATCTGCCAGTGGGGACAGTAACAGCATCCACCTAATCAGATCATTGTGAGAAGTTAAGGAGTGAATGGGAGCGAAGCAGAGGAAAGCTCTTGGCACAGGGCCCGGCACATAATAAGCACTCACTGAAATCAATTGTCATTAATATTCCCTGGCGTTCATATACTGACGGGGCAGAGTGATGGTGGAGGAAGGAGAGGAGAGAATTACAGGGAAAAAACCCTCTGGGAGGGACTTCCCTGGTGGCGCAGTGGTTAAGAATCCGCCTGTCAATGCAGGGGACACGGTTTTGAGCCCTGGTCCGGGAACATCGCGCATGCCATGGAGCAACTAAGCCATGCGCCACAACTACTGAGCCCGCGTGCCACAACTACTGAAGCCCATGCCCCTACAGCCCGCGCTCCGCAACAAGAGAAGCCACTGCAGTGAGAAGTCTGCGCACCGCAACGAAGAGTAGCGTCCGCTCGCCGCAACTAGAGAAAGCGCATGTGCAGCAACGAAGACCCAACGCGGCCAAAAATAAATTAATTAATTAAAAAAAAAAACTTCTGGGAGCCAAGAAGGGATGGGGCCTAAGCACACAAATGCAGGGACAGGAAGGGGCTTGGAAAGGGGGGAGAGAGGCGTGCGCACACACACGTGCACACACACACACACACACACACACAGGGCAGGCAGGGGGCAGCCACCTCTACTTTCCTAGAGACAGGAAGCAAAGCAGTGAGCTGGCAGTCAGGGAAGTCCTTGGGATGGGGCCTGTGTCCCCACCACCGCAGGGTCTCAGCAGTCCCCCAGAGCACCTGCCTTGGGGCAGCAACTCAACTTCTCAGTACACCAGTTTCCTCCTTTGTGGAAGTGGGGGTCCGATAGCACCAACCTCCTAGGGCCGCCCACTCACTCACTCAGCCAGCGTTGGCTGAGGGCCTACTACGTGCCAGGCACCATTCTAGGCTCAGACTCGGGGAGCACAGCAACAAAAAAGACGGCCAGGCCCCTGCTCCAACAGAGCTTATAGTCCACCGGAGACGTCAGACAAGAAACAAGCAAACAAGATGACTTCTGAGAATGAATGAATGATACAAGGAACATACAAACGGCTGATGCAACAAGCAAGGATGCAGGTGTGGTGGCCCTACAACGTTGTGCTCGTGGAAGGCCTACCATTTGAGCTGAACACTCAGTGACGAAAAGGAACCAGCAGGTGTGAACCTGGGGAGGTGCGTTCAAAGCAAAGGGCACAGCAAGTGCAAAGGCCCCGAGGTGGCCGTGAGCATGGCAGGTTCAAGGACCAGCAAGGAGGCCGGCGTGAGGAGTCAGAAGGTAGATGGTTAAGAGGCCATGTCACGGGGCCAAGCAGAAGCCAGATCACACCTCAAAACTTCAGATAAGGATTTCAGATTTTACTCTAAGTGCTAAGTACTCTGAGTGACGTGATCTGATTCCCGTGTTTAAACATTAGTTCTGGCTGCTGTGCCGAAAATGGGTGATAATGGGGGTGAAAGAGGCCAGAGGGAGACCAGCCAGGAAGCCACTGAGTGCTGGGGGAGTGGGGGGATGGGCAGTAAAACATAAAGAGATGACACGCATACAGAGTTTCACAGGGGCCTGGCACACAATAAATGCCACGAAAATACGGCAGCTCTGATTTGTTCATTCATTCAACAAACACTCAGTGAGCACCATCTCTGTGCCTGTCACTGTGCCAAGGGCCGAGACAGGAGACGCGGTACTGAAGGTGCTCCCCGAGGGGGGTGGAACAGTCGGAAAAAGAGCAGCAGTGCCCGCTGGGGGCGCAGGCAGGCGCAGAAGCAAGCGGGGGCCTCCACCCGCGCCCCGGGCACGGGGGCTAGTCACACCTGCAAGCCAGTCGCAGCCCAGGCACGGTCTGAGGCGCCAGCTCTTCTCAGGCACTGGAGACTCCTTGTTGGTCACTCGCGGCTGAGGAGGGAGGCAAAGACGGGCAAGGGCTAGGCCAGCAGGCCTGGCCCAAAGGAGGCCCCACCTTGCAGGGAGGAAAAGGGTTGTGTCTTAACTCATACACTGACAGGGGCCCCAGGGCTCAGCCGAGGGCTTGGGGGCTGGAGGACAAGAGTTTGGCCCCCACCCGCCTCCATGTGTGACTTTGAACAAGTCTGTCCTCTGAACGCCCGTCTTCCCATCTGCATAATGGGGCTGGTCACCTTCTTCCCAAAGTGCTGTCTGAGAAACTAATGGCCACAACTTATCCAGCACTTAGGCTGAGCTGGACTTGACTCACGGTACCTCCCAGGAGCCTCACCCTGGAAGGGAGGCTGCCCATGAGTGCATCTGTCCGGGGGGAAACTGAGGCTCAAGGACGTGCCCGTCAGTGGATGCTCCACTCGCCCGCATTACCTCGGACAGCTTGCTCCGTTGAGCCAGGAGGGACTTCAGGGCCTGTGCCTCCTGGGTGTCTAGACTGTCCAGCTCTGCTGAAGGCTCTGGGTCGCTCGAGTCTGAGGTGGCCAGCAGGGGAGCCGAGCGGGGCCTCAGTGGGCCCGGGGGCTCCTGGTGGAGGCACCTGGCAGGTGGGAGAGAGACCACCCCGGAGCTGGCCCCGTCCCTATCACAGGGGTCACCTCGGTGGGCATCCTGTGGGCAGGAGGCTCTTGAGGCCACTGAGGACGTCTCTTGGGATGACGGCATCTCTGAGTTGTAGCTGCTGCTGGAGTCCAGGCTTGACTGGAACAGAGAGGCCAGTTCACCCAGCCATCTACCCAGCTGGCCTGCACTGGGCATGAAGGCCTGGTCCTCACCCTTGCTCCAGCCTCTGCATGTCCCAGGCCAGTCCCTTCCCACTCTGGGCCTCACTCAGTTTTCTCATCATCAGTAAAATGGGCATGCTGCACGAGAGGACCCGGAAGCCCTGGATTCTGGCCTGAGGGTTAGGCAGCCCCTCCCTCACTCCCGGGACTTGGCCAAGGCGCTCACCTCTGAGGCTGCCTTGGCCACGGACCACCGCACGGCATCCTGTCCGACCCACAGCTGCCTCAGGAGCTCCAGGTTGAGCTGCCGTAGCTGTGCCAGACCTCTGGTCTCCACCATCCCAGGCGCACCCACTGCCTTCCCACGACAGGTGTCACCGACTCCCGGGCCACAGAGTGCCCTCACGGCCAAGTTCTCCTATCTGAAGCCAAGACAGACAGCACGACATAGCGCTGAGGAGGCTGCCCTGCAGACCCAGAGGCCGGGGTTCAAATCCCCACTTTGATACTCCCTAACTGTGCAGCCTCAGACAAGTTATTTAACCTCTCTGTGCCTCAGTTTCCTCATCTGCCGAACAGATGATAACAGCATTGACCTCATAAGACTGTTGTAAGGATTAAAGGAGATCATGTATATTAAATATTAGTACAGTGCCTGGCACACACAGTAAGCACTCAGTAAATGCCTATTATTATTACACTGGCCACAGCGTGTTTCCTAACATGTCAAAAGAGATCAATCCCTCTTTAATGGGCTTCCCTGGTGGCGCAGTGGTCGGGAGTCTGCCTGCTAATGCAGGGGACACGGGTTCGAGCCCTGGTCTGGGAAGATCCCACATGCCGTGGAGCAACTAGGCCCGTGAGCCACAACTACTAAGCCTGCGCGTCTGGAGTCTGTGCTCCGCAACAAGAGAGGCCACGATAGTGAGAGGCCCGCGCACCGCGATGAAGAGTGGCCCCCACTTGCCACAACTAGAGAAAGCACTTGCACAGAAACGAAGACCCAACACAGCAAAAATAAATGAATAAATTAATAAACTCCTACCCCCAACATCTTAAAAAAATCCCTCTTTAACAACCTTAACTGTGAAATTACTAGATTAATTTGTAGAAGACAACTAGGGCAAGTCCACAGATTTAAAGCATGATAACTTTCAAATTCAACACAAATCAGATTTGTGAAGGGACTCCTCCCTCTCTCCTGCCCTCCCTCCTTCTTCCCTTTTACAAATGAAAAAACCAAAGTTCAGAGAAGTTAAGCTACTAGCCCCAAGTCACACAGCTTGTAGGTGGCAAAGCCAGGATTTGAACCCAAACCGGGCTCCAGGGTACACGGTTATGCCAGCCTTTCCCCAAACAGTGTGGAGGGGAGCCTGGGAAGCTGCCTCCTCCTTCTCCCAGCCTTTGGCCCCCAAGGGATCCAGACTCAGGGACACACTGATGCTGCTGGAAGGGATTTCTGCAGACTAGGGGAAGAGGCTTCTTCTTCCCTCAGAGTCCCAAGCCCAGATGCCTCCAACCAGAAACTAAGTCTCCCCCAGTACACACGATCCCTTTCTAACACTGCGTCCAGACAGACACCCTACTCTCAGAACCCCAGCCGTCCCACCAACACTCCTCACGTGTGGACCGCCCACACCCGGGCCCCCTCCTCAGGGCCCGGTTGCAGTGGCTAAAGCAGAGAGAAGCCAGGCTACCCTGGAGCCGTCCCCACATATACCCATGCAGGGAAGGGGGGCAGCGGAGATGCGAGTACAGACTGTGCGGGGGGTGGTGCAGACAAGCGGGGTAAAAAGCCTCATCCGCAGGACAGGGACTCCCGGCCCCCGTCCTTATCTGACTCTGGGCCAGACCTATAGTTCGAGGATCTCCGTTTTCGTACGGTGTTAAAGAGAACACCTCCGGCTCCCGCGGCGCTCTGGAAAGCTAAAGCTGCACCAAGGTAACGGGAAGGCGACGTTCAAAAGAGAAACTGGGGCAGCAAGAGTACCAGCCGCGGAACAAAAGGGCGGGACCCCCGGGAAAGGGAGACTCCGCCTCCCTCTTCTTTCCCTTCGCGGGCCACGGACCCTCCGTGGGGGCGTACGTGAGGCAACCCGTCGAGCCCTTCCTCTCCATACCCGGCCCCGCCACTGCCTCACTCACCTCTAGGAAGCCCCGGAGCCGCGCAGCCCACCACCGCCTCAGCTGCCGGGAGTTCCGCCCAAGCCACCCTACGCCTCAGCGGCCGGGGGCGGGGCCTGATCCGGGAGCCCTGATTGGTCAGATGTGGGGCGGAGCCGGGGCGCTCTTGCGCGCTTTACTTCGCCTTCAGAAGCTGCCTTTTCAACACTGAGGCGGGGATAACGACGGTGCTCAACATCTGATTGGTCAACTTCCCAGGTCTAGCCGTTGATAGTCGAATGGGGCGGGACCCCAGAAGGCGGGCTCCGATTGGCCAGGACAAGGCCGCGGCTATTTCACGTTTGGTGACGGCAGTGTCAGAGTCCGGACCTGATGCTTCCGCAGAGCCAAAGGATGCAGCTGTGGGTAGGCGGTGGCCAGTGACCCATGCTTTCATACTTTCATTCGAGTACTTAGGCCTATTTTGTGCCAAGAGGCACTGTACTAAGCGTTGGGAGGCAGGAAAGAATTAAGATGGGTCCTTTCCTGGAGGAGGGGGAGAGGCAGCGGGTAAGATTTGAACACAGGTAGCTGTGATCCAGTCTGTAAAATATGGGCAAGTTTATATGGAGTGCCTACTTTGCGCCATGTATTTTCCATATGCCAATGCATGCCGGCCTCATAAATGTGCTTTAAGATGAATATTATTGTCCCGTTTTACAGACAAAGCAAAAAACCAGGTCATGAGAGATGAAGGACTTGACCAGAACCTTTTAGAGGCAGTCAGTATAATTCCCAAATTAACAGACGAAAGGAAAGAAAGAAAAGCCATCTCAATAGATACAGAAAAATCCACCAAGCACTGTCCCTTTTTCTTAGTAGCTGCAGTTGGAGTGCCACAATCTTTTAAAGAGATGTTCCGGCATTTGACAAAATCCAACACTCATTTCTGATTTTTTAAAAAAATCTTCCAGCTTCATACAACTCAATAGCAAAAAAGACCCCAAACAATCCAACTTAAAAATGGGCAGAGGATCTGAACAGACATTTTCCCAAAGAAGACAGATGGCCAATAGGTACCTGAAAAGATGCTCAATATCAATAACTATCAGGGAAATGCAAATCAAAACCACAATGAATTATCACCTCACATGTGTTAGAATGACTATTACTAAAAAGGCAAGAAATAACAAGTGTTGGCAAGGATGTGGAGAAAAGGGAACATTTGTGCACTGTTGGTGGGAATGTAAATCGGTGCAACCACTATGGAAAAGAGTATGGAGGTTTGAGATTTCCTCAGAATTTAAAAATAGAACTACCTTATTATCCAGCAATTCCACTTTTGGGTATTTATCTGAAGAAAGCAAAAACACTGATTTTAAAAGCTAGATGCACCCCCATGTTCATTGCAGCATTATTTATGATAGCCAATATATGGAAACAACCGAAGTGTCCAGCAATGGATGAGTGGATACAGAAAGTGTGGTATATATCTATAATGGACTATGATTCAGCCGTAAAAAAGGGGAGATCTGGGCTTCCCTGGTGGTGCAGTGGTTGAGAGTCCGCCTGCCGATGCAGGGGACACGGGTTCGTGCCCCGGTCCGGGAAGATCCCACCTGCCGCGGAGCGGCTGGGCCCGTGAGCCATGGCCGCTGAGCCTGCGCGTCCAGAGCCTGTGCTCCGCAACAGGAGAGGCCACAACTGTGAGAGGCCCGCATACCGCAAAAAAAAAAAAAAAAAAGAGGAGATCTTGCCATTTTCAATAACACGGATGGAACTTGCAGGCATTATGCTAAGTGAAATAAGTCAGATAGAGAAAGACAAATACAATATTTCTCTCTTATATGTGGAATCTAAAAAAACAAAAAGCAAGCTCATAGATACAGAAAAGAGATTGGTGGCTGCAAGAGGCAGGGAGTAGGAGAAATGGGTGAAATGGGGTTTTTTTTAGTTTAACTAAATTAATAAAAATCTTTAAAAATAAAAATCTTGGGGCTTCCCTGGTGGCGCAGTGGTTAAGAGTCCACCAGCCAATGCAGGGGACACAGGTTCGAGCCCTGGTCCGGGAGGATCCCACATGCCTTGGAGCAACTGAATCCATGTGCCACAACTACTGAGCCTGCACTCTAGAGCCCACGAGCCACAACTACTGAGCCCATGTGCCACAACTACTGAAGCCCATGCACCTAGAGCCCGTGCTCTGCAACAAGAGAAGTCACCGCAATGAGAAGCCCGCGCACCGCAACGAAGAGTGGCGTCCGCTCACCACAACTAGAGAAAGCCTGCACACAGCAACGAAGACCCAACGCAGCCAAAAATAAATAAATTTATAAAAATTAAAAAAAAAATCTTGCAGCAAACTAGGACTGGAAGGGAACTTTCTCATCTTGATAAAAGGCATCTATGAAACACCTACATTTAACAGCATATTTCATAATAAAAGACTGAATGCTTTCTCCCTACAATTAGGAAAAGTTAAGGATGTCTGCTATCACCAGTTCAATTCAATATTACACTAGAGTTCTAGCCAGTGCAATAAGAAAAATCAAAGACATCTGGAACGGAGAGGAAGAAGTAAAACTCTTTATTCACAGACAGCATGATAACAGAAAATCTCATGGACTCTACAAAAAAGCTACTAGAATCGTTAATGGGTTTTGCAGTTGCAAGATACAAGATCAATATACAAAAATCAGTCGTATTTCTATATATTAGCAATAAACAATCAGAAACTGAAATTTTTTAAAAAAACCATTTAAAATACATCAAGAAATATAAAAATTAAATACTTAAGGATAAATCTGACCCCCAAAATACGAGACCTATATATTAAAGTTATAAAACAGTGTTGAGAGAAATTAAAGGAGATTAAATAATTGGAGAGATATACTGTGTTCATGGCTTGAAAAATTCAAATTTTTAAGATATCAATTCTCCCCAAATTGACCTATAGACTCAATACAATCCCAAATAAAATCCCAGTAAGTTTCTTTGTATAAACTGACAATTTCTAAAATTCATATGGAAGTGCAAAGGACTTAGAGAGCCAAAACAATTTTGAAAACAAAGAACAAATTCAGATGACCTACGCTACCTGCTTTAAGATTTATTATAAAGCTATAGTAATCGGGCTTCCCTGGTGGCACAGTGGTTGAGAATCTGCCTGCCAATGCAGGGGACACGGGTTCAAGCCCTGGTCTGGGAAGATCCCACATGCCGCGGAGCAACTAGGCCTGTGAGCCACAACTACTGAGCCTGCGCATCTGAAGCCTGTGCTCCGCAACAAGAGAGGCCGCGATAGTGAGAGGCCCGCGCACCGTGATGAAGAGTGGCCCCCACTTGCCGCAACTAGAGAAAGCCCTCGCACAGACACGAAGACCCAACACAGCCAAAAATAAATAAATAAATAAATAAATTTTTAAAAAAAGCTACAGTAATCAAGAGAGTGTAGTATTGGCATCAAGGTAGACAAATAAATGAATGGAATAAAATAGAAGGTCCAGAAATTGTCTCTCACATACATGATCAATTAATTTTTGACAAAGATGCAGAGGCAACTCAGTGGAGAAAGGACAGCCTTTTCAGCAAATGGTACAAGAACAATTGGATGTTCATATGCTAAAGACACACACACCACAAAACAAAACAAAAATTTTAAAACCCTCTATCTGTACCATATCTGTACCGTATGTAAAAATTAACTCAAGATGTATCATAGACCTAATTGTAAAACCTAAAACTATAAAACTTCTAGAAGAAAACCGAGAATAAAATCTTTGTGACCTTGCATTAAGCAGAAATTTCTTAGATACGACACCAAAAGTACAATCTCTAAAAGAAGAATGGATAAATTGGACTTTGTCAAAATTAATAACTTCTGCTCTTTGAAAGACGTTGTTAAGAGAGTGGAAATATAAGCCACAAGATTGGAGAAAATAATTGCAGATCACATGTCTAATAAAGAATTTGTATCCAGATTATATAAATAACTCTCCCAACTCACAAGAAAACAACCCAATTTTTTTTATTGAAGTATAGTTTATTTATAATATTGTGTTATTTTCAGGTGTATAGCAAAGTGATTTAGTTAAATATTTTTCATATTATTTTCCATTATAGGTTATTACAAGATATTGACTATAGTTCCCTATACAGTAAATCCTTGTTGTTTATCTATTTTATATGTAGTAGTGTATATCTGTTAATCCCATACTCTAATTTATCCCTCCCCCCGAATCATAAGTTTGTTTTCTATGTCTCTGAGTCTGTTTCTGTTTTGTGAATAAGTCCATTTGTATTATTTTTTAGATTCCACATATAATGTTTGTCTTTCTCTGTCTGCCTTACTTCACTTAGTATGATATCCTCTAGATCCATCCATGTTGCTGCAAATGGCAATATTTCATTCTTTTAATGGCTGAGTAATATTCCATTGTGTATATATATATATCACATATTCTTTATCCATTCATCTGTTTTTTTGTTTGTTTTAAGGTTAAAAAAACAAAACTTTTATTTAGAAAGGCTGAAATGATTGTATGCTAATTTGAACAGCTAGGTTGTATAAGAAAGTTCCTTTTTTTTTTTTTTTTCAGGCTGCACCTCACGGCTTGTGGGATCCTAGTTCCCTGACCAGGGATTGAACCCAGGCCTCAGCTGTGAAAGCACAGAGTCCTAACCACTGGACCACCAGGGAATTCCCAAGAATGTTCCATTTTTGATGTCTTCCAAGAATTGGGTTCCATTATGTGTGCTTTGTTCTTTCTTCAGACCTCTTAACTTCAGACTGGAGTTGAGCAGAAATATGGCTTACTCCTTTCCCCTGAAATCATTCTCAGGCTCCAGACAAGGGGCTGGACCTTTGGGTGAACAAGCAGGTAAGTGGCAATGGTACCTTTTAACTCGGGAGGCTTTCCAGGAGTGATACAGGAGCAAGGAACAAGCTGCTGCAGAATGAGAACATCATGTAATTAGCCAAGTATCTAAAATAGCCAAAACTATTCTCGCTATGAATGGCCAAGAAAAGCCAAGCAAATGCTATCCACAGACATTTGCTGTATCTTAGACAGTTCCTTATGGAACAAGTTCTCATCCTCTCTCCCAGTTAGCTCCAGCGGATTCACCATTACAGGCTCTGGGGCTAGAACAGGGGTAAGACAGGATGCTTGCTTTCCTCATTGGCATCCATTCATCTGTTGATGGATACCTAGGTTGCTTCCATGTCTTGGCTAACAAACAACCCAATTTTTTAAATGATTAAAAGAATTGAACACCAAAGAAGAGATACATACAGATGGTGAATAAGCACAAAAAGATGCTCCACGTCACAGAACTCTCCTGTTGAGGCTGGTCAGAGACTCAGCTCAGCATCCTTACCCACCATTAATACACCTAGCAGCAGCTTTTATCCCAATCTGTCTTTCTAGAGTCTTCTCTTGCTCTAGGCTCCATTTGCTAGGCAAATGTAAAATAAAGCCAGAATGAGACACCACCGCATAACTATTTCTATGTCTAGAATGATGGCATGTAAAATCAAAGACTCACTGTACCAGTATTGGCGAGGACAGGGAAAAACTGGAACCCATGTGCTCTGCTGGTGGGAATGTAAAATTGTACAATCACTTCAGAAAACAGTTTGACAGTATCTTAAAAAGTTAAATATAAATTTACCATATGACCCAGAAATTCCAGGGCTAGGTGTCTACCCAAGAGAAATGAAAACATGTCCACGCAAAGACTTGTACAAGAATGTTCCTGGCAGCATTATTCATTATAGCCACAAAAAAGGGGAAATAATCCAAATGTCCATCAACTCATAAATGGACAAACTAAATGTGGTATCCATACAATAGAAAATGGCAATAAAAAGAAATGAAGTACTGACACGTGCTACAACATGGACGAACCTCATCAATGTTAAGTGAAAGAAGCCATACAAAAAAGACCACATATTGATGACTCCAATTATATGAAATGTCCAGAAAAGGCAAATCTATGGAGACAGAAAATAAGATTAGTGGTTCCATGTGTCTGGGTGGGAACAGAGATTTACTGCAAATGGGCAGGAGGGATCATTGTGAGGTAATGAAAATATCCTAAAATTGGATTGTGGTGATGAGGGCTGCAGAACTTTGTAAATTTGCTGAAATGATTGAATTGTACATTTAAAAACAGTGAATTTAGGGGCTTCCCTGGTGGCGCAGTTGTTGAGAGTCCGCCTGCCGATGCAGGGGACACGGGTTTGTGCCCTGGTCCGGGAGGATCCCACATGCCGCGGAGCGTGAGCCGTGCCCGCTGAGCCTGCGCGTCTGGAGCCTGTGCTCTGCAACGGGAAAGGCCACAACAGTGAGAGTCCCGCGTACCGCAAAAACAAAACAAAACAAAACACAAACAAAAAGAGTGAATTTTATGATACATATATTGTACCTCAGTAAAGCTGTTTTTTTTTTAAAGTTAAACACACGTGACCCATTTGTTCTACTTCTAAGCATTTATCTAAGGGAAAAAATATAATCTATATGAAGACTTGTATATGAATGTTCATAGCAGCTATATTGTAAATCCAAATGTCCATCAAGGGGGGAATGGCTAAACAAATTGTGGTACATCCATCCATACAATGGATACTACTCAGCAATAAAAATGAACAAACTACTTGTCCACACACAATACGGATGCATCTCAAAATAATTATGCTGGGAATTCCCTGGCGGTCCAGCGGTTAGGACTCTGCACTTTTACTGCTGAGGGTGTGGGTTGAATCCATGGTGAGGGAACTAGGATCCCGCAAGCTGCGCGGCCAAAAAAAAAAAAGTAAAAAAACAAAGTTTTGCTGAGTGGGAAAAGAGTACACACTGAATCTTCAGTCTATATAAAACTTGAGAAGATGTAAACTCATCTATAGTGACAGAAAGATGAGGGGTTGCTTGGAGATGGGGTGGGCGGGAGGGATGATGATGGGGCACGAGGAAACTGGGGCATGATGGGTTTGTTCACTGTCCTGATTGTGATGATGCTTTCATAGGTGCATACATCTGCCCAAACTTATCAAATTGTACACTTTAAACATGGGCAGGGCTTCCCTGGTGGCGCAGTGGTTGAGAGTCCGCCTGCCGATGCAGGGGACGCAGGTTCGTGCCCCGGTCCGGGAAGATCCCACATGCCGTGGAGCGGCTGGGCCCGTGAGCCCTGGCCGCTGAGCCTGCGCGTCCGGAGCCTGTGCTCCGCAATGGGAGAGGCTGCGGCAGTGAGAGGCCCGCATACCGCAAAAAAAAAAAAAAACAAAAAAAACATGGGCAGTTATTGTATGTTAACTATATCTCAATAAAGCTATTAAAAGGTATGAAGCAAGTAAGCAAACAATAAAGAACTTGGCCTAGCTGGGCGCAGTATGTTTGCCCTCACTGGAAATGGACCATTTCCACTCTTATGCCATGATGCCGCCTCAGGGATGAAGGTTAATCCTCCTGGTGGTCAGAGCTGTGAGCTGTACACTTGGTCATCCATTCATGAGGAGGGATGAACAGTCTAAGGAAGAGATGATACACAATCTCCTGGGTGGTGGCAAATGGTGTGACTGGAGGTCAGAGCTCAGGAGAAAGAGATCAGAAGACTAGCGCCAAGAACTGGGGAAAGGGGGAAGATGAACCAATGATGTCCGGTACATGGGGGCGCACGGGATCACATCTTGGTGTCTCATGTTTCA
Source organism: Lagenorhynchus albirostris (assembly GCF_949774975.1). Classification (NCBI taxonomy): domain Eukaryota; kingdom Metazoa; phylum Chordata; class Mammalia; order Artiodactyla; family Delphinidae; genus Lagenorhynchus; species Lagenorhynchus albirostris. The sequence continues at coordinate 177,019,734 of NC_083096.1, forward strand.
AATCCACCAGAGGACATCTGCTGCCTGGGAGACGGCCCACGACCAGCTGGAACGGACGATGCAGCTGGTAAATATCAGCCCCCCTCTCTGCTCAGCCACCCCAGTGCAGGTGCGAGGGGCCCAGGGACAGAGCAGCCAAGATGACGGGGTGAAGTAGCCTGGGCTCCTTTCCTAAAGGCTCAGTCCTGCTGCTGCTGAACCCCTAGTCTGCAGGACCAAAGCTGAGTCCTTGATATGACATCTCCAAGAGACCAGCCAGCCATTGATCTGGTGGCAGATCAATTACATCAGGTCCCCTTTGACCCTAAAGAGAGCGGTTTGTACTTATTGAAATTGATGCTACTCCATGTAAGGGTTCGCCTGACCTGCCTTCAGGACTATTGCCCGCACCACCACCTGAGGGCTTAAGGCTGCCTGATGTAGTGACGTGGTATGCCACACCACATTGTCTCACACCAAGGGACCCATGTTTTTGCAGAACAGGTGGGAAAATGGGCATCTGACTAAAGGATCCACTGATCTTACCAGGGACCCCAACACCCGAGTGGCATGGCCTGCTAAAGACATAGCTCAGGGACCATACGCTATAGCTGTGTTCTCCAGGAAGTTGACATATGCAGCTGTGTCCCCTGAGGCTAGATTACATGGGGACGGGAAGCAGAGGGTGGACCCTCTCCCTACTGCTCGCAGTGAAGCACTTGTGGAACTTGCGTTTCCTATCCCTGCAAACATTGGCTCTGCCCCGTTGGAAGTGCCAGTGCCCGGGGCTGGGAAACTTCTGCCAGGGGACACGATAGGGTCCCACAGTCCCAATGAACTTGAAGACATGACCATCACCTGGTCTTCGGGCCTCTCTGCTGGTGGACCAGCAGGCAAAGAGAATTACTGTACTGCTGGGGGTAATAGATTCCCATCCCCATGAGGAGTCAGGACAGCGTGTACAAAATGAGGCAGAGGGTTTTCCAGAACCTCCTCTGGTGTCTCTCGGTATTTCCACACCCACTGAAAATAGTAAGTGGCAATTGCGGCAATCACAGCCCACCCAGGGCAAACAGCCAAGGGCTCAGGTCCCTCGGGGATGAAGATCTGGATGACCCCACCAGGAAATAATCAGACTAGCTGCAGCTTTGGCCATGGAATGGGGGTGGACGAGGGACCGACCGTATCACCTCGAAGGGGACTCGGTTCAATGCGACTTAGACCTCCCCTCTCGGGGAAGAAGGGCGGGGAGGCAAGAGCAGATCTGAGTGATAGGACGGGTGAACGCTTCAGACCCTCTTGGCCTTACCCGCCTTTTGTTCTGGCTCTGCCTCAGCTGAGCGGTCTGATGCAAACGCAACTCGCCTGGCCACACCCCCTGCCTGAGTCCTGGCCCTCTCACCTCCACCACCCACCGCGGGCCCCACTTGGTGCTCAAGCATTTCAATATGTAGCCCAGAAATGCACAGAGTCAATGTCCCATGGGGCAAATCTTCACCAGCTGGAAGAGGGAGACGGTGAATAAATTCTGCCCCCTTCCTCTCCACCAGGAAAGGGCGCCGAGACTCATTCCATGCCTCCTCAGGGTCACATTTGGTGGCGGCCAACTCCACCACGCACACTCCTGCTGGCTCTCCCTCCTTCTGACCGCCCCCCCGCCCTCACTGCGTTTCTCTGGGGTCGTTCTGCCGATTAAAACGAGGGCGCACAAGCCTTCTGCTTTAGGCTCTGCATTCCGAGAACCCTAAGCTGTGATTGCCACTGTCACATGCTGACTCCCCAGTGTGCGTCTCTGCACCAGACATCACCTGAACTCCGGGTTCACATATCCAACTATGGAAGAGGGACCCTAAGTTCAACACGTCCAAAACAGAACTCCCGATCTTCTCTCCCACACCTGCTCCACCAGGAAGCCTCCCCATCCTGCCACCGACCCAGGACAAAACCCGAGTCAGCTGTGACTCATCCAGTCCATCAGCACATTGCATTGTTTCTGTCTTCAAAAGGTCTCCAGAACTGACCACTTTTCACAGCCTCCATCAGAACCGCCTGGTGCAAGGCACCATCCTCTCCTCCCTGGAATATTGCACTTGCCTCCTGACTGGTCCCCCCTGCTTCCATCCTTACTCTCTTGTCTACTCTCCCTATAGCAGGACCCAGGACCGCTCGAGTGTAAGTAAGTCAGCTCACGCCACTCCTTGGCTCGGAACTCTCCATGGCATCTACCTCGCTCACGGTGAAGCCAAGGTCCTCACAGTGGCCGGCAAGACCCCAGTCTCCCCTGGTTCCTTTCGCAACTGAAGTCCAACTGCTCTCCACCTCCCTTGCTCTGCTCCAGCCATGCTAGTCTCATTTTGTTCCTTGAAGATACTGGCATGCTCGTACCTCAGGGCCTTTACACATGTGGCTCTGCCTGGAATGCCCCGCCCCAGACGTCCACAGGGCTTCATTCCCTACCGAATTCATTCGGCTCTTTCTTCAAACATCATCTTCTCAGCCAGGCCTACCCCAGCCACACTCTTGTTACCCCCTCCCTGACCTTCCCTGCCCCATTTTCCCCCATAGCCCTTATCTTCTGACATACTCTTTAACTCAGTGGTTTTGCCTGCTGTCTGCCTTCCCCCACAAGTATGTAAGCGCCATAAAGGCAGGGATTTTTTTCCACCTTATTCACTGCTGCGTCTCCAATGCCCAGAACCATGCTCGGCACACAGCAGGCACTCAAATATTTTGATGAATAAACTTCATCGTTTGTACAAAGGGGAAAATCGATCACTAGGTTTTTGAGAGGATTGGCAGTCACGCGTATACATGTCTGACACAAGCCAAGCCCTCTACAAAAGTTGCCTGTTCTCATCTCTGAGTCTGGCTCAGAGACAGAAAACCCTGGCCTGGAGGTCAGAGTGAACCTAGCTGACATCTGTGAGCAGGACCCAGCGCTTGGAACAGGGAGGTACATTCCCGGCTACATATTCTGTGATTAAATTGCGACACTGTTACTGAAGGGCCCAAAATCTCAGGCTCTTGATTCCCCAGAACTCTCAGTGGGCAGATGAGGTAGTCTGAGGAGCCACAGGAATGAGTCTGGCCTTGACTGGGAATAAAGAACTAGGAGGTGTTGAGTGAGGCAAAGAGGGTAGAACACCGTTTTTCAAACGACTGGTCACGACCCAGGAGTGGCTGGTGAGCAATTTAGTGGGTTGCAAACAGCAGCTTCTTCATGAGAAAATACCTGTGTATTGCAGAAAAGGGGTAATGATTGACTTTTTTTTGGTTTCACTCGCACATATATGTGTGTACTCAATCGTGATGCATTTCTAATAATGGGTCAGGGTAAAAAAATGTTCAAAAGCCACTGGGCTTTGGGGAATTTGGACTTGGGCTCCAATCCAGCCTCCATCACCCTCCAGCTGCTGATGTCTGAACTAGTCCCAACCTCTCTGAGCCTCAGTTTCCACAGTGGAGTGGAAAATGTTAATTACTAAACATACAACACACTTGAAAGCCCCTAGGCGCCATGCCTACCTATCGGAAGTTTCCAGTAGCATTTGTTACTTCTGTCCCCCGGCGCTAGAGGGTTGATAAATGGTGCGACTGTGTTATCAGGGCAGGATCTGTTAATTCAGCAAGTATTTACTGAGTTCTGATTCTGTGCCAGGCACTGGTCTAGACCCTGGGCGCTTTACCAATGAACAAAACATGTAAAAATCTCATGTTTTGCTTATGTTCTTAGAGCTTATGCTCTAGCGGGTGCAGACACAGACAATATTGCTCAGATGACTAGGTAGGAGGGTACTCAGAAGGGTACTCAGAAGTGCCAGGGACGAGGGGAGAGAGGGATCTTAACAGGGAAGGGTGTGCATGGACCTCAATGAGGTGACGTCTCAGCAGACCTGGAGGTAAAGGAGTTAGTCAGCTGTGGTGCATTCTGGACCACGGGCAGAGGGTCAGCCAGGCAAAGGCCGTACGGTAGAGTGTGGGCAGCAGTTTCAAGGGAGAGCAAGGACCAGTGTGGTCAAAACAGAGGGAGCCGAAGAGGGAGGGGCAATCAGGGGCAGTGGATCCTGAAAGGCCACCACAAGGACTTGGGTCTCGACTCTGGGTGGGACAGGGAGCCAGAGCTGTATTTTGAGCAAAGGAGTAACACGAGCTGAGTTCTACTTCCAGCCTACGTCAAGGTCACTCTGGCTGCTGCTTTGAAACAAGTGTGAGAGGGCCAGGGTGGGAGGAGGGGCTGAGTTAGAGGTAGTAACACGGGTCAGAGCCGTGACTGTGAATGGAGTGGATGAAATGGTCAGGGGCGAGGTGTATTTTTAAGACAGAAACTGACAGGTTGGACGCAGCATGTGTGACAGGGGAGTCCAGATCACGCCCCAAGTTTGTGACCTGGGAATCTGGAGGGACGAGGATGCCATCCGCTGAGGTGTGGAGGCCTCTGAAATGGATAAGCAGCGCAGGCAGTGGGCAGTGCAGAGCCCAGGGGACAGGTGTGCAGGGTCAGCGAAACTGACTAGTCACGCCCGAGCCACTGCTGAGGGCCCTTTAAAAAAAAAAAAAAGAAAGAAAAGGTCACAACCAATTTCTCAGAAGACAAACTAGGGTGAACCAGTCTGAGTCATTACTTTTTAAGTGAAAAATGAATGGTTTAGAGTTATGGTGAAATCTGTAAAGAAATCACTCTAGATTTCCTGGTTCTCAAAGATCAGTTACGCCTTTTGCTCCTCTGAGAGTATCAGATTCCTTCCAAGAGTCAGGAGGAACCCACAGGCAGATTACAGTGGGAACTTCCCCTAAACGAAGTTAAGGTCATTTCAAAATACAGCCTGCAGACTTTGTCACGTCAAAGAGAGTTTGCATAGGAACAGTAAGCTGAGGAGACACACAAAACACAAATGGTTTCCAACTAGGTTTTATTTTAGTGTTCAATATTATCAGCAATGATACAGGAATAATTCAGGCAAATATATCACCTTAAATACATCAGAGAAAAAACCCACCATATCAAGCACATCCTGAACTCCAGCAAATGAACATAAAAGCAGAGGACGAAGTCAGCAGCATGAAATTAAAGTGCTTTTTGCCACAGTTCTTTCAGAGTCTCGCCCTCAGTGGTGTAATTTCAATTTTACTTATTGTATAAGAAGCTCAAAATCTCATTCACTGCCCAGAGGCTACATTCAAAAAAAATTCATGTTTAGTTATTCTAAATAACCCCCCCCCAAAAGCACAAGATTCATTGGAATTGTGTGACACTGATTTCTCCAGACACACTGGGAGGTAACCACCATCCAGGCTGGCAAAAAGCTCAGAGCGTCCTCCCGCCGCACGGCGGCCTCGGCCAAGTCCAGCGCTTTGTTCCACGCACCAGGGTAGACTGAGGGTTTGAAGGACAAGCGGGCACCTGGGGAGCTCGCCACCTGCATGCCACCCGCCAGTGAGCAGAGGCCACCAAGTCATTTCCCCAAAGTCGGAGGGCGGGTGGATTCAAGAGAGCAGGACAAGCCCCACCTCTCTGCCTGAGCCTCTTTCTGGGAGAGACGTGCTGCTGGCTTCTAGGAAGTTCTCTGACCTGCCCTGCAAAGGCTGTCACCCGAAGGCTGTTTGCCCCAGACAGTTAACACCTTGGAGACAGGAACCTGCCCCCACTTTGACCGGTAACAATCCCCAAACTCAACAACAGGAAACACTTCTCAAAATCAACACGAGGCCCCATGTGTCACCTGGAGGCTCTGGGATCAGGGAGGGTGGGAGGCTGGGTGCTGGGTTCCCCGCACTGTCTCTTGGCCACGTGCAGCATCGCTGGCACAGGAGACTTCATCCAGAGGTCTGGTGGCCAAGGGCAGCTTGGGCTGAGGTGGGGTGAGGGGTGGGAACATGTCTCTTATAGAGCATCAAGCTAGTAGAGTGGGCTCTCAGACCCCACGAACCCCTCACAGAGCAAGGTCAAATGCAAGGTCCTGTTCTGCATCAACTCCAGATTCTCTAGCTGTCCTGGGAGGGGCCCACTCCTCTCAGCCTGCCGCCAAGGTTCCCTCCTTCCGCCATCTTTCCTTCTACTACATCCTTTAACTATCTGCACCAACCTATCTTTCATAAATAAGAAGCCAGACTGATAGGCTAAGGACCGAAACCAGAACAAGAGACAGAATGAGGAGAAGGAGGCAAGTCTCCCCCCATCATGGCCCTGGCCGCCTGTGACGGCAGGGGCACTGGGACACGCCCTCCACACATGCCACTCAGCGTTCCAGCTACCTCTGCACTCTCAGCCCCGCCACCAAGACTGAAGGGCTGGTCTGGAAGCCTCTGCAGATGGGATGAGGTATGAAAGCCGAAGGACCAAACTGACACGTAAGCCACAGCCATCCTGGGACGGCCTTGGCCTTCCTGGAACTGTTCCCAGCGCAATCCGGGAAGAAAATGCAACCACCCCCTAAGGTGGCCTTTCTCTGTGGGTGTGCTGGGGTGCGTGGTAGGCAGGTGCGCGTGGGTCAGTGTTAGCGTTGGCTGGAGGAGGGGGTGTCTTGCCTGATATCCTTAAAGGCCCAACCAGGCCTTCTGCAATGCTGGCTGATCCCAAGACCTCATCAAGCAATCATGATTCTCAATCAACAGAGCCTGACAAAACCGAGAATAGACTCGACTTAACTCCTCAGTATCATGCTGTCTGGTCATCATTGAAAAAAACAAGTGTCCTTTAGGGGTATGAGCCGGAATATCTTCCTGCAACAGCAGGCAAAGGAGGGGGAAAATAACTAGCGTCTCAGGGCTCAAAACGGTGGGAGACAGTGGGTGCTTTCATTCTCACGGTGGCGGCAACGGACAGGAGCTGCACGTGGCCCTGGTGGGAGGCCCCTCGCGGCTGGCAGCGCTGCCCCTCCCTACGCAGGCTCCGGCTCCGGGCTGCCCACTATCTGCTGGGCTGCAGGTACTGGTGCGTGAACATGTTGAGTTCGCTGTCCAACCAACCAGCTTTATTCCTGCAGAGAAACGGTTACCTTGTAGCAGTAACAGCTGATAACAAGTAAGAGCACTATGTGCCAAGGCCAAGTGCTGCTCTACCGGACACTTGACTTGTACAGACTCATTTACTCATTATCCCTCCAATATCCTCCACTTCACCGATGAGAAAAATGAGGCCCAGAGAGGTTCAATAACTTCCTACGGTCACGCGACCAATCAGCGGTGGAAATAAAATCAGGTTTTTCTGACCCTCAAGCTCTGTGTTTGCTTCATGCCGGGACCACGGGTAAGTCCCTGGACTGTTGGGAACAGTCTTCCTGCCTGTCAGCAGGAGGCTGGGCTGCTCACACGCAGCCCTTTTCAGGTTCACCCTGTCGCTGCAGGTGACAAGCAGCAGAGACACCGCCACCCCGAAGCCACACGCCGCGTGAGGTTTCCCCGGGGATGAGCAGCGTGTCTCTAGAACACAGCTGTCCCAGGGCAGTGGGCGGGGAGGGCAAGGCCCACCAACGCCCTCTGATGCAGCTCCCCTCTGTGCTGACGGCAGGGCGGGGGCAGGAAGAACAGAGTCCCCGTGTGCTGATGTTATCCCGGCCTGAGTGGGCCGAGGGCTTCTGCAGAGCACTCGCACACTCAGCTCTGTGACTGTGTCATGAAACCTTACTCCATTTCAGAGATGAAAGCAATGAGACATAGGAAAGCTCAGCGATTTGCCCAAATGGGGGTGCCAGGACCAGAAGCCAGGACTCCTGACTCCTGAGACCCATCCTCTCCCCAGCAACCTGCTGCTGGAAGCTCTGACTTTCAACAGAGACCCTACGCAGACCTGGGTTCTGCTCCGGGTTCTGCCGGTCACCGGCTACCTGGCCGGCTCCCCTGTGGACACGCATGCTGCTGTGCCACACCGTGAAATGGCGGAAAGCGGGGGCCAGGTGTAGCCCACTGTTCCCGCCGACGGTAAAGGACAATCAATGTGTGGAGTGTCAGAGAGTGCTGGAGCCTAGCATGCCTGGATTCTTCTCCTCCTGGCTTGACCACTTACTGTGGGATCCCAGATAAGTTACTTAACCTCTCTAGGCCTCGATCTTCCATTTTATAAAGTGAAGGTGATGATACGTCCCTAAAGGGACACTGAAGATGGGATAGCACGTGTCAAGTGCCTGAGACACCGCGGTTAAGGACGTGCCTGTGAGCTGTAACCCCAGGGACCAGACCTCCTCTGCTGCCACATGGCCAACCTCACCTGAGCAGTTTGGCTTTGCTCTGCAGTGAATCAAGAACCTCAATTTTCTTGTTCATGGCGGCAATTTCCTGCTCCAGGTTCTCCCGGGTGACATCAACTTGCTGGCACAGATGAGCAAAGGTCCCAGACAGTTCCCTGAGGGGGAGAGTCAGGATCAAGCAGGCCACGTCGGTGGTGAAGCAGCCAGCCCATCTGTCCCCTGCGCCTGTCCTGGTCTGTCAGAATCGTCCCTGCCCGCTGCTGAGGCCGCGGACATCACAGCCACCACACGCACTAGCGTCAGCACAGAGCAAGAACCCGGAGCACAGAGCAAGGCGCCCCGGCTTGGGCACGAGAGACCAGGATGCAGATCGCGGCCCCGCTGCTAATCAGCCGAGTGCAGGAGACACATGACTCCTCTTCTCATCTCAACTTCCTCATTTTGAAAAACAAGGTGCCAATAAAAACGTCTACCTCAAAGGGCTCGGGGAGAAATTGAAGAGTTAGGTGCAAAATGCCTAGCAGAGGGCCTGCCACATAGCAATAAAAGGCAGGCAGCCAGCACCTTCCTGACCACCACCCAGATCAAGCCATCCATTCCCACCTGCCCTAAGATACGCCATGAAGAATGGGCTGTGGCTCAGAACATCAAAGCTACGCCCACAACCCAAGCCCTTCGAGGTAACCTTTAAAAGATGGCTACAGGTAACACCCCTCGTCTTCCCATGTCTTCCTTCCTTGGGAGACCAGAGGCGCACTTGGTCCCAGCCCAGGACGTAAGGTGTCCTTGGAGACCCCTCCCCGATCCCTAGCCTCCACGCTGGCTGCACAGCTGAAGGCCAGAGTCAGACAGCGCTCAGGGCCCAGTGGTTTCCAGGTCAGGTTAGGAGGAAACCTAGAGGGCAGTCCTGAACCACGGGAGCCGGCACCGGCCCCTCGGGGCTGACGGGGCCACTCACTGCTGGACTTGGTGGCTGCAATTGGAGCCGGTATAGCTGATGATGAGCTGCAGCTTCTCGCTGGCGTACTCTACAAACTGGCGCTTGAAGGCCCTCTCCTTGGCCTTGGCGGTCCAGGTCAGACGCTCGTAGACGTACAAGAGTCCATAGAGGCCAAGGGAGAGGGCGATGAGCCGCCAGCCCACAGCCTTCCACACCTGCAGAGGCACAGTGGTCAGCGGGCACAGTCCCTCTGCCATCCCACCGCCCATCCTCTCAGCCAGGACTTTCCCAAGAGCCTCTGTGCTTCTACTCAGAACACTCCTTTCAATGTCTTCCTTGGTCTCACTGAGGCCAGAAGGGCAGGGACCTTGTCTAGTTTGGAGACGAGGGAAACTTAGTGTGGGCCACACAACATGACTTGTGCGAAGTCCACCTCTGTGGTTGTGAGCACCAGAAGCACAGATCCAGGCACAGAAAAATCTTAAAGATAAACGTTGGAGTACTCTGAAGGGACCTTCCATTCTGGTGACACTGACAAGCAGAATTCTGCACATCGGTCCTCAGTAGATGGCTTCTTTTGGTCTGGTTTGTAACACTTTGGTTGGAGGCAGTGTAGTTACAGTCAAAAAGCACTGGACTTGGAGCCAGAAATCGAGGCTCTAGTGTGAAGCCCTTCCTTGGCTGTGTGACCTTGGGCAAGTTTGTTTACACCTGTTTCCTCCCAAAATAGGAATAACGGCCCCCACCCAATTCTCAGGGTTGTTTGGGTAAAATGAGACACTGACTGTAAAAAGGGTTACATAACCGTCAAGTGTCAGCTTCTCAGATCATGACCCTCTGCCAGGTCACCATCTGTGAAAAAAAAACCAGAGCATGTACCATCTACAGGCCAGGAGGGAGGGGACCTCAGCTCCAGCCCGCCCTAGTCTTACAGGCTGAGAATGGAATTCCTGGCAGTTTTGTTACAGTTACGTTCTGCCACCACTCCACAACTCAAATGACCATGACAAAGAGAACTTTCCCACATCATCAAGAAAATTCAAGGCATAAATAACTCTAGCTGCAGTGTGTCTTGGATCAAGACATAGGAGTACCCCAGTAATCAAGAAGGCAGCCTGTGATCTCAGGCCTTGGGGCAGAAAGAAAGGGCAATAAAACTGCAGCTGGAGAGACAAGGGTTCAAGGCCCAGCCTGGCCTCTTTCTGTCTCAAGCCCTTGCAAGTTTTGCTCTCGGTTTACTCACATACCAGTGAGAAACTCCTGGTCATACCCACCTCTCTAGAACCCAGGTCCGTCAATTTCTCAGGTCACTTCCCTACCCTACTGGCCCTACAGGGGAAAGAATATGGTCCTGGAGTCAGATGGGGCCAGAGTTCAAATCCTAGCTGTGTGTACTTGGCAAGCCAACTGCAGATGTTCTTCTGTAAAACGGGAACCTAAATGTCACGTTAGTTGAGTGAGACTTAAATAAGTCAATAAATGTATGTTAAAGGGCTAAGGCTACACGGCTCCTGAGATCACAGCAAAAAGTCATCACGGATGTGAAGTGCAGGGCCGATGCGGGGACACCCACCAGACTGTGCCTCTCGGTCCCCACACACCTGCCACCCCCCTTCCCGAGCAGGGCTTGTCACTGACCACTCCTCCAACGACGAGAATGCCCATGGAGGTCCTAGAGGTCAGGGAGGCCAGGCCGGTGACCATGGAAACCATGAGCTCCTCCTGGGTGAGGGAGCCCTGGGGCAGTGGGGGCATGCTGGGGTTGGCCGGGGTCAGGGGCATGGGCCGCTGCACCTGCAGAGAGAAACGAGGCAGGGCTAAGAAGATACCGGCCAGTCTCTCATTCTAGGGTCCAGAACAGGGGCACGGGGAGTGGCTCTTCAATTTCCCAAAAAGGAAAATGAGCTTCACATGTAGCAGAGAATTTAAGCTCCTAACAGACCTGCTGGCCCAAAGGTGAGCACCGTGGGGTACCACAGAACGGGAGCAGTGGCTGCCCTGGAACGCTTCAGCACAGGTCCCCAGGTGTGGGACGTGGCCCGAGAGCAGCCCGGGCAGTAACTCCAATGGTACAGAGATGGGGGGTTCAACATCCAAACGTGAAAATGGTGGTATGTGGACAGGTAGGTCATCTATATTTAATAGTTACATGCTCACTTTAACATGTAATAGAAAAAAAAATGCAGCTTGCATTTGTAATTTCACAAATATTAGTGCTTAGGATAAAGCTAGGTTGATTTGTGGCAAAAACCTGACCGTGGTGGTGGCCCACATGCCACGGCTGTGACCTCAGGGCACCCCTTTCAGAACAGTTTGTGTGCCTGGGGTGCAGACTGACCTCCCTTGATGCCCGAGGGTGCGGGACTTCGCTTGCCTGGTCGTTGTAGCCCATCAAGGCCCGGCGGCTGTTCTTGGGGCCCAGGAACCTGTTCACCAGCATGGTCCACCCGAGAGAAAAATGAAACTCGATGTCCTCCTGAAAGTCAGCGCACAGCTTGTCGCAGTTCAGGTCGTAGCTGAGGGAGAAGCACTGCCGAGGGACCAGCAAGTCTATCTGACTCCGCATAGACACAGGAAGGAGGGGTTTCAAGCCATCTGTCAGGAACAGAAATGCGGAGAAAGCACAGCAGCTCAGCCCCGTGCCACGCCAGGGCTGAGCCTCAGAACACTCGCTGCGGCCCAGGACGCTGACGGTGAGGCCCAGAAACCAGGCCTGGAAGAGCGGGCCAGTGGGCGAGGGGATGCAGGCCAAGGCTCCACACCAGCTAACGTGCGGATTTAAGGAGCAGGCCGAGCTCTCAGCCTCTGCTAGTTCCAGGTGGTAACACAACACACCCCACGGGGACCTCCCTGGTGGCGCAGTGGTTAAGAATCTGCCTGCCAGTGCAGGGGACACGGGTTCGAGCCCTGCTCTGGGAAGATCCCACGTGCCGTGGAGCAGCTAAGCCCATGCGCCACAACTGCTGAGCCTGCATTCTAGAGCCCGTGAGCCACAACTACTGAGCCCACACGCCACAACTACTGAAGCCTGCATGCCTAGAGCCCGTGCTCCACAGCGGGAGAAGCCACTGCAATGAGGAGCACACGTACCACAGCAAGGAGTGGCCCCCGCTCGCCGCAACTAGAGAAAGCCCGCGTGCAGCAACAAAGACCCAACGCAGCCAAAAATAAATAAATAAATTTATTTAAAAAATAAAAAAAGGACGCCCTCCCCCCACGACCAACCCCCCACGTCTATGTGTGGAATGAACTCATGACACATGCCCAGAACCCCAAGGTGTGGAGCTGACTCATCATAAAAGGTGACAGACAAGGAAAGGCCGTTACTTCTGTAGACTGGCCTGAAACTGATCTTTGGGCAGCCCAGGGACCAGGTCCCGAGGCCCCCGCAGCACTGACCTATCATCTCCTGCTGCATGGTCTGCAGGGAGCTGGTGATGGCCGTGGAGCAGCGGTCCGACATATTTCGGCCCAGTCCTTCCTCTATATGGCGGTGCAGTTCCTGCAGCCAGAAGAGAGGTGAAGGGAAGCGGCGCCCTCTGCCAGAGGTTCCCTTTGGGGAGTCCAGGGACAGGGAAATCCGAGGCTGGTCAGCCCAGGCCCACCAGGCGACAGCGGCAGGCAGGCCGCATGGGAGCCCGGGGCTCGTGTCCCCGGCTGAGGGGCCCTGACTCAGAGCAGCAGGGCTGAATCGCCGTCTGCTTGGTGATCCCTTCCAGTAACCAACAGGGAATAAGGGGAGCCCCTGCCCAGAGCACCTGCCACTTAACGACTCACATTCTTATAAACCTTGAGGACCACTGGGGAAGGGTGGAAGTCCATCTGGTACTCGTCCACCAGCACAGAGAGGCGCCGGATCTCCTCAGCCATCGCGGTGGACACCTACAGCAGAAGCAGCGTGCTGGTAAGCGTCAAGGAGGAACGTGGTTCAATTCCGCAGCACCAGGAGAGAGTCTAACAGACTCTAACACACTGGATATCTTTCCCCTCACCCATGCAGTGTCCTCAGCTGATCTACGGAATTAAAAGTTTTTGAGGTAGAGAGACTGGCTGACCAAACACTCCTGTAAGATATGGAGGAGAAGGCCCAGAGGAGGGGGGACTTGCCCAGGGTCACACGATGGAAGAGCAAACCCAGGGAGGCGCCACGTTCTTGAATCAGGGCCACGACTTCCTCCTGGAAGGCTGAGGAGCCCCCAAGGAATAGGACGTCTGTGTTTTCACTTTTCTAGCTCCCCAGCCTCTACTCGGAGTCCACATCTCCCCAGTGTGCTTCCTCTCCCGCCTCTCACCTGCCTCTCAACTTCCTCCGTAATCTGCTTAATTCGCAGTTTGTAGTCTTGCGCCAAGAGCTCCAGCTGCTTGTCAATAAATCGCAGCCGCTCCTGCCGCTCTTCACGCATTTCCAGGCAGTAAACCCTGAAAGGAAGAGCTCTGGTTACGCGACGCAGGTCCCCACACAACTAAGCAGAGAAGCAAGAGGTGACGCGGGGAAGCCTGTGTGGGCCCCAGCGGTGATCCTGGCAGTTCCACGCACATCCCCGGACGCCTGCTCTTCCCCTTCCCAGGTATGAGGGAGAGATGGCGCCGACAACTCACTCCAGTTTTCCAAATTTGGAAGATGTGGTGGTGACCGACAGGGGAGGGTGCTTTCAGGGGCTTTAGAACAAGTTCTGCCAATTAATATAGAAAAAAATCACTAGGATAATCAAGAAAAAGAAAAAAGAGGTACTACACTACCCAGAAGCCTGGCCAAATTCCCCAAGTCTGAATTACTGATGGGGTCAGGGAAATGGGAGTTCCAGCATACACTGCTGGTGGGACCTTGGACGGGTTCAGATGTTTCAGAAAGCCACAAGTAAAACTGAGTAAAACTGAAATGCATATACCCTAAGAGGAAACCTTCCACCTCCAGGAATTAATGCTAGACTCTTGCAGATGTGCACAAGTGGACACACAGACTGGCATCCACTGCAGCAGGGTTTGCAATAGCAAAATAATGAAATCTAAAAATCAATCTACGGGAAAATGAGGTACATTCACAACGGACTACTCTACAGCAGCTAACAGTCCTAAACTCCATCTACAGGTATCAACAAGGACAAAGGGTAAAAACGATGCTGAGTGGAAAGAGAAGCCAGGTGCAGCATGATCCCGTACCTGCACATTTAAAGCACTTGCAGAGCAACATTATGTATTCTTCAGAACTTACATAAAAAGTACTGCTTAATGAATGACAGGACTACACACCAAATTCATGATTGCAGTTGCCTCTGAGGAGTGGGCAGAGGGACACTGGGACAGGGGCTGAAGAATCAAAGGGTATTCAACATTTTTTTCTGTGTTGTTGTTGTGGTTTTTTTTTAACATCTTTATTGGAGTATAATTGCTATACAATGTTGTGTTAGTTTCTGCCGTATGTCTTTTATTTTAACTTAAAAATATAGCAAATATTGTCAATTCTGTGCAATGGAAGCACGGTATGCTATTCTCTGTACTTTCCTATATTTTAATTTCTCCAAAAAAAGGGTATTTTTAAGAAGTATGTCCTGCTTCAACTCTGAGAACGGCTGCTGTGCTCGGCGCAGCACTGGCCCCAGGCCGCCAACGTGGGCTCGTGGGGAGCCTCGCTGCACAGGCCAGGTGGGACGGACAGACGCCCCACGGCCTCCTCACCAGGCTGCTCCTCGTGGCTCGAACGGGGCCTGGAGGGAGCCCTGAGACTCCGATCTGGCGGCCAGGCTCTGGCCCTGGGCCGGGTCCAGGCCGCGGTGAGGCGGTCACTGCCACGCTCCCTCCTGTTACCTCCGGGGCTCTTACCGCTGCTCCTGCGCCGCAATGTGCAGAGAGTCCATGATGAGGCGAACAGCCTCCGCGATCTGCTTGGCCCGGACCGTGTGCTGCTCAAACTTGGTCTTCACAGCCGACTGGGAGATGCACTCCTGGAACACACAAGAGGCACAGAGGGGGGCAGAGGCCACTGGCCAAGGGCCAGGCTCTGGCATCCACTGCCAGGGACACGGCTGGAAAGAGCCGGGGAGGCACAGAATCGCCAGACACCAGGATCAAAGGCTTGTGCTCACCTCAAATCTCCTCTCAAAATTCTGAAACTCAAACATCCTCACTTGAAAGCCTTCTGCAAGAGCGCCCCCTAGGAGAATTGCACCACATTAGTCGAGAAATAACTCGCAGCCGAGAGCTTCTCACTCAGGGCTCTTCTCACCACCTCGTTCTCAGAACTGTTTCTACTGGCTGACTTAGTATGAGACCCAAAGACTCAAATGTTCGGGAAAAGCAAGAAGCTGGTTCCATCGTCACCTCCTTCGGGCATGCCCTGGGCCTTCTGGATCCTGGCGTTGAGCACCTCCTTGGCAGACACAAAGAAGATGCGGTCTCCAGCCTGGCCTCGATCCACCACGCCCAGCTCGTCCACCAGGAAGCTGGTACAGCGCTCCATGTGCTGCCGCCGTACCTGGAGCCCAAGCAGACGGGCGTTACGTGAGCAGGCAGGGTGCGGGTGGGCCCCTCCTGATGGAGCCCGCGGTCCCCAACTGCTTCTTTTCTAAAACACAGATAATCTGTTAACACAGCTCAGGATTCAAAAGGTACAAACACACATGCAGCGACCATCTCCCACCATCTGTTCTCCAGCCACCAGGCTCCCCAGAACCCACGTCACAGGGGTTCCCCCGGGTACAGCCTGTCAAAGACAGCTGGCGCATCAACAAGATGAAATGCTTACATGTGCCCCAAATTGCCTTGTTAGAGCCTACAGAGTGTCTCACTTTGGCGCCCCAGAAGGAAAGGAACCTGGGGGGGGGATTGGTCAAGAAACCTACACCTGGACTCTGTACTGACAAGCTGAGTCTACCCTGGGCCTCGTTTATTACATGAGTGGCCGCACCCCAAAATCCCTCCTAGCTCTGAAGCCCTAGGGTTCTACTGCTGGAACTTAAAAGTGATGACAGCCTCTTGTGGACACCTGCCACATGCCAGGCCTTTTCTCAAAGTTAACAGATTTCATCCTCTCAACAACTCTATTATATCCAACTCACAGGTGAGGATTTACCGGAGGGGTTAGGGAATTTACCAGTCACACTGCCCAGTGTCAGCCCGCTGACTACATGCTTTATCATCACCCCATATCACCTGTCTGTTACTCCTTTTTCTTTCATTTCACGCATAAAAAGTAAAGCATTCTGAGCTGTTGGTAAGAACCAATTATTCTTCACTCCTCTTTTAAATTTCTTTCCTGGATGTCTTTCTAAAGCTAAGCCTGTTCTATAATGATTAATTCTTTATGAACTAAATAAAGAGAGCAAGCAAGGGTGCAGCAGCTAACGTGGTAGGGATGCTTCTCAGACCTGGAAGAAAACCTTTTGAAGAGTAGAGGGGTCCGGGAAAGCGAATGGGAGAAGTGAAGGGTTTGCGTTTTGTTGCTGTTGTTTTTTTTTGCCGCACCACACAGCAGGCAGGATCTTAGTTCCCGGACCAGGGATTGAACCCGTGATCCCTGCAGTGGAAGCACGGATTCTTTTTTTTTTTTTTTGCGGTATGCGGGCCTCTCACTGTTGTGGCCTCTCCCGTTGCGGAGCACAGGCTCCGGACGCGCAGGCTCAGCGGCCATGGCTCACGGGCCCAGCCGCTCCGCGGCATGTGGGATCTTCCCGGACCGGGGCACGAACCTGTGTCCCCTGCATCGGCAGGCGGACTCTCAACCACTGCGCCACTGGGGAAGCCCCTGGAAGCACAGATTCTTAACCACGGGACCTCCAGGAAAGTCCCAAAGAGTTGTTTTTGTTTTTTCAGTTTGTTTTTGTTTGGTTTTGTTTTTGCCACACTGCACGGCTTGTGGGATCTTAGTTTCCTGACCAGGGATTGAACCTGGGGCCTCAGCAGTGAAAGCACTAAGTCCTAACCACTGGACCGCCAGGGAACTCCCACGAAGGGGTATTTTTAAAGCCATCAGCGACCCCAAGGAACACCCGGGACTTCTTTGGTGCTGAAATTCATTCAGGGATGTGGCCTGGGAGAGCATAAAGAGGGTCTGGGTAGACACATGGGGTAGCATTCCCCAAACTGCTGGGTAAAGAGGCACCCACCTCCTCCATGTACTCAGGCTCCGAGGCGGACGCGTCCCAGCGGTTGTTCAGGATGAAGATGTTAGGGCGGGACAAGCGCTCGCTCACCTTGTGGAAGAACTGCTTTTCCTGGATGGGGGGGAAGACCTCAGTGGGGGAGGAGCTGTGCCAGCCGAGGCCCTGCCAGCCCGCCCACTCAGCTGGGTCCTCGGAGTGTGGGAAAAGGCGGAGGAGGGGTTACCGTCTGCATCAGGGTGGACTCTGAGTTGGCCACCAGCACAAACACATCGGCGTCCAGGCAAAATTTGTCAATCCAGCTGTCCAGCTCTGTGGTGACATCGATGCCAGGGCTAGAGGCGACAAGGATAAACTGTCATCGGACACACAGACCATGGGCCCCATTCTTCCTGCTCTGAACAGACCTGAGGCAGCCAGGCAAAGGAGGAGAAAGCTATAGAAGGGAGAGAAATTGGGCCTGGCCCTTATTGGAGGGATTTTTACTTTTCATCTCATATCCTTCCAGACTCTGAAAATGTGGTTTTTGCCATACGCGTCTATCACTTTTATAAAAACGTAATGATCTGAATTTTACTTTGGGGGTATATAATTAAGGTGAAGCTCTGTATTTATGTGAGTCTGGCAAGCACCCTAGTACCCCACTTCTTGGTATAGTTACAGCCTGTCCACAAAGCAGGAGCAAAGTGTTCCTTTGAGAAAAATAAAATACAACATGGACCTCACCACCGCAAGCTCCACCCCCCCGCCCCCAATAAACATACTAATGTTGGGCTGAGGCCGAGAACCTTCCCAACTTTTGAGCATCCTCCCTATCCCTCTTTACAGGCCATCACTGGGACATCTTCAGGGCCCTGACATCTGCCCAGGGATACAGTAACCAGACCCTGGAGGAAATCCAAGAGGCAGGAAGATTTGGTTGAGCCAGTTTGAAAAGCAATACTTAAGCAGAGCAACAACAGGACCTAGGGGATCCTGGCCTGGGTGGTCCAGAAAT
Organism: Lagenorhynchus albirostris; assembly: GCF_949774975.1. NCBI lineage: Eukaryota > Metazoa > Chordata > Mammalia > Artiodactyla > Delphinidae > Lagenorhynchus > Lagenorhynchus albirostris. Next base: position 177,037,929 of record NC_083096.1, read on the forward strand.
GGAAACCTGGTGCCCTCCCAGTTTGGACCTCCTGGGGAGGCACCTGCCCTCTTACCTGTCCATTAGCACAAGGTCATCTTTGAGAAGCGGACACTTGGAGTTGGGCCACATCACACTCACCAGGCTGCCGGCATGCAGCTGCTCGTCCTGGTGAAGGGCGTGGGCCAGCTGGTTCACAGTCTGATGGGGGAGAAGGGAAAGAAAGATCAGGGCTGAGGAAGAGCCTCCAGCGTGGAGATTTCCAGTGCCATGTGGCCACAGCACGATGGCCTGAGACTGCTGCCTGATCTGCTACCCCTTTTTCTTTCATTTCACACATAAAAAGTCAAGAGCTGGGAGCTGTCAATAAGAACCAACTATTCTTCACTCCTCTTTTGAGCTTCTTTCTTGGATGTTGTCCTAAAACTGAGGGTTTTCTGCATTAATTAATTCTTTATGAACCAAAATGAGCATCTGGCCCCAACCAAGAATGCAGCTGGCTCTCAGAAAAATGAAAACACGCAAGCCCCGAGCTGACGTGTCAGAATCACAGAGCAAATACAGGGATCGCTCTCTGGCAACACGCCAAAGAACAAGGCACATATGCTCTTCATCACGAAGAGAAAAGGCCTGCCCAGCAATTCACAAGGACTGTGAATCCCGACTTCAGGCGCTCCGGCTTTCAGACCCTCCCTGAAGCTCTCGCAACTCCCAAGCAGCCAGGCTAGGACAGGGCCTCCCAGACTCCACCGCAGTGGAGGGCACTGCCTTCTCCTTAGAGCTTCCAGCGGTCCTGGCACAGTGGATGCGCTGGTTGGTCTAAGCCCAGATTTAACCCACCAGCACGCCCAGGGCTGAGAGTCGGGCCGGCGCTGTCCCCTCACCTTGACACTCCTCTTCTCCTCTGAGCCCTCCGTGAGGAGGAAGGCCTCGTGGCCATCCGTGCCCTCCACCCGCAGGAAGCAGTTGGTGGTGTGGCCGATCCCGGAGGGCAGCACTTTGTCCCAGAGCATGGCATTGATCACAGTGCTCTTCCCGTTGCTCGTCCTACGAGGAAATCCCGGCTGTCAGTGAAGCTACCACTATCTGCGTCTCAGGCTGTCACTAAGAAGTTACAGCCTGGAAGTCCAAAGTCTTGTTCTCCACAGTGAGACGTGTGCCCAGACAGGCAGAGAGGGAGGGCTCTCTGTGTTTATGAAAATGCTGGACAAACGCCGTGACCCGTGTCTGTGATGTGCTCCCGGTTCATCGCGGCAAAGCAGCCTACGAGGGGCTCCCCCGGTGTGGCACTGGCACGCAGACACTCACTGCCCTCAAGGGAGCCCACCATCGAGCTTGAGGCTCTCAGCATCACTCTGGAGATGACCTGACTCCGAGGGACAACCCACGCCTCCTCTTCTACTTGGAACCACTGACTCACCCCCAGGGTGTCTTCCTCAGTCTAAGTGACCTCAGCTGAATGACCCCAAAGTCCCTGGTTTTCTACAAAAGGCCAATTTTGCTGCTCTTCTCCCACCATGCTCCTCCCAAACATGAAGCCCCACCTGTCAGTCCCAGCTGATAAGGGCCTGCTACAGGGCAGATACTGTAGCATTCTTGCCCATCACACCCCTTTCCGACATTCTGGGTCTTGAAAACAGCTCTACTCTGCAGACTCATCTCTTCAGCTCACCAAAGCCAGGGCCACACCTCTGAGGGGAGGACGCAAAATGTCAGCCCAGAGGTCTGAGGGCCACCCCTGAGGTGATTAGGGGCAGAGGTGGCAGAGTGCCAATTCCTCAGGCTACCACTGTGCGCACGGCACCCAACCGTCTGGGTGTCTTTTTTTTTTTCCTGTATTGGGCTTTGCTTTTTTTAAAGGTGCTGTGGTATAACACGAAATATGTTCGGTCTTTGTCCCCAGTTCCTGGCACAGAGCTCCTAAAACCCTTGGAATTTCCTGAGTGGCAGGAGTGTCTGCAGTTACTCTTAAGGAGCCCCTGTTGGGCACACCTGTTTATGCTAGTAAGGTGACTCAGGTGGGGCCCCCAGGCAGCCTCAGGATGGGCTGGTCACCAGAAAGACCAAGTGATAAGAGGGTTGGGACTTTCAGCCCCACTCACTGACCTCCAGGAAAAGGAAGGAGGGCGCTGTGGATTAAGCTCCACAAAAGCTCTTGAACAGTGAGAACTGATGAGCTTCAGGGTGGAAGGCAGTGCACCTCAGCTCCACAGGGACAGAAGCTCCTGTGCTCAGGACCCTCCCAGACCTCACCCTGTGTGCCTCTTCACCTGTATCCCTTACAGTATCCCATACTTATATACTAACTAGTAAATGTAAGTAAATGTTTCCCTGAGCTCTGTGAGCCGCTCTAGCAAATTAAGAGGAAGAGGTCTGGGAACCTCTGATCTATAGCCAGTGGGTCAGACGCCCAGGTTTCCGAATGGCACCTGAAGCGGGGGCATCTTGAGGGACCGGGCTCTTAACCTGGGGGATCTGACGCCACCTCCAGGCAGCGTGTCAGAACTGAGTTCACTGTGTAGGCCACCCAGTCAGTGCCCACCGAGAACTGGAGAAGTCCTTGGTACTGTAGCAGACGTTCCAGAGGTGCCTACCAGACCACAAAGTATAACAAGAAGGATATCTGAGGGCTAAAAATATAAAGCACTTAGAAGAAAACATAGGGGAAAAGCCTCATGACACTGGGTTTGGCAATTTCTTAGATATGACATCAAAAGTATAGGCAAAAAAGTATACATAAATTGGACTATATCAAAATAAAATATTTCTGTGCGTCACAGGACAGTTAACAGAGTGAAAAGGCGACCTATAGAATGAGAGAAAATATTTCCAAATCATATGTCTGATAAGGAATTAAATCCAGAACCCCTACAACTTAAAAACAAAAAAACAAAAAAACCACACCAAAACGACATTAAAAAAACCCCCAAACAACCCAATTTAAAAGTGGGCAAAGGACTTGAATAGACATTTCTCCAAGGAAGATATACAAATGGTCAACTAACACATGAAAAGCTGCTCAACATCACTGATCACTAGGAAAATGCGAATCGAAACTACAAGAGATACCACCTCACACCCTTTAGGACGGCTACTATCAGAAATACAGAAAACAAGTATTGGGAGGATATGGAAAAACTGGAACCCCTGTGCACTGCTGGTAGGAATTAAAATGGTGCAGTCGCTATGGAAAACAATATGGTGGGTAGTTCCTCAAAAAATTAAAAACAGGGGATTTCCCTGGCAGTCCAGTGGTTAGGACTCTGAGCTTCCACTGCAGGGGGCACAGGTTGGCATGGGTTCAATCCCTGATCGGGGAACTAAGATCCCACATGCCGTGCAGCGTGGCCAAAAAGAAAAAAAAATTTTAAACAGAATGATCATATGGTCCAGCAATTCCACCTCTGGGTATATTCCCAAAAGAATTGAAAGCAGGGTCTCAAACAGATATTTGTACGCCCACGTTCATAGCAGCATTATTCACAATAGCCAAAAAGTGGAAGCAACAAGTGTCCATCGTGGATGAATGGATAAACACAATATGGTATATACACACAATGGAATATTGCTCAGCCTTAAAAAGGAAGGTATTCTGACAACTGCTGCAACATGGATGATTCTAGAGGACATTATGCTGAGTGAAAGAAGCCAGTCACAAAAAGACAAATACTGTGTGATCCCAGTTACCTGAGGCACCTCGAGTAGTCAGACTCATAGAGACAGGAAGGAGAATGGTGGTTGCCAGGGGGGTGGGGAGAGGGGAACGGGAGTTGTTACTTAACGGGCAGAGTTTCAGTTTTCCAAGGGGAAGAATTTCTGGAGATGGACGGTGGTGATGGTTGTACAACAACGTGAATGTATTTAACGAAACTGAACCATACACTTAAGAATAGTTACGATGGTAAATGTTACGTTATGTGTATTTAATCACAGTTAAAAATAAATAAGAAGGAGAGCACTGAAGCACGCCAGCTGCTTCTCTGCCTTGGGGCCCTCAGGCTGTGATCCCACACAAAGTGCCTGCCTCCCTGCCTGCCCCCCGCTGGGAAGAAAGAAGGTATGAGGGCTTTGAGACTCACCGGCCAAAAAAAGCCACTTTCATGTGCCGCCGGGCCAGCACCTCGCTGATGCCCCTCACTTTGGACAGGTAACCTCTGACGTCCAGAACCTGTTCTTCTGTCGTAACAGGGTCCAGTTCCGCATTCCTGTAGGTGTCTGGAGGCGGAGATTGAAAATGGCTCACCCCACGGTCAGAGTCCCACAGTCACAAGTCTGGAAGGCAGGGTCCACCACCATGGCTCCCTGCTACTCCCTACTGTGGGCCGCAGTGCAGTGAAGAACACGGCTTGGGGGACTTCCCTGGCGGTCCAGTGGTTAAGACTCCAAGCTTCCACTGCAGGGGGTGTGGGTTCGATCCTTGGTGGGAGGTCTAAGATCCCGCAGGCCGTGCAGCCAGAAAACAAAGAACACAGCTTGGGAGCAAGTCTGCCTGAATCCCAATGCAAGAAGTGCTGGTTCTCACCTCTTCCTGGCTCTTTGTGACCCCAAGCAAATGAACCTTCCTGGTCTTAGTTTCCTCACCCTTAAAACACAGATGACAACAGTACCTACTTCATGTGACTACTGAAAGGATTAAATGGATTAAAACACAAAATCGCTAAGAATGGGGGCAGGTACCTAATTAAGTTATATGTTTTTTACTTAACAAATACTTACCAAGTTCTCACTATATGCCAGACACTGTTCTGACTACTTTTCTTTTTTTTTTTTTAATTTTTATTTATTTATTTTTGGCTGTGTCGGGTCTTCGTTGCTGCACGTGGGCTTTCTCTAGTTGCAGCGAGTGGGGGCTACTCTGTTGTGGTGCATGGGCTTCTCATTGCGGTGGCTTCTCTTGTTGCGGAGCATGAACTCTAGGCGTGTAGGCTTCAGTAGTTGTGGCTCGTGGGCTCTAGAGCGCGGGCTCAGTAGTTATGGCTCAGGGGCTTAGTTGCTCCGCGGTATGCGGGGTCTTCCTACATCAGGGCTCAAACCTGTGTCCTCTGTATTGGCAGGTGGGTTCTTAACCACTGCGCCACCAGGGAAGCCCCTGATCACTTTTCAAATACGGTCTCATTTAATCCACGGCGTGTACCCATCAGAGTTAGCAGATGGCAGAGCTGCGATTGGGACCGGGTCCCTGTGCACCTTCACGAGGCCCTGCCTGCTCTGGACCCGCTCACTGCTCCAGCCAGGTCTTGGGCACCCGCTGCCTCGCATGCTGCCTCACCACATCCCCACACCTGCCACTGCTCTGGGCTTTGCTCAGTGCTTCCCCACGCCCCTCTCCCACTCTGAAGAACTAATGCACCGCCTCACGGTGCCTGGCTCTTTCCCACTTAGCCTGCCCTGACCGCCCCTGAGTCTGGTCCCCTTGTTTATGCTCCCACAGTACCCTGTACTTCTCCTATCTTAGCCCTTATCTCACCACAGGGTAGCCGCCTAGCTCACCTATCTGCACCACCTACCACGTGAAGGCCAAGCTGTCTGCCCAGCACCCAGCGCTCAGCAGGTGCACAATGTTCACTAAGCAAACAGATACTAGGATCACTGCACTGCTTCTTCCCAGGGCCCTTGACAGGCAGGTGGATAACGTACGATGACAGATAGGAGCAACTGAGCAAGATCCTGACCCCATCCCATCTAGTACTTGCGCGAGGAAGGTCACGAGCTGGCTGGACAGCAGACGGGTGTTTGCCCCTCAGCACACTCTTGCTGCAATGGACTAAATGTTTATGTGCCCCCATGTGATGACGGTATGAAGGTACAGCTGACCCCTGAACAACACGGGGGTTAGGGCGCCGACTCTCCACTCAGTCAAAACTCAGCATGTAATTTGGTCAGCCCTCCGCATCCACGGTTCTGCATCCACAGCTTCACCCATGGATTCTGTACTACTATACAGTATTTGCTATTGAAAACAATCCACATATAAGTGGATCCGCGCAGTTCACACTCATGTTATTCGAGAGTCAACTGTATATAGAGATGGAGACCCCATGCCTGGGATTAGTGCCCTTACAAAAGAGACCCAAAGGGCTAGCCAGCCCCTCCTGCCGTGCGGTTACATGTGATGATACAGAGAAAAGACAGCAGTCTAGGAAGCTGGTCCTCGCCAGACACCAAATCTGCCGCTACCTTGATCTTGGGCTTCCCAGCCTCCCGAGCTGTGAGAAATTAATGTTTGTTGTTTACAAGCCACCGAGTCTATGGTATTTCTGTCACAGCCTCCCAAACAGACTAAGGCACTTGTGAACCACTGGGCTGACAGGCCCCAGCACGCAGAGCACTGCCACAGCATCCAGAGCACGGCGAGCGCGTTTCAGAGATGCCCAGTGAGTTTCCCCCGCAGCTGGTGCCACGAAAGGAAGTGAGCAAACCAACGAGACCTCCCCACATCCACTGGTCACCCGCTACTCAGACCCATCAACATTCTTCCCTTATGTGGGCACCGGGGTGTGGCCTTTGGACTGCGCCCCAGAGGAAGCTGGCTCTTAAGCCTGTGGCTACATTTAAAAGAAACAGGCAGTAGGCCAACAAGCTCTTGTTACCTGCCCTTTAGAGAACAGTCCCAAGGCAGTAGCCATCCCCTTCGCTAGCCAGGACAATCCCAAATACATCTCAGGATCGCTCCAGTGCTTGCCCTTCTAGTCCGCCAATACGAGAGGCTCCATATTTTCACAAAAAGAGAAACCAAAACACCCACTCCTGATGCCATCACACACACACCTTCATTATTAAGCACGTGTTCGTCCACAGAACCATCTGAGTGAGTCCGAGCATCACAGAGGGTTAGTCTGGGCTCCGGCGGGACAGGGGCCTGGTCTGTCCCATCTCTGCAGGCACAGGGCCAGGCACACCAGAACTATTGCTAAACAAACGATAATAAACTGGAATAATTGCAACCACCGATCTTATAACCCTGAAATTCGAATTTTTAAATGGAACAAATACTTCGGGAACGCCTCTCCTGCTTCAAGCACCACGCTGAGGGCAGGGCATAGAGTCCATGCTTAGTCCATTCGGGCTGCTCGAACAGAACACCATGACTGGGGGCTTAGACACAACAGAAACGTATTGCTCACAGTGCTGGTGGCTGGAAGTCTCGGATCAGGGCGCCAGCTTGGTCAGTGAGGGTCCTCTTCCAGGTGGCAGATTTCTTGTTGTATCCTCACGTGGCGGAAGGGGGCGAGGGAGCTTTGTGGGGTCTCCTTTATAAGAGCCCTAATCTCAGTCATGAGGGCTCCACCCTCGTGACATAATCCCCTCCCAAAGGCCCTACATCCTCACACCAACACTTTGGGCCTCAGGATTCCAACATGTGAACATGGAGGGACAAACATGTACACCACAGTACTGGAACTATTTCCCTTCTTTAAAGGGAGCTAAAGTAGCAGCCTGACATGTAACCCAGCCAGAAGCCAAGGTGCTCCAGTGGAAAGCAGACAGTGGAGAGCAGTGTGTCCCAGGGGCGTTCCCATTGAACTTTTAGGGTTCTGCAGACTAGAATTTGGAACCCCCTGGTCTCACCTGAGCCCCTCTTTCACAAATGAGGAAACCAAGGACAGATAAGATTCAGCCACTGGGTCTTCACTGACAATCCCAGGACCTAGAGCCAAGGTGTGCCTTCTAGAGAGGGAGTCTGGGAAGCCCGTGGCTGGACTTGGTGCTCAGAACTAGTGGGGCCCTGGGAACCAGTCCTTCTCTGCTGACAGAGCAGGGATTAGAGGTTGGGCTCAGATTAGTAACTAGAGGAAAAGGTACTGGTGACACAAGTTTCTTATTCATAGTCCTGTTGTCTAAAAATATCAGTGAGAGAACACCCTGGTCAGGAACAACCAACACCCGGACAGTGCCCGGACTGCTGGCAGCCAGACCGGGCCAAGGAAAACACCTGGGATTTGGAGTCAGAGACACCCGGGTAAAGGCCGCTGTGTCACTTCCAAGGTATCAAACAACTCTCAAAACCTCAATCTGCTTGTCTCTTAGATGAGGAGACGATTCACCTACCCCTCGTGACTAAATGGAACAGAGTTTATAGAATTCTTCAATGACAGGTCCCTTGTTTTCCTGGCCCAATCTCCCCGGAGTCCAATTCCATGATTCCAAGAGCAGAGCACCACTGAAGGTGACAACCCATCTGGTCATGAGCTCCTCAAGAGCAGTGCTGTACTTCCCCATCCCCAAATCCTGCCACCTAAATATTGAGGCTGACAGGCGTGGGCCTGGCTGAGTGGGTTGCCTGTCTCACCTTCAAGGAAAGTGGCGCTCTCCTGGATGTAGGCCCCCAGCTGCTCAAAAATGCCATTGATCTTCTTCTTGGCGGTGACAAAGTGCTTGAGCGGGGAAGCATTCACTTCAGCCATGTGTCTCTTATCCTTCTTGACTGTGATGATGGAGTTGCATCGAGAGAAGAGCAGGGACATTGCGCTGCAAGAGAAAGAAGACACGTGAGCGAACCCAGGGACACCCAGCTCAGGACGTTCTGCTGGCATGCAGCGGGGTGCAGCAGGGGGACAGGCACCAGCTCGAGGGTCCATCCTGAACATGGGCCCTCCAGGACTAGATCAGGGACAGCAAGATCAGAACCAGCACCTCAAGAGTAGGAAGGGACCACTTGGGCCTGTCTCCATGTCACACAGTGTGGGCACCCAGGGCCCTGAGCTCAGGTCTAGCGCTGGCTGTTCCCTGCCTGGTGAACAGGGACAGGCCTGCCCTCCCCATTTCAGAGAGAGACAGAGGGGAACCACAAGGTAACACACAGAGAAGCCCTCTTCCTAGCGTTATGCAGAAAAGAGTGACAGAAATTTCACTTATTTCCTATACATCACCCCCCTGAGAAAAAGCGCTGAATATTGAAAGCAGTGACAGCATAGTGACACTCAAGGTCAGGCCCTCCCACCACCCTGCCCTGGCTACTCTGCTGCCCAGTCCTGATGGCCCTAATTCCTAACAGGTTTTTGGTGTTTGGTTTTATTTTTGGTTGCTGGGGAGGGGTGGAGGAGTGGATGGCAAGGAAGGGTGATCTTCAAATGAGAGAGGTCTACTTCTACAATTTACTTAAAAACGTTTACTGTTCTCTTTCATTTTAAATGTGTACACTGTAGAAAATGTGGAAACTAAAGGAAAAAAAAAATCCACAACCCCACCATTCTGTGACAGGCACTGTTAACATTTGCCTATCATCAGTCTGTTTTTGTCTGGGTAGCTCTCCTGCTCTTATTCAATCACACGCACATCTTTGCAGGCTCTTTTTCTTCACATGGCAATAACATGCGAGGGGCCATGAGGCTTAACTCCAAAGCCCTAGAGATCTTTGCTCAAAGTCAAAAGAGGGAGACAGACCAGAGAAGGTGGTCCCCAGATGTGGCTGGGCATCCCTGGATCGTTCCTCAGAGTTCCCAGCTCGCACAGTGCCATTTCTTCAGTAGAGCCCTCAGACACTGGGAAGTCACAGGGAAAAGGCCTTTCTGAGGATGAGGGGAGTGTGCACAGCTGTGTGTGCCCGGTTCTGCCCTCCTCAACACCCAGCAATTTCTTGTTGGCCCCTCTCCCCCAGCCACCCTAATCACGCCGCTCTCCACCAGACCCGGCACTCGCTCTAGCTGGGAAATGACAGCGCATTGCCCACAAGCGAACATACACGAGAAACTGCCAAAGCATTTGAACCAGTTCCTGAGAAGCAGAAAGAACATCTGGAACAAATGCATAATAACTGAAAAGTGGCCCTTAGGAACTAACCATCCCAAAGGGTGGGCAGAAAGAGAGACACACAGGGAAATGGGGACCCACAGGTTTTGCCTAAACCTACCAATTATTTTGCGCTGTTCCTGATTTCTGGGGAGATGAGAGAGGAAAGTGAGTGTGTGTCCCCCTCCCCAGGAATACACCACAGCTGGGAGATTTTCTAAGCATGGAGCCCACGTGTCAAAGGCTGAAATAAGAAAGACAGCAGAGCTCTGAGAAGGGGAACTAGGAAGAAAATACCACTGGCTCCTCCAAAGCAGAAAAGGAGAGTACATTGAAATCAGGCTTACTGTGGCCCAGCAGGAAAGACTCTTAGAGAAACAGGGGATATGTGTAAGCAGAAGGGGAAAGTCACCGAAAGGAGAACTGGGTCTGGGATGGCATGATGTAGCTAGCATTATAGATAGATTCTGGAATCAGACAGAGCTGGGTTCAAATCGTGACTGTAAATATCTCGGCTGTTTAAACCTCAGAAGCTTGGATTCGTCACATGTACAAGCATGATATCACGTAGACCATGAGAAGATTAAAGATGACATGGCACAAACTCAAAGGTAGTTTTACATGTTATGAAACAACAAGAGTAATAAACTCCACCAGCAAGATCACAAGACTTCCCCCTGGAATAGCCAGCCTTCAGGGGAGGGCAGAGGCAACTCCTCCACCAGCACACCCACAGCTGCCTGACGGCTGCCATGGGGACCAAGGACACAGGTCAGCTCAGGGGTGAGGCTCCGCAGTGCCCCACCCCAGAAGTGACTTGCTTGCAGGCAGCAAGTTCTCAGATCAGCTGGGCTTTTAGAAGCAAGTGCTTTCAAATTCTGGTCATTGTTTGCAAGTCCAAAGGGTATGACACCAAAGGCGTTAGCGTTCAGTAAATGCAAGATTTAAAAGCATACACACTAGTTAAAGCTTAGTGCTTCCAGGTTACCTGGTCTGCTCAGAGTGCAGCCCATCCAGGTGCTGCCCTGCTCTCACATTACCCAGCCTGCAGCGGCATGTCCCGAACCGCCAACCCCTCCAAACTGCTTTCTCTGCCTCTGTTCGTGCCTGAGCTGAGATTCCATGTTCGTGTTACACATGTTGCTTTCAGCCTGGAATCCTCTTTCCTTATTCACCCATTTGGCCTACTCCTCCTGTCCTTCTAGACCCAACGCTCGTGTCACCCCCTCCATGAAGCCTTCCTTGACATCTCTGTGGAGGCCGTGCAACCTTACCAGACTTTTGGCTTTTTTTTTCCGTCATACTTTCTCCCTGTCTAATCTGTGAGCTTCTAGAAAGCCAGTCTCTAATACACAGCAGTGACCTATTTCCATTTCTACTTTCCTCCTCTACAACTGTAAGAGACAGCGTTTGAGATAGTGAATGCCCTAAAGGGGATTACCTTCCTACCCTTCCAATCCTGGAATACATATATTTACTTTTTTCTTAAAAAGCAGCCTTTGGCTAAGTATGTTTCCTACTATTTGGAGTTCAGTGAGTCAAGAGAGTTAAACAAATCTTTCAGATTCCAGAATGTAATCCTTCCAAAGAGCAAGCTGGGCATACGTACGTGCACAAACGGACCACAGCTGCAAGTACACACACACAAGCCAAGATAGGGCCCAGCTATCTTGGGGTTCCACCTGCTGGCTTCCTATGCTTCTAGAGCTGGGGGAAACAGCTGGTTCCTGTTCCTCCTCTGGAAAGCCCTGACAGCCCCTACTTCACCGCAGCGCTCCCAGCAGGCAGGCACAGCCAGTCCCCCAAGCACAGCTGGGCCAGAGTTGAGCTCCGGTACCAGCTATACACTACGTGGCACGCTTCAAGCTGTTGTGACCGCCTCAAAGCGCTCTTGAGGTCGTGGTTTCAGAGAGTTTACAGCAGCATTTCCCAAAGCGTGGTCCACAGAACTGCAGTGGACAAAAATGATCCCACAGCAGAATCAATCTGTAAAACACTATATGCTACAGTCCCCCTCCACTGGAGTACACGAGCACAGCAAAGACTTTGGGAAGGAAGGCCTGTTTAACTGTATTTAACGCAGCATTTCACAAATTTATCTGCAGAAACCCTTCTTCTGTGTCACAGTTTTTAAAACCCTGTGGGTCATACTTTGGGAAAAGCTTCATTCATCCTAGTAGTTTCCCACTCCCACCCCAAAAAAGTGCTGGGGGCACAATATTAACAGATATTAACCTAAGACCAGAACCAAACCCAATTCTAAACTGCTGTTAGGGACTTCCCTGGCGGTCCAGTGGTTAAGACTCCATGCTCCCAATGCAGGGGGCATGGGTTCAATCCCTGGTCAGGGAACTAAGATCTCACATAATGCAGCCAAAAAAAATAAAAAATTAAACAGCTATTAGCACTCCCAGGTACTGAAAAGCTCTGCCTCAACCTAGGCTGTTAGTTAAGGAGGATTAAGTACCTTGGGTATAGGGATAGCAACAGCAAAATTCACCACAAGGTGTGTCTGGATCCCAGGCACAGTCCCTGAGTCCACACCACCTCTTTACCCAGTTTCATGCAGAGCAGCTCCTAGCAGGGAAAATAAAATGGATCCATGGACTGTCTGCTGGCACAACTGGAACAGAGGAAAAGCTGAGAAACTGAAACAAAAGAGTATGCAGGGTAAAGGGGCAGAGCAGACTCTTAGAAGAGCGGTGATAAGGAGCCAACGGGCCAACTTCTGCTGGGCAGAGACGGGGAGGGAGGAGCCAGCACAGCAGAGAACAAACGAGGGAGATAGAGACTCATTCCTCCGGGAGCCCAGAGATCCCAGTCACTTTCTGAACAGTCAATCTTTAAACGGGCTCTCTCGGCAACCAGTGAACTCCTCCATGGAAGGTAAAAGGAACTACAGTTCTTTCCAACGTGGGTTGGAACGCTCCAGCTCTGCGCAGAGATGACCCCATCCAAGAGACTTGCTGCTGGATGGCCAGCAGAGTACACCCCTTTCCACTCCACCCAGATCCAGGGTGCCAGGTGTCACAGCCACCCCACTTACTTTATGGATGGTGAGAGACCTTCACAGGGTGGGCATCATGGACATGGCTGGAGGCAAAAAGATGAAAAGAATCTGAGTTCTCCTCTGTCCTGTCTCAGGTTGAGGTTGGCTACTGATTGTGTTGACTCCACCAATTCTGAGTTATTGGAAAGGAAAAGGGACATGTCAACAGGGCAGGAAAAAAAAACGATGCCAAAGAAGTCTAATCAGGTTTAAAAGCCAAACAAACTCATCCCCGAGGGAAGCTTACTCACTGAGGTATGGGGGTGGTATGTGAGGAAGTGCCCTGGGGAAAAACACAACACACAGGTGCGAGGCCAAGCCCGGGTGTGCACAAACACGTGTTCAGACGTGTGCTGGTGAGAAGCAGGGACCCTGGTAAAGGCACATCCAGAGGGGTGACAGGAGGGGGCAGAACCAGGTCAAGGACTGGGCTTGAGGGCTGTGGCACTGAGGATTAGAGACGGGAAGGTGGAGTTGAGAGAGAGAAGTGGAACTTACTGAAAGCCTCTATCTACCAGATGTTGTAAAATATCTTACTTAATTCTCAATTCCATGGTGCAGAGAGACGCTTGGAACACTTAAGAGATTTATGGGCTGCTAGTTAAGCGGCCAAGCTGGGAACTGAGATATCACCTCCCGTTGACTGTAAAGCTCACTTATTTTCAATTATGGGAAGCTGCCTCACCCGACCCTTGGGGATGGGAAGGGTGACAGTCTGGGAGGAGAGAAAGAGAGTAAATAGAGAAATTAAAGAAACAGGGCAATCAAGGATTAAAACAGACGGGAATGGGCAGCTCTGTCTTCAAGCATCCAAGCAGCTAATTATTCGACATTTTCTGTCTGCCCTCTGTGTGTGTGTGTGCTAGGCGCTAGAGGTAGAGATGGATAAAAAACAGTCCCTGCCCTCAAGGAGGCTTACCATCCACTGAGAAGCCAAACAAGAGACAACTGTGCGAGAGCAAGAAATGCCCAAATTTGGGGAAGTCAGAGCAGGGCGCCTACGGTGATGAACGTAGGCACCTCTCGCGCTGAATAAGTGCAGGCAAATACAGAGAAGTGGATGAAAAAATGGGGAAAGGGCAGGGGTGGGATGTGGTGGTGAAGGGTGAGAAAGCGGGGGTGACAAGAAGCCTTAGGGGACCCCACTCCCGAGTCCCGCGTCCCGCCCCCTCCTGTCAGGGCCGCTGAGGGCCCGGCGGCGAGGCCGGAACGTGGGGACGCCCGCCGGCCCGGATCCTGAGCCCCCGGGAACCCGGCGTCCCACAGGCCCACGCCGGGGGACTCAGGACTCGCCGTGCTGGCCCGGGCCGGGCCCCACCACCCGACGCGCTCGCTCTCTCACCTTCACCTTCCCGGCCTCCCGGTGGCCATCATAACCCCGACGTCACCAACACGCGCCCCCCGGGAACAGGCGGGAGGAGGAGGCAGGACGCACGCGTCACCAGCCGCCGCAGGTTCGCCGTTCTGGTCCCAGTGAGTCGCTGGACTCCGAGCTCAGCAGCTTCCACCCTACTAACGCTTATGGGTCAGGGGTCAGCTGGCTCAGCGCCTGGAGAGGCGCCTCAGCGATCTTTTTCACCGCCCAGGCGTCCCAAGCCGATGACGTAAATTTCGGGTCTCCCGCTGCATCATGGGGGCTGTAGTTCCGCCAGGCGCCGGTAAGGGCTGGGGTGGGCGGGGCCACGAGCTGTCAAGGGGAAAAGAAACCAAGGGCGTAGATTAGAGTTTCCCGCTCTTTCGTTTGTTGCCCCAGAGCCTGACCCCAAGGACCCTGTCTGCTCTGGAATCCAAGCTTGCGTTTGGTATTTTAGACAAGAGCTCTCAAGAGTAAGACAGGAAGCAAGCCTGGGCCTGCCGCCCTTCAATTGACTTTGAGGAAGTAAGAACAGCAACAGTCCCTGAGCAGGCTACCTAACATACATCGTTTTGACTTTCACAGCGGTCCCAGTTGGCTCAGAGGGGAGATTACCCCAGCTCACATATAGCAGCTTACTAGGCCTCCTTATGTGCCAGGCATTGGGACACCGCAATAAACAGACTCCTGATGGCCTCAACAACAGCAGGGAAGGCTCCAAGCCTGCGCTCTCAGGTATGGTACCCCCCCAGCCATGTGTGCTACGAGCTCCTGAAATGTGGCCAGTGCAAACTGAGATGTGTAAGACTCGGTAAGAAAAGGAATGTAAACAATCTCATTGATATTTTTGTATTGTAAAATGATAGTATTTTGGATAAATTGGGTTAAAAAATATATATTACTAAAATGAATTTCACCTGTCCATTTTACTGTTTAAAATGTGGCTACTAAAAAATCTGAAATTACATAAGTGGCTCGCTGTGATATTGTGGTTTATAATAAGAACTATATATTTGGTCTTTGTCTACTGTGCCTGGCAGAGCTCCCAAAGCCCTGGTAATTACCTATATAAGAGCCATAGGAGCATCTTTTGTCATAATATTTAGTTTTGTCCTCAGTTTCTGAAACAGCTTCAGAGCTATTCAAATAAAGGCGAAATGAGTGTCTTTTTGTTATTCACACCTTTCAACCACACCTGAGTTTGTGTTAATGAGACAACTTTTGGAAAACTCCTAAAGATGGGGGCTGGTTGCCAGGGGAACCCAACCACGTGATTAGAGGGTTGCAACTTTCAGCCTCACCACCCCCTCAACCTCCTGAGAGAGGAGTTGGAGGTTGACTTGATCACTAATGGCCGATGATTTAATCAACCATGCCTATATTCTCAGTGAAAGAAAGGTTCTTGTCCATGGCAGAAAGAATTCAGAGATGAGACAGGGAGGTCAAGAAAGTAAATTGAGTATTTATTTAAGCAAAAGTACTCTCTCAAAGGGAGAGCGGGCAGACAGGTGAGTGGCTGCCCCGAGTTTTCTTGGCAAGTCGGTTATGTGGGGCGGAATATTCATTGCAGAAGGAAGGCTTGGGGGTCGTGTTCCCTGATTTTCATTCCAGCTCTACCTTCCCGCGGGGAAGAGGGATTTTTGTCTTTATTTAACCCTTGATTGGAAGTGTCGTGGCGCCAGTGTATGATGGGTATTTCTTATCTGCAAGGCTAATTTTTATTGTAATGAGAGCATAATGAGCAAAAGGTTACATCTGGACACCGGAGATTCCCACCTTTTCCCGCCTTTCTTTGTCTGCCACCCCAGGATATGTGCTTTCCTGTCAGTCTGGAGGTTCCTGCTTTTCTCTGTCTGCCTGTGGACCCCAAGATGCATGGTTTCCTGCCATCTGGCCTGTGCTCCCCTTTCTCTGCTCACATCTAGCTACCTGCCTGGTTTTTTGGTGTATTTTTTAAAAAATAATTAATTTTATTTTTGGCTGCGTTGGGTCTTCGTTGCTGCGTGTGGGCTTTCACTAGTTGTGGCCAGCAGGAGCTACTCTTCATTGCGGTGCGTGGGCTTCTATTGCGGTGGCTTCTCTTGTTGTGGAGCACGGGCTCTAGGGGCATGGGCTTCAGTAGTTGTGGTGCTTGGGCTCAGTTGCTCCGTGGCATGTGGGATCTTCCCAGACCAGGGCTCAAGCCCATGTCCACTGCATTGGCAGGCAGATTCTTAACCACTGCACCACCAGGGAAGCCCTACCTGCCTGTTTTAACACCTATGTAATGAAGTCCTCATAAAAAGCCCTGAACTATGGTCCAGAGAGCTTCCAGGCTGGTAAACAAGTGGAGGTGCTGGGAGGGTGGCGTGCCCAGAAAGAGCATGGCGGGCCTCCCTGGTGGCGCAGTGGTTAAGAATCTGCCTGCCAGTGCAAGCGACATGGGTTTGAGCCCTGGTCCGGGAAGATCCCACATGCCGCGGAGCAGCTAAGCCCGTGCGCCACAACTACTGAGCCTGCGCTCCAGAGCCCACGAGCCACAACTGCTGAAGCCCGCGCGCCTAGAGCCCGTGCTCCGCAACAAGAGAAGCCACTGCAATGAGAAGCCTGAGCACCGCAACAAAGAGTAGCCCCTGCTCGCTGCAACTGGAGAAAGCCCACGCGCAGCAACAAAGACCCAATGCAGCCAAAAATAAATAAATAAGTTTATAAAAAAAGAAAAGAAAGAGCATGGAAACTCCTCACTCCTTCCCACATGCCTTGTCCTCTGCATCTCTTCCATCTAGCTGTTCCTAAGTGGTATCCCTTTATAATAAACTAGTAATCTAGTTAAGTAAACTGTTTCCCTGAGTTCTCTGAGCCACTCTAGTAAATTAATCAAACTTTAATTTGATTAATTAAATTAAATTAAGGGGCTCATGGGAATCTGAAATTTATAAATGGTTCAGGAGGGGCTCATGGGAATCTGAAATTTATAAATGGTTCATCAGAAGCACAGGTGACAACCTGGAATTGCAATTGGCATTTGAAGTGGGGACGGTCTTGTGGGACTGAGCCCTTAACCTATGGGATCTGATGCTATCCCCAAGACAGCCTTTCTGTTTTCACTCAGAATTGGAGGACTGCTTGGTGTGGGAAAAACCCAGACACATTTGGTGACCAGAAGTGTCATTAAGTGGAGTATTGTGTGGAGTATAAGGAAAAACAATAGAGTTTTTCCTCTACACTAGGATTTATGGTTCACATTATTCAGTTGTACCTTGGTATCCGCAGGGGATTGGTTCCAGGACCCTCCTGGAACACCAAAATCCTTCAGTGCTCAGGTGCCTTATATAAAATGGCATAGAACAGCTCCTCCACGTCCAAATACGTATTTGGATAAGGAAGGCCAACTTTATTCCTACTGGACTGCACTGCTTTATAACCATGGTAGAATCTTGCCTGCGGACACCTTAAGAAGCAAATCGTTAGCCTCTGGACCAACCAGCTTATCAGTTCCCAGTGAGGTTGGTCAGAGGTAGCTGTCCCGCCCTTTCTGTGCTAAGTGAGTTAGTAGCCTCGCATCCTAAGAGGCAGACCCCAGACTGTGAGGCCACACTCAGACCTTGCCTCAGGGTGTGGCCAGGCCTCTGGATGTGGCACACACGGGGGCCTGTACTTGCAGCCTTGTAGAGCAGCTGTCTGTTTTCCTCCTCCAAGCTCCCTGGCCTCCCTAAGGGGGCTGTCAATACTCCAAGGGCACGAAGTGAATTCCATTTCCCTTCTTCCGCAGAATCTTGCCCAAGTTAGGGCAAGATTCTGCCTGGAGGTTCTCCCCCTCAAACATCTGTCCTGTCCGTTCCCTCCTGCGAGCTCTGGCCTAGGCGTTGGCCACTTGCCTGGGCTGCTGCAGGAGCCTTGGAATCCATCCCCAGCCTCTAGTATGACCGTCCACCCAGCACCCTGCTTTCTCTCCGAAGCGCTGCCTCAAGCTGTGAGGCCTCCAATAACAAGGCTCCCCTAGCTTGGCTGGTCGTGTGATCGTGGGGCTGCAGGGCAGGGGTGCGGTGCATTCACAGGACATCTTTTCCACATTACCTGTTTCTATTTTGATGAACTTTTCCACGGTGGACATGAATTGCATTTATAACCAGAAAAAGGTTAACAATGAAAAACAACCCTAAGACACACACACACACACACACACACGTATAGCACAGACCATCTCAGAAAGGACACCCAAGAAACTGATTAGGCATGGTCACTTCTGGGGAGAACTGGGAAGCCAGGGGTGAGAGATGGGAAAGAGATTAAGATTTGCACTGTTTGAATTCACCATGTTGGTTTTTTTT
This sequence comes from Lagenorhynchus albirostris, assembly GCF_949774975.1. Lineage (NCBI taxonomy): Eukaryota > Metazoa > Chordata > Mammalia > Artiodactyla > Delphinidae > Lagenorhynchus > Lagenorhynchus albirostris. The sequence goes on from NC_083096.1 coordinate 177,056,350, forward strand.
GCGGTACGCGGGCCTCTCACTGTTGTGGGCTCTCCCGTTGCGGAGCACAGACTCTGGACACGCAGGCCCAGCAGTCATGGCTCACGGGCCCAGCCGCTCCGCGGCATGCGGGATCCTCCCAGACCGGGACACGAACCTGCGTCCCCTGCATCGGCAGGCGGACTCTCAACCACTGCGCCACCAGGGAGGCCCCACCATGGGTTTTTTTTGTTTTTTTTTTGTTGTTGTTTTTTACCGGTACACGGGCCTCTCACTGTTGTGGCCTCTCCCGTTGCGGAGCACAGGCTCCGGACGCACAGGCTCAACGGCCATGGCTCACGGGCCTAGCTGCTCCGCGGCATATGGGATCTTCCCAGACCGGGGCACAAACCCATGTCCCCTGCATCGGCAGGCGGACTCTCAACCACTGTGCCACCAGGGAAGCCCGTCACCATGGGTTTTTTAAACACAAAAACTTATCTTTAGAGGGGAGGGATAAATTAGGGATTTGGGATTAACACGTACACAACTACTGTAAATAAAATAGATAAGCAACAAAGACCTAATGTATAGCACAGGGAACTATATTCCATATCTTGTAGTAACCTATAATGGAAAAGAATATACATATAACTGAATCACTTTGCTATATACCTGAAACATTGTAAATCAATTATACTTCAATTTAAAACATTTTTTTTTAAAAACTTATCTTTAGTATATATATGCAAACCCCCTGAATGACTCCAATTAAATTAAGTCCAACTCTCCTTAGCCGGGGAAGATGGGTTTTGCAATCTGACCTCCTCCACCCCACCCACACGAGCCAACCTGCTTCTCAGATCCCACCTGTGCCTTCCCGGCTCTAGCCCTTGACCTAAAGAGCGTCTCTGCCTATTGGATACCTCCTTCCCCTCCAAGGCCCAGCTTCAATGGCATCTGCTAGCAGGCTTCTCAGCCTCAGCACTACTGATATTTGGGGCTGGGTAATTCTTTGTTGGGGGGCAGGGATGCCTTGCAGGATGTTTAGGAGCGTCCCCGGCCCCTACTCACTAGTGCCAGCAGCATTCCACCCCCCTTCCCAGGGTGTGACAACCCCAAATCCCTCCAGACATTGCCAAATGCCCTTGGGGGCAAAATCACCTCAGGTGAGAAGCATTATTACACACGCTGCTGGTCCCTCCTGTTCCCCACAGCAGTTCTTACAACCATTGTGGCACTTATCACACCCGTCCACACTGGGTCCACAGTGAACTGCATTTGGTTTTTTGTCCTCACCACTGATTACAGGATGCCTGGGGCGGAGGGGGGCGGGGACAGGGACCAGATTTCTGCTGAAATCATATTCAAATCCCTGTCCTTAGCACTTGTGTGACTTTAGGCCAATCACTTGGCTTCTCCAAGCCTACATTTCCTCATCTATAAAAAGGTGATGCTAGCCCCTACCCCAGAGGACCGCGCGCTGAGCCGGCCTGACATGCACGATGCCCAGCCCAGAGCAGGGACGGATAGAGGTTACTGCTTATTATTAATAAATGCCCTGAAGTGTTATTGGTGCTACAAATCTGCCCAGGGTATGGTGGGGCAGAAGTTCACCGTTCCCTGACATTCATGTTTGCAAGAAGGGTGGTCAGCGAAGGCTTCGGAGGAGGGTACCACCAGATTCAGATCTTAAGAGATGACACAGTGTGCCCCAGGTAGCAGTGCCTGGCTTATACGGAGGATTTATGGAATATACAAAGGACATGGAGATCACATGTGACTGAGTGTGGGAAACACAAGTCACCCAATCTGCCTGACCCAATATGCCTAGTCACCCACGGCCGGCCTTCCTTGCCAATCGTGAGCTGTTAAAGTTTCTCCCTGCAGACACCCACCCACCCCAGCATCTCCCACTCAGTGGTTTGAATGACCTTTAGTAGAAACTCTCCTGTTTCTGTCTGTCCCTCTCTCTGGAGGCATTCAGGACAGGGTGACGCAGTGCAGTGTCTGGACATACCATTCCCTGCTCTGCGCCCCCAGAAAAGGTCAAGTAGAGGATGGAGCTGTGGCATCCGTGCATTTCCTGTCTCCCGGGAGGTTTTCTGAGTCACCGTCTCCAAGGGACAGAGTTTTGCTCTCATGATAGGAGCCAGGGAGGATGGGGCTTCAGCAGTCCCACGGTCAGGGTGGGGACTTGAGTCTGATCCAGGTCTCGGGTGTCAACCCTGAAGCTTGAAGCAGAAGTCCTCGGGGCTGCGGCTCTGCCGGGGAGAAGCTCTGGGGCGTGGCTTCTCACCCCGAGAGTCTCTCTGGGCAGCTGGGTCAGCCCCTCTTCTGCTCAAGTGTTGCCCCTTGGAAGAAGCAGAGGAAGTGGGACTGGGTTTTTCAGGAAGAGGGATGGGAAAGGACGAGTTGCTACAAAGCAGTGAAAGTGAACAGTTTCTCCCGGGGCTGTGTCCAGAGCACCAGGAAAGTCCCAGCCAAGGAGGTGTGCTCTGCCTCTAGCCTGTGGCCCAGTCTCTCGGATGGCGGCTCCAAGAGCAATGAGAGGTCAGGAGCCTGGAGGCTGGATCTGGTTCCCTGGGACCCCGAGGTCCCAGAGGCTGCTGGGCAGCGGTTGTTGACAAAGAGGAAAAGGTCTGTGGTGGCCGGGCCGGGCCAATTAGGGATCGACGAAGGAGACTGCGATGTAGCGGGTGCCTTTGGTGGTGGGGAGCCCCTCGTGGTAGTGCGTGAGTCGCCCGGGGTGCATGAGAGTCCAGCCCTTCCGTGGGGCTCGGACGGAGCAGTTGTAGCGCAGGAACCGACAGCCTCCGCCCTGGGAGACAGGAGGTGTCAGTTCCCCAACAGGAAGCACCAGTTCCCCAATGGGACGCTGGGCCCTTCCCCTACTACCCCCATTCTCCCATCTGAGCCATCACAGCCAAGGGGTTCTCAGCACAGCCTGCCTGGGGATGCCTTGCAGAGCGATGGCCACGAGCTGCCTAAGGAAGACACTCAGCAAAGAGCAAGGGACCCAGAGCGCTGGCCTTGCAGGGAGGCAGCACTGGGCAGTGCCAACTAACTCTGTGACCAACCTGAACCTCAGTTTCCCCTTCTGGAAAATGGGCATCAAACTGTACAGGGTGGTAAGAATTAAATGAGATGATACAAGTAAGAGCTTAGGGCTCAGTTTCTCAACCTCAGCACTACGGACATTTTGGGCCAGATAATTCTCCCCCCCGTTTTGTTTTTTTTTTAATTGGGATAAATACACGTAACATAAACTTTACCATCGTAGTCATTTTTAAGTGTACAGTGGTATTAAGTACTTTCACACTGCTGTACAGCTATCACCACCATGGGCCAGATCATTCTTTCTTACGGGGGGCGTCCTGGGCATTCCTGGCCTCTACCCACTAGATGCCAGTAGCACCCCCAGCGTTGTGACAACTTCAGGTATTACCAATGTCCCCCCCAGGGAGGGGGGCAACATCATCCCCTATGAGAACCTTGATACATTGTAAACTCTCAAAAAAATGATAGGTGTTTTTATGGGTGTCCTTCACAGTGCCTGCTCAGGACCGAGTCCCAAAAAGCTCTTAGAAAATAGTAGCTTAAGGAGTCAATGAATGAATGAATGGCTGGCTCCCTAGTTGATCACACCTAGAGGCCTTCCCTGGGGCCCTGAGGCCCTCAACTGCTCCTTCGAAACCCTCACGTCTTCCTGGTTTCCTCAGCCCTCCCCTCTGGCCTCTAGCTTGTGCCCCGCACCTGCACTAACTCTGTCCTGTCATTCCCAAAGCTGCATCTTACTTTCAAGAATGATGAAAACCCTAAGCTTTTGATTACTAATAGCTATCATTCCTTGAGTACTCATTATGGGTCCATGTAAGCAATTACCTGGATGAACTCATTTAATTCTCACCATTCTATGGGGGCCCCTCTAGGTTTTCCCATCTAAGACGTGAGGAAACTGAGATGCTAAGAAACGTGCCTGGTTATATGTTACAGAGAGCTGGTGAGGGGAGAGGCAGGACCCAGGTCCAGGCAGCCTGGTCCTGGTCCTCCTGTGCTGCTGCTCTATTATGTCCAAAGCCTTCTTCCTCCCACCAAATTGTGCTCTGAACCCACCCCTTCCAAGAAGCCGTCCCCATGGACCTGGAATCCTGTCTCTCGGGTTCCCTGGCACCGGCATACCCTGGGCCCCTCTGCCCGACCACGCTGTGAGTACTCCCCAGCCAGCCCTCCCCCCGGCCCGCCCTCACCTCGTAATCCACCCCAGCCCGGTTCAGGGCAATGTTAATGGTGAAGGTGGAGGCGTCATGGTGTGGCATCAGGGAGGGCTGCTCGTCAGGCTTGTAGCGGACAACAAAGGCCAGGTCGAACTGGGCCTGCGTCGAGGAAGCGGGACAAGAGAAGTGGAGTTAGAGAGAGGCCCCCGAAGGCCGGGAAAGGCAAGGGTGCATAGAAGGGACCCCTCATCCAATCGCTGGAACGTTAGCCGGGAGAGCAGTCTGTTTATGCTGTGTTCTCCAGTGCGTGGCACAGAAAAGGTTCTCAGTTAAAATGTGGGGAGGAAGGGAAGGAAAAGAAGGAAAGGGAAGGAAGGGGAGGACATGGAGGGAAGAGAGGGAGAAAGAGAGGATGGAGAGGACAGGAGGGGAGAAAAAGAAGGGAGGAAATGAACTTAATCCTCACGACCCGTCCTGGCTGGTGATTCCTTGAGGGTAAGGCCCAGGCACACTCAAAGCAGGTATTTGGAGAAAACCATTTAAAGAGGAGGTGACTGAGAGAAGGCGTGCAAAAGCCAAAGAGACAGTCAAAAGACACACGACGGAGGAGCTGAAGGAATGGGCACGCTGGCCAGCTAACTGGGGGCTTGTTTGGTGGGCTAGCATAGGAGTCACTGAGGCAGGATTTAAGTACACAGGGAAAGATGCAAAGGAGTGAGTCAGAGGCTAGAGGCCCAGGGGCCTTCCATTACCCTAGATGCCTCCCAGGGCCCCGCCTCACACCTGATGGGAGGAGACTTCACTCCTGGAGACCAAATATTCCATCACTTCTCCCCCGAGCCAGGAACACCCTCCTCCCCACAAGCCCCAGCCACTCCACCCCAAGCCCTCATCCTGGCTGCACCCCAGGCACGCCCACCCTGGTGTAGTAGCCCGGGTAGAGTTTCTCCGTCATGGGGGCGATGTACTCCACCAGGAACTTGTGCCACTCCCGCTCAAAGTTGATCTGGTTCATGTGGATGTCTATGGTCGGCACGTTTTCGTAGCCACCCTGGATGCGGTTGTCCTGGAAGTGACCAAGGAGAGTGTGGTAAGCAGAACTCTAAGATGGGCCCCCTGCCACCCCGCTGGAATTCCAGCCCCCTGGTGTACAGGCTCTGCCTAATCCCCTCCCTTTGACCTGTGAACCTGATGGGATAAGGTTAGGTTACAGGACAAAAGTGAAGGGGATGAGCAGATGTAATGAATGTAAGCAGTCTATTGACTTTGGGTTAATCAAAAAGGAACTCATCCTGGGTGGGCCCTTCAAGGAGGATCTTGAAGAGGGAGACTCTGTGTCCTACGGGCCTGGAAGGAGCAAGCTGCCTGAAATTCTACAGCTGCAAAGAAATGAGTTCTGCCACATGAGCTCGGAAAAGGACCCCAGGCCTCAGATGAGACCCCAATCCCAGCTGATACCATGACTGCAGCCTTGTGAGGCCCTGAGCCGGACTCCCGACACACAGAAACTGGGAGATAATAAATGGGTGTTGTTTTAAGCTGATAAACTTTGTGGTGATTTGTTACACAGCACAGGAAACCGATGCAGAAGGCCACAGGTTAGCTGGGGCACTAGCATCCCAGGGCTGGCCCGGTCAGTGGAGCACAAGGGTTCACCAGACCTCACACTCGGGCTACGTGAGTTACTGGGTTCTGCAGATGAGCTCTGCCACCAAGCATGTAGATTAGGCAGTAACCAGAACCACTGCTTAGTCAAGCTGCCAGCCCAAAGGTTAGCTGGTCTCTGAGGCACACAGGCCCAGGGGCTCATGTGCCTTTAAAAATGGTTCCTGAACTTTCCAAGATGGGTGCAGGTATGAATCCCTCCTTCAGGGAGTGCACAGCCTGTCACATCCACCATGCCCCTTGCTTCTGCTGTCTGGTGAACTTGGCACTGCTGTCGCTTCCTAATTCTTCTGCGTCCCACACTTGCTCATTCCTCCCCCATCTCCATCCACGCCTCATCTGGGGAAGGAAGCTACATCATTCTAATGAGAAACCAGGAACTGGATAACCTGCCATTGAAGCTTCAGGTAGCTCAAAGTCACCCAGCGGCAGTGGCAGCTTGAGGACCAACACCCCATCCCATTTCTCAATCCCTCTACTCCTCAGTACCTGCAGGCCCCCCTGCCGGTGCCCCCATCTCCAAGAGTCCCAGAGAGCTTGGCTGGCTTGCCAGGAAAAGAGCCCAGAGGGCAGGCATGGCGGGAGGGGCGGCCCCCATCAGCCGCGGTCCAGGCGCCTGGGACCCCTACCTTGTTATCTCCCAGAGACCACTGGCCATAGTGCTCCATTTCTCCCACCAGCTCATCACAGGCCGTCTCCGTGAAGATGGGGAACCAGTAGACGTCTGGGCAAGGCTGGGGAGGGCGGGGACTCGGTCACAGGGTCCAGAGTGGCATCACCGCATTCTCCCCCTGCCCCCATGGCCCTCTGCAGAACCCACCGCAGGCAAGGCCCATCATGTGGTCTATGCCCGGTCCCACACACTCCAGTCTGTGGGCCCTCCACGTCCCCACCAGCGGCCCCAGGGAGCAGGGGCTCAGTGAGCTGCTGAAGGGAGAAGGAAGCAGAGCTCAGAGCTGGCCCTTCTCAGCCAAAAGCAGCCCAGGCCAGGAAAGGGACGTGCGTATCCCCAGTGCCCCCAGGGAACAGAGGCCCGCAGGCTCCGGGAGAAGCAGAGAAGCATTTGTTTCTCATCCTAGGCCCACGGTCCACAGTTGAGACCACATTTGGGGATATTTTCTTCTTTCTTGTTCAGGCCAGGGAGGAAGCGTCAGGCACCCCCAGGCCCCTGCAGACTCCAGTTGGAAAGTGCCCGCAGGAGGAGGGGGCCCATCCCACTGTCCATTCCCTCTCCCCACGCAGTCCAGAGCATAGCAAGGTGCCTTCTCCCCGCCCGGGCCAGCCGGCTTGTTCCTCTGCTGTCTGTCCCCCTCCCTGCAGCAGGTGCCGGATCCAGCAGCTTTGTCCCCAAACGGCCTCCAGTCCTTACCATCTCCACCATCTTCCCTGCCAGGGCCTTGGTGTAGTTCTCGTGGATGTACTTCTCCTTCCAGTCCTGTGGGGAGTGGGAGAGGTGGGGTTCTCGGGCCTGCCTGGGCCAGCTCGGGCTCACCCCTTGTTCTACCGCATGCGCTGCTCCAAGATGGAGTTCTGCCCCGCAAGCCCCCTGGGGGGTGGGGCGGGGGGGGCCGGTATGTGCCTGTGCCACTGGGTCATGTGAGCTGATGGGCCCACAAGTGTGCCTGCAGGAGGGGGTGTCTGCATGTGCGTGTACGTGTGTGTGTGTGTGTGTGCACAGGTCTGCCTGCAGGTATGTACATGTGCCCACATCAGCCACAAGCTTGCAACGTCTAGGGATGCTGTCATCACAACACCCTCAGAGGTGAGACAGGCTGGGACAGTACACCCATTTTAGAGCTAAGATAACCGAGGCCCCAAAGGTGGAGAGGCTCAACTAAGTCACAGCTGATGGACCACAAACCTCGGCCTCTGACTCCTGGTCCCTCCTCCACCAGACGGCGCTGCCTCTGGAGATATTCTCCTCTCCCCACTGAAATCCTGCCCAACAAGCCCCTGGGGCAGAGGGAGGCGGCGGGGGTGGGGGTGGCTTGGGGTCCCAGCCAAGGTCAGGCTGTGAGAGGGAGGCTCCTCAGGCCACAGGATCACTGGGGTCTCCTCTGCTCCCACCCCTGCCCACCCACGAAGGGCCTCACCTCGGGGTTGCTGAACACCTCCCAGAGGTCGTTATGGAGGTGGGTGGTTTGGTAGCTGTCCAGGGACAGCAGGTGGCCGAAGGCATGCCGGTTGGTCAGGAACAGGAACACATCCTGGGGAGAACGGGCCGGATGGAAGAGACCCTCCCTCTCCCCTGCACGCCCCCAGGGGTGGGGTGGGGGGCACGACTGCAGCCTCCTCTGCCCACCGAATTTGAGTTCACCTCATCTCCCCAGTGCCTGGATGAGGCCTGACACTGGGGATGCAATCAAGGAAGACTTCCTGGAGGACTGAACAGGAATGAAAGAATGAATGTGCAAAAGAAAAGGATGGTGTTCTGATCCTGGAGTTAGTTGTGTGCACAGGGGAAACATTACCCTGCCGTTATAGTCTTTAAAATAACCACAAAATAATATTGGGTGGGGCACGGGGATAGGGTAAGGGCATCTCGGGCACATTACTTGGAGTAAAGGTGGCAAGTTTTAGGTAGAAAGTTTTCTTTAGGCTCTGTCGAAAATGTAAATAAAAGAGGTGGTGTGAAAACAGGTGGTGTGAAAAAAATGATCCTGCAGATCCCGAGGACCAGCCCTCATGCCCGGGGCCCCAAGTGCCCCCACCAGGGCCTGGCAGCCTTGAAGCAGCCCTGCTGGGATCTCAGAAACTGCAGGGCCTATGGTGACAAGGTGGCCCATCTTCCCTGTCAACAGGGCCTCTTCTGACTGCCCAGCCCAGGCTAACCTGCTGCCGGATATTGGCACAGAAGGCCATGTCTGGGTCCAGCTTGCTGTGGTGGAATAGGTCCATCTCCTGCAGCTCAGCCCGCAGGGCACTGCCCTTGATCAGGTAGATGTTTGAGATGTAGGGCACGTTCCAGACGCCGCTAAAGGAAAGAAAGGAAGATGGAGGGGGCCACAGGCGATGGCGAGGGGTCATAGTCTGGGGGTCAGGGGGAGGAGGAAAGGGGCAGTCACAGGCTGGGAGGGCACGATGGTGGTGATTTGATTCCCCTACCCTGGGCACATGGGCCCAGGATAACAATCAGAAAGTCCTTCTGTGTGTCTGACTGCAGTCGTCCTTTCTTCAGTTAAACAGGAATTTGAGAGCAACAGGACAGGAATACTGGGGAGGGAAACAGATGAGGGTGCCCCCCGTCCTGCAGGTACTCACACACGCCGCCCCTGCACAATGTCCACGTAGTCCTCGGAGCGGGCGTAGTAGCCATCTGCACTCAGTGCCCCCCAGAAGTTCGACCACAGCCTCCCGTGGCGGGTCATCAACGGGGCGATGACATTCCTGGGGAAGGAAGCACCTCAGAGGGAGTCCCTCTGCCACGGGGAGGTTGGGGCAGACCCAGGTATGGGGAAGGGGAGGGAGAGTGCCTTCACCCTGCAAGCACCTCCCTAGGGTAGGGCCTGGAGCTGGGTCTGGCCCATCTGGTGCCAGCTCCCTCCCACAGGGCAGCCGGGAAAGGCTGGGGGGAGTTGGGGGGATGGGAGCGGGGGGGTGAGGCTGGGGCTTGTGGCCGGGAGGTGGGGAACGTCCTAGACCAAGGTAGCCAGGCTGGGAAAAGCCTGGGGTCATAGGTGAGGCCAAGGCGGGGGAGGAGGAGAAAGACAGGGGAGGGGCTCCCACCCCAGGCCCAGGCCCAGGCCCAGGGACATCGTGAGCCCGGGCTCCGAGGGCCTGCTGTTCCAGCAGGCACAGCCCACCCAAGCCTCACTTGTTCTGTTCGATTAGCAGCTGCAGGGTTTTGGGCTCGGTCAGGGCCACATCGGCATCTACGCTGAAGTAGTAGGTGCAGCCACGGTCCTGCCGGCACAAGTCCCTGCAGGGAGGGGGACACAGGGTCAGCGGGGACGGGGTTCTGGCGCCAGCCTCCCCACCCAGGATCCCAGAGCTACCCCCAGGCTGCAGTCCCCAACCATTGCCCATATATACGATCACCAGGTACCAGCCAAGGGTCTTTAGGGAGCTCAGGCCGGCCCTGCTGCAGGTTGGGACCAGCCACCTCCAGGTCCCTCCCAACTCTGAGACCCAACCCCTGGGCTACGGAGCTGTCAAGACAAGGCCCAGAGCCTGGCAAGTGGTGTCTAGTGCCCCGAAAACCTTGATACTGGCGAGAGCAGGCCCACAGACAGGTGCCTACACTGCCCGGGGCTGTGGGTAAACTATTTCTGCCTTTCTGGAGAAGAGTTTGACAACTTGCACCCAAAGCCTTAAAAATCTCATACTAAGTAAAGTAAGTCAGACAGAGAAAGACAAATGTGATATCACTTATGCATGGATTCTAAAAAAGTAATACAAACCAACTTATTTACAAAACAGAAATAGACTCACAGACATAGAAAACAAACTTATGGTTACCAAAGGGGAAAGGGGAGGGGGAGAGATAGATTAGGAGTATGGGATTAACAGATACAAACCACTACATATAAAATAAAAAATAAGGATTTACTCTCCAGCACAGAGAACGATATTCGATATCTTATAATAACCTATAATGGAAAGGAATCTGAAGCTGTACACCTGAAATTAACACAATATTGTAAGTCAACAATAGTTACATTAAAAAAAAACAAATGTATGTTTTTTTTGTTTATCTGGTGCCGGGCTCAGCAAACTTCGGGCCACAGTCCAAATCTAGCCCACTGCCTGGTTAGCTCATGAGCTAAGAACGGTTTGTTGTGTTTTTTTAATTTATTTTATTGAAGTATAGTTGATTTACAATGTTGTGTTAATTTCTGCTGTATGGCAAAGTGATTCAGTTATACATATATATATATATATATACACACACACACACACATTCTTTTTCATATTCTTTTCCATTATGGTTTATTGCAGGATATTGAATATAGTTCCCTGTGCTATACAGTAGGACCTTGTTGTTTTTGTTTGTTTGTTTTGCGGTAGGCGGGCCTCTCACTGTTGTGGCCTTTCCCATTGCGGAGCACAGGCTCCGGACGTGCAGGCTCAGCGGGCAAGGCTCACAGGCCCAGCCGCTCCGCAGCATGTGGGATCTTCCCGGACCGGGGCACGAACCCGTGTCCCCTGCATCGGCAGGCGGACTCTCAACCACTGAGCCACCAGGGAAGCCGCAGGACCTTGTTGTTTATCCATCTTATAGATAATAGCTTGCATCTGCTAATCCCAAACTCCCAATCCATCCCTCCCCACCCCATCCCACAACTCTGTAAGAACAATTTTACATTTTTAAATGGTTGGGGAAAACAAAAATCAAAAGAAGTCATGTGAAAATCCTATGAAATTCAAATTTCAGTGTTGATAAATAAAATGTTATTGGAGCGCTGCCACGCTCATTCATGCTCCAATAGCCGGGCTGAGTGGTCACGGCTGAGCCCACAAAGCCAATTTACACAGATTTACTAGCTAGTCCTTTATAAAACGTTTGCCAGTCTCGGATCTAGACTTTCTAATTCTTTTATAGTCAACACAAATTACTTGTTTGTTTTAATGATAAAGGAAAAAAAATCAGAGATTATTTCTCTATTGTCAGCATTTATCTACTCTGGGCCTCCAGTCCTTCCTCTTTCTCTCATTTGCTTCCTGAATCCAATTGACAGTGCTCAGCCCCTCCCAGGAGCAACGAGGTTGGCTCAACTATTTCCCCATTTGAGAGATGGGAACACTGAGGCCCAGAGAGGGGCAGGACTTGCTGGAGACCACACAGCCTTCTGAACCTGTCTCCCCGCCTGGTGCTCCTGATACTGCAGCCCCTCTGCCGCGACCCCCAACTCACACGCCCATGTTCCTGGCGTCCGCGTTCGCCACCCGCACCTCGGGGCCCAGCAGTTTCACAGACAGGTACTCGCTGCCGTGCTCTGCCAGGAACTGCTCCACCTGAGTCTTATGTTGCTGCTCCTGGGGGTGAGGGGATGGAGGGTGAGGATGAGGCTTCACCCCAGGGACCACAGCACCTTCTGCTACTGCAAGCTGCTCTCCATCATTCCTGGAGCATCCCTGGCCATCTGCTTTCCTATACCCAGAACTCTGCCCACACCAGACCTTCTGCCTGGAGTGCCCTTCCTGGCCATCCTTGGACCATCCTCCTCTGACCAGGCCAGGCCCACAGGCCTCTTAAGAGCCTCTGTCACCAGGACAGTGCCCCTCACCCCACAAGCCACACACCCATAGTCGCTGATTCTGCTGGGCCAGGGTGTGGCCCAGGGGGGTCTGCTTTGCTATAAAATGCTCCAGGCGATCTTCAAAGTGCACTCTGAAAAACAGTTTATACCTGGAGCCCCTGCATCGGGAAGCGGAAGGAGCAGGGTGTTTAGAAACAAACCCAGGGTTCAGAGAGAAACCCAGCTCTGCTCTGATTCGCTGCATGAACTTGGACAAGTCACTTCACCCGTCTCAGCTTCAGTTTCCTCCTCTGTAAAATGGGAGGGTGATCATGCCTCCCTCACAGGGTCACTGCAAGGACTCAACAAGGCAGAGCACAAAGCAGGTCCTCAAAGACTGCCTGGAACAGTTCTCTTTTTCTATACAAAGTCACAGTTCATGCATGTGAGGTTTGATGTCTCCAGGGAAGCTGGGAGCCTCCCAAGGGCAGGGCCTACACCCTCGTCCTGTTTCCAGGTGGCACAGTTGAATGAATGTCTGTGACCCACGCAGAGCTGAGCTGAGTGGGGGATCACAGGTCCCTGGGGGTGGGGTGCAGGCAGTCAGGGCCGAGAGGTCTCGGAAAGGGGTGGCCCTAGACGGGGCAGCTGAGAAGACTCTAGGGAAGGCAAGGAGCCTAAACAGCAGGTAGAATTTGGAGAGCGTATCTGGCTTCTCTCAGCAAAAGCTGAGAGGTGGGACTTTATCTGGCTGGGAAGGAGAGGCAGGCAAGGGAGGGAGCTAGCCCTGCGAGCCACAAAGTAGCAGCCCTCCAGGCCCTCCCCGATTCCTCAGAAGGTACTCAAAGAATGAAAACCAATTTGACCATCACCAGGTCAAATCAGGAAAGACAGCCTGGACCAGGAAGGGAAACAATGACAATGACATCAGCTGAGAGCACCTACTATGCAACTTGTTTAACCCTTGCAGCAATTCTACGTGGCCTGCTCTAACATTATCCCTATCTAATAGACCTAAGAGATGAGAAAACTGAAGCCCAGAGAGGTTGAATAACATGCCCAAGGTCACACAGCTAATATAAGCAGTGATGTTGGGGTTCAAACCCGGCCAGTCTGACTCCAGAGTGAACCCAGCGACTGGGGATACAGCCCACTGCCCACTTCCGTTTGGCCCAGACAACCCTCGTTCAGTCACTTCCTCAGAGGTCTCAGGGCGTCTTGTGAGGCTGAGCCCTTGACCCAAGCCACACGGCGACCCCACCAAGTGCCTGCTACTCACATGGCTGTGAATGAAAAGCCGCAGCCGTTTCCGGGGGTAGTGGAGGCGCAGGAGACGCTGGAAGAACAGGGACAGGAACGGCGTGGGCTGTTCGATGAACACGCCAACCAGGACCATGGGCAGAGCTTCATCCTGCATGGGGAGAGGGCGGCACAAGAGTCCGTTGATGTCCAGCCACTGCGCCACCGCTGAGCCCCGAGGATGGCCTGAGGGATCTGGACCACAGGCAGACGCTTGCGGACTTAGCAGGAAAGGGGCCTGGGACGGGGCGCTCCGAGCAGGATGTGCAGATGGCAGAGGCAGGGACTGGCAGGGAAGCAGCAGGAGGCGGTCCCTGCCGGGGACGAGAGCAGCGTGAGCCCAGACTTGGAGCGAGGACAGGTTGACGGCGCGCCGTCGGGAGGGCTTGGCTGGCATGGGGTCTGAGGTGGGCCTTAAATGAGGAGTAAGTTTCGTGGGATGGGGAGAAGGCTGCAGGAGTACCCGAAGGACCAGGCAGAAGAAACCGGAACGTAGGCATCTGGGGGAAGCTGGAGCGTGTAGTTTGAGAAGGTTTCCAGGAGGAGGTGCATAGGTGAGGCGGAGGAGGATGGAACCCCAGACAGGGAGGTGACCCCTTTACCTCCCACCAAAGACAACAGAGTCTCCAGAATCCACCATCCTCCCCTCCCCGAGGGACGGAACCCCGGGGTCCAGCAGCCTCACCCCGATGCCCTTGAGGCTGCGCAGGCCCTCATCACACACAGCACATCCCGTCTCAAAGGTCCAGAAGCGTGGGATGTAGTTGCCCAGGTAGTTCAGCTGCAGCTGTGGGGAGACGAGGGGTCTGAGAGGAAACAGGCTCAGCCCCCCCCGCCCCCTCCAACCAACAACGCACATCTCCCTGGGCCCCTTGTGGGTCTGCACCCCAGCCTCCCCTAAGGGGACAGAAATGTGGCTTATTTGGGGTGGGACTTGGAGAGCATGTCCGTCCCCCTGGAGATCACCAAAGCTGCTCTAAGGGAGGGCCGAGGGAGGACTCAGCGCTCTGGTGCTTCTCCATCTTTGGATCTCCTGGGAGCTTGTAAAATGCAGATTCCTGAGCCCCACCCCTGCAGACATTCCAAATGAGCGGCTCTTGGGTGACATCAGGAAATCTGCATTTGAACACCCTCTCCTTCCCCTCCGTCCACGTGATTCCGACGAGGGTGGTCAAGGACCACACTCCAAGAAATGTGCTGTGATCCAGGGGCCCGTTCCCCAGGGGCCAGTTGGGTCTGGCCTGCTCCCCCGCCCCTTCTGTAGCTCTGGGAGCACAGGGAACAGTCTGTCCTGTTCAGCGCTGGCGAGTCCTCAGGCCCTGCTACAAACATTCAATCGATGTTTGTTGAATGTAGAAACAAGCCTGCCCGGGAGTGGCAGAGTACAGATGACTCAGGGCAGCCCAGTCTGGGTCTGGATACGGACAGGAGCCTCCTTTGTGGTCCAGCAGAGACGGACAGGGCATCACCAACCACCACAGTAAGGAGAGAAGGCACCATACTGAACTCAGATGTGAGGTCAGAGGCGACGAGTGGGTCCCAGGTGGGTGGCCCTGGCCCCAAGGAGAAGCTGTGGTGTCACAGCGGGAGCACAATTGGGTTTCTGGACCCCCATCCCACTCTCCCCCGGGAGCTGGGGCCCCTCCCTACCTTGGTAGGCCCATTGCCATGAATCAGGACTGGGAGGGTGTCGTAAGCCAGGTTCCTTGCTCTCACTTGGCCCATTTCAAACTTGAGCACCACCTCATCTGTGGGGGCAGAAAGCAGAGACGTGTCCAGCATCAGGCCCACAGGCCAAGCTCCAGGGCTCACAGGATGGGCTGGAATCCGAAGCCTCCCCCAGTGAGGCCCTGGGCTAGTCACCTCACCTCTCTGAGCCTCAGTTTCCTCATCTGTAAAATGGGGGTTAGAGTGGGAGGATTCCGTGTCCTGCGAGTACTTAGCACCACGCCTGGCACGTGGTAGGCATGGAATCCATGGCAACCCCTACTGTTTGTGGTGATTACTTATTAGAGCCAGAAGCAGAGGATGGGAGCAAGCAAAGACCTGAAACATCCCAGCTCCAGGTGCAGTTCAACCAGCAGGGAGGCCTGGGTCGGGCAGGGACAGATCCTGTCCCGGTGGAGAAAGCCCCTGCAGTAGGGTCCCAATACCCTAGCTCTGACCTGGTCAGTCTGCACGTAAGACAGCGGGTAGGACGCTGCCTTGCCTGACAGTTATAAAAGGCAGAAGGGCCTTTTCCCAGAGGCCTGAGAAGATGCCGGGCTGGGAGGCCTTTTGTGGTAGGTGATCATGTGATGGGAGCCCCTCTGTGCAAGCTCCCGATCCACCTAAGAGGTGGTCTGGGCCCAGCTTCTTAACATAGGTTCACAAACTCCCAGAACCCACAGGCCAAAGCGTGCCATGCTTCTGCACCTCCCTGGGAGGGGAGCCGGAGCTCTCCTCAGATTCTCAAAGGGGTCCATTTACCCCGTTAAATCACCAATCAATGATCTGGTCCAAATTCTCTTTTCTAAGCATGGGAAAACTGAGGCCTGAGGGGTGTGTGTGCGTGTCTTGCCTGAGGTCACCCAGCAAGACAGTGGCAAAGCAATGTCATCGCCAGCCACCGACAGGACCAGGCCAAGAGCATTTGTGGTTTCAAGGGCCAAGGGGCCTCTCTGCTCCCGAAGTCATCCATCAACTCCCTGCCCCCAGCCCAGGAAGTCTTCACCTGGGAGGTGGGAGGGCAGGGGAAGGAGGTGAAGCAGGCTCACCTCTAAAGACCAGTTATGCAGGGCAGGGATCCGGTACCCGCTGAGCACATCACCCAGCTCCTCCCAGGCTGAGCCCTGGTGGCCAGCAGGCTCTCTGGAATGACCTCTTAGCCCTCCTCTCTCCACCCCTAGAGAGACACAGCTCTGCCCCCAGAGGACATCCAGGTGGTCTCTGGGGACCTGGGCATGAGGTGGGTGACATCCCAGCACAACAACCCGAGAGGAACCTCCTCGGCTCAGGCCCTGCCTGGAATCCTCATCTCCTTACCACTCCTCTCAGGATCCCCCTCCCTGTCAGGGCTACTCACCCAAGGCTCCATCCAGATTCTGGAAGATACGGCAACGGTGGTCCAGGGTGATGTTGATCCCCTCCTGCAGGAAAGAGGGCACCAGGCTGCAGCAGGGACAGGCCCTGGCAGAGGACAAGGCTCCATCACCCAGTGTGGGGAATCTGTCCTCCCACTTCTGCCACTTCCTTTCCCCACACCCACTTCGCCCTGTCACATCAGGGCAGCTGGGAGCCTTGGGAAGGCCAGCCAGTGGCCAAGCCCCTGGGATCTACTAGTCTAGTGGCTCTATTCATAGAGAACCAGGGACTCTCAGAACTGGAAGGAATCCAAGGAAACAGCTGGTTCAACTACTACAACCACCATAGTAACAACAAATGCTTGTTTAGCACTTTACTATGTGCCAATCACATCCTAAGTATTATATGTACATTAATTTAATCCACACAACACCCTTGAAGATCCCACATGCCGCAGAGCAACTAAGCCCGTGCGCCACAACTACTGAGCCTGCGCTCTAGAGCCCACAAGCCACAACTACTGAGCCCGCGTGCCACAACTACTGGAGCCCACGTGCCTAGAGCCCGTGCTCCACAATAAGAGAAGCCACAGCAATGAGAAGCCCGCGCACCGCGCACCGCAACGAAGGGTAGCCCCCGCTCGCCGCAACTAGAGAAAGCCCGTGTGCAGCAGTGAAGACCCAACGCAGCCAAATAAGTAAGTAAATAAATAAATAAAAATTTAAAAAAACAAACAAGGCACAGAGAGGTTGGATAACTTGCTCAAGGTCACACACTTAGTAATTGGCTAAGCTGGCATCTGAGCCTGGCAGCCTGGCCCTGAGGTCTACGTTCACTGCATAATGCTGCCTCTTCGAGATCTGACTGTGTCTCATGGAGCCCTAGGCCAGGCCAAGTGACACTCTAGGCTCAGCCTTCATCCCACAGAGAACAGCTCCACTGTTTTGTTTTAGACCATGGGCTTCTGCTAGCAATGTCACTGGAGGCAAAGGGGAAGGAGGAGCAAGGACTGAGCTAACTAAAGATCAAGTTCATAGTTTCCACTGCACAAGTCCAATTGCTTCATTTCATTATTTCATGGATAACCAAAATCGAGGCCCAAAGAGGGAAAGTGAGTTACCCTACATCACGCAGCACAGAATAAACAGGGGTTGTGCGGGTAAGCAGGGAAGAATCCAGGAATACTGACGCCCCTCAAGGGCTCCCTAAATTTCCTGCCTGCCCAGAGGACACCGGCTGGCTTTGGGGCTACACTGGCCCAGTTCTCCTGCCTCCATTCCCCTCAATGATCTCTGCTTTTCTTTTTTTGGCCTTGCCACGTGGCTTGAGGGATCTTAGTTCCCCAACCAGGGATTGAACCCGCATGCTTGGCAATGAAAGTTCAGAGTCCTATCCCCGGGACCACCAGGGAATTCCCCAATGATCCCTGCCTTGAGACAGGCTGAGAGGCCTAGCTTCTGGGGCCCAGGTCCAGCCAAGATCACATCAGCCCCCTAGAAACCCTCCAGGTAGGGTTGGGCAGGGGCGGCTCAGCCTGTCAGTTCCTTTCATGACCATCCTCACCACCTGACATGAGGCTGTAAATTCCCTGTGTCCCCAGCTTGAAGGTCCATGAGGGCAGAGACCCCAACTGTCTTGTTCATTGCCATATCCCTGCCCTACACCTGACAGTGTCTCACACACCACAGGCACTCAATAAATACCTGCTGAAAAAATGAGTGAATCGAAGAATAGATAAATGGAGTGTCAATGCCCAACCGAGGGGGTCAGGCCTGGGGGGCAGGGGCTGCTCCCAGTGCCGCCTGGTCTGGGGGAATCCAGCGTCAAGATCCCACAGTCCCACCCACTGCCTCTTACCCTCTTCTCCGGGTCCAAGAAGATCTTGGTGTAAAAGAGCTGGTCACTGTCACTGTCCTGACCCTCCCACTCGGCCACCAGTTTGCTGAGGTTGGGGGCATAACCGATGAAGCCTGGGGGTGGGGGACACACAGAGACAGACACTTAGCTTCCGGCCTCTAAGCCAGGGGCCTCTTCCCAGCCTCCCCTCTCATCCACCTCCCTCTTCCTTACCCATAAGCCCCGCCTCCTCTCAGAAGCCCTCCTGGATTGAGAAGAGGTGCTGTCTACAGGTTGGAAACAGCCTGCCAGTTAATGCCACTTGGTGACAAGTTCCCACTGAGCCCAGAGAGAAAAATCAGTGCTGTCCATTAAGCTGCACCAGCTCAGGTCCTGGGCACCACACAGGTGGTGAATAAATGAATTAGGCCAGAAGCCCCGGAGAGCAGGGCTGGTGGGGCATAGGCTTGGAGTCCCTTTTCTACAGTTATCTGAGAAACTTGACCCAGAGAAGGGCAGAGGCTGAGCCAAGGTCACACAGTACAGGAGGGCTTAGAGGGTGAGGCCCACACAGACCCCAGGCTACAGTGCAGACTGGTGAGAAGGGAAGAGAAAAAGGAGAAGGTGGGCAGCCAGGGAGGCCCCTGCCCTAGGGGACACCTCTACCCCTGGGCCAGGGCCAGGCCATCTGGACTGTGCTAACTCTCTTGGCCAATGGGGAAACGTGGTCCCTGGGGGCGGATCCCCCTTCCGTGGCTAGACAGAGGAATCCAAAATAAAATATGGATTTTATTCTCCTTGCAGTAGGAAGTCACTGAGTGATGTGTGCAGACTCGCATCCGGCTGCTGGGTGGAGGATGGACTGGAAGGGGCGAGGGTGGAGGCTGGCAGATCAGTTAGGAGACTACTGCCTATGCCAGGGGCCCCATGAGGCAGCGGCAAGGGCCGTGGACATGAGAGGGCAGATTCCAGGGATCTTTTGAACTGGAAGTGGTGTGACCTGCTGATGGACTAAGGTGCGGGAAGGCAAGGGAGGAATCAGGAGTGACTCCCGACTCCCTGTTTTGCCCTGTGCAGATGGGGGGCTATTGAATGAGACAAGGAAGATTGCAGAGAAGCTGATTTAAGGGTTAAAAAATCAGGAGTTCTACTGAGGTCATTCTGCATTCAGGACCCGTGAGCCATCCACATGGGATGTCAAGCCGGGGGGGATCCGCACCCGGGCAGCAGACGGACCCCTCTGGAGCCTGCCCAGCCTGCCACACACTCTGCACCCGGGCCCCTCACCTCCAGAGCCCAGGAACCTCTTGCCGTCAGATACCACCGGGTACTTGGCCTCCAGCCTGCGGTCTGGGTAGATGAGCTCCTCGGCAGAGAAGACCACTTGGCTCCTGGCCTGCCGGAACTTCTTCAGGAGCTCTCGGGGCCCCGAGGCAAACACCACGTCGTAGCTATGGCCAGAGCCGGGAGAAGACAGGGCAGGGCAGAGGTGAACAGGGAGGAGAAGGGGCGTGGGAGAGCGGGGCGGGGGAGAGGGAGGCAGGGGCTCAGGAGGGTACAGGCAGGAGGAGACCAGGGATCAAGGCTCCCCCCCTCCTCCCACGCCAGCCCCAGGCCACGTCTGGGAAATAGATCTGCTCTGTTGCCTTTGCCCCTGCCCACCATGTTTCCACCCCCTTCCTGGGCAGAGACGTGGTCCCCATAATCTGTGCCCATCTCACACTCAAAGCATAGCTCACCATACCTGGGCAGGTCCCCCCAACCATCTTTTCACCAAGAGTGGACATGGGTCTTTTCTGGGGTTCACAGACCCCTTAAAACTGCAGGCAACCTTAGCTAGAGTAACCCCCCTCATCCCTGATGTCCTGGCAGGACCTCATTCTAGAATATTCCTCTACCTCTCAGCTGCCTACCTGTCTGTGAAGAGAATGACCAGGTTCTCCTTGTCTGAGTGCTTCTCCAGGGCTTTCTTCAGTAGTCGAACCTTCAGCCCTCCACCTGCCGACATCTCCTTCTCCCCATGCCAGTCCTCCCCCAGCCCCAGTGCCTGCAGAGAAAGGCCCCTTAACATGAGCTTTTGGTAAAGAAAAGATCTGGCCAGCTCAATTTCCAACCCCACCTGGGCAGTGCACATCTGTGCTTCTGTCTGTGTCCAGCACCTCCTCCCCTCCCCGTGGGAAACCATTCTAAGACATATGTGGGGCTGAGCAGGCTCCTGGTGTGGTCATGTGACCATGGCTGGCCAATCAGAGTCTCCCATCTCTCCCAGAGCCATGAGTTTGAGCATGTAACCCAAGTAGGGCCTATCAGAGTCTTCCCTGGGACTGTTCTGTTAAAAGTAAGGAAAGGTTGTCTTGTTCTGCTGAGGTTGTGAAGCTGGGGCATGTGGGTCTATGGCTGGTGGTCATCCTGCTACCATGTAGAGAGAGCATGTCTGCAAATGAAAACAAACAGGGCCTAGAGATGGAAAGACAAGGCCCTTACCATGCTGCTTGAACTCCTAGATCCAGCTATGCCTGAAGCAATCCGCTGCCTCAAGCCCCATTTATGTAAACTAATACACTTTCTTATAATGAATTTTTTTTAATTTATTTATTTTATTTATTTATTTTTGGCTGCATTGGGTCTTTGTTCCTGCACACGGGCTTTCTCTAGTTGTGGTGAGCGGGGGCTACTCTTCATTGTGGTACGCGGGCTTCTCATTGCAGTGGCTTCTCTTGTTGCGAAGCATGGGCTCTAGGTGCGCAGGCTCCAGTAGTTGTGGCGCACGGGCTTAGTTGCTCCTCGGCATGTGGGATCTTCCTGGACTAGGGCTCGAACCCCTGTCCCCTCCATTGGCAGGCAAATTCTTAACCACTGCGCCACCAGGGAAGCCACAAACTAATACACTTTCTTTCTGGCTTAAAGCCACTACACTGCAAGCTGTGTAGGCAGTGCCCTGGTCTGTCTCGTCCATCATTCTGTCCCCAGTGCCAACCACGGCACCTGACACAAGGAGGCACTCAGCACACTCAGTGAAATGGAGGAATCTCTCCCTGCAGGGCTCAGCCCCACAGACTGCACGCACAGGACATGAAATCCATGCCACCAATGGACATGGCGTTAGCTTGTGTTTCTTTACAGCAGTGTTTATACAGGTAAGATATCCAGACAAGGGCATCCCCAAATCACCTGGGAGGCCTTGTGGAAATGCTGATCCCCAGGCCCTACCCTCTAAACTAGCCATAGGTCCCCAGGTGAGTCTTATGCACTAACATGAGTACGCCCACATACCTCTCGAGTCTCACCTTCCACACACCCTCTATCTCCAGCACCTCCTAGACTTTGCTTATGTTCTTCCCATCTTACTTTTCCAGAAGATTTCCCTTTGGGCCCAAGTCAGTTTGGGAAAGGCAGACATCCAGCTCCTGGACTCTCCCACCACCCCTCGGCTATCTCTGCCCCACCTGGGGAGCCCCTTACCTGGATCTTGTAGTTGAAGAACTGAGCTGAGCGCTTGAAGCGTCGGAACCCCTCGGTCTCCTTTGTGGCCACCGTGAGGACCAAAAGGTTGTCTAGGGACAGAGAAGGGAATGAAGGATGAAGAGAGGTGACAGCAGGAATGGATGACCGTGCCCAGCGGGATGTGTCAAATCCCACAGGACGTATCTTCATGTCAACCCATTATAGACAAGGGCCCAGGGCCCAGATAGGAAGAGACACACCTAAGATTACTCAGCTGGTTAATGACAGAGCTGGGACATAACCTGGGTCTCCCAATTCTCCTTCAGGGCTCCATTCATCTGGTAACTGACCAATGTGGCAGGAAGTACCCAGAGCAGAGGTGTCTGCACCTTGCATTGTGAGACTGGGTCTCTCTGGATTTAGGAGCAGAGGAAAGGATTCGCTCTGAATGCTGAACAACAGGAGGACCTCTCTGGCCAATATCAGACATTAGCCTGGCAACAATCACAGCTTTCCATGCCCGCACTCAGGGCAGACATTACTAATCAATCCCAACAGACTTTCTTGCTGAGCCTCACTTGGCCTTGGATTCTCCCAACACTGTGAGAACCAATAAGAGCTGGCCTGCAGTGGAAACTGACTTGAAATCCTGGCCTTTGGCCAGAGCGGCTATGCTACCTTTTTAACAAGGGACCTCTCTGGGCTCTGTAGTGTGGCTTCACCTCTGCAACAGAACCTGCTGAAAACACTCCCAGATGCCATTTCTGGGAGCCGTGAAGAAGCACCTCCCAGACCATACTTTGAGGCTGTGTTCTACGAGAAGTGAAGGCTCTGGGAGTCCCCTGGTGGCCTAGTGGTTAGGATTTCGGGCTTTCACTGCTGAGGCCCTGGTTCAATCCCTGGTCGGGGACCTGAGATCCCACATGCCGCGCTGCACAGGAGAAACAAAAAAAAAAATTCCCTGTAGCTGGCCTGGTTAGGCTCCTAGCTCTGCTCCTTACCAACTGTGTGACCTTGGGAAAGTCCTTGACCCTTCTGAGCTGGTTTCCCCCTTGTAAAATAGGGATAGTAGTAGTACCTACCTCCCAGGGCTGCTGGACTAATTAAATGAGATCAGGCCTGTAAAATCCTTGTTGGGATACTGGTACACACTAAGCTATTATTGGTGCTTATTACTGAGAGGCAAACGCCTTGCTCTGGCATTCAAGGCCCCCGTTGATTGGCCTGGTGACACACTCATTCCCTCCATTGAGTGGGCCCTCCTCCTGGCTGGGCTCCTCCCTCCTGCTAGGGCTTCCTCTCTCTGCTCTTTCTCTAACCTTCCTCCAGGTCCCAGGGCCAGTGATACTTCTTCCCTGCCACCACCTCTATGAAGCCTTCTTGGATTTCTCCTGACCTCTCTCTGGGCAGAGGGCAGGACCCCACTTTGCAGCGCCCATCATTGTTTCACTAGGTGAGCCTTACTTCCCTGGGGTCCAGGTCTTAACACTTTTCTGGGTGAACAGACTCACCAAGTGGCCAGGCCAGCACAGGCAGGTAAGGCCCTCCCACCTCGACCTCCCCAGGAAGTCAGGAGGAGCCTGGGCTAAAAGAACAAAGGAGTCCAGCCTGACAGAGCTGGCTGAGCCGAGGGGCAGGCTGCTGGTCCCAGAGCAAGGGGTTGGTGCCAGGTGGCCCAGCCAGGATTGGCAAGAATCTGCTGCGGGTGGGTCCAGAGACCTGGGGCAGAAGCGGGTGGATTCATTAGGCAGATACGGAGAGGGGAGACCTCACCATCTGACCCTGGGGTCCAGGAAAGAGGGGTGCTGCTCACACTTGGGGAAGGGCTCCCCCCAGCTCCTGCCAGGATGGTTAAGTCTGCCCTCAGGCAAGGAGAGCCAGAGCCCCAGCTCTGAGGCCCTCTTGTCGACAACAGGGGCTGCTGGGGACAGGAAGGGTGTCACATTTCATGGATGGAAAAAGCCAGCGTGTGTATCTATGTGAGATTCTGGATTCTCCATTGGACCAGGGCTCCTGAAGTCAGGAAGTGGGGGAGGAGAAGTGAGGAACCCAAGACTCAGACACGGTAACCTGCCCAAGGGAGCCACGAAGTGGCAGCACCATGATTTGGACCCAGATACCCGGACCCAGAATCCCCTCTCTTCACCTCTGCATGCACCGCTCAGGCCTGGGACGTGGCCAGGCGTCCATCTCCATCTGTCTAATGAGAGTGTCCAGCTCAGGCCATGCTGGACCCTCCCCACATGCCCCCTTCCTCCTGCCCAGCCTGTCTCCGCTCAGTT
Organism: Lagenorhynchus albirostris; assembly: GCF_949774975.1. Classification (NCBI taxonomy): domain Eukaryota; kingdom Metazoa; phylum Chordata; class Mammalia; order Artiodactyla; family Delphinidae; genus Lagenorhynchus; species Lagenorhynchus albirostris. Next base: position 177,080,293 of record NC_083096.1, read on the forward strand.
TTCCTGCCAGGTGCTCGCAATGGTGCCTTAACAAATCCTGGGATCCTTGGGCAACACAACGCCCACTCTCCTGGCCAAGGACCCCACAATCCCCCAGTGCTGAGGGCCCCAAACCTGCCTGCATATCGGCATCACAAGGGAGGCTGTGAAATCCACATTCCTGGGTCCCAGGACCACAGATCTGAGATGGACCCAGGAGTCTGGATTTGTCCTACATTCCCCTGGTGATTTCTGATGTCAGCCACGTTTAGAAACCGCTGGTCCAACCCATCCCTTGGTCCTCTGACTCTGGGCTCCAATGCAGGGGCCTGGGAGGTGGTTCACAGCAAGAGAACTCAAGGCAGGCCCCTCCCCTAAGGGACCCTGGCATCACCCCTCAACACCCCCATGAAACTGCGTTGCTGAATCCAGCCAGCACCCCATTCCTTTGTCCTGCCTGCAAAACTTGCTCCTTCCCCTGAAAAGGCCCCAGGCCACTTCCTCCAGGAAGCCCTCCTCAATCTCATCCCCTTACCCAGTCAGTCCTCGGCCCGTGAAGTCTCCGTGTGCACAGTAGGTGAAGTACCAGTACAAACCTGCTTCTCCCTTTGCCAGGCCAGGGTGGTCTCTATTTCCTTGGTGTCCCTCCCCCTCCCCAGGACTCGGAGTGAGTGTGACTTGGGCCTCAGGTGCAGTGTCTGGCCTTCAGGAGCCCTGTGGAGATGACTAGTAAGCGCTAGCACTGTTGAGCCTTTTCTAGGTGCCATGTACCTTGTGAAGCGTGTTACATTCGTTATCAAATTTAACCATCAACACCCTGTGCGGTAGGTGATATTTCTACCCCCCCTTCTACAGGTGAGGAAACTGAGGCACAGAGAGGCTATATAACCTCGAGGTCACAGGACCTCGAAGGGAGAAGGAAACGAGCTGGAATTCCAAATGCCCGTGCTCTTCACCACACTGTTTCCCTGTCCAACATCCCGGAATGCTGGGAATCCCAGCTGTAGACTGAATCCAGCATTTCCAGCCACCTTCTCTCAGGCCTCCCCAGTGTGCGCACCCGCTCCAGTCACTGGATGAGGTCTCTTCCCAACTCACTGCACAGCCAGAGCTCTGGGCAGCCTACAGGGTGACAACGTGGCCCAGGGGCCCGCCCACCTGCTTCTGTCTGGCCCAGCCAGCCGCGTTGGGCTGAGGCCAGGGCCCACATGAGGCCCGACATACAGGGCTCTTGGTCCCCCTGACCCGCTGCTCAAAGTCCAGCAGTGGTTTCCCCAGATGGATGACCCATGATCCAGGGTCAGCAGAGACAAACCAGAGAGCAGAGTGGAGTGGCAAACTGCCACAGATTGCTGGGACAGTAATTTAGCCTCTCTGTGCCTCTGTTTTCTTATCTGTAAAATGGGAGTAATAACAATAGTACCAGGGAATTCTTTGGCGGTCCAGGAGTGGTTAGGACTCTGCGCTTTTACTGACAAGGGCCCGGGTTCAATCCCTGGTCAGGGAATTAAAGTGCTGCCCTGGGGGCCAGGGAAGGAGAGGAGCCGCCTTCCTGAGAGTGAGAGCCTTCCTGAGAGTGAGAATGACGCCTTCCTGAGAGTGAGAATGACGGGGAGTGGGGGGGGGGGCACGGGGGCCTTGCGGGGAGTGCAGACATCTCTCTGGGATCCTAAGAGAAGGCTGAGGACTCAGGCCCTGTTCGGCTGTGCTCCCTCAGATGCCACCTCCTCTCCCCAAGCAGTGCCGGTCCAGGCAAGGGCGTGGATGGTCAGCGTGTGGCCTTGGCTCCCTAGGCACGGTCATGACACACCCAGGCTGCTCTCTGGGGAGGCGGGAATGAATGAAGCTCCTCTCCCATCCCCCACACCCACCTGGGGCTGGAACGGAAGCCAGGAAATGGGGATTCCCAGGGCTGGAGCCAGCCCTGCCTCTTCCCCAGGTCTGGCCTCCTACTCATTTCTGCCACCTCAGGGCTCCTGAGACTCCCCCGCCCTGACACACGCACAGCCAGCTGGGTCTGCCTGCTTCTCCATTTCCTGCGGCAGAACAGCACGACCTGAAGCTCCCACCCAAGACCAGCCGGCATCCCTGGAGTCTCAGGTCTCAGCGGCCATCAGGCTCAGGCTGTTCCTTCCCTCTCCGTGGCCAGATGAAGGCCTGCAGGGAAAGGCATGGGCCCAGGGAGAGAGGGGTCTCAGCCAGAAGCAACTACAAAAAGAAGGACGGGGGCTTCCCTGGGGGCGCAGTGGTTGGGAGTCCACCTGCCGATGCGGGGGACGCGGGTTCGTGCCCCGGTCCGGGAGGATCCCGCGTACCGCGGAGCGGCTGGGCCCGTGAGCCGTGGCCGCTGGGCCTGTGCGTCGGGAGCCTGTGCTCCGCAATGGGAGAGGCCACAACAGTGAGAGGCCCGCGTACCGCAAAAAAAAAAAAAAAAAGAAGGACGGACCATGTTGCTCCTGGACTCTCCCACCCCCTCAGCTCTGTGCAAATTTGCTTGTTTGGATGCCGCTTTGTTGAAGGCCTTTTTCTTTCCCCCACATCAGTCTGGGGGCCCCCCAGTGCAGGGCACTGTCTCCTCCCTCAGGCACAGGGCTCTCTGGGAGCAGAGGGCTGTGTCTCCCCCATCAGACTGGGCGTCCACTGGGGTGAGGAGCTCTGTGTCCTCCCTCAGATTGGGAGCACGCTGAAAGGGACAACTGTCCCTCTTTCTATCCGTGTATCTCCCGGCAACACCTGCCCCCCCATCTGGAGCTGGGGGTCAGCAGGAATGAGCAGAGGGTCTGAGTCCCAGTCAATGATGCTACTTCCAATCAGCTGTGGCAACCTGAGACCAGGTGTTTAACTGTTTAGGGTCTCAGTCTTCCTATCTGTAAAATGAGGCCAATGATTCCTTATGTTTCAAAAGGGTCTGAATGGAGCAAGGGAAGCACAGGGCCTGAAACTTGAGAGCGGCCTGACTTTCGCCACATGCCTGGGGACCCGCTTACTTTCTACTAGGTGCTTTACCTGGATTATCTCAGCAACTGAATCCTGTACCCTCTGTGGGGGCTGCCTTGTGTCTACTCTGTCCCCTCCCATCACCTGCTAGGGGTCAGGGCACCTGAAGCCTTGTCATCAATTTGGTCCCTCCCACTCACCTCCCGGGCTTCATCACCTCCCTGGGCAGCTGGAGTTTTTCTCCTGGGATGGTCTGGGGTGGAGGGAGCCTACATCAGCAAAAGCAGAGGGAAGAGAGGCCCAGGGGGAAAAAAAGCCAGCAACTGGACCCAGGCCACAGGACCTCTGCACACACCACCAGCCCAGCCCTGTGCTTAGCACGTCCCTCACTGTATTTTTTGACCTGTCTTACTGCCCTGCTGGGATACTCCAGGAAAGCTGGCAGCGCTGGGCCAAGAAAGAAAATGCCTTTATGGGCTGGGCATTGAGCTGAACTCTCACCAACAGGCCTCATCCCACGGAATCCTTGTCAAGAGCTCTAGGACGCAGGTATCATCACACCTGTTTTGCAGGCTAGAACAGCAAGCCTCGTGGAGACTAAGCACCACTGTTTTACCACGGGAGACGCGTGGCCTTGGGCAGAACCTGGCACAAAGGAAGTACTCAAGAAATGGTGGTTCCTATCCCTTTTCCTGGCCCAAGGGTCTGCTAAACTACCATCCTGCCCCACTCTGGTTCCCAGTTTCCCTAGAAGAGTGGGCCAAGGGGAACGGGGGCTGATGGAGGGTGTGGTCAGTCTGGCTCTGCTTCGCTGGGACTGCCAGTGGTCTGTGTCCTCCTGGGGCTCTCAGATGCTGACTGGGCGGCCCTGCAGGTGGTCCAGGGAGGGCTGGGGAGGAGAGTAGCACCCGCTCAGGATAGCGGGACACACTTTGAAATCCAATCTGCCTTGGGGTTGTAGAAAAAGCACTAGACCCGGAGTCCAGCAGACCTGAGACCCACCGCTCCAAAGCTGGATCCCCCTGGGCAGTCACTACACCTGTCTGGGCCTCAGTTTCCTCATGTGCAACCCAGAGAGAGTAAGACCCACCTGGGAGGGGCAGAGCAGACCACTGAGGACACGGGTGAAAGTACAAACGGCTCTGTGATGTGAGCCACCCCTTCTGTCTCCCACCCACCCAGGTGCCCCGCACTCCATAGTTAGGAGGCCTAGGTGTGAATCCTGATTTCAAAGCCCACAGGCGGTGTGACCTTGAGCGAGTGAATCAACTCTGGAGCCTCAGTTTTCCCAGCTAGAAAATGGAAATGACAGAAGGATGCACTTCTGAAGGTTAGGGTCCTGCTTAATCGACGTCTGACTCATAGCCAGTGCCCCACAAACGTAGTTATCGTCCTTATTATTATGAGTGCTATTATTATTTGCCCCTCTGGGGTGGGACTTGGGCCGTTCCTCCCCTCCAGCTGCCCGAAAGTGGGAAACGCAACCCTAAAAGGGGAAGTGCCTTGTCCAAGTCACCACTGAGTCAGTGGACAACTGGCCTGAACCCAGAACCCCTCGGAAGCCCAGGCCTCCCCTACAGGCCGGTCCTAACGGAGGCAGCCCCCAGACCAGCCCACCTGCCCCCATCCCCCCCACCCCACCTCCGGCCCCGGATCCCCCCTCCCGCCCCCGGCCCGGAGCCCTCACCCTCCGGCTTGGCATCACCCTTCGTTTCGACAAGGAGCAGCCAGCCCAGCGGGGCCAGGAGCAGCTGGAGCCGCATGGTCCGTGTCTGGGAACGCCCGGCGTGTCCAGCGGCGCTCGCTCGCAGGCTGGAAACTTCCCGACGGGGTCGGCGATCCCGCTGCCACGCACTGGGCCCGCCCCGGGGGCGGTGTCGCGCCGTGCTGCCGGGGGGAAGGGTTTCCTGCAGACTCGCCCGAACCCGCCGCCTCTCCGAGTCTGGGCAGCTCCCTGCGGGCCCGTCCCTGCGGCTCCCGGGTCCTTCCGCCGCCGGCCTCCTCCCTCCCGTCTCTGGGGAGCTTCACTCAGACCGGAAAGAGGAGGGGAGACGGGGGCGAGGCAACAATTTCTATACCCCGGACCCCGCGCCAAGCCTTGATGGTATCGATAAACGTGACCCTCGATTTCCTCTCTGGAAAGTGGGGTTTATAATGGTATCTATGCGTTGGGCCTTGCACGGGTTAATGACACTGTTACCTGCAGTGCCCTTAGAACAGCCCCTCGATAAGCCCTCAGTAAATCTCAGCTATTCAGATTTCATTCGCCCTTGTCCAAAGCCCTGGGCGTGAGGCTCTGAGCCTGGAGCGGGCGAGGCCTGGCAGGAATGTTTTCAGAGGCATCCACACGCCTGCCAAGACCCTCCTGGCTGCTGCAAGTGCAGAAAGTGCATCCCCGCCCCACAAAAAGGGGCTCACTTAATCTGCCTTTTTGTCCCTGGGAGGCAAAGGGAACCTCTGAGACAAGGAAGGTCTTGTTCCTGAGGTCACATTGTTGAATGAATGGATGAATGAATGAATGAGAGAGAGAGAGAAGAAAGGGAGGGAGGGAGGGAAGGAGGGATGAAAGAAGGAGGGAGGGAGGAAGGAAGGAAGGAAGGAAGGAAGAAAGAAGTTGTTTAGGGTCTCTTCACAGATGTGGGTCTTCAAAACACAACTCAAGCGTTTCTAGAACAAGGGTTCCTGGAGCAGATGTCAGCTAGGGGCAGCCATCTCTGGGAAAACAACAACAACAATTTTCATCCTTGGAAGAGACCCTCAAAGGGAGATCCTTTCCAGCAGGTTAGGCTCCAGAGGAGTGGGTAGTGAGTACAACCCTGGGTGGGCAGGGGGTTCCCCAACCACAGGGGGAAAGGGCAGAGGGAGGAGGAATGTCATGATTATCAATGAACAACATAAAGCAGGCCGTGCTAGGTCCTGGGGAAAAGAGAAATCGGCAGTACTCTTAAGACTGATTCAGCCAGGGTAATGCACTACCAACATGACGTTACATGGGAAAAGCAGTATATACTGTATGACCCCACTCAGCAAAAATATATCCTTACAGGTACAATGCATAGAGATGATGCTAAAAGAAAATGACAGCCAAATATTTACAGTCATTATTTCCAACTTGTGGGAATGTGTGTGTGTGTGTGTGTGTTCTTGCCAGGTAGTTTTTATCTTCTTATTTATATTTTTCATTGTTTTTACAATCATTTTACAATGAATATATACTATTTGTACAACCCAAACAAAGCCAACACATGTTCTTTTTAGACGATAGGTACAATCCCTGCGAACCTGGGAAATTATCTCACTGAACAGAGATTTACTCATGGTAAAGATGGTAGAAGTAAGGCCCAGGGGGACCCAACAGCAAGCTCAAATTCGAAAGGCAAGTAAAGGGAAGAGGCAGGAGTGCAATCCAGGGCTGCCATCCAGTTGGGACCTGGGACCTAGGGCGGGGAGTTTCTGCAGCTGGGGACAGGACATGGTGCCAGAATCCACCGGATGTTTTTGAATTCAGGAGGATGCAGACTGAAATTCCAGCTCCTTTGAGGAGGAAATGGAGGGATAAGCAGAGGGGAAGAGGAGCATGTGTTGAGTGGCTCAATTTTCAAAGCTCTGGCTTATGCCATGTTCCCCACAGCCCTGCCAGTTAGGCAGTATTGCCCCCATTTGTGAAATAAGGAAACCGGGGCTCAGAGATGTGAAGCAACTTCCTCAAAGTCACACAGCTGATGGGGGACCACAGTAAGGGAGGCGACTTTGGAAACCGGCTCTAACTTCCCTTTTGCTCGGGCCCAAGAGAACCTCAATGGTGGCATACTATGGACGGAAAAAAATCCTTGCGCAGTAGAGTTCCCAGAGTCATTGCAAATCGGGAGGGGGGATCAATCTGGGAGGCTGCTGGCCGCCCCTGGAGAAAGGATTCATCCTGGTGAAGCCTGCCTGCCACCCTTCACCAAATTGCTGGAACTTGAAATCGGTCCAAGCTTCATCAAAAAGGAGGACTTGTCTCTTTAACCAGGAGTGGCTGCTGCCTAGATGTTACTCAGGGTAAGTGCTGCACCTGTTGTGCACAGTTAAAGGCACAGGACTCTGCTTTTCTGGGAAGCAGAAAGGATAGCTGGACTGGAGGGTAGTGGTCTGGTGCCACAAGGGGCTTTTCTCCCTCTCATCCTCTGCTTTTCTCCATTTTTACCATTTCCTTTCTTGACCCAAGGAAGAGCGATGGCCTCAGTGGACAGCCACGTTCTCTGCTGCCAGCCGATTCCCAGCCTCCTCCCTGTTTACACCCATCAGCTAGTCCCACTGGCACCTACCCCCTTTGATGATGATGATGATGATAATGATAATAATAATGGAATTTCCAAGCTGTTCCCTTAAATGAAAAAAGTAATAGCAAGGGCTTCCCTGGTGGCGCAGTGGTTGAGAGTCCGCCTGCTGATGCGGGGGACACGGGTTCGTGCCCCGGTCCGGGAAGATCCCACATGCCGCGGAGCGGCTGGGCCCGTGAGCCATGGCCGCTGAGCCTGCGCATCTGGATCCTGTGCTCCGCAGCGGGAGAGGCCACAACAGTGAGAGGCCCGCGTACCACCAAAAAAAAAAAAAAAAAGTAATATGCAAGAGTATATAATATGCTACAATTTCTGTGAAGGGAAAAATATAGGTCTCTGTCTATATGGCTATATATCTGTAAGTGAATAGAATTTCTGGAAGAGCACCCAAGGAACAGGAAGCAGTGGTTGCATCTGGGAAGAGGAACTGACTAGCTGGGACTCCAGGAAAGAGGAAGACTTAATGGCCACTCTTCACCCTTTCATATATGTTGAATTTTGTGTCATGTACATGTGTTTCCTGTTTCCTAGTAAAAATAAATAAAATAATGAACGGTTATTTTAAGCCAGGCAGTATGCTAAATGTTTAACTTGTTTATCTAACTTAAGTCTCAGAGCAATCCTACTCTGTCTCATGATCCCCATTTTATGGATGGAGAAACCAAGGCCCAAGGAAGTTAGCTGACTTGCTAGCAAGGGGCAAGGCCAAGATTCAAAACCCAGGCAGCCTCGTGCCAGTGTCCTTACTCTTGACCTCCTGGCTTTGTTGTGGCTATGTTGCTGATCGAGGGCTGTGATTCCCTCCCCTGGGGTGTTTGAGAGTGGTAAGGGAGTTAAGAGCACCAGCATGAACCTTCTCTATAACGTAGGAATCTACTTCCAGGATTTGCTCCCCCAGAAACAGTCTCAAAAGTAGGCCTATATATGTCTATTACACAGACATTCATAATAGCGAAAAATAATTATGTGGGTTTACATTTACTGTGTACTTACCCCATGTCATGCACCTTGCTTGCTTTGCCTGTATTAACTTACTTATTCCTCAGAAACCTGAGAGGCAGTTTCTCTGGTCATCCCCATTTCACAGGTGGGATCAAGCCTGGTTTAGTCCTTTGCTCTCATCTCACTGTGCCTCCCAAGTGTTTCTGCCTCCCTGAGGGGCTTGGATGGATCCTATCTCTCTAACTGTAGGTTATGGATTCCTGCACATCCATGAAGTTATTCTGTGGGGTTTGTGAAATCCTGGTGGTAATTAAGAATTTTGTATGTATGTTTTGATAATGATCTTAAAAAAGAAAACAAAGAAGGTAAGCATACTGTAGGATCACCTGGACAGCTGCCTTCTTATAGGGTGCTGGCCCTAAGACTTGGCAAACACACATGTGTCTGCTCACAGCCCACAAGAAGCCACCTCAAATGACCATTTAATTTTCAACAACTGGGAAGCAGTGTCTGGCTTTGGAATGTCCTGAAACTAAAGTGGAAACAATTGCCCCATTGTCTGCCCCTGTGCTCAGATTGAATTTTTTCCCCAGAAACAAAATTTGTCTTTTGCATTGATAATACACAATTTAAAAGCATTTTCAAAGCATGAGAATTTAGTGTTTTATGTTATTTAATAAGTTAAGACTCACGGTTGACATCAAGAAGATGACTTGGTGTGGTAGAGAAATGGACAGTCCTGGGCCTGATTTGTGTCCTATATGTTGTACATGCAGCCAGACAGGTCTGGAAGAGTCGTCAACAAAATATATCCTAGGAAGTCTGGTTGACAGTGCTTACTTTTCTTTTTCTTTCTTTCTTTTTTTGGGGGGTACTATTCTGTACTAAGTCTTTTTTTTTTTTTTGCAGTGAGGATCATTTTTACAGAAAAAAAGTTTTTAAATTATTTTTTAAAAATCTTGGAGCTGTTGAATCCATTAGTAGCGAATGGGGCACAACACGTGTTCGGTTTGGCTAGCGCGGTTGGTTTTTTCGTTTCTGTTTTAAGTTCCCATGAATTGGCCGCTTCCAGTCCTCCGCAGACCCCTCTCCTCTTCTGGACTTGACTTTTCAGGCCCGAGAACTGGTGGTCAAACCCCGGCGGTGCCCGCCCCCTCCTCTCTGTGGCCACGCCTCCTTCTCCCGGGCCCGCCCCTCTCCCCTCCCTCCGCCCTCCCCTTTTCCATCTGTCGCAAAAGAGTAGGTGGCGCTTGACGGCCCGCGTCGTATGACGGCCGGAGGCAACCGAGAAAGAGGAGGGAGCAGCTGTGGCGGCTGCCGCGGCGCCTGTGACGGGGGCTGGGGTGGGCGCCGCGGTCCGGGCCCGGGAGTGAGGCGCGGGCGGCTGGGCCGGTGGGCTGGGCGGCGGGCCCGGCGGCCGCCCCCGCGCCGCGCCCGCGCCTGGCGGCCCGATGTGGCTGCAGCAGCGGCTTAAGGGGCTGCCGGGACTGCTGTCGAGCAGCTGGGCCCGCCGCCTACTCTGCCTGCTCGGCCTCCTGGTGCTGCTTCTGTGGTTCGCGGGCTCCGGGGCGCGGCGGGCGGCGGGCGGTCTGCAGCTGTTGCCCTGGCCCCGTGGCGAGCCGGGCGCCGCCGAGCCCTCTGCCTGTCTGGAGGCAGCCACCCGCGCGTGGCGCGGCCTGCGGGAGCGGGGCGAGGCTGTACCGCTGGGCCCCGGAGTGCCGGCCCTGGTGGCCAACGGCTTCCTGGCCCTGGACGTGGTCGCCAACCGGCTGTGGGTGACCCCTGGGGAGCGGGAGCCCGCCGTGGCGCCGGACTTCGTGCCCTTCGTGCAGCTGCGCCCGCTGAGCGCGCTCTCTGAAGCTGGAGAGTCAGTGTTGCTGCTGCGGGAAGGGCTGCTGCGGCGGGTGCGCTGCCTGCAGCTCGGGACTCCGGGTCCCGGCCCTGCGGCCGCCGGCCCGGGCCCCGCCTCGGCCTCCGGCCTCGTCACGGGATCCGGCCGAGACTGCGTGTTGCTGCAAGAGGACTTTCTGGCGCACCGGGGCCGACCCCACGTCTATCTGCAGCGCATCCAGCTCAACAACCCCACGGAACGCGTGGCCGCGCTGCAGACTGTCGGGCCCACTGCCGGCCCGGTCCCCAAGGCCTTCACCAGCACCCTGGAGAAGGTCGGAGACCATCAGTTCCTCCTCTACTCGGGCCGGTCCCCGCCTTTTCCCACGGGGCTGGTGCACCTGCTGGTGGTGGCCGCCAAGAAGTTAGTGAACCGTCTCCAAGTGGCTCCCAAGACGCAACTGGACGAGACTGTGCTGTGGGTGGTGCACGTCTCCGGCCCTCTTAACCCCCAGGTGCTCAAAAGCAAAGCAGGCAAGGAGCTCAAGGTGCTCCAGGACTTGGCACGGAAGGAAATGCTGGAGCTCTTGGAGATGCCGGCGGCGGAGCTGCTTCAGGACCACCAGCGCCTCTGGGCCCAGCTCTTCAGCCCAGGTGAGGCCTGGCGAGTGCTTGGTCCACCGTCCACACCTTGCACCAGGGTGAGCACGGTCCATCCTGGAGATGCCCCTGCAGAGTCTGCAGAGGTGACACTGAAGGGCGGGGTCCCGGGGTAGTTCAAACTTGGGCGTGGCGTTTGATTTGGGGCTGACTCTTGCTCCACCACTTAGTAGCTGTGTGACCTTGAACCCTACTCTCTCTGGGCTTGTGTTCAATAATAACAGTAGCACGTACCTCAGAGGACTTTTATGAGATGGTCGTGAAAGAGGAGTGCAAAGGGCAGATCTTATTGTCTTATTGTTATTCGTTCTTGTGGCTGAAGCCTCATTTGAGCAGCGTGGTTTGGGAGGTCAGAGGCCTGGCCGATCCGGGATTCTTTTTTTTTTTTTTAATGTATTTATTTATTTTGGGCTGCGTTGGGTCTTCGCTGCTGCGCGGATGCTTTCTCTAGTTGTGGTGAGTGGGGGGCTACCTTCATTGCGGTGCACGGGTTTCTCTTGTTGTGAGCACGGGCTCTAGGCGCGCGGGCTTCAGTAGTTGTGACACATGCGCTCAGTAGTTGTGGCTCGCGGGCTCTACAGCGCAGGCTTAGTGGTTGTGGCGCACGGGCTTAGTTACTCCGCGGCATGTGGGATCTTCCCAGACCAGGGCTCGAACCCGTGTTCCTTGCATTGGCAGGCGGATTCTTAACCACTGAACCACGAGGGAAGCCCGATCCCGGGGTTCTTAACTCAGTTCCCCACATTTCTGGCTGGTGACAGGCATGGGCTTCCTGACATGACTCCCGCTAGCCTGAGCTGTGGCCTCGCTGTTGTGGCTGCAGCTTTTTCATGGGGGGCGGGGGTAGTGGAGTCTCTTCAGCAGGTGGGATGCTCCTGTCAAATGAAAACTCCTTCGCCCCCTTGACTGCTTAAGAAAAGGAAATCCTAGTGTAGAGGAGAGAGAGATTAAGAGATTTTGGTTTCCAGAGTTCTAGTTGTCTAAATCCTTAAACGTAGTTGCTCAAAGAGCCTTTAATTTAGTCAAGTATTTATCGAATGCTTCTGCCAGAAAGTGTTCTTCACGTGGGGCATACGGAAGCAAACAGAACAAAGTTCCGGTTCTCATGGTTCTTAAATTCTGGGCGGGCGGAAGACAGATATTAGAAAGCGAAAATTTGGATTAAAAAAGCTAGATAGCTTTTTAGGCTCAAGCGTTATAAGGAGAAAAGATAAAAATATGTGCTTGGGGGTGAGTGACTGCAGTGGGTGGGGCTAAGAGTGTGTAGCTCCGCTGTCGCTGTCGGGGAGGCCTCTGTGAGCAGGAATTGCAGAAGCTGAGGCCTACACAGCTAGAGGAAGCGCTGTGTGGTGGTCTGGAGGGAGCCAGCAGGGCAGAGGCCCTGAGGCAGGGGCGGGCTTGGTTGAGTGGCCAGTGTGGCTGGCAGGTAGTGAGCAAGGGGAGGGTGGCAGTGGCCAGAGGGTTTACCTTGGGGCCTTGGTGAGGACAGTGAATTTTATTCTAAGTGAGATGGGAGTCAGGGCGGAGGCACTATCTGGTGCACGTTTTTAAAGGTCGCGGTGCTGCTGTGTCAGAGTGTAGACAGTGTGGGGGAGGGGGGAAGTAGAGTGTGGAGACCACATAGGAGGTTTTGGCAGGAGCCCAGCTGAGAGGATGGTGGCTGGGACCAGCGCTGCGACCGTGGAAGCAGGGGTGGATGAGTCGGAAGCTTTTGCACCTGGAGCCCCTGGGCGTTCTGTGGACTGGCTGTGGGGAGTGAGAACTTGAGGGCGACTCCTGGATTTGGGGGGAGGGCTCCAGCGGGTGTCTGGAGGTGATTTAGGGAAGGATTAGCATGGGGCTGGAAGGATTCAAACCTTGTCCGTTCCCAAATGCCTGTCAGACATCCAGCTTGAGACACCACGTGGGCGGTGAGCTGTCTGAGTCTAGAGCTCATACAGATCTGTGCGATCCTGTGCTCAGATGTTGTTTAAAGCGGCAGGCCCGGTGAGAGAGAAGCAGCCCACGACTGGCCAGGGCGTTGTGACAGTTCTTGGAGTCGGGAAACTGGCCTTTTGATTTGGCGCCCTAGGCTTGGCTAAATCTGTGTTCTTCTGGGCTCTGGCAGGAGCCCCACTGGCGGGATTTTCAGTTTCAGGCCCAGAGGGCTCAAGGTGGTCACGTGAGGAAGCCAGGCAATGCTGCTCTCCGGTACTCGTGGGAGACTGGAGCTGCTGTTTTCATCCCTGAGGACAAAAGCTTCGTGTCTCTGCTGCTCTTGATCTTTGTTTCATAACCTCAGCCTCTTGGCCATGCCGTTCCTCCTTAATGTACAACCTCTGTGGTGTTGCAGGTGTGGAAATGAAGAAGATCACCGATGCTCACACTCCATCAGGCCTGACCGTGAACCTGACGCTGTACTACATGCTTTCCTGCTCCCCCGCGCCACTGCTCAGCCCCGACCTGAGCCACAGGGAGCGAGACCAGATGGAGTCGACACTCAACTATGAAGATCACTGCTTCAGCGGCCACGCCACCATGCACGCTGGGAACCTCTGGCCGGGCCGCCTGTCCTCCATCCAGCAGATCCTGCAGCTCTGGGACCTGTGGAGGCTGACCCTGCAGAAGCGCGGCTGCAAGGGGCTGGTGCGGGCAGGCGCCCCGGGCATCCTGCAGGGCATGGTGCTCAGCTTCGGCGGCCTGCAGTTCACCGAGAACCACCTCCAGTTCCAGGCTGACCCCGACGTGCTGCACAACAGCTACGCCCTGCATGGCATCCGCTACAAGAATGACCACATCAACCTGGCCGTGCTCGCGGACCCCGAGGGCAAGCCGTACCTGCACGTGTCTGTGGAGTCCCGCGGCCAGCTCATCAAGATCTACGCCTGCGAAGCGGGCTGCCTGGACGAGCCTGTGGAGCTGACCTCGGCGCCCCAGGGCCACACCTTCTCGGTCATGGTGACGCAGCCCATCACGCCGCTGCTCTACATCTCCACCGACCTCACGCACCTGCAGGACCTGCGGCACACGCTGCATCTCAAGGCCATCCTGGCCCACGACGAGCACATGGCCCAGCAGGACCCCGGGCTGCCCTTCCTCTTCTGGTTCAGCGTGGCCTCCCTCATCACCCTCTTCCACCTCTTCCTATTCAAGCTCATCTACAACGAGTACTGTGGGCCTGGCGCCAAACCCCTCTTCAGGAGTAAGGTATAAAGCCACTGCGCCTCCAGAGCCCGGGGCCCTGGCCTCGCGTTCTGTCCCGAGTCTAGTGTAGTGGGGTGGAGGGTACGTTAAGCTCCAGCTCTGTGCTCCCACTCTTTAAAGAGCCTGGACTCAGGAGAGAGGGGCTCTGTGGCTTCTGGTTTGGAGAAGGAAGTAGCACTTGACCTGAAGGAGTGGGAGAAGGGCCAGAGGCAGGTCTGAGCTCCAGCCGGGCCTGGCCAGAGCAGAGCCCGTGAACTCGCCGCACCTGCCTAAGGAGGCGCCTGGGCCCCTGAGTCTGTGGCAGCTCTAGCCCGCCGCTGGGCCAAGTGCTGTCAGCAAGGCGGGCTCGGAGCCTGGGTGGGGTGCCAGCAGGGTGTCTCCATCGCCTGCTTCCCTTGAGATTTCTGTAGCTGTCCACCGGGGTTGGCGTGAGCAGTAACGACCTGTCTTGTTGATTGAACAGGAAGATCCCAGTGTCTGAGTGGCATCAGTCCTGCTTTCAGTCGCCACTTGCACAAGACACCCAGCACTGAAAGTCCTGCTGCTGCGAACAAGGGATCCTTTGAAAGCACCCAGCCTTTTGTGCCTTGTTGGGGGACACCAGTGACTCGAAGTGCGCGTGGATGTTCAGGAGTTTGCATCAGGGGGCGGGAGGGGCGGGGCTGGTGGACCTTTTGTAAGCTTTCGACTCAATAAAGTGAACCTATATGGAAAATACTTGAAATTGAACTCACTCTTTCCACTTTCCCCCTTTCTTCTGTCCCAGGAAATAGACCCTCTTTTGAAAAGACTCTTGTCTAGGAAAAAATGTGTTCTTTTCCTAATTTAATGTGTTCTTTCTTGAATGAATTTTTAATTTATTGTTGAGATTTTGCTGGATGGCTTTTGCATCCACTCTCGGTAGGGAATCTTGGCAATGATTTCCAATATGCACCACCTCGGGAGGTTTGGAGGCCCGCACGCCGCCTGCGTGAAGGGGTGGGTCTCCGTCACCCTCGGGTTTGCACATTGCGTCTTTCTTATCGTGAGCCTATGGAGATCTGTGGTTTTGTACCTCTGGGCTTTAGGGGAGGTGTTTAACTTTCTAGTGATCGATGATTGTTGGGTTTTGGAATACCAAAGCTTTTTTTTGTGTTCTGTTTTTAAATAAATCTCTTTCAAACCTCCACGACCGGTTTGCGTGTGGTTGAGACCTCTGGAGACATCGGACCTTCCTCGGTCACCAGACTTTTGGGTGGAGTCCGAAGCAAAGGCCCCGCCGTGGTGACAGTATACTTTTCCCACGTCCACTCCTCTTCAGAGGAGCCCACTCAGAAGCTGTGGAGGTGGCCCCCGTGCTGCCCACCTGGGGGATTGCTGCATGTCCCAGCTGAGTGGGCTGCTCGAGGAGCATTACCCTGGCCCCTTCCTGCTGCAGTGCCTCTCCCCCTGCCTGCCCTAAAGAGAGTTGCCTGCCCCGGTTTTGCTGCCCATAGGACCGGGGGCAGGAAAAACCCTGAGTGGGCCTCCTGCAGATTGTTCTCGAAGCTAAGGTCTGAGTCCTTCCTTTGTGGGGAGAATGGAGCAAAGAGGGGCCGGGCTGAGTGTGGACCATCATCCTCAGTGTCTTGGTGGTTTCCCTGGCTTCCCAGATGGGCGTTTTGAGCACCCTGGCTCACCAGGAAGCCTGGTTTGCTTGCCAAGTTGCCGAGTGTCCGGCCCCCGCAGGTGGCTGGGAGAGAAAGTACACAAGGGTTTCAGGCTCTTCTACGAGTTGCTCTGGTTTTGCTGCTGTCGCTCCAGTCCTGTGCGCCTTCCACTCCTGCCCTGGGGGTGCCTCACCCTTCTGGCCAGGGGCCCTTGGCTGGCGGCGGGGTGTGGTGGGCTGTGGTGTCTGGCGTGACATGCCCTCTAGTCATTGCGTTCAACTGGAAGTTACTTGACCACAGGAGCAGCGCTTCAGGGCTCCCACTCACCCTGTTAACTTGGAACCAGGCATGGTGTGGGCTCCCATACATGTAAACATGAACCCATGTACCTGTGCCTGGAGAATACCGAGCCAACGACTAGAATTTCAGTAGACGAACACTTGCGAATTATAGGTCATTGAAGCGAGCACGTGTGTTACGTATTTTACATCAACACGGCCTCGTGCAGGGAGGAGGTTGCTAAGGGTTAAGATCCCAATTTGAGAGATGAGGAAATGTGCTCAAGGCCGAGCAGCCCAGGCTGGGATGCAAACTGGGGCTCACTGTCAGCCCAGCCTCTCTCTCAGTCCCTACACTCTGTTTCTGCCCATGCTCTCTCCCCACACACTCCTCTGATGGCTCCCACAGGATGGGGTGGGTAATGCATTTGCTCCTGCCCTCTGGGATGACATCAGCCCACTCTGAAAGCTGCTGGGCGTCTGCCGTGAGCCTCTGCAGTGCCTCCAGTTCAGCCTCAGTTGGGAGCAGGCCATCCACTAACTCTAGCGGGTCTGCCTCTCACGGTCCGGTAATGCACTGGAGCTCTCTTCTTGGGCTGGATGCACAGAGAGGCTTGGTCAAGTTGCTTTTCAGGGGTAGACACCTGGTATGGAATTGCATACTACCCAGCAGTTCCCAACAGCTGAAAAGTTGGTTTGGAAATGTATTAACTCCCTGAAAACCTACGGGCACCTTGGCCTCTCGTGCCCCATCTCATGTCCTCTCAGGCCACCTTTCACTCCTGCCGTGGTTGCAGCCACCAGCTCTTTCCAGGTGCGGGTCCCTGGCAGCATCTGACCTCACCTTCTCTCTGACCTTCAGGAAGCTGCTCTGCACTCAGCATGTGTGTAGCCTCAAAGCAGGCCAAGGATATCGCTGCTAGGGGCAGCCATTCTCCCATGAGAGATGGAGCCAGTGGACCAGTGCTGCCTCCGTCATCCCCTGGGCGGACAGTTCTGTGACACATTCTACACGGCTCCTCAGACGGCAAGATCAGGCCCCCCACTGCCCACAGTGGCGAAGAACTTGGGAAGACACCCTTGATTCAATTTCCCTCCCTCCATTTTACCCTCCCCAGCCTCCCTCTGCTGTCCCCTGGGATCTCTTCCTAAATAAACTACCTGAACACAAGTTTTGCTTCGGGTTAAGACACTAACCAAGAGGTCTGGGGCTCCTCTGGAGGGCTTTTCCAAGAGGAAGTTGGATTCTCCTGTGGGCGTTGTTACGGACTGATTCACATGTTGAAGCCTAACCCCCAATGTGATGGTGTTTGGAGGTGGGACCTCTGGGAGGTGAATAGATCATGAGGGTGGAGCCCTCATGAATGGTATCAGTGCCATTATACAAGAGACCCCAGGGAGCTCTCTAGTCCTCTCCCTGCCGTGTGAGGACACAGAGAGACGACAGCTATCTCCAGCCCAGAAGAGGGCTCTCATCAGAACCCGACCACGCCGGCACCTGATCTCAGCCTTCTAGCCTCCAGAACTGTGAGAAATAGATTTCTGTTGTTCATAAGCCACCTGGTGTGTGGTATTCTGCTGTAGGAGCCCAAACGGACTAAGACAGTCATATTCTTCCAGTGGAGGAATGGAACTCTTCAAGGGTGGTAAGAAGCCAAAAATCCAGACATTTGCAGGGTCTTAGATTAAAAAAACCTTAGAGTTTTTTTTGCTCAAGTGTCCGTAACCTGGCTTCAAGTGACCTGTGAACCCCTGGAATTGCAAAATGTATGTACTTTTTTTTTTTCATGAGGAGAGTTTCTGTAGCTTTCCTCAGATTCTTAAAAGGATTCCTGACCTCTTAAAAAAAACCCTTAAGAACAAGATAACCTGCACTTTGGGGTCTTGTTTTCAGCCCCCCCACCCCACCCCCAAGAAGCAGCAGTGGTCTGACCTCCGGCCATCGGCTTAGGGGTCTGGTGATTGGGTGGATCACCTCACTTGCTGAGGGGCACTTACTCCCCTTGCAGAAAGGAGGCCCATCTCAGCTGAGCTGAGCAAGCAACCTCGCTGTGAACAAGCTACCTAGTCTCATAATCGTGCTTCCTGGGAGCCTCTCCTCTGGACTTAGGCTGATGGAAGCTTCAAATAAATCATTTGACTCAGTAAATGTTCATTGTGAATCTTTGGGATTTCCCTGGCGGTCCAGTGGTTAAGACTCTGCGCTTCCACTGCAGGGCACATGGGTTTGATCCCTGGTCAGGGAACTAAGATCCCACATCCTAGGTTAAGGTGTGGGAGAGGACCGTCCAGGCAGTGGGCAGAGCACGAGTAGACATACAGAAATGGGGAAGTTTGAGAGGCAATGGACAGTAATACTTCAGTTTGTCTGGAGCATAGAATCCAGGAAGGGAAATAAAGTAGGTAATAAGCTTAGAGAGTTGGGATTTATGGTTCTACCTCATTGACCTGTAAAGGCAAGGTATAGGTGGGCTCTGGCCCTAACTCATGGCAATGATAACATTACAGGTAATAATTTCTCCCGAGGATGAATCACTTACTCTCCCCTAGTTACTGTCATAATTTGAGCCAATTTTACAGCTTCCTCCAAAACCAAGGACGACAGTTCATCATCCTGTTTTACAAAAGTAGAAACTGAGACACAGTGAAAGAGACTTGCCAGAGGTCACTGACCACCTTGCAGGATTGACACTCTCCCAGTGGCAGGTTAATTATCACCTCTGCTAGTATGTGAAGGAGAGTGCTGGAAATCAGAGCTCCTGGTTGCCCGCGAGCACCACAGGAATCAATGTGGCTGTTCAAGGGGGTCCTGAGAGATGACCAAACGGAGGACAGGTGAGCTCAGGAGAAAGGCTGTGGCGTCTCTCAAAAGAAAACTTCAAGAAAAGTTAACTAAGCAGCATTTCTGGAGCTGGGAGCTTGATGCGAAAGAGTGGGGAGTGGGCTGGGAGTTAGGGGACCTGGGTTCTGTCTCCAGCTCTGTCATTATCATTCTGTAACCTCAAACAAGTGGGTTATGTGTTACGCTCTATGTTCCCACCTGTAAAATGGGTCTAGTAACACCTTCCAACTTCAGAAAGATGGTTAGGAATTCCCATGAAATAAATGACTCTTGTGTGAAGGTGCTTTGATAAATTCAAAACCTTCTCCCCATACAAGGGGGAATTGTTTGTATTATGTGCCTAGAGGCAAGGGAATGCAGATCAGGACTTCTAAACCTTGGGTCCCTGAACAGAAGTCAGGGGGTCTGCGAAATTGGATTGGAAGAAATCTTTATTTTAGCTAACCTCCAACTGAAATTCAGCACCTCCTTCCATGATTAACTTTGACATTTGCATCATTGTCACAAATAGAAATCACAGATGCAGTCATGACACGCCCGGTGGTGGCAGGCATCTTGAAATATTGCTCACGTTCATCGTGACTTTTAAATGCTGGTAGTCATGAGACTTCCCACTAGATACCAATATTTGATCTATTAATAAAGAAGTGCATATGTTACCAACCGCAAAGTTGTTTTTAAGATGTATTCAGGGAATTCCCTGGCGGTCCAGTGGTTAGGACTCCATGCTTCCACTGTAGGGGGCCTGGGTTCGATCCCTGGTCCGGGAACTAGGATCTCACAAGCCGAGCGGTGCGGCCAAAAAAACAATAAATAAAATATATTCAAAACTTTTAAATTATGAGAAATGTTTAACATTCACAAAAGTAGACGTAATAGTATAAAGAACCTCCGTGTGCTGGTTACCAAGTCCAACAACCATCACGTAAACAAAATTTTATTTTTGTCTTTGTTCTTTTTATTTGGGGGGGGGCTTTTTCTTTGCACTCATTCTTTTGAAGCAAATCCAAGATATAATATCATTTCATCTGTAGATATTTCCGGGGAATTCACTGGCAGTCCAGTGGTTAGGACTCCATGCTCTCCCTGCTGCAGGCGTGGGTTCCATCCCCGGTCAGAAAACCAAGATCCCACAAGCTGTGTGGTGTGCCCCACCCCCCAAAAAAACTTTATATTGTAGATATTGCTTTAGCTACTTCTAAGTATAAGGAGGTTAAAACAAAAATCATTACCACAATATGATAACCGTACCCCAAACTCTTCAGTAATTCCTTAATATCATCAAATATCTGGTCAGATTGAAAAATGAAGACATCTCATAAATGTAATAAGTTCTGAAAATAGTGTTTGTTTAAACCGGAATCTCAGTAAGTTCTGCTTGGTAAGATGGGTTCTTTTAACTCTTTTAACCTATAGATTCCCTTTTTATCTCCCTCTCTCATTTCTTCTTGTAATTTATTTGTTGAAAAAATCTGATGGTTCGCCCTGAAAAGCTCCTCGCAGCCAGGGCTTTGCTGATTGCGTCCATCCCCGCAGAGATGCAGACAAGCTCGACTGTGTTCTGCTCTTCTGTCAATTAGTGGTCAGATCTAGTCTTCAGCGAACTCAAGTTCGATTTTCCCCGGCCAGACAATTTCATGGGAGCAGCGCACTCTTTCACCCGGAGACATATAATATCTAGCTCTCTGGCTGCTCGGCGTGCTCGTTACTCTGGATCGTTGCTTTTGCCGAAGGTGAACAACAAAAATGTTAGAACCCCTACTTTGGATGAACACTCGGTCTTCAGAGCCCAAGAAAGCACTGTCACCAGTATTTCGTTCTCACTGACCAGACCTCGTCGTGAGAAAAGCAGCGCTTCTTCTAGGGGGACAAGAAAGCTACCCGCGCCAGTGGGGCAGGGGTAGACGGAGGACAACTGCCTGAGCCTGGGATTCTGGTTTTCTACACAAGAGAACATTCAAAAGGGCCTGGGAAGGGGTGATCCCCACAGCCGCATGACAGCCTCGAAGAGGTTTCTTGTACATGTATGGGAGATCTGGCCACAGGTAGAAACCTGGAAGGCAGGAACAGGAAACTCAACAAAGGAACTTGCAAGAAGGAAACGTGCGGATGGATTCCCTCCTTTCTTTACTGGGCAGACGCTGCTAGTTTTCTTTCCGCATATTCACTTCCTCCCTCCTAGGATCTCGCAAACGTCATGGCTGCCTGGAGAAAAAACTACATTTCCCAGCCTGCTTTGCAGTTATGCGGGCTCAGAAAGCTGAATTCTGGCCCCTGTGATCGGTTAAAATATTCACTTCCGTTCGGGTTCTATCAAATTCGTTGTAACCGTGATCAAACGTCTTTCTTGAGTGGTATTTTTCGCAAATAGTAGAGTTTCTGTTCTAAACCTAAATTACCTCAACAGAATAAAACAACGATACTTACGCTCTAGAAGAAACAATGAATCCACGCTTAAATTCTTTCTGAAGAAAAAATTTTAAAGATTTCCTTCACGGTCCAACGGTTAAGAATCTCTCTTTTAATGCGGGGGACGGCGTCTAGGTTCGTGATCGCGAAACTATGATTCTGCATAACGCGGGGGAACTATGCCCACTGACCACCATTATTAAATCCCGGAGCGCCAAAACTTGCACGCCACAGTTTAAGAAATCCTCCCACCGCGGGCCGCACTTGGCACTGAAAAAGCAACCAAAGAATACGAATAAACTACACCCCTTCCACTTTAACAACAGCAACTACTCCACTCTACGTAGTTCGGTTCTTTTGTTTTAAATAGGTTGACAGCGTTTACGGCCACGACGGAGACCGAAAATAACGTTTTCAAAACAGTAGCAGTCTAGAAAACCAGAACAAACTTCTCTCTGAAAAACAAACGTGGTGCGCGAAGTTAAACATCGCACTCCAACTACAACACCCAGAACTGATAATCTATTTTTTAACGTTATCATTGGCCTTGCAAAACGCAAGACCTCAAAAAATTGGGTACAAACTCAGAATTGTTCCTCTCCACGGAAATCTTTAGTAAAAGGCGAAAGATTTATACGATCTGAAGAGAAACCAGAGTATACCTGTCTTTGGGCGGCACGCATTCCTCGGGTAACTGCTACCCCTAACACAGTAATGGTGATTATTTAACTGAAAGAGCTATTAACATCTGCTTTTTCCTCAGACAATTCTATGAAAGAATTCTCACTTCTAGGAAAAAATAATTAAAGAAAGAAGGAGAATCGAGTCATTTTTAGTCGAAAATTTGTCCTGGGTGCAATGCATTCTGGATATGCAAATTAAAACCGCAGTCTTTACTCTCCGGTTTCCGGAAATACCTCAAATAGTTCATTCATCTTGTGCTGGGACCGAGACTACCGCCAGGGGGCAGAACGGAGGCGAGACTTAACAGGGATAGAGAGCTGAGGCTGATCCAGCTAGAAAAAGTCTGTTTTATAGGTGGCATTACAAGTAAAAATTTCTCTTGGAGTTAAATATAATAAAATAGAATAAAATAAAATAATTTAAAAGCTTGAAATAATTATCTTCATTCATTCAACAAAAATTTATTGAACACTGTGTTCAACCCCGTGCCGGCCTCTAGGGATAGAGTGATAACCGTAATATTTCATCTTCAAGGAGTGCTCAGTGTGATGGGGAGCCAGGTGTCAGTGATGAGCACTGTTAACAGAAGATGACATCTGGGCAGAACAGGAGCCGGGTGGTGAGGGTATTCCGGGCAGGGAGGCACAGTGCTGAGAGGGCAAGTAACCAGATGGCCATCAATGCCAGCTAAGAGCTTGGATTTACCCTGAGGACAGTGGGGAGGCAGTGAAGAGCTTTAAAAATGAATACATGATCAGATTAGCTTTTTAACACAGTGGTCCTGGGACCAGCAGATCAGTGTCACCTGGGTATGTGTTAGAGATGCAGGTTCTTGGGTCCTACTCCAAGACCCACTGAATCTGAAACTCTGAGAGTGGGGCCCAGCAGCTGGGTTTTAACAAGCCCTCCAGGTGAGTGTGATGCCGGCTGGATTGAGAAACACTGTTGGACAACCACTCTGGTTAAAGTGTGGCTATTGTTGGAAAGCAAGGAGGTTTGGGGAAGCAAATTAGGAGCCTGAGAATTAAAGCAGAGAGAAATACGGTGGCCTGGATGGGGGACAAGGCCTGGGAAAGGGTCAAAGTCGAGGAGAGAAAACATTCTAGGGAGATCCTTAGGGGATGGTGGCATTGAGGGGAGTTGATGCAGCAGGAGAAGCATGTGAAGGTCATTAGGAAGAGACCAGGGAGGCAGAAGGAAGACCAGGACTGGGGACCACCGAGAAATCAAGGGCAGAAGGGAGCAGTCAGTTGTGTCAAATGTCCACCAGAGGTCAATTAAGGTGGGGACTGTAAAGGCCAGTGGATGTCACGGGACAGAAGTCATGACCTTGACCAGAGGCGTTTTCAGGGAGTGGAAGTGTTAGAAGCCCCACTGTGGGGAGCTGATGAGGGAGTGAGTGGGGTGGAGAGTGAAGGCTCCAGAGAGACCGGCCGGAAGGGGTGTGAGGTTAGAGGAGGACTTTTTCTTTCTTTGACATCAGGAAAGTGTTAAAGGGGTTCAAACTTCGCTGGGGAGGAGGCAGCGCAGAGGGAGAGAATGAAGCTGCAGGAGAGGGGAAGTAAACAAGGTCCTACTGTACAGCACAGGGAACTATATCCAATATCCTGTGGTAAACCATAATGGAAAAGAAGATGAACAAGAATATATATATATATATATATAACTGAGTCGCTTTGATGTACAGCAGAAATTAAACAACATGGAAAATCAACTATACTTCAATAAAAATTTTAAAAAGAAAAACAATAGATGAGGGTGGGGTGGGAAATGGGGAGGGGGCAGTAGCTGACTTCAGGTTAGAGGAAGGACCCCAAGCCCTAGGTAGCAGAAGGAAAGGAGGGAAGGGGGAGCATGGTGATCCCTCCACCCCAAAGACTGGCGTTGATGGAGCCCGTTCCTCCATCCACCTCCTTCTGCCTGCCCCAAGTTCCCTCCAACTTCCTCAGCTGGGAATACCCCACCCTCTGCCTTTTCAGCATCTGCTCTGGGGCGGCTGAACTGCTGGAAATATCAGACAATTGAGCAAAACTCGAAGGAGGGCCTCAGTTTTTTTGGACATTTCTCTGGCTGTCCAACCCCCAGTATGCTCCTTTTAAACTTTCTCCTCTCACCTTCATGCCCCCCATCCCTGACTCACTCTCAGCCCATGACCTCCCAAGGGTTTCACTGAGAGAACAGGAGGCTTATCTTCCCACCCCCAAATCTACCAGCTGGTCAGTATCTTCCCCTTGTCAACACAATGAAAAATGCACAATTGAGGGTTGCGATTTTCAGGGGAACTAAGACCCCACATACGGCGCGGCCAAAACAACCCCAAAACCAAAAAACAAAAAGAGTTGTGGTTTTCAGCGTTATTCAGGGACCTTACTGAGGACTACAGCCTGGGAAATAGCTCCTCAGACAGCCCTGAGGACCTGCTCCAAAGAGGTAGGAGGAGAGGCCAAAATTAAATCAAAAAATTAAAATGAAAACTCCCACATGACCCAGCAATTCCACTTCTGGGTATTTACCTGAGGAAGGCTAAATCACTAATTTGAAAAGATATATACACCGTTATGTTCATCACAGCATTATTACAATAGCCAAGACATGGAAACAACCTAAGTGTCCACCAACAGATGAATGGATAAAAAGGATGTGTTTTATATATATATATATATATATATAATGGAATAGATAGATAGATAGATAGTGGAGTACTACTCAGACATAAAGAAGAGTGAAATCTTCCCATTTACAACAGCATGGGTGAAACTTGAAGGCATTATGATAAGTGACATAAGCCAATCAGAGACAGACAGATATAATACACACTGCATGGTATCATTTATATGTGGAATCTTAAAAAAAAAATCAAACTCATAGAAACAGAGAGTAGAAAGTGGTTGCCAGGGCTGGGAGGTGGGGGAAATAGGGAGAGTTCGGTAAAAGGTTATAAACTTTCAGCTGTAAAAAAAATAAGGTATAACATGTGACTATAGTTGATAACACTGTACTGTATAATGGAAATTTGCTAAGAGAGTAGAACTTAAATGTTCTCACAAATGCAAGAAAATATAAATATGTAAGTTGATAGATTTGTTAATTAACTGGATGGGAGAAATCCTTTAGTAATGTATATGTATTTTAAATTAATGCAACATACACTTTAAATATCTTACAATTTTATTTGTCAATTATACATCAATAAAGCGGAAACAAATTAACAACAATAGTACCAAAAAAAAATCATGAAATACTTCTAACTCCACAGAAAATTGTAACCAATGAAAGTGCATCTGACACCTGAATTTAAGAGATGTCAACATTTCTCCAAATATGCTTTAGGTCTGTTTTTATACAGTTGAAACCTGCATTTGCTTCCTCTCCAGTAAAGCTGAGGTGGGTCCTCCAAACACAAAAAGCTTTGATCTTGTGTTTTTAAAATTCAGATTTATAATATATTTGATCCATCTTTCTGCAACATGCCTTTTTCATGCAACATTTATGTTTTCAATATTTATTTGTGTGGGTATATCTGTAGACCTAGTTCCAGGTCATGCATTTTATCTGTTGTATAACAACCCATTTTTAAATTATTTATTTATTTATTTATTTAAATTTTTGGCTGCATTGGGCCTTTGTTGCTGCGCACGGGCTTTCTCTAGTTGCAGCGAGCGGGGGCTACTCTTCGTTGAGGTGCGCGGGCTTCTCATTGCGGTGGCTTCTCTTGTTGCGGAGCACGGGCTCTAGGCATGCCGGCTTCAGTAGTTGTGGCTCACGGGCTCTAGAGCTCAGGCCCAGTAGTTGTGGTGCAGGGGCTTAGTTGCTCTGCGGCATGTGGGATCTTCCCGGACCAGGGCTCAAACCCGTGTCCCCTGCATTGGCAGGCGGATTCTTAAGCACTGCGCCACCAGGGAAGTCCCACAACCCATTTTTTGAGTACACCACAGTGCCCAGGTAAAAGTAGGGCAAGCGGCTCAAGGTAGAAAATTAGCAGCTTCCATTACATCTTCCAATCCCTGTACCCTGATTTTGGCTCTAGAATGGGCAGTAGTGGGTGTGGGAGGCTGAAAGATGGCCCCCAATGATACCTAGGTCCTAATCCCTTATATGGCAAAAGAGACTTTGCAGATGTGCTTACACTAAACATCTTGAGATGGTCCTTTTAAGGAGGCATCAGAGTGGGATTTGACCACAAAACAGGAGAACGTAGAAACAGAGATTGCAGTGATGTGCTCTGAAGATGGAGGAAGGGGTCATGAGCCAAGAAGTGCAGGTGGCCACTAGGAGCTGCCGATAGGACATTGTCGAGAAGTTCTGCCCATTTAATAGGCGAGAAATGATATCTTGATGTCTTTTTTTTTTAATCTTTTAGATTCCATACATTTTTTAAGTGATAGAAAGGCCTTTATTTTATTTATTTATTTTTTAAAATTTATTTATTTTTGGCTGCGTTGGGTCTTCGTTGCTGCGCGCCGGCTTTCTGTAGCTGCGGCGAGCACGGGCTACTCTTGGTTGCGGTGCGCGGGCTTCTCATTGCGGTGGCTTCTCTTGTTGTGGAGCATGGGTTCTAGATGCGCTGGTTTCAGTAGTTGTGGCTCGTGGGCTCTAGAGTGCAGGCTCAGTAGTTGTGGCGCACGGGCTTAGTTGCTCCGTGGCATGTGGGATCTTCCCGGACCAGGGGTCGAACCCATGTCGCTTGAACTGTCAGGCGGATTCTTAACCACTGCGCCACCAGGGAAGTCCCCCAATATAGTTCTTTCTTTTTTTTTTTTTTAATTATTTATTTATTTTAGCTGTGTTGGGTCTTCGTTTCTGTGCGAGGGCTTTCTCTAGTTGTGGCAAGCGGGGGCTTCTCATTATCGCAGCCTCTCCTATTGCGGAGCACAGGCTCCAGACATGCAGGCTCAGTCGTTGTGGCTCACGGGCCTAGTTGCTCCGCAGCATGTGGGATCCTCCCAGACCAGGGCTCGAACCCGTGTCCCCTGCATTAGCAGGCAGATTCTCAACCACTGCACCACCAGGGAAGCCCCCCAATATAGTTTTAATTTTCATTTCTCTTTCTTAAAGTAACCGTGAGCATCTTTCCGTATGTTTAAGGGCCATTTGTCTACCTCTTTTTGTGTGCGTTTTCAGTTAATTTTTCTTGGAAACCTGCACTACCATCTTGCAGCTGCATATCGCAGAAAGGAAAGATTTTCCCAGTAATTTTAAAGAGTTCTTTATATTTAAGGATATTAGTCCTCTCTCTGCCAGGTAAGTTGCTAATATTTTCTTTCTGTTTTTCATTTTTGCGGAGCAAAAGTATTTTTTAAAGATGGAGTCAAATTATCAATCATTTATTTTTTTCTAGGTTTTGAGTCATAGTTAGAAAGGGCTTCCTCATGCATATTATAAGAAGAATTCGCTCATATTTTCTTCTAGTACTTATATGGTTTCATTTTTTTAAATATTTAGATCTTTGGTGTGTTTGAAGTTTATTCTGGTGTATGGTGTCAGGTATGAATATAATTTTGTATTTTTCCAAATGACTGGAACAGCTGGTATAAGATAGGAGATAAATACTCCTGAAACGTTTGGTAGAACTTATCTATGACCATTTTGGCTTGAGGCTTTGGGGATGGAAGGTTTTTGATTCTCATATCAATTTTTTAATTGGCTATTACTGTACAGAAATGTATTAATTTTTCTTATGCCAGTTTCAGCACTTCATATTTTTCTAGAAATGTATCCATTTTGTCTATGTTCTTAAATTTATTGGTGTGAAATTGTTTCGTTAGATTTTTAAAAATTAACAAACTTTATTTTTTAGAGCAGTTTTAGGCTCACAGCAAAACTGAGCAGGAAGTACGGAGAGTTCCTGTAGACCCTTGCCCACCTCCCTGCAACCTTCCCCACTACCAACGTCTCCAAGCAGAGTGGCACATTTGTTATGATCTATGAACCTACATTGACACATCATTACCATCGAAAACCCCTGGTTTACATCAGGGCTCACTCTTGGTGTTGTATATTCTATAGGCTTTGACAAAAGTATAAGGACACTTATCTACCATTGTAGTATCATACAGAGTGGTTTTACCACCCTAAAAATCCCCTGTGCTCCACCCATTCATCCCTCCTTCCTCCTTAACCCCTGGCAACCACTGATCTTTTTACTGTCTCTATAGTTTTTCCTTTTCCACGATGTCATACAGTTGGAATTTTGCAGGATGTAGACTTTCAGATTGACTTTTTTAAACTTAACAATGTGCATTTAAGTTTCTTCCATGTCTTTTAATGGCTTGCTAGCTCATTTCTTTTTAGTGCCGAATAATATTCCATTGTCGGATGTACCGTGGTTTATTTATACACACAACTATTGAAAAACATCTTAGTTACTTCCAGATTTTGGCAACTATGAATAAAGCTGCTATAAACACTCCCATGAAGACTTTTGTGTGGAAATAAGTTCTTACCTCCTTTGGGTAGACCACAAGGAGTGCAGCTGCTGGATCACATGGTAAGACTTTATTTAGTTCTGTAAGAAACTCCCAAACTGACTTCCGAAGTGTGTGTAAAATTTTACATCACCACCAATGACGAATGAGAGTTCCTGTTGCTCCACATCCTCAACATCATTTGGTGTTGTCAGTGTTCTGAATTTTGACCATTTTAATAGGTTGTAGTGATATTTCTTTGTTTGAATTTGCAACTCTGATGACGTATGATGTTGAACATCTTTTCATATGCTTACTTTCTGTCTGTATGTCTTCTTTGGTGAGGTGTCTGTTCAAGTCTTGCCCATTTTTTAATCTGAATGTTCATTTTCTTTCTTTCCTCTTTCTTTCTTTCTCTTTCTTTTTTCTTTCTTTTTCTTCCTCCCCTTCCTTCCTTCCTTTTCTCTCTCTCTCTTTCTTTCTATTGCAGTAAGAACAGTTAATGTGAGATACACTCTCTTAAAACATTTTAAGTGTACAATACACTTAAACTATAGGCAAAATGCTACTCAGCAGATCTCTAGAAGTTATTCATCCTGCACAAGGAAATGTTATACCCATTGAGTAACAACTCCCCATGTCTCCTTCCCCCAACCCCTAGCAACCACCATTCTACTCTCTGCTTCCATGAATTTGACTATATTAGATACTTCACATAAGAGGAATTATTCAATGACTGACTCATTTCACTTAGCATAACGTCCTTAAGGGTCAGCCATGTTGTTACATTTAGCAGGATTTCCTTCTTTTTAAAGGCTGAGTAATATTCCATTGTGTGGATATGCCACATTTCTTTATCTATTCATCCATCAGTGGACATTTATGTTGTTTACACATTTTGGCTATTGTGAATAATGCTGCCATGAACATGGGAGTGTGTATAACTCTTTGATATCTTGATTTCAATTCTTTTGATAAATACCCAGAAATGGGATTGCTGGAACATATGATAGTATTACTTTTTAATTTTTTAAGGAACCTCCATCCTGTTTCCCATAGTGCCTGCACCATTTTACATTTCCACCAACAGTGTACAAGGGTTCCAGTTTTTCATTGCCAACACTTCTTATTTTTTGATAATAGCCATCCAAATAGGTGTGCAATAACATCACACATTGTGGGTTGTTGTTGTTGTTGGTTTTTTTTGGCTGCACCGCGCAGCATGTGGGATCTTTGTTCCCCAACCAGGGATGGAACCCTCACCCCTGCATCGGAAGCACAGAGCCTTAACCGCTGTACCGCCAGGGAAGTCCCAAACATTGTGGTTTTGATTTGTATTTCCCTGATTAGAGATGTTTTTAGCATCTTTTCATACCCCTGTTGGCCATTGGTATATTTTTAGAGAAATGTCTATTCAAGTCCTTCGCTCATTTTTTATCTTTTTTGTTTTTTTGCCATTGAGTTATAGGAGTTCCCTATCCATTTTGGATATTAATTCCTTATAATATACATACAATTTGCAAATATTTCCTCCCATTCTGTAGGTTGCCTTCTCACTCTGTTGATTGCTTCCTTTGCTATGCAGAAACTTTTTAGTTTGATGTAGTCCTACTTGTCTGTTTGTTTTTGTTGCCCGTGGGGTTGTTTTCTTATTGTGTTTGAAGAGTTCTTTGTATATTTTGGATAATAGTTCTTTGTCAGATATGTCTTTTGCAAATATTCTCCCCAAATCTGTGTCTTGTCTTCTCTTTCTCTTGATGGTAATGTGTTTTTAATTTCAGATTCCACTTGTTCATTGCTGGCATATAGGAAATTGATTGACTTTTGTATCAATATATTTACCTTTTATCCCACAACCTTGTTATAATTGCTTTTCAGTTCCAGGAGGTGTTTTTTTTAAAAAATTATTTGGGGGCTTCCCTGGTGGCGCAGTGGTTGAGGATCCGCCTGCCGATGCAGGGGACACGGGTTTGTGTCCCTGTCTGGGAAGATCCCACATGCCGCGGAGCGGCTGGGCCCGTGAGTCATGGCCGCTGAGCCTGCGCGTCCGGAGCCTGTGCTCCGCAACGGGAGAGGCCACAGCAGTGAGAGGCCCGCGTACCGCAAAAAAAAAAAAAAAAAAAAAAATTTGGATTTTCTTCATAGATAATCATGTCATCTGTGGAAAAGGACAGTTTTATTTATTCATTCCAAATCTGTATACCTTTTTTTTTTTTTTTTTTCGGCCATGCTGCACGGCTTGTGGGATCTTAGTTCCCTGACCAGGGATTGAACCCTTGCCCTCGGCAGCGAAAGCACGGAGTCCTAACCACTGGACTGCTAGGGAATTCTCAAATCTCTATACCTTTAATTTCCTTTTCATCATATTGCACTAACCAGGACTCCCAGTCCAATATTGAAAGAAACTGGGAGATGAGACATCCTATTTTTTGACACCACTACAGTTCCTTTTATCCTTGGACATTAAAAGGATAATAAAGGAATATTATAAATAACTCTGTGCTCACAAATTTGATAACCTAGATGAAATGAACCTATTCTTTGAAAGATACAATCTTCCAAAATTGCACAAGAAGAAATAGACAATCTGAATAGGTCTATATTTATTAAAGAAATGGAATCAATAATTAATAACCTTCCAAAGCAGAAAGCACAGGGCACAGATACATTCACTGGTGACTTCTACCAAACATTTAAGGAAGAAATTATACCAATTCTCTACAATTTTTTTCAGAGGATAGATGAGAATTCTTCCTAATTCATTCTATGAGGCTAGAATTACCCTAATACTAAAACCAGACAAAGACATTACAAGAAAAGAAAACTACAGGCAAGTATGTCTCATCAATATAGATGCAAAAATCCTCAACAAAATAATAGCAAATTGGGACTTCCCTGGTGGCGCAATGGTTAAGACTCCATGCTCCCAATGCAGGGGGCCCAGGTTTGATCTCTGGTCAGGGAACTAGATCCCACATGCGTGCCACAACTAAGAGTTCGCATGCCACAACTAAGAAGCCCACATGTCACAACTAAGGAGCCCACAAGCTGCAACTAAGGAGCCCACCTGCCACAAGTAAGACCCGGCACAACCAAAAAATAATAATAATAAAAAATAAATATTAAAAAAATAGCAAATTGAATCCCACAATATATAAAAAGAGTTATACACCACAACCAAGTGGGATTTATCCCAGGTATGCAAGGCTGGTTCAATATTTGAAAATCAATTCATTTAGTCCATCACATCAACAGGCTAAAGAAGAAAAATCACATCATCATATCAATAGATGCAGAAAAAGCGTTTGAACAGAGACATGAAGTAGCTCACCCAAGGCCTTGCA
The DNA here is from genome assembly GCF_949774975.1 of Lagenorhynchus albirostris. Classification (NCBI taxonomy): domain Eukaryota; kingdom Metazoa; phylum Chordata; class Mammalia; order Artiodactyla; family Delphinidae; genus Lagenorhynchus; species Lagenorhynchus albirostris. The sequence continues at coordinate 177,111,735 of NC_083096.1, forward strand.
GTCAACAACTGGTAGAGAAAATGGCTATTAAGAAAGCACAGGTGGGCTTCCCTGATAGCGCAGTGGTTAAGAATCCGCAACTAGAGAAAGCCCACGTGCAGCAACAAAGACCCAACACAGCCATAAATAAAAAAATAAATTAAAAAAAAGAATTTCACTTGGTTATCAAGAGTCTTAAAAAGAGTATTTTAAAAGTTCATGGGCGTCCCTGGTGGCGCAGTTGTTGAGAGTCCGCCTGCTGATGCAGGGGACACGGGTTTGTGCCCCGGTCCGGGAGGATCCCACATGCCGCAGAGCGGCTGGGCCCGTGAGTCATGGCCGCTGAGCCTGCGCGTCCAGAGCCTGTGCTCCGCAACGGGAGAGGCCACAGCAGGGAAAGGCCCGCGTACCACAAAAAAAAAAAAAAAAGAAAAAAAAAGTTCATGTACTTCAAGTCAACTATTTCACATTTGGGAATATATTTTAAGGGAACAGAAATGTAGAAAAATACACGTGTGGAAAAATGCACTTTTTACAATGAAAATAAAATTGGAAGTGATATGAACATCTAGCAATAAGCAATTAACTAAATTGTGGTAGCTCCATAAATTGGACTATTTTGAAGCCATTAAAATGTTTTTCTCCAAAGAATGTATAATGACATATGAATATGTTTACAATTTATTTGGTAGAAAAGAAAGATACAAAAGTATATTCCAGTTAGGTAGAAAAAAAGACGTGTGTGCCTATAAAAGGCTTAAGAGTAAACATAAAAATATTAATAATAAATAATTTATTCTCAGCAATAAATAAGAGGGTTTTTTCAATAACATGATCTTTTTAAAAAAATTATTTATTTATCCATTTGGTCACACTGGGTCTTAGTTGCGGCAGGCAGCCTCCTCAGTAGCAGCACGGGGGCTCCTTAGTTGTGGCATGCGAACTCTTAGTCGCAGCATGCATGTGGGATCTAGTTCCCTGACCAGGGGTCGAACCCAGGCCCCCTGCATTGGGACCACAGAGTCTTAACCACTGCACCACCAGGGAAGTCCCAAGAGTTACTTTTTTTTTTTTTTTCCCGGTACGCGGGCTTCTCACTGTGTGGCCTCTCCCGTTGCGGAGCACAGGCTCCGGACCCGCAGGCTCAGTGGCCATGGCTCATGGGCCCAGCCGCTCCGCGCATGTGGGATCTTTCCGGACCGGGGCACGAACCCGTGTCCCCTGCATTGGCAGGCGGACTCTCATCCACTGCCTCACCAAGGAAGCCCCAAGAGTTACTTTTATAATCAGAAAAAAAGCCTGGTTAAGGGTGGGAAACGTCAATGTCCCCCCAAAAAGACAGTGGGGCGCGGAGTTGGGAGGTGGCGTGGAGTGTAAGACAAAGGTGCAAATAATGAGCAAACGGGCCAGCCTGTGATGTCTGCCCAGAGAGATCCCCAGGAAGCACTAGGGACAATTTTAGGGGACAGAAAGCAGGATTTGATCACGTAAGGACGGAGGCTGAGAGAAGAGCCATGAACACCGCACCACAAATCCTACTCGGGGGCTTCATGGAGGGCAGGGCGCCTCCGGAAGCGCGCAGGGCAGATGCTTTGGCCGGGCCTGTAGCGGGTGCCGCATTTCAGCACCGTGGACAGGGAGCCGCCCTCGGATCCAGACAGGAGTCGCCCTCGGATCCAGACAGGAGCCGCCCTCGGATCCAGACAGGAGCCGCCCTCGGATCCAGACAGGTCCTCATTTTCCACCGCCCCGCGGCCAAGACAGGTGTGCTGTTTCGAGTCAGAGCAGGGGAGGACCCGCTTTCCCCGACACGCTTGGCCCAGCCCAGACAGAAACGAAGGGTCTCCACTGCCTGACGGCGAGGGAGGCAAGGAAGGAGGAACGGAGGGAAGAGGAGGGCGTCAGGGACACCCTAAGGGGAAGCCGAGCCCAGAGCAGGTGAAAGGCTGGAGTCCTTGAGCCTCCAACCTCCCTGGTCCTTCCCAGAGGTGTCCACCTTTTCAAACGCAGCCTCGACCAGTTTCCACGCTCTCCCCGGCTTCCACAGGGCTCTGAGCCAGAATATGGACCAGCCAAGATCCCCCCAGTCAGCCCTCCCATAGACTTGCTGGCTGCAGATAATTAGATGAAGCCCTCACCCCAGGTGGTCCCTGAATCTGCAGAATTCAAGTCTCTGGACTGAACCTTGCGCTGCTGGGTGTGAGGGAAGGGGTGGGGGGAGCCCTCCTTCCGTAGCTGCCCCTGCGCTTCTCCCAGTTGGGCTTAGACCCTGGGCATCCAGGAGAAGGCGGCTTCCTCCTGCTTCATTGCTTTCTCACTCCCGGCACCCACCCAAGCTCCCGCCTACTAACGCAGTTAACTTCCCATCATCCACACCGATAGAGCGGGCAAACCAAAAACTTCAGGGAACTTACATCGTTTTGCCTTGGCTTGGGAGTGCATGCTGTGACTCTGTAGTAGATTTACTTTCCTACTGATATTTGGTTTAGTCATAGATAAAAGAATTCCTCTGCATTTTTCAGAAGACGGCTTGAGAAAGGGAAGGGCTAGTATTAGAAATTTGTTGCTGGTAATCACCCTCAGATCGAGAGAGAATGAGAGCTGATACTGGGATGACCATATGAGTGTTAATTATCTTTAGTTATTTTCACTCTTATAACCCTTAAATCAACCCTATGTGTTTGTCACTATTCTTACCATCCTCACTTTACATCTGAAAACCGGGGGACTTCCCTGGTGGTGCAGTGGTAAAGAATCTGCCTTTCAATGCAGAGGACATGGGTTTGATCCCTGGTCGGGGAACTAATATCCCACATGCCGCGGGGCAACTAAGGCTGCGTGCCACAACTACTGAGCTCAGGCGCCACAACTAGAGAGAAGTCCATGCGCCACAACAAAGAGCCCACACGCTGCAATGAAAAATCCTGCATGTTGCTACTAAGACGCGATGCAGCCAAATAAATAAATATTAACTAACAAACAAACAAACAAACAAATGAGGAAACAGGCACAGAGGGGTGAAAGCCCACAGGTAGTAAGTAGCAGAGCCTGGATTTGAACCCAGGAGAGTCTCTCCAGAGTCCATGCCCCTAACCATGACTCTACCCTCCCTCAGTCGTAATCTAAAGATTCCCATTTATTGAGCCCCTCCCATGGGCTCTACCCACATCCTTTCATTTAATTCTCACGGCTTAATGGGATAACTGTTGTCATCATTAGGGATTTGCAGATGAGGAAATATACCTTGGTCAGGGCCATCACCTTGGATATAGTTCTGGGTCCAGGACCCCTGCTGACTCTCATGCGGGACCTTGACTTTCCCATGAATCCTTGTCCTCCCTGGAAACTCCTGTAAAATTGTTAACTCCCCCTCCTTCCACTCCTGGACCCCTGGCCTCCTTGAGGTGTCCAGCAGCACATCCCTGGGCGTCTCGGTGGGGCTTTCCATCCCCAGTGCCTCCTTTTCATCTCTGAAGCCAGCCAGATGTGGAGGATTCTGGCCACCTGTGCAGTTTCTCCGGTGGCCTTCATGGGGGCTGTCATATTGGGCCTGCGTTGGGCAATGGCAGCCATGGACCAGGCCACTGGGGGCTCTGTCCTGCAGTCACGTCCTACGAGCCTTGCTGATCTGCTTCCTCCAAGCAGAGCAGGCCCTCTGCTGCTGGGACGCCCTGGGCGATGCTGAGCCCTGGTCCTGGACAGGTTGATGCTCAGAGGATGGAGGCCCTCTGTCAGGGGGAACTGGGCAGGATATGTGCCCACCATGCCTAGTGTGAGGGGAAATCAGGCTTAGTCTGCAAGCAACACGTGGAGACGGCAGCAAGCACCCCAGCGTGCCCTTGGAGTCAGGTCCCTGAGCCCAGCTTGCTCTTCTCAGGTGCCATCTCTGAGCTGCTTCGGTTCCTGAAAGACCAGAAGGAATTGCTCGCAGCTCTGAAGACCGGCCCTGACTTGGCTGCCGTGGTGGCCCTGACATTCTTGCTCCAGGCCTGGCAGTGGCAGTTGCCCCCAAGTGGTGTGGTGCCCTGGTACCAGGCTGCCACCTGCTTTGTCTATGCTTTAGTAGTTTCTGAGCAACTTCAGGCTTCCTGGAGGGTGGATGTCAACCTATCCCTCTCCTGGTGGATTGCAGGCGGATTCTTAACCACTGCGTCACCAGACAAGCCCTTGAATACGTTTTTTATCAGGTAGATCACAATATTCTGTGGCTTTACGTTTGCTTTCTGGAGAATTGTCATTTTCTTTTCGTGACATAGAGTTACTGTGCTTATTCATGGTACTTGATGAGTTGTCCCTCTGCTGACACATTTGAAGTAATGAATACCTTTCTTTTTCAAGTAAAGCTTTTTTAAAAAAATTCATTCTAACAATTCAATGGATTAGAAATTAGAGGCTTTTCTTTAGTTTTCCAGTAGGTGGCGCTATAGCACACCTTTTTTTGGGTTCTCTTAGCGGCCCTCCCTCTGGTTATATTTGAGAGTCAGCACTTTCCACCCTCCACTGCCTCTGTCGTAGGTGTCACCTAGTGCCATCATTAGTGCTGCTTGTGCCTCTAAGGGTTGTCGGCGCCTTGCTGCTGCTGGTGTCACTGGCATCACCGTCTGGGGCACCAGAATGGTAGGTGCTTAGTCCAGGACCTCCTGAGTTGCAGGCTACACTGCAGTTGAAAGGGGAAGGAGCGGGGAGTCAGGGTTGCATATACCTTGTCCGTCGGGTTCAGGCTTCACCGCGGTGGGTGGGGACAGGGGTCAGAGTCATGGATGCCTCTACAGCCAGAGAGATGGGTTCACAGCCCTCACTGCTGCCCAGTTATCTGTGGCCATGGGAGCTGCTATAGCCAGGAGGCTGGAGTTGTATGCACCACCGCCCCTCTTGCCACTGGGTTCTCTGGGGCTGCAGACTCAGCTGCCACAGCTGGGAGTCTGGGACTGCAGGTGTCATTTCCACTGTTCTCCCAGTTCCACCTCCTCTGTGTGTAGATTGAAGGGGAGAGACAAAGAGAGCATCTCACGCCACCATGATGCTCATGCCACTTCTATCTTGGTCTTACATTATACACAGGAATGAATTACATGAATCATAGCAAGTCCTTCCTATTTCCCCACCTTTGGTCCACTGGTAGGTTTGTCCAGTTTTTAGCAGGAGCATGGAGTCAAATTTTTTTCCCAAGGGTTAGCTCACTTGGCCCTTGAGAGTAATTGTAGAACCCTTTGGAGAGCCCTGGGTTATTGACAAAATGGTTGCTGAGAATGGCTTTTGTTGTTTTAATTGAGTGGTTAAAGGACTCAATGAATATCTGCTGAATTGAAATGGAACTCTTCTCAGCAGTGGCAGTCACAGCCTTTCTGAAGATCAGAGTACTGAAACTACAGGAAAAGGACCTCAGAAATGGTCCCAACTCTTTAGACAAGAGACAGGGTGAGCTTGGACCAGGAATTACAAACCCGCATAGACTGAGAGGCAATGACTACCAACTGGGGTGAGTGGGCCCCCTCTGAGGGAAGCATCTGTACTTTAGCTCCAGCTGATCAAGGCTATGCAGAAAGGGAGACTGAGTGTTGTCACTTCTCATTTTCCCAGAGAAGCCATAAATTTAGAATTTTATATAAAATTTCCAGTACTTAAAAAAGTATTGAGAGGGACTTCCCTGGTGATCCAGTGGTAAAGAATCTGCCTTCCAATGCAGGGGACGCAGGTTGGATCCCTGACCAGGGAACTAAGAGCCCACGTGCCGCGGGGCAGGTAAGCCTGAGTGCCACAACTACTGAGCTCGCACGCCACAACTAGAGAGACTGTGTGTCACAAACGACAGAGCACATGAGCTCCAGAACCCACGCGCCACAACTACAGAGCCCATGATCCCTGGAGCCTGCGCGCCACAACTAGAGAAGAGAAAACCTGCACACCACAGCTAGAGAGAAGCCCAGGTGCTGCGACGAAATATCCTGCATGCCTCAATGAAGATCCCGCATGCTGCAACTAAGACCTGACGCAACCAAAAATAAATAAATAATAATCAAATCTTTAAAAAAACATTGGCGATTAATTCAAAACTAAAAAATAAGACCAGATACATCTGTAGTCTGGATTTAACCAGTGGGCTGTCAGTAGCATAACCAGTGGCATAACTGACTGAATGATAATAATGACACTAGCTAACATTTATGTTCACTTGCTCTAAGGTAGGTGCTGAGAAACGCTTTATGATCCTTTAATCCCCCTGCCAACCCTATGAGGTAGATGGAGAGATTTTGTTCAATATAATTAATGTCAGACAATATAAAAATGACACACCTGAATCTAATCAAGCTTGCAGAGCTGATGTCCAGTTTACAAGAAGCTTAGGGGATATAGGGAAAAATTAAATTTGGAGGAAGAAGTACCTACCATGAGGGGAGAATTCAGACACATTCACTATGAGGACATTCCTTAGGACAATTGATCCAGTCCTTCAAAAATCACACACACACACACACTCACACACAATCATACACACAGTGTCAGGAAACAAAACCCGTTGATTAAAAGGGACTAAAAAAATCCATAATTACAAAATGCAATATGAGGGTCCTTTTTGGATCTTGATTTGAACTAACAATGATAAAAAGTCATTTTGGAGATAACTGGGGGGAATTTGAATATAGACTGATGGCTGGCTTCTCATCAGAAACAACAGAAGCTAGAAGACAATGGAATGCCCACATTAAAGTGCTGAAAGAAAAAAAAAAAACAACTGTGAATGTAAAATTCTATGTCCAGCTAAGATATCCTTCAAATCCTTCAAATATCCAGCTAAGATATCCTTCAAATCCTTCTATGTCCAGCTAAGATATCTTTCAAATATCCCTCAAATAAAGACTGTTTCAGACACACAGGAAAAGAGTTGAGACAATCGGTCTCCAGCAGAACTGCATGACAAGATATTCTAAAGCAAGTACTTCAGGCTGAAAGGAATGATACAAGGTGGAAACTGACATTCATGGAATGGAGAGCACCAGAAATGGTAAACACATGGCTAAATATAAAACTATCTTTAATTTCCTTAATCTCTTTAAAAGACTACTGTCTAAAACAAAAATAGTGATTTTGTATTTGGGAGTTTATAACATAGGTAGAATATAACACTGATAGTGCAAAGGAGGAGGTTAAATGGAATTATACTGTTTTAAAGTATTTACTTTTTACCTGAAGTGGTAAAGTATTTATTCTAGGTACACTCTGGAAAATCAATAATGCATATTATAATCCCTAAAGCAATATAAAAAGGTATAGTTAAAAAACTAGTAAAAGAAATAAGGTGGAATGTAAAATTATTCAATTAGCCTAAAAGAAGTCAGGAAAAGAGCAACAAAGAAGAAGTAGAATAAATAGAAAACAAACAGCAAGATGCTAGACTTAAACTCAACCATATCAGTCATCACATTAAATCTAAATGAATGAAATCTTCCAAGTAAAGGCCAGAGGTTATCCAATAGGATAAAAACAGCAAGACTCAGCTTTGTGCTGCTGTAAGTAATACACTTCAAATATGGGGACACAAATAGTTGAAACGAAAAGGATGGAAAATTACGCCTTAGTAAGCATTATAAAGCTCGTGTGGTTGTAGTAATATGAAACAATGTATATTTTAAGACGTGGAATATTACCAGAGATAAGTAGGATAGTTCGTAATGATAAAAGGGTCAATTTATTTGGAAGACATAATCCTAAATGATTATTCACCTAATAACAGAGTTTCAAAGTGCACTGAAGCAAAAACTGACAGAACTAAAGGAAGAGGACTAAAATCTTACAGAATATGTTGTCTGACCACAAGAGAATTAAATTAGAAATCAAAACAAATAACTTATCTAGAAAAGCCCTAACTATTAGATAATTAAACACTATCCTTCTAAATAACCCATGGTCCGAAGAAGAAATCAAAAGGGAAATTAAGAGCTATTTTGCAGTGTCAGTGATAATAAAAACGAACACATCAAAACTTGTGGGATGAAGCTAAAGTAGTCACTAGAAGGAATTTTGTAGCTTTAAATGAAACGTTTAAAAATAAATATTCTATTTTTCCATCTTAAGAAGCTAGAAAAAGAAGAGCAAATTAACCCCGAAGTGGGGATTAATATAGGTCATAAACTTAACTATAAAAAGTATAACCATAACATTTCCAGAAGAAAACATAGAATATCTTCATGACCTTGGCATAGGCAAAACTACTTCTAGAGATAAGCAAAAGCATTAAATAGAAAAGAAAATAGATAGTTCGCATTCCACCAACAGTGAAACTTCTGCTCATTAGGTCAATGAAAATGAAAATAAGAAAATGAAAAAGCAAGCCGCAGACAGGGTGATAATATTCACAATACAACCATCTAGAAAAGGACTTGTATGCAGACTATATAAGGAAATCCCAGAAATCCATGTAGAAAAACAGAACCCAAGAAAAAGTGGGCAAAAGGCTTGGATGGACACTTCCCCAAAGAAGATATATGAATGCCCAGTAAGCACGTAAAAGGTGCTTAACATCGTCTCTCATCAGGACAGTGAAAATTAAACCACAGTGAAATACCACCCTTTAGAATAGCTAAAATTAAAAATATCTACTTCTCCAAATGTTGGTGAGGACTATGGTATTGGCTAAAATAAAGCTGTTTATGTTAAAGTTATTATCACCAACAGATATTAAAATAGTGTGGTATTGGTGCAAAGATGGTCAAATGGAACAAAATAGTAAGTCCAGAAATAGAGCCACATATGTACAGTCACCTGATGTACAAGAGTCCCATATATTAGTCAGCTAATGTTATTTTTATTTATTTATTTATTTTGCGGTACGTGGGCCTCTCACTGTTGTGGCCTCTCCCGTTGCGGAGCACAGGCTCCGGACGTGCAGGCCCAGCGGCCATGGCTCACGGGCCCAGCCACTCCATGGCATGTGGGATCTTCCAGGACCAGGGCACGAACCCGCGTCCCCTGCATCGGCAGGTGGACTCCCAACCACTGTGCCACCAGGGAAGCCCTAATGTTATTTTTTAATAGATGGTGCTGTATCAACTGGACATCCAAATGGAGAAAAAGAACCTTGACACCTGTCTTACACTATACACAGAGACCAATTCCAAGTGGACCATAGACTTACAAGTCAAGGTAAAACAATAAATCTTCGAAAAGAAAAACTAGGAGAGGATTTCATGACCTTGAAAGATTTCTCAAACGGGAGTCCAAAAACACTTTTGCATAAAGGAAAAGAGCAATAAACTGGACTACATTAAAGTTAAGATCTGCTTAGACATCATTAAGAGAGTTAAAAGGTAAACCACCACTGGCTTCCCTCGTGATGCAGTGGTTAAGAATCCGCCTGCCAATGCAGGGGATGTGGGTTTGAGCCCTGGTCCGGGAAGATCCCACATGCCGCGGAGCAACTTAAGCCCATGCGCCACAGCTACTGAGCCTACGCTCTAGAGCCCGCGAGCCACAACTGCTGAAGCCCGTGTGCCACAACTACTGAGCCTGCGCTCTAGAGCCCGTGAGCCACAACTGCTGAGCCCACGTGCCACAACTGCTGAAGCCCGTGTGCCTGGAGGCCGTGCTCCACAACAGGAGAAGCCACCAAAATGAGAGGCCCACACACCACAGCGAAGAGTAGGCCTTGCTCACCGCAGCTAGAGAAAGCCCGTGCACAGCACTGAAGACCCAACGCAGCCAAAAATAAATAAATAAAATAAATTTATATAAAAGAAAAACTACATGGAAGCATCTAATGAGGCTGGACATGTACATGTCCTATGATCCAGTATTTCCACTCCTAGGTGCATAACCAAAAAAAAGTGTGTGTATACATATGTACCAAAAGACATGGACAAGAACATCTACAGCAGAATTATAACATAAAACATCCCAAATGGGGGCTTCCCTGGTGGCGCAGTGGTTGAGAATCTGCCTGCCAATGCAAGGGACATGGGTTCGAGCCCTGGTCTGGGAAGATCCCACATGCCGCGGAGCAACTAGGCCTGTGAGCCACAACTACTGAGCCTGCGCGTCTGGAGCTTGTGCTCTGCAACAAGAGAGGCCACAACAGTGAGAGGACCGCGCACCTCGATGAAGAGTGGCCCCCGCTCGCTGCAACTACAGAAAGCCCTCGCACAGAAACGAAGACCCAACACAGCCAAAAATAAATAAATAAATAAATAAATAAATTTTAAAAATTGGATCATATATTCACCTTCCTCTTTAAAAAAAAAAAAATCCCAAATGTCTGCGAACATTAGAATGGATAAATTGTGATACATTCATAAATGTAAACACAGTGAGACAGAACCACAGAACACATGACTATGTGGATGAATCTTCCCAACTTGATGCCGAAAATAAGAAGACAGGCACAAAAGAGTATACACTGGGTGATTCCATTTTTATAAATTCCCCCAATAGGCAACACTAATCAATGATGACAGAGGTCAGAATGGTGATTACCCATGTCTGGGAAGGGCCATGAGAGGGACTTCAGGGTGGAGGTGGGGTGGCTGGAAATGGTCTATATTTTGATCTGATTCACTGAAAAATCCACCAAGATGGCTACTTTCTGTATGTTTCTTTCAGTAAGAACATTTTCTACGTGTATAATGCTTTAACACTAACACAAGGATCAGGTGATATATGGTAGAATGATGATGATATATTTGTGGGCATTCTTATATAGTATGTTCTCCACTTTTATGATGTTTGACATTTTTATAATAGAAAAATAATGTAACAACCATATGACACAGTCACCAGTCAGAATTGACTCTTGGCTGTGTCAGCTGGGGGATCAGGAGCCCTGGGTATGTGCCGTCACAACCTCTATATCAGAGGCAGGGAAAGTGGGGCTCAGAGAGGTTAAGTTACTTGCTCAGGGTCACACTGCTGATCGGTGATGACCAGGACAGGCTGTCTGGCTCTGGAGGCTGCCTGCTTAACACTCCAACCATGCCTCTCCTTTTGTGGCCTGAACAGTGGAAGGTGGTCAGGAGGACTGGGTCCTGGAGACCTCCATCTAGGCAGAGGGCTGTGGACGCTGATGGTTACGACTCTGGTTACGAGCGTCCCTCCCTCACTGGTCACAGCCATGGTCCATGTGACCCTGTGTGTTGTGTGTGGACACAGGATTTGACACAAAGGACATGCTTGATAGATGTTAGCTGTGGGGAACAGCCTGGATCTCTTCCTTTCCCTCCCTAGGGCTGAGCTGCCTGCTTCTCCTGGGTTCCTGAGGCCAGTCACCCCAGACAACCCTCAGCGGAAGCTCTGAGGACACTTAGGCTGGGAGAGGGAAGATAGGGGAGGTTTATAGTGGCAGTGGCCACAGGCTCATTAATAGTCATGATTGTTGTGAAAATTTCAGGCTGATCAGAAATAGAGATGACATGAGACTCCAGCTGGCCAGTCCAATCTTCTCTCTGGACTCAAACAGCCAGGGCATCGTTCAGAAAATTGCCTTGTTTCCATGATACAAAAATTAGCCAACCTTCCTCCTAGCCTGGCCCTCAGCAGCTGACACGCCTCCATCTATCATCCGTCCATCCATCCATCCACCCATCCGTCCATCCATCCATCCATCCATCCATCTATCCATCCATCCATCCATCCATCCATCCATCCATCCATCCATCCATCCATCTATCCTTGCAAGGTCAGGCACCTACCTTGAGCTCCAGGTGCAGCTTTCTGAGGTTCTGGCAGGAGGAATACCCACACCTGTTTATAGGGTCAAGTATAGGACTAATCTCCTGAGAGGCAGCCTGGCCCTGCTCCCTGCCTTCCTTCATATCTCACCCTCAATTCCCTCAAGTGGCCAGGGATGATGACATGCTCTGGGGATGCAGGGTCCGCTGGAGATGCTGCTACAGTATCTCCAGCAGGTGGCGCTAAAAGGCCTCTCTTCACCTGGGTGACACTGCCCGTTCCGCCCTTGCTTCGGGAAGCAGCAGGCGGGCCAGATGTGGGAACCCAGGGCAGTGGCTCAGCCCCAGGCCAGCAGACCAGGCAGGGAAACTCTCATATGAAATTTTTGTCCTTGCGTGGGCATTCCTAGAAAGTGCAGGAGGGCTTGTCTCCCTTCTGGTCTGGGATCAGCTGCGTAGCGCTCAGAGCCAAACTCACCCTGTCTCCCCTGAGAGTCATGCCCGGTGCCCTGAAAAGGCATAGAGCTTGCAGTTACACAGACCTCAGTTCAAATCCCAGCTCTGATGTTAAGGGCTGTGTGACTGTGGGCAACTTGCTTCAGCTCTCTGAGCCTCAGTTTAGTCACCAGTCAAATGGGGTAATGGTGCTCAGGTTAGCATCAGGATTAAATGCGTCAGCATGCAAAAGCACCACATCGCTACAGGTCGTCGGCAAGTACTGGTTCTCTCTCCATCTGCAGGCCTTGTGTGGGTGACCCTGCCAGCAGTCAGAGCCCAGGATGGGCCTGCATTTCTTACTACTCTATGCTGTCCCCTGAGCCAGTATAGATCTGGGTTCCTGCTAAGAGAGAATTGAGGGTCCAGGCAAGGAAAGTCCCAGAAACTGCTTCCTCAAGCCCACTAACGGCCACACTAGCGTCTGCCTCCACTTTGGGAGACCTGGGTGCATCACCTTGATCGTCCAGTAACTCTTGTTTCTTTCACAACAGGCTGGAGGGAAAATGCTACTTCAAAAATCATTGCTTTCTAGAAAAAGCCTGGCAAGGCACACATCATAATGTTAACATGTGAAGTTAAAATATAATAAAAAATCAGGGATTTCTTTAAAAAACAACAAAACCCAGTCCTAGAGGTGGGGATTCAGTTTAGTTCCCTTGGAAAGGCTGGGTCGGCCTCACTGGTAAACCCGTGGTTCTTAGGGCATGTTTCCCAGCAGGGAGAGCAGGATGTCAGGGGTCGACCGGAGCCCCCAGCGAGGAGAGCAGGAGAGTGACGGGACCCGTGACAGACCCTCGCCCGGGGCACCGGCAGTGAGTGATTACCCTGGGGAGGAGTGGGCAGAGAGCCACGAGTCCAGAGCCAGGGAAACAGGTGTTTCTGAAGTGTTTGTGTCTTGGGCGTTCAGAGGCTGGGGCCTCTCGTATCGGTGAGTTGAGCTGGTGGGGTCCCAAGTAGCTTCTCTGGGGTCTCCTTCAGGGCACCGGAAATGCCATCTGGCCTCAAAGACAGGATTCACAGCAAACGTGTTTGCTCCTGTCTTATGGAATGGATGAGTCCAATGGAAGGCACCTGGGATCTCAGGGCTGTGGGATCCCAAGAGGCAGGCAATACCCAGTGATGTGGGACCCTCTGGAGGGCGAGGAACCAGGGCTGGTCAGACCCAGGAAACCCACGGATGGGGAGGTGGCCCTGGAAGTGAGGCAGGTCTCAGCATGGAGCCCCTGGGATTGACACTGGAATCTGCCCATCACGGACGCCCTGTCCATCACCTGACCTTCTCTTCTGCATTCCTCCAGCCAGATGGGGAGGGTAAGGGCCATCTTTGAAGCTGCAAAGATCTTCGCGTCACATGCCCCATCAGCACCTCGACAACCTTATCTCCGCCTTTAGCTCTTCTCGGGGTGCTGAGAGCAGGGAACTGGGGGCTCAGGTAACAGGGTGGGTTCAGCTGTGCAAAAGTGCAGTCACCCCCATTCCCACAGGCAGCTGCGCCCCTTCCCTCCCCACACAGCCTGCATCCCTTGGGAACCAGAGAGACCTGAGTTTGAGTCCTTCTCCTGCCACTGCCGTGTGACACTTGCCAAGTGCTTCACTCGTGTGGGCCTCAGTTTCCCTAATCTGTCAGATGGACACGGCAGACCTGCACAGTGACAATTACACAAGACAATGTACTTTGTAAACAAGAAAAGCGTAATCTCACAGCAAATGCTGCCTCCTCAGCCCTCTCCATAGGTGGATATGGCCTGCAGACATGTTTTGTTAGAAGCTTTCAGCAGTAAAAATAATAATAATAATAACTTTGGGCCAAGATTTAAAAATCAGGTTTTTACAGAAGATTTTGAATTTACTTCGGCATCTGACAACAGAGGTGCCCCTCTCAAGACAGCGCTCAGGCAGGCTGAGCTGCTCTTTCAGACAAGTTTCTCTGGGTCCCCACAGCCCTGTGACATCCTCAACACCTAGGTCAAAGGTCAGGTCCTCTTTGTCACCTGGCTTGTTTCCCTCCTTACACTACCCAGCTGGCTCCTATAGGTGATCATTTCAAAGCTTGGCCCCTGAGTGTGGGACCCGTGACCTGGTGGGCGCTGAGCTGCCCTGCTTGAGGAGAGCCCTCTGGGTCGGGTCACCGGGAACAGGCCACCGGGACATGAGTCCCTCCACCGAGACCCATACAAGGCTGTGGGCCTGCGCTCACCAGCCCGGATCACGGGGACGCAGGGGGTTCACCTTCTCCAAGGAAGGCGCAGGGACAAGAGGGAAAACAGGGAGCTATTTCGGGAAGGTGTCGAAGGCTGGGACACTAAAATTAGACCCTTGGTTCCTAAAAAGACATTGGCGCCAACCAAGGCCTTGGAGAGGGGCTCTTCAGCGCGGAATGTGACCCCAGGAAGGGCTCCGCGGGCCTGGGCAGTGAGGTCAGCCTGTGGGACCAATGGCACCGCCCGATGGCCAGTGGTCAGGACACCTCTCCCCCAGCTGCACTGCCTGCAGAATGGAGCTGGTTCCAACCGCTTCCTGTCTGCGCCCGGTGCGCGGGAAGGGAGGGGGCAGAGCCCCCCAGTCCCGGCGCCGTCTGGCCCTCCAGGCTGCACTTTTCCTTTTGTGACTGTCCCTTTGCCTTCTGTGCGTTCTTTCTGCTCCATTTGGGGGCATGTGTGTGGGAGGGGGACTGGGGGTTGCTCAGAAGAAGCCACCGTCTTGGAGCTGGGGCTCCCAGGCCTGGGCTGAGAGTGTGAGCCAGTGCGGGGCTTGGGCCTCCAGGCCAGGGAAGCCCACTGCACTGGGCTTTCTTTCCTTGTCTCCTTCTTTGGTCCCCTCAGTCTTCATGGACGTGGCTGCCGAGGAAGCTGGGGGTGAGGCTTCGTGGGCCTCAGGCTCTGAGACGCCTTTTCTCGCTCCCTCCCCCGCGCCCTGGCCTGGGGTCCAGGACTTTGTCATTTGCCTTTGCTCTTGTCCCAAGTTGTTTTCTCGGGCAGGGAAGGTGGCAAATTAGATCCTGTCACCGTACCTGTCTGGATTCCTTTAACAATTGCTTGCAGCCCTGGGGTCTAAAAGGCCCACGAGGTCCAGCCCTGCCTACCTCTCACCCCACTCCTAGCCACATGGCCTCTGTCCCATTCCCTAGCTTGCCAGGTTCCTTTGATGAGGAAGCTTGCCCTGCTGAGCCTCGTACTCTCAATTTCAATGTCACTTCCTCAGAAGGGCTTGCCCAGACCTGACCCCAGGTCAAAGCTCCTTTCTCTCTGTGACCCTGCCCCTGTGCTAATACTCATCAGGCCCGTTGCTTGTGACCCCACTGGGATGGGAGCCCCGTGGAAACTGAGCTACAGAGCTGCTTACTTCTGTGACCCCAGTGCCTGGCACAGAGTAACTGCTCGAAAACACCTGTAGTCGAGCTGCCATGGAACCTGAGAGGGCAGTGCTCTGGTCTCTCTTGGACAACAGGGCTCTAGAAGTCAGGGAAGTGGCTGTGTCCTTCTGCAGGCCAGCTGCTTGGGTGAAGGAGGATGGGTGCCCCGAGGGAGGCCTGAAGGGGACGTCGGGGAGGGCGCAGCTGGAACAGGGGCCGCAGCAGTGTCCACGGGGCTCACCCACGGTGGAGACTTGTCACTTACCGGCCAGCCCAGTTCCCCTCTGAACCCACACCGTCTCCCCCAGGCGTCTCTCAGATGTGAGGACCGATGGCTCAGAGACTGGGGGGACCCAGAGCCTGGTTTGAGGTGTGTCCCACCCCCAGGCCTCCTGTCGCCTGCTTGGAAATACGTGAAACACTCAGAAACGATGTGTTCATTCACGGATCTCTGTTCAACGTGGTTTTAGCTGGACCTTGCTCAGGGCTCCTTCTAAAACACAGTTGTCCAGGCTGTCTGGTTGATGTCCATCACCTGGTATAATTCCACCTGTTTCATGCGCAAAAGCATCCTGGTTTGGACCTTAGGTTACATGGTTATGCCATTAGGTCTATATATGATCATATAGAATCATCTCTAAGATAATTTGATAATTAGTAATTGTGTAGCTTAATCATTTAAGTAAAAAAGCAGAAAAATGCAAAATGCTGGAGCACAATTAGACACAGACGTGTGCGCTCATGTGTGGATGAGATATCCGCGGAAGGAGATGGAAGAAATGGATGAGGGCGTGTCCGGGAGAGATGCATCCTTTTCAGAAGTTTGATTTCCTTTTTTAAAAAATATTTATTTGTTTACTTATTTATTTTGGCTGCGCTGGGTCTCAGTTGTGGCACTTGCAATCTTTAGTTGCAGCATGTGGGCTTCTTAGTTGCGGCATGCGTGTGGGATCTGGTTCCCAAACCAGGAATCGAACCCAGGCTCTCTGCATTGGGAGCACGAAGTCTTACCCACTGGACCACCAGGGAAGTCCCTGATTTCCTTTTTATTACTGTGAACATGTGTTACTTTTTTTCAAACAGTAAAATTAAAGAAAACAGAAGGCCGGTCATCTGCTATGACCTCCTCATCCCCACTCTGTCCCCTACCCCAGCCTGTGTTCCCAGTTTTTATTCTATGGTGTGGGGACTTCTCCTTGTTTTTTTTTTCTATCACTTATTTCTGGGTTTTGGCCAGAAACTTTGCATTTAATAACGTAGCAAAGTAAAATACAACAAAAAATGTATTGGTCTTTCCCTCTTTATTGACTACAAATTCCTTGAAACTGGGGACATTTGGGGGGTCCCTTTTGCTCAACAGAGTGTCAGGATCATGGTCAGTGTTCATGGATGTTTGTTGAGTCCCGGGGGTGGGAGAGGATCCAGCCTGTCTCCCAGAAGCAGGAGGCCCCGGAGGATCTCTTAAGGGTACCAGGCATTGACTGTCCTCCCTACCAGGACGGCAAGTACGGTCCCTCTGGTAACAGGTTCTGGTGGGAGCAGCCTGGGCCTGGTTGGGACTCTTGCTGGGATGTGGGATGGGAGAACGATGTACCATATGGGGGCAGGTTATTCTGTGCGGGGGCAAAGCCATCCTGTGTAATGGCAGCCCAGGCTCGCATCAGACTACACACTCCCCTGGGTCCCACACAGGCTAAAGAATTCCTGGAACGTGGCAGAGCTGCTGACAGCACTTCATGCTCTGTGTGTGATCACCATGTGACTTCCTCTGGGAACCGTGTGAAGAAAAGTGTGCTGGGCAGGCCCCAGCACCTCGATCCTGAATCTCCAAGGTCTTCTTAGGCCCAGCTCTGAGAAACATGGCAGAGCACTGGGAAACAGGGCAGGGGGACCCAGAGATGAATTCAGTCATCGTCAATAGCCACGTCTCTCGGTCTTCCTGGGACCACACGATAGAGTCATACTAATAGTAATAATCACGATAGCAGCTAGTTACTCAGGGAGTACAATGTGTCAAGAATTGTGCTGAGCAGTTCACAAGCATGATGTCACTCAATCATCATGAAAACTCCATAGGGCAGACACTCTTTTTACACCCATTTTACAGACTGGGAAAACCGAGGCTGGAAGATCCTGAGAGATTTGCCTAACAGCACACTGTTGGTGGGTGGTAGAACTGGGATTTGGACCTGCGTGTGTCATTCAGACCTCCAGAGTCCAAGTTCTACTCCCAATCACTCACCTACTAGTGTTCCTACGAATCACATGGTCCTGACGAATTATTCATTACAGTAAAAACCATCGTGCTGCAAGCAGCCTGGGGTGGTGCTTACTTACAGTGATTGTATGTTATTTAGCAGAGTTATGTTAAAAATGTTAATGAGGGAGTTCCCTGGTGGTGCAGTGGTTAAGAATTTGCCTGCCAGTGCAGGGGACACGGGTTCGAGCCCTGGTCCGGGAAGACCCCACATGCCACGGAGCAACTAGGCCAGTGCGCCACAACTACTGAGCCTGCACTCTAGAGCCCGCGAGCCACAACTACTGAAGCCCGTGTGCCTAGAGCCCATGCTCCGCAGCAAGAGAAGCTACCACGATGAAAAGCCCGCGCACCTCAACGAAGAGTAGCCCCCATTCGCCGCAACTAGAGAAAGCCTGCACACAGCAACAAAGACCCAATAAAGCAAAAAAATAAAAATAAATTAATTAAAAAAAACACAAGAACTTATTTCAAAAACAAGGTTAATGAGCAGCAACCCAATGAAACTTCTGGAAACTGAAGCCTTACTTCAAGGGACCTGCCGAATGCTAGGGCACCTGCCCCAGAAGAAATAATGGAAACATGGTCAGAGGCTGCCTGCAGTTGGACAGGTCTGAGCTCCACGGTGGACCCACCCCTAGGAGCTGTGTGACTGTATTAGTCTGCTAAGGGCTGTTGTACAAAGCACCACAAACTGGGTGGCTGAAACAACAGAAGTTTCTTGTCGCACAGTTCTGGAGGCTAGAAGTCCAAGATCACGGTGTCAGCAGGGTTAATGCCTTCTGAGGGCTGCGAGGGGGGGTCTGTCGTGTCTCCCCTGGCTTTTGGTGGTCTCCTGGCAATCTCTGGCGTTCCTGGCTTGTAGATGCGTCACCCTGGTCTCTGCCTTTAGGTTTGAATGCGTGCATGTCTCTGCACAAATTTTTCCTTTTTTTGAGGACGGCAATCCTATTGGATTAGGACCCACCCTAAAGACCTCATTTACATTTGATTACCTCTGTAAAGACTTCCAGATAAGGTGATTCTGAGGTACTGGGGTTTGGGACTTCAACATGACCATGACAGTGACCTTGGGTGAATCAGATATCAGCTCTGAACCTCAGTTTCCTTATGTGTAATATAGGGTTGGTAATAATCCCTCCATCGCAGAGTTGCTGTTTAGAAACACAGCCCCCAGATCATAGTCGGTGCTCAGGAAAACAGCCACTGTTATTTCTTGTGTCCTTCCTAAGATGAGATCCGCCAAGGGGCTGCTAGTCAGGCTGTACCTGAATCTGATGCCTGAGGGAAGGGCGGGGCCTGGCGGCCGTGGGGAGCCAGCCCTGGGGAGATGCTGTGGTAGTTTGTTGGCCTTTCCCCGAGCCATTTGGTACCTGAGGGTAGGATCCCTGCCCTGCTCTGGTCCAGGCTCCCAGGCAGTGTGTGGACTTGGCTTTTGCATCTCTGGGTGAGGCATTTGGAGGTCCAACTTCCAGGCTTGCCCCTGTGTTGTCCAGCTCAGGGTTTCTCAGTCTCGACACTGTTGGTATTTGTGGCCAGATAATTCTTTCTTGGGGGGCTGTCCTATACACTGTAGGGCTCTTAGCAGCGTCCCTGGCCTTTACCCACTAGAAGCAGGTAGTACCCCCTCCCTAGTTATGACAACCAGTAACGTCTTGGACATTGCCAAGTCTTTCTGGGGTCAAGACCACAGCCCTGGTCTAGCTGGCTGCCTTAGGAAGGGCCAGGATGCTTCTGCACCTCCCTGTACAATCAGAATCCCACACAGACCAGTCTGCAAGTAGGGATCTGAACAGCACTGGGGACAGAATACCTCCAGCACAGAGCACCCACTCCATGTCCTGAGCAAACTGTCTTTCCTGATCCTGCGGCTGCAAGCCTGGCTCCCTGGGGTCATCTCAAGGTGACTGGGGCCTGGCCTAGGCACGGTGGCCAGGGCTTGGCTGTAAACAGGCAGCAGGAAGCCCAGAGCAGGGGTGGGCTCGCAGAGGCCGGGCCAGGAGTAGGTGTGGACACAGTGCTGACAGGCCCAACTTATCAGGACTATAAGCCCAGGCTGCAGGCGAGCGGGTCGTGGGGCTTTATCAGCCGTTAGAGTGACACAGTTTGCAACAATCCTGCTGGCCGCAGGTGCTGACAGCCAGGAGCCCGGCCCAGCGGGGCGCAGCTCAGCCTCGGGTTCCCACTACAGGGCAGAAGGTGCACATTGCAGGGACAGGACAGGAGAGGAGAGGATGGCAAGGATAAAGAGAGATGAGCAGAGGACTTGCTTTGTTTCCTGCTTTTCTTGTCTTCAAAGACTTCAACTTGTGTGTACAGTTTCAAAGCTGATGCCTGCTTACTAAAACAAGTTAAATTATTTTAAAAGGGGTGGGACGTGTTGGGGCGCATTAGACAGAGGCGGGAGGAGGTGAGTGAGAGAAGGGTGGGGAAGATGCCCCAGGACAAAATCCGAACCTCTTCCCCCACCCCGCCGCCTCCCTGATCTGTCCTGCAAAGCTGGGCTCTGCCCACTTCCTCCTCCCGTGAGTGAGATGCTTCCCTTTGGCATGTAGAACTGGTCAGAGCCTGTGGGACATGCTCAGTAAATGTTAACTAGTTCTTGGCGATTTCGGACGCGTGCAGCAGTAAGGGGCAGCGAGCAGTAGCTGGAAGCGAGACCATAGTTCCCTGACCAGGAGTCCTAACCACTAGACCACAGAGGCCAGCAGCTAGGGCCTAAATCCCCAGTTCTTGCCTGCCTTGTCAAGGAAGAATTCAGGCAAGGAGGCAGAAGGTAAAGAGAAAGGTAAAAAGTTTATTGGGAAAGCAAAGTACATGCGGAAAGACGCACGGGCAAACTCAGAGAGAGAGTTTGCGCCTTTGGGAAGTTTAAATCCTTTATAAGGGGGTTGTTTTCTGGGCTAAGCCAGGGCATTTCTCTCTCCTCATGTGGCCTCAGGGCTTTTCCAGGTGGGCTTGAGACAGGCTGGGACCTGGGACCTGGGACCGTTCTGTTGCAGGGCTTGCACCTGGGCAAACATCTCCTTGAGCAACAAAATGCAAAGAAACTATAAGGGACTGAAAATAACTGCGTGCACGCATAGTTGGGGCAAATTATGGACAAGAAGATACTAAAAGACCAAAAAAAAAAAAAAATAATAACCCAACTGCCACTTCTGAAGAGCTGGGAGCAAAAATCGGGTGTCAGGAGCAGAAGCAGGGTACTGCGCGTGCTCCCTGCACACACCACCACCAAAGGGGCGGGCAAAACACCTAAGCCACCTCTCCAGCCCGACCCCTGGACACACCCCTACCCTCATGCCATATAAGGAAGCAGCTGGCCCCCACCTCAGGGAGTGAGCAAGGGAAATTGTTACTCGTTTTTTCTCCTCCCTGCTGCAGCAGGGGCCTCAATAAAGCCTTGCCTGAATTTCTTGTCTGGCCTCTTATCAATTTCTATTGATTGGGGAAGGCCAAGAGCTCTGATTGGTATCAGGCTAGTTTGAGCTTCCTCACAGCATGGCAGGCAGTCTCGGGGCTGTCGGACTCCTTACACAGCCGCTCAGGACTCCAGTGCAAGTGTTCTGCTGGGCAAGCAAAGCAGAAACTCCTTCAACATTTTATGACCCAGCCTGAGAAGTGACAGAGCTTTACTTCTGCCATAGTCACAAGCCTGTCCAGGTTCAAGAGGAGGGAACATGGACCCACTTTTCAATGGGAGGAGAGCATGGAGGGTGGAGGATCATGTGGCCCTCTTTTGAGATTCAATCTAGTAAGGGGGGGCACTGAAATCTGAATGCTGGCAGGCTGGCTCCTGGACCCTAAACTCTGCCTTGCTGTACTGTGTTGTCCCATTAAAGGCTAAGTCCGCCAGAGACCTAAGGCATAAACCTAAGGATGCGGGAGCCCAGACCAAAGACGCTTTGCAAATACAAGATGCCCGTGTCCTTTCTTGGGGCTGCTGCAACAAAGTATCACAAACTGAGTGGCTTAAAACAACAGAAATTCATGCTATCACAGTTCTAGAAACTGGAAGGCAGAGATCAAGGCGTCGGCAGGGCCACGCTCTCTCCAAAGGCTCGAGGCTCTTCCAGCTTCTGGTGTTTGCAGGAAATCGTTGGTGTTCCTTGGTTTGTAGACACATGGCTCCAATCTCTCCCTCTGATTTTACATGGCTTTCTCCCTGCATGTCTGTCTGTATCTGTGTCTCTCCTCTTCTTATGCGGACACCAGTCACGTTGGATTTAGGGCCCATTCTAGTCCATTACGATCTCATCTTAACTAATTACATCTACAAAGATCCTATTTCCAAATAAGGTCACATTCTGAGGTTCTGGGTGGAATGAATTTTAGGGGACACTGTTCAGCCCAGTGCAATGCCTCTTTCTGATTTTCCTGTCATACCCTGGCTGTCTTCCCGGTCTCTCTCATTGCTCTACGCAGCCTTTTAAATGCGGGAGCATGGCTCCAGATCCCGGCCACGTCCAGGAGGATGCAGCTAGCCCGCATGGGGATGGCCACCTTCCCTGGGGAGTAGCATCGGGAGAAGAGCCAGCCAGGGCGACATCAGTGCCCTGCCAGCGCCTCCCCTACTTCCCACAGTGGGGCTGTCACAGGGCCTGCTTCCCGCACACCCAGCCCTGCTCCTGCGTCTGACCCTGCCCAGCACAGGGTGTCCTCTCCCGGAACGGCTCTATTAATATCCCTCATGTGGACGTTCCGGGACGGCCATTCATGAGCTCGTCCTCACGTGTGGGCCCCCCCCACACCATTCATGAGTGTGACCCTCCAGGCTGGGCTGGCTCCCTCCTCCTCTCCTGTGTGCTCTCTCCATTCTCTGCTCCTTCCCTCCCTCCCCTGATCTGTTTCCAGAGCGTCTGCAGGATCTAAGCCACCGTGTGCTTATTCTTGACAATGAGGCCACCGAGTTAGAGGCACTGTGTTTACATCTTATGCTGAATGAACAGTGTCTGCCTGTATACGTGCCCCGCGCAGCCCTTCCCAGGGGCTTAAGTGTGAAAGGCGCCCCCTGCAGGTGTGCGAGCAGCAGTGGGAAGCCACTCTTGGCCCCGTGTGCAAGGTCTGCTCTTTCACAGGTGTCCGTGAGGATCCCTGATCCCATTCTCCTGACCCTCGTGAAGGGGCCGTGAACTGCTGGAGGGCCGGCCGCTGGCTGGCATCGAGATCCATGAACAGGCTCTTAGCCTCTAACTCAGTGAATCTCATTCTTGGGCGTTTATCTTGAGTAAAATATCTAAGACCGTGGCTCTCAGTAAGGTGCAATTTTGCCCCCAGAGGACATTTGGCAACGGCTGGAGACATTTTTGGCTGTCACAATTTGGGTAAGTGGGTAGAGACCGGGGTTGCTGCTAAGTACTCTACCACACATGGACAGTCCCCCAACCCCAACAAAGGATTATCTGGCCCCAAATGTCTATAGAACTGAGGTTGAGGAACCCTAATCTAAAAGGACAAAAAGCCTACTTAGTTAAAGACTCTTATAGCAGCATTATTGAAACTAACAAAAAAAATCTACACGCTATCAAATTAGAAAATAGTTCATTATATTCCGAATATTAAACTCAGAGAACTATAGAACAGCCATTTAAAAAGATAAATATGACAGCTCTTTGGAAACACAGAGAAGTAAATTAAAATTATACATGAATATTATATGTAATTATATATATGAATTCCTCAAACAATTGAATGAGCATTACTGTGTGACTCACCAATTCCACTCCTAGGTATATAACTGAGAGAGGCGAAAACGTATGTCCACAAAGAAACTTGTACATGGAGGTTCATGGCAGTATTATTCATAATAGCCTAAGGGGGAGGCAACTCAAATGTTCATCTGTGGACGAATGAATGAACAAAATAAACAAAACGTGATATGTCCACACGATGGAATATTATTTGACTACAAAAAGGAGTGAAGTACTGATATATAATGCTACAACGTGGATGAACTTTGAAAACATTATGCTAAGTGAAAGAAACCTACAACAAGGGGTCACAGAGCTTATGATTCCATTCATATGAAATATTCAGAATAGGCAAATCTATGGAGACAAAGATTAGTGGTTGTTTAGGGCTAGAGGTGATGACGGGACGTAGGGGATAATGGCTAAAGGGCCTGGGGTTTCTCTGAGGTGATGAAAAAGTTCTAAAATTGTCTGTGATGATGGTTGCATATGTCTGCGAATATACTTAAAGCTGTTGAATGATACACTTTAAATGGATGAATCGTATGGCATGTGAATTACATTCAAATAAAGTTGTTTAAAAAATACAGACACACATGGATTAAAAGATGTAAATGCAAAAAGAAAAGTAAACATATATATGCATCATTCAGTCGTCACGTGTCTGGCGAGGCCCCTTCCATGTGTCCAGCCCTGCACCAGCCATTCCTTGTGCGCCTGACTCATATCTTGTGCAGCTCCTACCCCAGCGGGGGAATCAGACAAGCCATGGATAAGGAATTATGCTCCTGTGTGAGGAGCCTGTCCATAGAGGTCCATACCGGTCTCTGGGAGGAACAGAGTGGGAGGAAGCAAAGCTAAAGAAAGGTGAGGGGTGGGGTGTGAATGGCAGGGTCAAAGCCAGGGTCATGGTGAACATGACACCAAGCTGAGCTGTCCAAGTCATTGTGAAGGGCCCGGGGACTCAGGGCCTGTCTGTCAGTCAGTTCAAGGGAGCAGCTTGTGCTGCAGAGAAGAAAAGTGGAAAGTGAGATGGGCCAAACTGTGGAGGGACTCAGGAGACTGGGTAGGAGGTCTGGGTAAAGATGAGCAGAGAGCTGGGGGCAA
Source organism: Lagenorhynchus albirostris (assembly GCF_949774975.1). Lineage (NCBI taxonomy): Eukaryota > Metazoa > Chordata > Mammalia > Artiodactyla > Delphinidae > Lagenorhynchus > Lagenorhynchus albirostris. The sequence goes on from NC_083096.1 coordinate 177,136,275, forward strand.
TAAGACCAATAGTGGGCAGTGGGGCATGGAGGGTTGTAAAGGGTTGAATGGTGGCCTCCAGAAAGGTATGTCTGTGTCCCAGCCCCTGGAACCTGCAAATGTGACCTTACTTGGGAAAAGAGTCTTGAGATGAGATCATTCTGGATATGGGGTAGGCTCTCAAGCCAATGACAGGTGTCCTTATAAAAGAAAAAGAGAAGGTGATTTGAGACTCAGAGACCCAGAGGGGAGAAGGTGATATGAAGCCAGAGGCAGAGATTGGAGGGATGTCGCCATAAGCCAAGGAATGAACACCTGGAGCCGCCAGAAGCTGGAAGAGGCCAGGAAGGATCCTCCCCTAGAAACTTCAGAGGGAGCGAGACCCAGCCAACACCTTGCGTTTGGACTTCTGGTTTCTAAGAATGGTGAGAGAATCGATTTCTGTTGTTTCAAGCTGAGGAATTGGTGGTACCTTATTTTGGCAGCCCTGGGAAACTCATGCTGCAGTGAACATGAGGGAAGGCGTTTTCTCTCATCACCTTCAAGTCATCCTCAAAGCTAGAGATTGGGTCTTGTTCACAGTGGAAGGTCCACCATCGAGGGTACAGCCAGGGGCCAGCTGAAACTGTTGCCACTCCAGTTATTTTAACAGCAAGAATTTAACATATAAAAATGTTAATTAGGCATGAAAACCTGAAAAATTAAGAGAACACTGGGTGTCAAGGAGGGAGACAAGAAGAAGCTGTGCCCCCGGACCGGAGTAACGAAGGGTTGAAATGATTAAAACTAGAAGTTTGGAGGAGGGGCCCCATGGGGCTGGGACCCAGACCTCTGAGGAGGATGGAAAAGAAGCAGAAGAGGTCCTTGGGGCCGGCTCTTTGGAACAGGCAGGGCCACACTGAGTGTGAAATCATGAGTCAGAGAGCATCCCTCTTTGGCCTTAAACACCCCATTGGCCCCATCTTACTCGGAATAAATTTAGCCTAAGTCCTAACCAGAAGGCTCTGCTCTGTCCAGCCCTCACCACCTCTCTGAGCTCATTTCCTGTCTCTCTTTTCTCACCCACTCCACTCCCTAATGCTGGCCTCTTTGTCATTCGTGGACATTCCAACACACTGTAAGGCTGCCCGACCCACTCTTCCTGTAAATATCATTGGGGCACCCTCTTCACCTCCTTCAAGTCTTTGCTCCAATATCACCTCCCTGATGAGTTCTTCCTGAGCTTCCTGCTAACAACTCAACAACCCCTAACACAGCCGTCCCTCTTCTCTGCTTTATTTTCCTCCTTAGAATTATCACCTTCTAATATACTAAATATTTCAGTTATTTAGTTTTTTTAAAATTTATTTATTTTTATTTTTGGCTGCACGCAGGCTTTCTCTAGTTGTGGCCAGTGGGGGCTACTCTTCATTGCGGTGCGTGGGCTTCTCATTGCAGTGGCTTCTCTTGTTGTGGAGCACGGGCTCTAGGCGCATGGGCTCAGTAGTTGTGGCTCGCGGGCCCTAGAGTGCAGGCTCAGTAGTTGTGGCGCCCGGACTTAGTTGCTCTGCAGCATGTGGGATCTTCCCAGACCAGGGCTCAAACCTGTGTCCCCTGCATTGGCAGGAGGATTTTTAACCACTGTGCCACCAGGGAGGCCCATAGTTATTTGGTTGTTTTGGTCTATCTCCTTCTATTAGAACATAAGCTTCCAGGACTTCTCTGGTGGTCCAGTTGTTAAGACTCCGCGCTTCCAGCGCAGGGGGCATGGGTTCAATCCCTGGTCTGGGAATTAAGATCCTACATGCTGCTTGGAGCAGCCAAAACAAAACAAAACAAACAAACAAAAACTCCCCCAAACCCCATCATCTTCCCAAAGACAAGGCTTTTGTCTCTTTTGTTCACTGCTGTATCCTCCGCACCCAGAAGAAAGCAGGCATTCCATGAATGTTTGTTGAGTGAATGAGTAAGTCAGAACCGTCCCCAGTTTAAACGCAGCTGCTATAAAAAGAGAGCGAGTGGCCCCTCACCTCTGAATGGCCCGGCTGCCCGGCCTGCCCTTCCTGCCCCTGTCAGGAAGCCGTCTGCTGGGCTTGCTCTGTCCTGGACAGAACTTGAGACTGGCCCATCACTCCTGACCTGCGGCCATCTAGTGCCTCCAAGCCCCCACCAGCCCCGTCCAGCAGGAAGAGAGTGTGGTTTCCTGGGAGGTGTTGGCCAGAGCCTGCCAGCCCAGGGAGGAGAGCTTGGTACAAAGTATGTGTGTCACCCGTCACCCTCCGAGCCTTCAGGTCCTAGAAACCTTGTGGGAGATGGTGGCTGAGAGCAGGTGACAGGCCAAAGGGCTGCCTTAAAATAAGTTCCTCACAGGGCCTTGTGACTGTCCTGGCTTCTTCTGCCCCATTTTCGGGCCTGGGGTGTCTTCCTCCCTGTCACACAGAGGACTCAGCTGAACCAGCCCTGACCTGGACGGGCTGTGAGATGAAGATAAAGAGTATCCGTGAGGGTGGTAGCAGAAAGCAGCCGACTTAGAATAATTCCAGGAGGTTTAATAAAGGGGGCTCTTGGGGCTTCCCTGGCAGTCCAGTGGTTAAGACTCCACACTTCCAATGCAGGGGGCGTGGGTTCCATCCCTGGTCGGGAAACTAAGATCCCACATGCCACGTGCTGTGGCCAAAGAAAAAAAATAAGGAGGGGGCAGTATATGAAGGTGTGGACACAGAGTATAAAGGCCTGCACACAAGCACTATTTACAATAGCCAAGACATGGAAGCAAACTAAGTGTCCATCCACAGAGGAATGGATAAAGAAGATGTGGTAATTATATACAATGGAATATTAGCCATACAAAAGGATGAAATAATGCCATGTGCAGCAACATGGATGGACCCAGAGATGATCATACTAAGTGAAGTAAGTCAGAAACAGAAAGATAAATACCATATGATATCCCTTATATGTGGAATCTAAAATATGAAACAAATGAATTTATTTACAAAACAGTAATAGACTCACAGACATGGAAAAGAAATTTATGGTTACCAAAGAGGAGGGGGAGAGGGATAAATTAGGAGTTGGGGATGAACATACACACACTACTATATATAAAATGGATAACCAACAAGGACCTACTGTATAGCACAGGGAACTCTACTCAATATCTTGTAATAAACTATAATGGAAAAGAATCTATCTATATAAAACTGAATCACTTTGCTATACACCTGAAACTAACACAACATTGTAAATCAACTCTATTTCAATAAAAATTTTTTTTTAAATAATAAATTAAAAAAAAAGGCCTGCACACAGAGAAACCACGGAGAATAGCGTCCAGGGGAAGCAGCATTGTCTGGACCACCCCACCTAAGCTGGAAGCAGCCTGAGACCGAGAGGGGGGAGGGGGAGGGGGGTGCTAACCCTAAGAGACGGGGCAGCTGGAGCTGGCAGACAACATACCATGGCCTCCCTCTCTAATCTTACTCCCTGGGATATTTCGCTGCCTCCACCACCGGGTGGATCTGACACGAAGCCAGAGGGCATGTAGGCCAGTCCATAAAAGTCGGCCTCCTGGGGCACTGAGCAGAGTGAAGGATGCCGGGAAGCTCCACAGGGGCACAGTGAAGATTTCCAGCACAAAAAGCGGCTATTGTTTATTAGGAAACGTAGCCATCAAATAGATGAACTCAGTTAATACCTCTAAAGTATACTGGCAAGCTTAACAGTGAGCACCCGCATTCACATCCCTACACACATCCTCTCCTACGTACATAAGGTCTACAAAGGACGCACATACAACCACACATGACCCACTTCTTCAACATTATTAGGAGACAGAGAACTCAACAAACTGAAACTTACCTGTAAGCCCCAAACACCAAATTCCAGCATAGCTACTTTGCCCTTGTAAATCTGTGGTTGGGGACAGCGGAGGAGGGAGGCTTAAAAGATACAGTAAAAAGAGGAGGACAGGAAGGGGGAGGACAGTAGAGCTCATAGACAAAGTGTAGACAGAGTTGTTCCTAGAAGGAGTAAGTCCAGCTGTGTGTCCAAATACTGATCCTGGGTCTGGGACCTTGTGGTTCACGGCATCAACTACAAGGAAGGGGCTTGAAAGTGAGTAGGTCAAAGGTGGCAGCTTTGGGCTTCCCTGGTGGCGCAGTGGTTGAGAGTCCGCCTGCCGATGCAGGGGACATGGGTTCGTGCCCCGGTCCGGGAAGATCCCTCATGCCGCGGAGCCGCTGGGCCCGTTAGCCGTGGCCACTGAGCCTGCGCGTCCGGAGCCTGTGCTCCACAACGGGAGAGGCCACAACAGTGAGAGGCCCGCGTACAGCAAAAAAAAAAAAAAAAAAGGTGGCAGCTTTGATAAAGCAGTGCTTTTGGGAGAGAATCCCATTAACAGACATGGTGGCTTATCTCCAAGATGCTCGCCATCAATTCCTACCCTTCCTATAGATGCATGCCTCTCTCCCGTTGTATCAGTTTGCTGGGGCTGCTGTAACAAAGTATCACGGATCAGGGGGCTTAAGCAACAGAAGTTCATTGTTTCACAGTTCTGGAGGCTGGAAGTCCAGAATCAAAGTGTTGGCAGGGTGGGTTCCCTCTGAGGCCTGTGAGGAAAGGGTCTGCTCCAGACTCTTCTTGGCTTGTATATAGGTGGCTGCAACTCTTCACATCCTCTTCCCTCTACACATGTCTCTGTGTCCAAATTTCCCCTTTTTATAAGGACACCTGTCATATTGGATTAGGGTCCCCGTGAATGATTTCATTTTAACTTGATTTTCTCTGTAAAGACCCTATTCCCAAATAGGATCACATTCTGAAGTACCGGAGATTAAATTTTGAGGCAACACAGTTCAATTCATAACCCCCACTGGGAGGTGGAATCCATTTCTCCTTACATCTGAGGGGGTCTGTGACTGTTTTAACCAATAGAAAATGATGGAGGACACACCATCCAGGCCTAGCTTATCAGAAGACTGGCAGCTTCCACCTTGGGACCACTTGCTGTGGGGAAAACCACTACTGCTGGGAAAGCTCAAGGTGGCCACACAGGGAGGGAGATGGACTCGGCTGGCCTCCTTATTCCAGCCGCTCCAGCTCAGCTAACAGCAGTGAATGAAGTCTTCAGACCACTCATCTCAGCCATCATCTTTTTTTGTTGTTGTTGTTCCTGCTGCACGGCAGGCGGAATTTTAGTTCCCTGACTAGGGACTGGGGATCGAACCCGCGCCCCCTGCCGTGGAAGCACGGAGTCTTAACCACTGGACTGCCAGGGAATTCCTGTCGCCTCAGCCATCATCTGAGGATAACCCTTTGAGGCACCTCAAGTGAGAGCAAGGAAGCGGAGCCTCATCAACCCCTAGGACCAGGAGACACAATAAAATGATGGTTATTTTAAGCCCCTATATTCTGTGGGGGGGGCGTTGTTATGCAGCAAAAGGTAACAAAACGATAGAGAAATGGCCCTTGGAGACACGGCAGTGACTAGAGGGAAGTAAGGGGGTGTTAGGGTTGAACTGTGTCCCCTCAAAATTCGTATTTTGAAGTCCTAACCCCAAGTACCTCAGAATGTGACTGCATTTGGAGATAGGGTCTTTAAAGGGGTGATTAAACTAAAATGAGGTCATTCAGGTGGGACTAATCGAATAGGACTGGTATCCTTATAAGAAGAGGAAATTAGGACACAGACATGCACAGGCAAAGACCATGTGAAGATGCAGGGAGAAGACGGCCACTTACAAGCCGAAGAGAGAGGACCTCAAAAGTAACCCACCCTGAATGTAACTTGATTCAGCCACTATGGAGAACAGTAGGGGGGTTCCTTAAAAACTAAAAATAGAACTACCATATGACCCAGCAATCCCACTACTGGGCATATACCCTGAGAAAACTATAATTCAAAAAGAGTCACGTGGGCTTCCCTGGTGGCGCAGTGGTTGAGATTCTACCTGCCAATGCAGGGGACACGAGTTCGTGTCCCGGTCTGGGAAGATCCCACATGCCGCGGAGCGGCTGGGCCCGTGGGCCATGGCCGCTGAACCTGCGCGTCCGGAGCCTGTGCTCCGCAACGGGAGAGGCCACAACAGTGAGAGGCCCACATACCGCACACACACACAAAAAAAGAGTCATGTACCACAATGTTCATTGCAGCACTATTTACAATAGCCAGGACATGGAAGCAACCTAAGTGTCCATCGATGAATGAATAGATAAAGAAGATGTGGCACATATATACAGTGGAATATTAGCCATAAAAAGAAAGGAAATTGAGTTATTTGTAGTGAGATGGATGGACTTAGAATCTGTCATACAGAGTGAAGTAAGTCAGAAAGAGAAAAACAAATATGGTATGCTAACACATGTATATGGAATCTAAAAAAAACCCCAAATGAGTCTGAAGAACCTAGGGGCAGGACAGGAATAAAGACACAGACGGAGAGAATGGACTTGAGGACACAGGGAGGGGGAAGGGTAAGCTGAGACGAAGTGGGAGAGTGGGACTGACATATATACACTACCGAATGTAAAATAGGTAGCTAGTGGGAAGCAGCCGCATTGCACAGGGAGATCAGCTGGGTGCTTTGTGACCACCTAGAGGGGTGGGATAGGGAGGGTGGGAGGGAGGGAGACGCAAGAGGGAGGGGATATGGGGATATATATATACGTATAGCTGATTCACTTTGTTATACAGCAGCAACTAACGCAACAATGTAAAGTAATTATACTCCAATAAAGATGCTTAAAAAAAAAAAAAAAAGAAAGAAACTCACCCTGCAGACACCTTGATCTCAGGCTTCCAGCCTCCAGAACTGGGAGAAAATAAGTTTCTGTTTTTTGAGCCACTGAGTCTGTGGTACAAACATACCTCATTTTACTGTGCTTCACAGATACTGTGTTTTATATAAATTGAAGGTTTGTGGCAAACCTGTGTTGAGCAAGTCTATTGGAGCCATTTTTTCAACAGTGTTTGCTCACTTTGTGTTTCTGTGTCACTTTTTGGTAATTCTCACAATATTTCAAACTTTTTTCATTACTCTGTTATTTGTTACAGTGATATCTGATCAGTGATCTTTGATGTTACTACTCCAAGAAGATTATGACTTGCTGAAGACTCAGATGATGGTTAGCATTTTTTTAGCAATAAAGTATTTTTTAATTAAAGTATGTACATTTTAAAAGACATAATGCTATTGAACACTTAATAGATGACGGTATAGTGTAAATGTAACTTTTAAACGCACTGGAACACCAAAAAATCTGTGTGACTTGTTTTATTGCAATATTCGCTTCATTGCTGTGGTCTGGAACTGAACCCACAATATCTCCCAGGTCTTCCTGTACTCTGTTATGGCAGCCTGAGCAAACTAATACAGAGGGGAAATTAAGGATCTTATAGAAACTAAAGAGAAACAAGATGTGCCAAGCCCTGTTCCTTCCCCCATCCCGCCACCAACATCCATTTAAAAACTGCACAATATTGACATAAAGTGTGTTTTTTTTTTTTTTTAAATTTATTTATTTTTGGCTGCGTTAGGTCTTCATTGTGGTGCGCGGGCTTCTCATTGCCGTGGCTTCTCTTGTTGCAGATCATGGGCTCTAGGCACGCGGGCTTCGGTAGTTGTGGCACACGGGCTTAGTTGCTCCACGGCATGTGGGATCTTCCCGGACCAGGGCTCGAACCCGTGTCCCCTGCATTGGCAGGCGGATTCTTAACCACTGTGCCACCAGGGAAGCCCTAAAGTGTGTTTTTGAACTAAGAATCTGTCCACATAATACCCAGGAATATGAAAAATTAATCTTGCTTTATACAGACTTTAAAACCCTGCAATAAAATATAAAAACTAAGAAGAAAAATGGACACAAAACAGGAAGAAAGGCAGTGAAAGGTGCTTGAATTCAGGAAAGACATTGAATATAAAGACAAAATCATATTAGAAATGAAGAATAAATAACAAGATGCCCAGAAGCAGATAGACTCAAATGAATATTTAAAAAATACATTGAAGAGGGCTTCCCTGGTGGCGCAGTGGTTGAGAGTCCGCCTGCCGATGCAGGGGACACGGGTTCGTGCCCCGGTCCGGGAAGATCCCACATGCTGCGAAGCGGCTGGGCCCGTGAGCCATGGCCACTGAGCCTGCGTGTCCGGAGCCTGTGCTCCGCAACAGGAGAGGCCACAACAGTGAGAGGCCCGCGTACCGCAAAAAAAAAAAAAAAAAAAAAAAAAAAAAAAAAAAAAAAAATTGAAGAAAGGAGAGAGAGAGAGAATGAAACAAAAAAATAAAAAGGGAAAAAGTGGTTGAAATTGAGATGGGCAAAGAAAGTCTAACATGGAGATAATTGTAGCTCCTGAAAGTAAAAACAAAACAATGCACCATAATTAATATTTAAAACCATAATGCGAGAAAATCTTCCTGAAATAAAAGAAAACTTAGATTTCCAAAAAACTGAGAATTGACCTGAAACCATCAACTCCAAGACAGTTACTGATAAAATTATTAGAAAAAATCATCAGGTCACTCAGGCTAAAATAATACACTGAATTATTTATGAGGGTAATAAATTAGGCTATGATCAGACATCCCAAGAGCAACGTACAAAGCAAGGCAACAGCAGACAGAGCGACATTTTCAAGAGACTCAAGGAAATAAAGTGTGAGTCAAGAACCTTCTGTCTAGTCAAGTTGTCCTTCAAGTATAAAGGGTATTGAAGAACAGGCTTGAAATCAACGAATATAGTTAACATGTGCCCTTTTGGAGAAATCTGCTAGACAGTTAACTTGATCCAACCAAGAGGTAATTGGGAAAACCTAGATTGAAAAGCTGATGGTGAGCATTTAATATATTTATATGCAGAGCAAACACTAGAACAAAGTTTGGGATATGGGTGGAAGAATAGTACCAATCAATAGAGAGGAAGTTTAATATATCAAAAGACACTATTTGTACATTTCAATGCACATTAATATGAAAACCTAGATGAATAGATCAATTATTAGGGAAATGTGGTTTTCCAAGATTAACTGCGACTGAGATAAAATGAAATTTTAAATAGACTTATTTCTATAGAAGAGGCAGAAAAACTTTTCTACAAACTACCCCTGCAAAAAACCAAAAACACCAAAAAAACAAAACAGAAAACAAACAAAAAACCAGTCCCATATTGTTTCAGGGGAGAAATTCTACCACAACTTTAGAGTAAAGATAGTCCCAAGGCTCCATTCATTGTTTCAGAACACAGAAAATTAAAGGAAATTTTCCATTGTTTTTACTGATATAATTCATATCCCAAAATTTAACCATACATTTAGAATATTCATAAGGATGTGCAACCATCGTGACTAGTTCCAGAACATTCGCATCACCCCGGAAAGAAACTCTGCTCCCATTAACAACTATTCCCTGTTCACCCTCTTCTTCCAGTCTCTGGCAACCACTAATCTCCTTCTGTCTCCATGGATTTGCCTATTCTGAACATTTCATATAAATAGAATTACATAATATGCCGTCTCTTGTGTCTGCCTCTTTCATTTAGCATGATATTTTCAAGGTTCATTTATGTTGTAGCAAGTATCAGTACTTTATTCTTTTATGAGTAGATAATATTCCTGTATGGCTATGCTATGTTTTGTTTATCCATTCATCTGTTGATGGACATGTGAATTGTTTCCACTTTTTAGCTATGATAAAACTGCCAGACGCCTAGCACAGGGAGATCAGCTCAGTGCTTTGTGAACGCCTAGAAGGGTGGGATAGGGAGGGTGGGAGGGAGATGCAAGAGGGAGGAGATATGGGGATATATGTATATGTATAGCTGATTCACTTTGTTATAAAGCAGAAACTAACACACCATTGTAAAGCAATTATACTCCAATAAAGATGTTAAAATTTTTTTTTCTTTGGTAGATGTTACCTAAAAAAAAAAAGCTGCTATAAACATTTGTATACAAGTTTTTGTATGGACATATTTTCATTTTTCCAGGGTATATGATTAGGAGTAGAATTACTGGGTCATGTGGTAACTCTATGTTAAACTTTTTGGGGAGCCACCATAGTGTTTTCCAAAGGAGCTGCATCATTTTCCATTCCCATTAGCCACGTAAGAGGGCTCTAATTTCTGCACATCCTTGTCAACCCTTGTTATTTTTCTTTTTAAAAAATTATAGGGCTTCCCTGGTGGCGCAGTGGTTAAGAATCCGCCTGCCAATGCAGGGGATACGGGTTTGAGCCCTGGTCCGGGAAGATCTCACATGCTGCGGAGCAGCTAAGCCCGTGTGCCACAACTATTGAGCCTGCGCTCTAGAGTCCACGAGCCACAACTATTGAGCCCGCATGCCACAACTACTGAAGCCTGTGTGCCTAGAGCCCGTGCTCCGCAACAAGAGAAGCCACCGCAATGAGAAGCCTGTGCACCACAACAAAGAGTAACCTCTGCTTGGCGCAACTAGAGAAAAGCCCGCACACAGCAACAAAGACCCAATGCAGCCCAAAATAAATAAATAAATAATTTAATTAAAAAAATTATAGCCATCTTAGTGCATAAAGTGGTCTCACTGTGGTTTTGATTTGCATAATATGTATATTGTCTTTGGGGAAATATCTATTCAAAATCCTTTGCCCATTGAAAGAAAATTGGGTTATTTGTGTTTTTATTGTTTTTTTAATTTTTTCTTTTTAAAAAAATTTATTTATTTTATTTATTTATTTTTGGCTGCATTGGGTCTTTGTTGCTGCACATGGCTTTCTCTAGTTGCGGTGAGCAGGAGCTACTCTTCGTTGCAGTGCACGGGCTTCTCATTGCAGTGACTTCTCTTGTTGCCGAGCACGGGCTCTAGGCGCCCTGGCTTCAGTAGTTGTAGCATGCGGGCTCAGTAGTTGTGGCACACAGGCTTAGTTACTCCGCGGCATGTGGGATCTTCCCAGACCAGGGATTGAACCCGTGTCCCCTGCATTGGCAGGTGGATTCTTAACCAGTGCACCACCAGGGAAGCCCTGTGTTTTTATTGTTGAATTGTAAGAGTTCTTTATATATTCTGGACATTTAAATATACGGTTCACAAATATTTTCACATTTTCTTGATAGTGTCCTTTGATGCATGAAATTTTAAAATTTTGATGAAGTCTAACTTATCTACTTTTTCTTCAGTTGCCTGTGTGTTAGGTGTTGTATTTTACCTAACCTGGGAGAGAGAAAATAAATGTGGCAAAATATTAAATACTGGTTTTATCTGAGTAAGGGGTATGTGGGACTTCTCTGAGTTATTCTTGGAACTTTTTTTTAATATATTTTTTATACAGCAGGTTCTTATTAGTTATCCATTTTTTACATATTAGTGTATATATGTCAATCCCAATCTTTCTTATAAGTTGGAAATTAGCTCAAAATAAAAAGCAGCTGGCCTTAGAAAGCCTTCAGTACACTGGGAGTGTGGATGTCACATGGTGTGATGTGTTTGTGGTATAGACAGGTCCATGCATTCCTATAGCCCCCCTGAATGGCAGATACAGGCCTTTTGCTCATCTCACAGTTGAATCACTGCCTTCCCGTGTGACCCTGGGTAGGGACCTTTATCTTTCCGGACCTCTGTTTTCCCATCTGTAAAATGAGAAGAGGGGCCAGAGGCTACGTTTTCCAGGGCAAGGGTGGAGATGCACTGGGGAGAGGAGGAAGAAGAGAGCTGGGGGGCGGTGATGGCCAGAGATTCCTTTCAGCAGCAGCAGCTCCTGTTTTTCAGGGGCTGACCTGACCCAGGGTGGTTTTTTTTTTTTAATAAGTTTATTTATTTATTTTTGGCTGTGTTGGGTCTTCATTGCTGCACGCCGGCTTTCTCTAGTTGGGGCGAGTGGGGGCTACTCTTTGTTGCAGTGTGCGGGCATCTCATTGCCGTGGCTTCTCTTGTCGCGTCACAGGCTCTAGGTGCATGGGTTTCAGTAGTTGTGGTGTGCAGGCTCAGTAGTTGTGGCTCGAGAACTCTAGAGCGCAGGCTCAGTAGTTGTGGTGCACGGGCTTAGTTGCTCCGCGGCATGTGGGATCTTCCCGGACCAGGGCTGGCACCCGTGTCCCCTGCATTGGCAGGCGGATTCTTAACCACTGCACCACCAGGGAAGTCCCCCTGGGGTGGGTTTAAGGGAGGGATGAACTTAAACTGCATCCTATTCTTTATTCCGCTCCTACCCAAACATTTCCTTTGCCCAGTGGGAGTGGAACCCTGTCCCAGGCAAGAAGGTGATGGTGAACTAAGTGTGCGGGAAAAGCAAACTCCACCCTGGTCTGATGCTGAGCAGAAGGTTCTGAGAAGACATTAAGCTGTTTTACTACAGAAGTTTTAGAGAATGCTCGCTTGCAAAAGGAGCCCCTCAGGACCAAGGGCCAAACATATGCCACATGCAGTTAGTTTAATAAATGTTTGATGGTGAAGATGTCAAGTCCTAATGTGAAAGATCTCTAGGGAGAGATTCCACAGTCTTTCTGGCAAGGACAGGATGGAGGCTCCAAGTGCCCTTATCTAAGATTGAGCTGCGGGAAGCACAGGGCGCAGAGATTAGAAAACAACCAGCAGGACTTCCCTCGTGGCACAGTGTTTAAGAATCCATCTACCAGTGCAGGGGTCACGGGTTCGATCCCTGGTCTGGGAAGATCTCACATGCTGCGGAGCAACTAAGCCCGTGCGCCACAACTACTGACCCTGCGCACTAGAGCCCGCAAGCCACAACTACCGAAGCCCGCGTGCCTAGAGCCCATGCTCTGCGACAAGAGAAGCCACAGTAATGAGAAGCCTGAGCATCGCAACGAAGAATAGCCCCCGCCCTCCACAATTAGAGAAAGGCCGAGTGCAGTAACAAAGACCCAACACAGCCAAAAATAAATAAATTTATGTAAAAAAAAAAAGAAAGAAACAACCAGCAGAGCAGACAGAATTTCTTAGAGCTGGTACCTGCGTGGCGCTCTCCCAAGCGCTGTATGCGGGTTAATCCCTTTGATCCTCACACAGGACCATATTGTTCCCATTTTACAGAAGGGGAAACAGCGGCACAGAGAGGTACGTGACTTGCTCGAGGTGGCACAGCGGTATCTCTTAGAGCCGAGGGTAGGTTGGTGCTAAAACCTCACCCATCCCTCAGCCCCACCTCCGCAGGCTGGGTGCGGAGAATGAGGCCCCCGTGGGATGCGGCTTCCACAGAGCTGGAAGCTCAGTGACCAGACAGGACTCGCATCAGGGGTTGGGGTCGTGAGCCTGTGCTCTTTCCTCTGATACAGGGGGAGGGATGGGGTGGGGGGAGCCTGCGGAACGATGATGACCACGAGTAGGGGAGGTGCGTTGCAGCTGCCGCGGCCCCGTAATTAGCCGCTGGGGCTGGGGTTCGGCGCCACTGGGCACGACCCTCTTGACCCTCTGAGCCAAGGGCCGCGCTGTCCCCGCCCCGGGGGGCCGCGAGGTGGCCAAACGTGGGATGTCAGCGCCTTTGAGGGCGAGCTGCGGGGGACCCTCGCAGTGAAGGCAGGCACCGGGTACCCAAGGGCCGCGAGGTGGAACGGGGTGCGGGCGCTAATGAAATTTGGGGAATGCCCCGCTCACTCTGATTCCCACCTCCAGCACCTGCGGACAGAAGAACCCCGTGCAAGGGAGAAGCGCGCAAGCCCCACCCTCCACTCCCCGTCTAGTGCTGCCAGGCTGAGCACGTAAAACTATAGGACGCCCAGTTAAACCTGAATTTCAGACAACTAGGGACTAACCTTTTAGTGTATGTGAGCCCCAGTCTACTGGGCTGAGCTGCACCAGCAGGGATTCCGCTTGTGGGAGAGCCCCAGAGTTGGCACCTGGCCTCAGGTGGATACTCATTAATGCTCTCTCTCCCGGCCAGTCTAGATAGGAGACGTTTAATTAGGGAGTCCCAGGCGTGGGGACAGACTCTCCCAGCTGGGCACAGGGCACAAGCCTGTCCATGGTCAGCTCCTCCCTCTGAGGTCAGCTGCTTTCCCCCAGTCAGCCAGGGTGGGCCAGGGAGCATCCCTCCAGGGGCTCCCCGACACGGCTGTTCCCCCTGGAGCCCAAACCAGTCCTTTAGTTGGTGACCCACTCAAACCAGACAGGCTGAGTGAAGCCAATGCCCCCATCCCCCCCTTTGAGGTTAAGAGCGGCATCCCGGGAGGACACTGAATGCAGACCCCGTGTCTCTACTGGATTAGCAGGGTCAGAGAGCAATCTCACACCCATTTCCAGGCTCCTGGCTCTGAGCTGAGGTAGTCCTTTGTCTCTTCTCCTGCAGGAAGGAGGCGAGATTCCTGGATCAGGAGGACCTTGGGAGGGAACCGCCTCAGGAGGCAGAGGGACCATTTTCCCATGGTGTCTCTGGCTCAGCATCACAGGCTGCACAGATGTCTGCTGGTGGGTGGGAGGTCAACATGTGTCCTTAGCCCTGCTTCTTAAGGAGCCCTCTTCAGCCTGCTGAAGGGGGAGGTCTGTCTGCCCATTTAGACTGTAAGCAACTTGAAGCCAGGCTTTGGACCTTCTAATTCCTCCATCTATCCCCACTGTGCCAGGACAGAGCTCCTGTAGGATGTGTATTCTGAAGTGTACCTCTCATCCTTCCTCCTGCATCTCTCCCACCAGCTGATCCAGCTCTGACTTTCTAGCCTTTTGGTAAGTTATTGAACATGTTTTATGTTTTCTGTCTGACTATGGGGATAAACTCACATTACAAGAGGAGAGATTTAAATTAGACAGTGCTCAGCAGTTTTGTCTGCAAAGGCTCTAGACCTTGGGCTGTTACCAAGGGCTGAGATATTTTGTTCTCAAGATACATTTCTAAAAGAAAGGCATGCCGTTTCTTTCGGGGACCGTGTCGGTTAGGAATCTTTGAGACAGAAGTGATAGAAATCTAACTTAAATTGGTCTAGGCAAAAAAGGGGGGAATATTTATAAGTTCACATAACCAAAGAGGCCAAAGCAGACTGACTTCAAGCATTGCTGAGTCCGGGGGCCCCAATGATGTCACTAGGATGTCAGCTATGGGGACAAATAATGAGTACTATACGTTTTGGAAGTGGTGGAAGGGATAAGGTGACCCTTTCAGAATTCTTTTTTCCTTATGAGGTTGTAGCAAGGTGAAGGAGAGAGGAAAGAAAAGAAAGAGAGAGAGAGAGAGAGAGAGAGAGAGACACTATTACCCTGCAACACATAAGCAACCCCTCCACTCTAGTCAGATGCTTTGAATGCTGCTGGCGAGGCTGCACATGAGATGGGAAGAGTTAATAGCTCTTTTCTTTCAGGCTGCCAAACTCAGACCTTCCTCTGTTAACCATCAGTCTAGAGATTCACTTCAAGAGCAGAGAAGATCCACACACTCAGACTGGTTTCTAAAGGACCCCGAGCGCACACACACACACACACACACACACGCCTATCACAGCTGTGAAGGATCTGATGTCCCTCTGCAGGTGGTTTCTGGCTTTTGGAGAAGGTCTAAGGGTCACAGAAGATGGAGGCATTACTGGGGGCTGGAAGCTGGCAAGCAGACCTAACCATGAACTAGGGGCAGTTGACTGTAAGAACACTTTTGTGGCTGGGAGAATTCCTTGTCTAATTCCTTCTTTCTACACAGGGGAAACAGAGTGCCAGGGCAGAGAAAGGACTTGCATAAAGACACTCAGTGAGACAGCAGTGGGCAGAGGTTGGCCACCAGCTGACTCCTGGGGCAGTGCTCCTTGCTTCCTCTTTGCTACCCCATAGCTGCCCAGGGCTGGGCTAGAGATGGGGTGAGAGGGGAGCTGCAGTACAATTGCAGCTGGGCCATTCTACCTGACAGGCCCAATTGCCCCAAACATTTCCTTCCCTGCATCTTTCTTCTGCCAAGAGCCTAGGTGTTATAGACTGAATGTCTGTGTCCCCCACAAAATTCACATGTAGAAACCTAACCCCCAGTGTAATGGTGGAGCCCTCATGAATAGGATTAGTGCCCTTATAAATGAGACCCCAGGGAGCTCTCTCACCCCTTCTACCATGTGAGGTTACAGTGAAAAGAAAGCTGATGAACGAGGAAGGGGGCTCTCACCAGACACTGAATCGGCCAGCACCTTGATCTTATATTTCCCAGTTTCCGGAACTAAAAGAAATAAAATTTATTGTTTCATCCATCCAATCTATGGTAGTTATTCTATTACAGCAACCTGAATGGACTAAGACACTGGGGACTGTAGTTGAGCAGTTAACCAGTCCCCCAGCTTTGCCCAGAACACTCCACATCTTCCCTGTCATGGCTGATTCATTCTTATCCCTCAAAGCATTAGCCCAGAACCACCTTCTCCAGGAAGCTCTCTCCTCAACGGAGTGTTCCTGCCATGTTCCCAGAGCACCCAGGTCTCCGTGCTGGATCAGTCACCACGTCACCCTAGGGCCTGTGACTGTGTCTGTTTCTCTCCCTACACTGTATGCTCCTCAAAGGTGGGATTTGTCTTGTCCACTCTGCATCCCCACCTCCCAGCAGAAAGCTTAGTGGGTTTTTTTTGTTTGTTTTTTTGCATAAGGAGTGTGCACTTTTTTTTTTTTTACAGAAGATGTTGGGGGTAGGAGTTTATTAATTAATTAATTAATTTTTGCTGTGTTGCATCTTCGTTTCTGTGCGAGGGCTTTCCCTAGTTGTGGCAAGCGGGGGCCACTCTACATCGCGGTGCGTGGGCCTCTCACTATCGCGGCCTCTCTTGTTGCGGAGCACAGGCTTCAGACGCGCAGGCTCAGTAGTTGTGGCTCACGGGCCTAGCTGCTCCGCGGCGTGTGGGATCCTCCCAGACCAGGGCTCGAACCCATGTCCCCTGCATTAGTAGGCAGATTCTCAACCACTGCGCCACCAGGGAAGCCCAGAAAGCTTAGTTTTACCTGCACAGTCCCATTTCATCTCACAGCAACCCTATGAGGTGGACATGAAAAACCATGAGAGGTGAAGCGACTTGCCTGAGTAGCAAAAGACTGAGGTGGGATTGAATCCAGGCAATTTGATCCCAGGGACTGGACTCCAGACCGCTGTGAACCCAGACCTTCAATGAAGACTTGCTGAGCGAAGTAAGGGTCTTCCTTCTTCCTTTGTAGCCAGCACGGCCAGCACCCAGAACCCCCCACCTAGGGTCTGATGCTGGAGAGAACCAACACTGCCGCCACAGCCACCTTTACGGGGGAGGGTCATTAAGTGCCAAGCGCTGTGCTCAGGATTTTACATATGTTGTAGTAGTTTCCTATTGCTACTGAAACAAATTACCCTGAACCTAGGGGCTTCAAATAACACAAATTTATTTTCGTACAGTTCTGGAGATCTAAAGTCTAATATGTATTTCATTGGGTTAAAATCAAGGTGCTGGGGCTTCCCTGGTGGCGCAGTGGTTGAGAGTCCGCCTGCCGATGCAGGGGACACGGGTTTGTGACCCGGTCTGGGAAGATCCCACATGCCGCGGAGCGGCTAGTCCCGTGAGCCATGGCCGCTGAGCCTGCGCGTCCGGAGCCTGTGCTCCGCAACGGGAGAGGCCACGACAGTGAGAGGCCCGCGTACAGAAAAAAAAAAAAAAAAGTTAAAAATCAATTTAGGTGTAAAAAAGAAAAGAAAGCAGATTAATTTCTCTGAGCTCAGTTTTCTTATCTGAAAAGTGAAGAACTACAATAACAATTTTCTCACTCAGTACCTGGAAGATGCTGTTTTTCAGGCCAGGTTTGCTTAGAAGTCTCAGCTTCTGCCCTTTGCTGCCTCTTTCTCCACTTCCGTCATGACACATTTCCTTTCCTAAACCATGCTGCCCCCTCATCCTGCTGCTTCTCAGCACAAGTTATCTGGTAGGGGTGGTGACATCAGTCATGCACACTTTAGGGGGGATTTAATCTGCAGTGTCTCTTCCCAGGGCCATTTTTCTATGGAGGCCCTTTTGTAATCGCAGACAGGAGGCGCAGACCACCTGCGAATGGGAATGAGATCATGGCCGGCCAGGTGAAGGAGGTCTTGTGGAAGGCACTCCTTCACACCCTTAGTGTCTCACCAAATAGATAACCGTCTTCCAGTCATCCTTGCTTTTTCCGTTATGTTGGCTTGGTGGGAGAGAGGAGGTGTTGGCACCTGCGGGAGCTGTGATAGAAGCATTCCTGAATGACTTCATCTCTGGGCCTTGCCTCTCAAAATTCCTGTCAAATCAGCTCTACACTTTAAGGGATGGAAGAAGGGTCAGCATTCCAGAAGTTCCTTGTCATACCCAGACATGTAATCAGGTGACACTGGAGAATTAGCATCCTAGTGCAGGAGGTTGTGAGAGGGCGGAGAGGGGTCTCAGACGTCTCTTGCCCCTGCCCCACGCTTGTCTTTCTGGCAAGACCCACGTTGAGGAGAGCGAGTCCTCTTGCGTTGTTGGCTCAGAGCGATCAGAACCACGGACAGCGGTCAGAGCGCCCGGAAGACCCGCCGCCGAGCAAGGTGCGGAGAGTTACAGGCGGGGAGGGAAGATGGGCTGCGGCGCGGGGGTGGCGGCTGGGCCTGTGATTTCTCTGAGTCACCCCGTGCGCCCGGCAGTTGCGTCGGGCCTCTGATCGCTGGGGTTCCCTCTGCCCTCTCCAGGAATGCGGGGGGGAGGAAAGAGAAAAGAGCCACTCTAAGGCCCCGGGGTTTTTTCAGGAAAGGGGGAAGCGAGAAACAAAGGACCTATAGCGGTGTCTACCCAACCCCGCCAACTCCCCCCCGCCGCGCGCTCCCGTTGTCGGCCAGGCCCATTTCTATACAAGGCCTGCTCTCCCCGGCCTCCACCCCTCCGCGCGGAGAGGTGCATTCCCCCGCCCTGAGCTCAGCGGGCCGGGCCGGAACGCGCCGATAAATCAGAGATAACCCAGAGGGGCAGGGCCGGCCCGGCTCTCAGGACGGGGGATAAAAGGCCGCCGTTGCCCGAGGACCCAGCGGGTGAGACGTGAACCGGGACCCAGCGCAGCGGCAGCAGCGGCAACCTCTCTCCGCCCCTCCAACGACATGGACCCCCAGACGACGCTGCCCCGGGCGCTCATGCTCATTCTGTTTTTGCACCTGTCGCTGCCACGCTGTCGTTCCTACCCGCTAGGTGGCCCCGGCCCGGCCTCGGAACTGCGCGGGATACAGGTGAGCGCTGCCGAACTGCGTAAACCCGGCTCGCCGGGAGGGCACCGACAGCAGCAATTAACGGGTCCCCACCTACCCCCACCCACAGTCTCAAGAGGTCCCCACCCTCCCCTGGGAATTAGTGATAAGAGAGTGAGAAAGCGGCGAGGCTGGGTGCGGGGACCCCCGTCCCCAAGGCGGTCGGTTTGCCTTGGTGCCGAGAGCGGCTGGGCCCAGGTGCGGGTTCCTGAGGCTCCGCCTCCCCCACCCATCGCAGGAACTGCTGGGCCGTCTACGAGGCAGGGTCTTGGAGCTGCAGGCCGAGCAGATGGACCTGGACCCCCTTCAGCAGGGCCACGGCCTCGCAGAAGCCTGGGAGACCCGGGCGGCCGCCCCCGCGGGACTCCTCGGGCCCGGCAACAGCGTCCTCCAGGCCCTGCGGGGAATACGCAGCCCCAGGATGATGCGCGACTCCGGCTGCTTTGGGCGGAGGCTGGACCGGATCGGCTCCCTCAGCGGCCTGGGCTGCAATGGTGAGCACCCACCCCCATTCCCACCGCGTGCCGCCTTTCTGGGTCTGAAGTCTCGGGACCAAATTTTGAGCAAAGGACACCTGGATATCACTCTTCCTTGCCGTCAGTCCTCAGGGTCAAGGAGCGCCTTTCTGGAAATATTAAATTTTGACAACATTCATTACCATGCCTGTGAGTTCCCGCCCACCTTCTAACCCCCTCCTGCCTCTCTTACCAAAAGGGGCAGAATCACCTTAGGATGTAAGTCGGTCATCCCATGAATTACATCCGTGTAATTCGGTCAATTGCCTTGGCAGCCCCTTCTTGGCGCAGAAAGAGTATTAAACATTTTCCTCCTGGTTTCCCCTGAACTGTCTAGAGCTGCAAGGGCAGAGGGCAGGATCACCAGGGGAACGGCAATCCCCAGTTTACAACGAGGAAAGCAAGGTCCAGGGAGGTAGAGTATTCCAAAGCCTCAGACATCCAGATGGACTGAAGGTGGCACATGGTGAGGGGGAGCTCAGGTCCTGCCTGCCTCCCGCCCAAATGTAATCATCACTCTCTCTCTTCCCCACACAGTGCTGAGGAGGTATTAAGAGAAGGTCCTGGCAGCATCCGATTCTCCCTCAACCCCCTGCTCCCCTTTGAAGCAACTCCTATTTATTTTTACTTATTTATTTATTTATTTGGTTGTTTTCTATGAGATGGTTCTTATCTTTGAGCACAAATTTTCCATGATGAAATAAAGTCAATATTATAGCTTTTTCCTTTGAAATTGATTTGTCTCAGTGTTCTAAAATATAATCCGTCATTGAAGAACAGTCAAACCCTGTGTTTTCTTGAAGATCCCAAAGATGTCCTAATGGTGGGGCGGGGACACGGCTTCAAGGGCTGGTCAAACAGTTGGCGGGGTGGGGGGGTGGCTGCTTTGCTTTAAGGGCTTTTCATGCTCTGAAAGGTCTCTAAATATCTCAAGCACTTGAGACACTTCCCAGAAACTACTTTTCAGAGGCCGGCAGTTTCTCCCTGGGAGTTGAATGGGCCCTGATGTATTCCTGTGACATGAGGGTGTGTGTCAAGGTATCTGCCCCTTGACAGTAGCCTTCCCTTTGCCTGGAATTCTGCCATTAGGGGCCCTCTCCCTGTATTTGTCGTTTCCAGAAGCTCTCAGAGATTAGGGGCGCTTTGTGTGTGTGTGTGTGGTGTGTGTGTGCGTGTGTGTGTGTGTGAGAGAGAGAGAGAAAGAGAGTGAGAGAAAGAGATATGCCAGCTTATTTGCATTCCTGATGGGGGTAAGCCCTCCATCTGCCCCAAACCTCAGGTTCAAGTCTTCAATTCCTGATGTCATCCTGGAAAGGAGGCTTCTAAGCCCTGAGTTTAATAGCATTTTCATTTCCTGAGCCCATAAGTTTAGAAGTGCCTGAAAGAGGCCCAGCATTTCAGGGTGCCTTCCTTCGGGGCCCCACACCTTCACTTCCTCTCTGCCTTAGAGGGAGACCTTTATTCCAAGGCAGAAAAGGAGACAAGCACTAGAATCCTACTGTGTTGCCTTAATCAGCAGGGAGTCCTGGTAGAGGTCACTGCCCTCTCCTCTCAGGGTCCTCCTTCCCCTGCATCTTGGGTTCCAGGCATCCCAGGTCATGCTGCAGAGCTCTCTCCTGCTTTCAGGCTCCCAGGCTTCAGCTCATGCAGTTTCCTTTGCCTAGAATGCCTTTTACGATCCCAGCTCTGCAGGAGGACAGGACTATTATTATCCCCTCTTTATGGGTGGGAAAACTGAGACCCAGAAAAGGGAAGCATCTTACCTGAAAGCATTCAGCTGCTAAGTGCCAACACTGAGGTTTGAGCAGAGATCCACGTGACTCTCTTATGGCTTTTCTGCTGTTCTCATCTGATGTTTCTTTGAGTGAGAGGGAAAGAGAAGTGGTGGGTCTTCGTGTTATTTCTCATTTTAACCCAGTGTGCATTAGACATATCTAATGAGATTCAGATTTTGAAGGTAAGGTTTTAGGACCAACTTATTTTCCAATAAAACTGTGAGCCATCTTTGCCTAATGTTTTTTTTGTTTTGTTTTGTTTTGTTTGTGCTACGCGGGCCTCTCACTGCTGTGAGTTCTCCCGCTGCGGAGCACAGGCTCCGGATGCGCAGGCTCAGTGGCCATGACTCACGGGCACAGCCGCTCCACGGCATGTGGGATCTTCCTGGACTGGGGCACGAACCCGTGTCCCCTGCATTGGCAGGCGGACTCTCAACCACTGCGCCACCAGGGAAGCCCTGCCTAATGTTTTTGACCCAGGACAGTAATGAGTAATTAGCACAGTTAACATTTATAAAGGCCTCACTATGTACCAGGCCCAGTTCCATGAATTCATATTAGTCCTTGCAACAACTACGCAGGAAGGACTCTTATTATCCTTCATTTTACAGATGGGGAAATCGAGGCACAGAGAGGTAATGTGACTTTCTCAGGGTCCCGCAGTTAGTAAGTGGCAGAGCCAGGATTCAAGCCCACGCATACTGGTCCAGCAGCCAGGCCCCTAACCACTGCACAACCCAACCTTTCCCAAGCCAGTGAATTAGGCTTGCTGGTGGGTTGGAAGCTCCCCCTCTTAATGGCATCACTCAGTTCCCCATTTGGGGCTGCTGCGTATTGGCAACTTTCTCCCCCTGCTCAGGTGATGAAGGCAGACCTCCTCCCAGAATGCCCACTCTACAAACCCAGCCAGCACTTCAGAATTCTTCCAGCTAAGTCCAGCTCTTCCATAAGTAGGGCTCAGGCAGTGGAGTCTGTATGTATGATACAGATATATCCTGTTACTTGAACCTTTTCCCCAAGCAAAAGTCCAGGAGAGAGGATCCCAAAACAAACTGTGAAGGAAGCAAATATGTCTTCTGGAGGATGGGGAGTGGGTGGCCTGACGTACCCAATGAAGTGACATCTCATTGAGCTCCCCCTGTGTTTGGTGTTTGCGGGCAGTGCTGTGGCACATGCATCATGTATGGGTGCCCTTTAGAACCAGCCCTCCCTCACCTGTGACCCTGGCCCTTCAATCACATCCCCATGTAGCTATAGCCATGGCCTTGACCTCCCTGACTTTCCTATTATCAACCTCGTCCTCCAAAGAAGCTGCCAGATTATGTGTCTCCATGGACACTTGTCACTGGAATCTACCCGGAAAGACATGTTGGTGGACACAGGCCCAAGGATGCCTAGCCCACGGCTTCACAGCTGGAAGGAGCTTCGGTAGAGGGTAGACTGGCTTTGCTGGGTCTCCAGTTTTGAGGTTACTGAAGTCAGGACAGTGTTGGGCCTGAGCGCTACATCTCATGTCACTGATGCTGCGTTCCCCTCTCCATCCCTCTCGTGGCAGCTTTGACTTTTTCTTTTTTTTTTTGACCACGCCGCGCACCTTGTGGGACCTGGGACCTTAGTTCACCAACCAAGGATCGAACCCAGGCCCTCGGCAGTGAGAGCATGGAGTCCTAACCACTGGACGGCCAAGGAATTCCCAGCTTTGACCCTTCTGAGAATGATTTGTGGCAAGAAAGAAAAGTGCATTCTTTCCTCATGCAGAACCAGGTGTAAACAAAGTCATGAACTTGGCCATTTGTCTTTGTTCGTGTTGCAGTTCTCAACCTTCTACCCCTGTCTCTGTAGGATTTTTCATGCAATCAGTGCTTTTCTACTAAGTGGCCCGTTTCTCCCGTGGGGTCAGGAGCCAGGCTCCATACAGCTGCCTGGGCATCCTGGAACATTTCAGCCATGGGACCTTGGCTCCCACCCTTGTGCCCGCAGTGTCTTGTCTCTGGCACTGCCAAGTACAGCCCCTGCCCTTGCCGCTTCAGTGCACACCAGCCCTAATTTCATCCAGCAGCACCGCACTTTCCTGCCCGAGGACTTTCTCTGGCAGCCAGAGTCCACTTCCTGCGGGCAGGCAGGAAGTGCTGGGGAATTGACACGGACCAGGAACAACACTCAGTCAACACCTAGGAGAGCCCTCTGTTCACAGGTGGTGTGTATCTTTCACTGGTTACTGGATTTCTCTGCTGGGGGGGGGGTGGTTGAGATTAAGCTGCAACTGCCCACAGTGATCTGTGCAGCTAAACTCCTTCTCTCCCTGGTTACTTCCCCACCCTCCTGCCAGTATTTCCTGGGATTATCTCCAAAATAAACTACTTTGCTTGAATACTTGTCTCAGATTCAGGAGAACCCAAACTATGACACTCCCGAATGAGTAAACCTTCTCCCAGGGCTCCACCCTCGATGACTTCAGCCCTTGGAATCTTCCTTGACTCTGTTCTTTGGCTGGACCACCCAGGCAAGTACCATGTCCACTCCTCCTTCCTTCCCTCACCACTCATATTGGCACACCAGCTTCCTAACTGGCCTCCTTGCCCTGGACTCCTCGATCTGGTTCTTCCTGCATCGGGGGAGAGAGCAGAACCTTCATGCCTTAGACAGTGGGTGACTCCCCCTCCCTGTGAGGCCCCTAGGGAGGGCAAGGTGCAGGGGTGGGCCCTCATGTATGTCCTTGGGTGGTATGCTGGAGCGGGTGTTTGTGAATCACGGTCATTGTGGATGTAATTAGTTGAGATGAGGTCATACTTGAGTAGGGTGGGCTCCTATTCCAATATGATTAGTGTCTTTATAAGAAGAAAAGAGAGAAACACAGAGAGGGAAGACGGTCATATGATGACAGAGACAGAGATTGGAGGGATGCATCTACAAGTCAAGGAATGCCAAAGATTGCCGGCAGCTACCAGAAGCTGCAAGAGACAAGGAAGGATCCTTCCTTACAGGTTGTGGAGGGAGCCTGGCCCTGTTGACCCCTTGATTTCAGACTCTAGCTTTCAGAACTGTGAGACAATACACTTCTGTTGTTTTAAGATACCCAGTTTATGGTACTTCGTTACAGCAGCCCTAGGGATCTAATGCAGTGTCCTCATCCTTTTCTCTCTTCGTAGACTGTTCAAAGGTGCTGGGTTCCACAGAGCTCTCTGGAGATGTGCAGCACGTCCAACCAGCCGACCAACCAACCACTAAGCTGTTTTTGCAAAGCTGTGACCAGCTTGGTAACATATCGCTTTATATTTGCTCTTTCTCTTTCCTTACCTGTGGTGGGCAGCCTCTGAGATGGCCCCCATTGATGCTCATCTCCTGGTATTCACCCCTTGGTAATCCCCTCCCTCTGAGTATGGGCTGGACATTATGGCTTACTTCTAATGAACACAGTACCACGGAAATGATGGGGTACCACATCTAAGATTAGGTTACAGAGAGATGGTGGCTTACATAATGTTTCCCTCTCTACCTAAAGGAAGTCAGCGGCATCTCTGTGGAGAAGCCCACGCAGTAAGGAACTGACATCTCCAGCCAACAGTCAGTGTGGACCCGAAGACCTGCCAACAGACACACGAGTGAGCTTGAAAGCAGATCCCCAGCTAAGCCTTGAGATGACCGCAGCCCCGGCCAACATCTTAATTGTAGCCTGTGTGAGCTCTGAACAAGGGGCACCCAGCTAAAGCAGAGCCAGACTCCTGGTCCACAGGAACTATTAGATAATAGATGTATAGTTGCTAAGGTTTGGGGTAATTTGTCACGCAGCAGTTGTTGACTGATACACTATCTCACTTCCCTTTGCTCCTCACTCTTACTTCCCTTGAACTAGAACCCCCATAAAGCTTTAGCAAATCAACTTGTCTTTGGCCTTTTTTCCTGGGGAAGATGCCCCCAAATTCCAGTCTCAGTGACCTCCATGTTGCACCAGAGAAACAGAACATCGTTTTCAAAGTCCAAAGCAATCATTCCTAAATACGCACCAATGTCCTACCAATTTCTCCCAACTGGGGCTTCTGCTTTAGGCTATTTAGGTCTAACAAACTTGTCCCATGAATGTGATGGGTTTTTCACACCAGTTCTGCCCACATGTGACGTTGCTGGGCCCTCATGGCTCCCCGAGGCAGCCCACAGCATCCCCACGGAGAGTCATGAAACCAAACTCGGCTAGAAACTGGAGTTACCCCATTCTGGATCCTCCCACCCATCTGCAACTTTTGTTCCATCATATGACTAAGATGACTTCTTTCCAGTGATAAGGAAATAAAACCTTTTGATTTTTCAGCTACTGGGAGAGGTGGAGGTGGAGGGTGGGCCTGGTCTTCTGTACCTTTTGCTTTTCTTCTCTCTCACTCCCACAGGCTGGCTTCTAAACATCCCCTTAAATATTAACTCCTCCACACATACCCCCCGAAGTGCAACAAGGGCACGAAGATGAAGAGAAACTGTACGTCAAGGCATTTTCCATTTCAGGGACAAGTCAAAGGCTTTAAGAGGGTTGGGCGGTAAGTGTGTTTGGGGATTATCTGTTTGCCCTGGGCCCTGTTAGTGCAGGGGGTGGTGCTGGTCCTATACAAAGTCAGGGCAATAAACCTAAGTATTCTTTTTTTTGCCACCCATCTTCCACAAAAACCCCAAAACAATAGAAGAAACTCAACAAATGACACTCGTGCCCCACTCCAGTTTCACTCTGGAAGACAAAATGTAACTTTAATAAAAGGAGCTGGGAAAATTCTGAAATTCTCCTTCTGGAACCTTGGACGGGATTTCCACTTTTCCTTGGGCCACCAACAGACTTCAGAAGTGGCTCAGGATGCAGGAACCGCATCAGCCCCCAGAGGCCAAGCCGTGGCAGAGGCCACCTGCCACGACGCCCTTCCGGAAGTCTTGCCTGCATCAAAGGTCTGTCTCAAAGGGTATCTCCAGGAGACAGGCTGTGTGACGCACGCAGCACGGAGCATCAGTTCCCCCAGGGTGACTGCTCACTGAATTCTCTTTGCTAATAATAACACTGCCACCCCAGCTATTAAACTGTGAGCACATTCCAGAGACTCTTCAGGATAGAGCGGTTCTTTGCCCCCAGCGCTCCTACTCAGAATTGCGCTCATTTCAGATTTCAAGTTGAGTTTGGCCAACCCAAATCTTTTCTCCTTTAGAATAAACCCCCCCCCCCCAAACACCTCTCATGACCCCTGGCCACGTAATGCCCGGATTTCCTGCCTTTTCACTGCGTAACAGCCTCTCTCTCTGATCAGCCCAGGAGTGAGCACAGTCGGGGGAGGGTCCAGCCGGGACAGAGCTGTCATTCCACCCACATTTCCTGAGCTTCTACGGGGTAGATTGAAACACGTTAGGTGTGTAAATAGGTCATGGGGCTTGGATGTGGTGCTTTCCTGAGATAGTCCGCATACTTGCAGACTTGCCAAGCACGCAAAGCTCTAGTCCCAGGGCAGGGGGAAGGCGAGGAGGTGCTCAGAGGCAACCTGAGAGGCTGGGATTAGGGTGGTGTTTAATCAGGAACTGAGACTAAAGGGCTTGTTAAGGAACCTTCGTGCAAAGAAGCAGCGGGATCTGGTAAGTGGGTGGAGAGTACAGGCGTTGGCGTCAGACTTGGGGTCCGAGTCCTGGTTCTGCCGAGTGACATGGGGCAAGTGACAGATGCTCTCAGTCTCAGTTCTGTCCCTCTATGAATGGGGACAATACTACCCACCTTCTGGGGCTGGTGATGAAAAGGAAAGAATCCGTATAAAGCTCTTAGCACGGTGCCCGGCACATTCCAACCAACCAGTAAGGACAACCATTGTGAACATTGTGCAATTATATAGCAATTCACACTTCAAACTACGTTCACATATTAATAGCTCTTATGAGCCTCACAGATGAGGAGAATAAGGCCCCAAAGATGTATGCAGTTTGGCTTGTTTGGGGCTGCAATGCAGGGCTCTCATCCCTTCAAGTGTAGTGTTTCCCCCGGATACGTTACATTGAAGAGTGTAGAGCGTTAAGTCCAGTGCTTAGTAAGTGGAGGCCACTCATTACATGTGGACAGGCTCGCTGCCTGGTACTTCTCTTTTGGGGACCAGGAAAATGGCGGCTTCAGTGGCTCATCCCTTGCCTGGCCTTGGAGAAGGACATGGGAGGCATTAAGGGAAATTCCACGGGCCACAGCTGCATCCCACCTCGCTCCAGCAGCCAACTTCTCCAGGGGAGCTTTCCCGGCGAGATGTGAGGCATTACAAGCTTCAAACCCAGAGTCTGAGAAGCAGCAAACTTCTATAAATGAAAATGCTGGTATCCTCTTAGCGCCGATCTCCCCCAGCGCCTTGGGGGGAGCCGTGCGGTGAAGGGGGCGAGCTCTGCAGAGGAATGATTGCGTTCCCAAAACTTTTCTTGTGTTTCTATTTGGGAGTGGAGTTCTTGGGACAATTTGTCACATTTGGTTCTGACTTAGTATGCTAAAAAATAACTCCCTCTTCACCTGACCACTGAGAGTGACAGCCAGGTGTCAGGACAGCCCTGTGGAGGGAGAGGTCTGCCCTCGCCGCCGATGAGTCAGGTTCGAGGCCAGCTCGAGCATCTGGACTAATTTGTCCTGAGCTGAGCTGCCGGCTGCCTGCCATTTCCTCCCCTCCCGCCCTTATTTGGAGTCCCTGACAGCTGAGCCGCAAACCAACGGGGGAGCTGGGCGCCAGCCAACCGCCACCCTCTGCTTCCCCGCATGGGTCCGGCTGCTGATGAGAAAGAAGCCTGAGGCATCGCTGTGAGATAACCAAGGACTCTTTTTTGCTCTTCTCACACCTTTGAAGTGGGAACCTCTTGAGGCAAATCAACAAGAATGTGGCTCCTGCAACTGGGGGTCCCGGCTCGTTGGAGCTGCTCAAGGCGGAGGGGCTGTGACGAGCCGGCTGGACTGATAACTTTAAAAGGGCATCTTCTGCTGGCTCCTCGCTCAGCTGCTTTATCGCTGCAAGTGACAGAATGGGGAGGGTTCCGTCCCTCTTGTGCTCTCAGAGAGCCAAGGGGCTATAAAAAGAGGAGGCTCAGGGCAGCTGGGAGACGGAGACGGAGGAAGGCCACGGGTGGGAAAGCAGAGAGGAGAGAGAAGAGTCAGCAAGCACCAGACCACCCCTTGACCGACGCCAGCATGGGCTCCGCCACCATCGCCGCGAGCTTCCTCCTCTTTCTGGCGTTTCAGCTCCCAGGGCAAACCGGAGCGAACCCCGTGTATGGCTCTGTGTCCAACGCAGACCTGATGGATTTCAAGGTAGGGCCAGGAAAGGGGCACGGTCTGGGATGAGGGGGCTTTGTGACGCTGTGCCAAGCAGTGAGACGTCTCCCTTTCCCTGTTTTCCTTTTGTAAAGAACTTGCTGGACCATTTGGAGGACAAGATGCCTTTAGAAGATGAGGCTATGCCCCAACAAGTACTAAGCGAGCAGAATGAGGAAGCTGGGGTCCCTCTCAGCCCCCTTTCTGAGGTGCCTCCCTGGACCGGGGAGGTCCACCCAGCCCAGAGAGATGGGGGTGCCCTTGGGCGTGGCCCCTGGGAACCCTCCGATAGATCTGCCCTCCTGAACAGCAAGCTGAGGGCGCTGCTCGCTGCCCCTCGGAGCCTGCGGAGGTCCAGCTGCTTCGGGGGAAGGATGGACAGGATTGGAGCCCAGAGCGGGCTGGGCTGCAACAGCTTCCGGGTAAGAGGAACTGCGGATGGAAATGGGTTGGGCGGGAAGGAAATTGTGGTTTTGTTGAGGTCCAAACCTTGTGAAAGAATACCACCAGGGGACGCCTTCAGCAGGAAAGGGAACAGCACAGAAGCTTACTCCCTTTGAAATTTCTGTCCCAACTGGGTAGGTGCCCCATGAGTCTCAGAACCATGATACCATCCTCAGCTACAGTCTGCTGAGAAAATGCTAAGAGGAAAAGAAGTTACTGCTAGGAGCACCGGGAACTTAATATGTTCACGGGGCCAAGTCACCTGCGTACTGCTGATTGGCAGTTCATGGCCCTCGAGGAACTGTCAG
Organism: Lagenorhynchus albirostris; assembly: GCF_949774975.1. Lineage (NCBI taxonomy): Eukaryota > Metazoa > Chordata > Mammalia > Artiodactyla > Delphinidae > Lagenorhynchus > Lagenorhynchus albirostris. The sequence continues at coordinate 177,165,693 of NC_083096.1, forward strand.
ATCCCGAAGGATCGGAGTTTACCAGGATTGACTTTTACTAGCTTCTAATGGGCAATTTGTTTACCAGTTCGTGGAACTCAGAGGGTCGTCAAGCTGGAGCGGGGGCTGGTGGGAAGGGAGAACGGTCCTATGAAACTGACTTTCTCCAGTGGAGGCAGGTCACCAAGTCAAACATGTCTCTGCTCTCTTTGTAGTACCGAAGATAACGGCCAGGGAGGAAAAGGCGGGCCAGGCCCCCGGCAGACTTCAAGAGACCCTCACCCCCTGGGATCTCTCATTCAACTTTGTCCCATCTCGTTGCCATCAGGTTGAGTTGTGACGAGTGTCCTATTCAAGCATCAGCCTCCTGTCAACATTTCTCACATTTTATGCTAAATGTAGATAAAGTGGTTTAGTTGTGGCTTCTCCACTTCTCCCACCCATGCGTTAAATTTTAATCACCTGTTACTGACATCGGTTTGAAAATGAATAAACTTCAGCACCACGGACAGAAGCTGGAGGCTTGGTGTGATTTCTTTCATTTCCTGGGCAAGGGAGTTCAGCCTGATAGTCCTTGTCATTTTACCTTTCGTCAAAGAGAATAATGCTCAGTTCTTTTCTTCCTCCTTTTTTAAAAAAATAACAAACTTATTTTGGGGAGCAGTTAGAGGTTCACAGCAAAATTGAACAGGAAGTAGAGATTTCCCACATATCCCTGTCCGTCCCACATGTACATCCTCCTCCATTATCAACATCCCTGCCAGAGTGGGACATTTGTTACCATGGATGAACCTGCAATGACACATCATGATCACTTAACGTCCATAGTTCACATCGAGTTCACTCTTGGTGGTGTACATTCTATGGGTTTGGACAACTTCGGCTTCCTTTCATTTCTCCCTCCGTGAGCACGGGGTGTGTGTGTGTGTGTGTGTGTGTGTGTGTGTGTGTGTGTGTGTGTGTGTGTGTGTGTGTGTGTGTGTAGGGGTCGGGTCTCAAACCACAGCTCTCAACTTGTTCTCACTCATACTGCAGCCTCACCATGGATCCTGAAAAAGCCCCTGGAGACCAAAAGGGCATTTATCTTTATATTCAGATTTGCTCACATTCAGGGCACTTATTTATTGAAAAGAAAACTTACGAACATCTGGGCTTTTCTTCTGGTTACATCGAACGTAGCTTGTACTCAATATGACACTTTTTGTACACTTAGTGTTTTTTCGTTACTGTTATTATTTTTTAGAGGCACATATGTAAAATAAGGGCACTAACTCTTCTCTGACACCTTTTGAGAGGTAGTACGCCAGCTGAGTGAATTGCACTTTTAATCTGAAGAAGAGTAGGCAGGATATTTGGGTTTAAAAGCTGAGCAAAGTGAAGAAAGAAAATGTTTGCTGTGCTGACAAACTCCACGTTTATGTGACTTTTGGGCACTAAATTTAAAAATTAGCCATTGGCTTTCCTAAATTCAGGTCCAAGGTGTTTGGACTTGTAGGTTTTACTAAGGTGGGAGCCACTGGAGAAGTTCTTTTGTATCTGCTTCTGAAAAGGGTGCTGCCCAAAGCAGAAAGTACCAGGCCCTGAGTTCACCTGCAACATGAAGCAGGGCTCTGACCAATTTCCCCAGCCGTTACCCCCTGACACCACACTCTCCGAATCAGATTCTACGACACTCCTCCGACAACCCTCCACCTTTGCTTCCCCACGCCCTTATTCACGCTGTTCCTTCCACCTAGAATGCCCTCTATCCAGAGCCCTTGAGACCGTTTTGCTCATTTCTCAAGGCTCATTGAGAATGCCACTTCTTCCCTGAAGCCTTCCCTGACACCACATGTCCAGGACAAATGAAGCTCTTCACTGGCAGCATTTTATAACTATCGTATAGCTATTATCATAGACCACAATTTGTCTTGGTATGCAACTGCGTCTGTGTCCCTGAACTGCAAGCTCCTGGAGGGTCAATGCCCCTTCAGCAGCCCCTGCAGCACGTGGCACTTTGGGTGCTCTATAAATGTCTGTCAAATTCTCTTGGTCTGGTACAGAAATTGAGAAAAGAGGAAATAAATTAGCAACGTGCTCCTTGTAGAGGGAAGGGGAGGCCAGGAGTGAATTGATGGTTAGAGAGGGAGGTGGGGAAAGAACAGTAAGGTAACCACTTCTCATAAAGATGTTCCTTACGTGGACTCTGAACGCAGAGGGTGGAAAGCCAAGAACAGAGGACTAACAAGGACCAGGAGGGTGGAGAGCAAGGAAGAAGGGTCTGTCCAAAGCCGGCTCCTGAGGTCCGGCACTGGGGGAGTGGGAGCTGCTGAGAGGAGAGGAGTGGGGACCTGGGCTCACTGCCAAGGTGTCGCAGTGACACAGCGGGTGCTCGCCAGTGGAATTCACCGAACGTGCCAAATACCGTAACGCACAAGAGACGCCCCTGGAACTTAGAGGACCCTCGGGGATGGGTGGACGGGGGGTGGGGTGGGGGTGGGGGTGGGCGGAAGGGGGGATGGGCGGAGGGACCTGAGCCGACTGAGACCATTTGCCACTGTGGAGCGGCAATGCGAGGCAGGACAACTGGAGACCAAGAACATCACGTTTCCAGCGAAATAAAATGTGAGCAAAGAGCCATGGCAGGTGGCAGTGACGGAAGCTCTGCAAGGGCTAAACATCCTCAGGCCCAGCACCAGGTCCATTTGTTCTGGTTGGACATCGGGGAAAGCTGCCTGTGGGGCAGCCTCCTAAACGCAACACCAACAGGAACCGAATGGCTTCTCCACCGACTGCTGCGGGAAGGAAAGGCTGGAAGGACAGGTGGCTTTATAGGAGGAAACGACCTGTAAACCAGGCCCAACAGCATCGATGTGAAGGGGGAACAGGAGACGGGGAACACCGGTGGTTTTTGCTAAGATCTTCAGGACTAAACTGGTTCTTATACTAAGGTGGTAAGTGGCCCCCTGCGGATGAAGAGTTCTGCTGGGAGAGCTACAGAAAAAGACCCGAGACTATAAACCCCTTCCCCAGCTGTGCAACTTTTACATATTAGAGAGAGAGAGGGAGTGAAATGAAAACCAAGTATGTACCACTCTAAAGAAAGTGCACGGTGGAGACAGGAGGATGATGGAGATGAAGACATTTTATTCTGACATGTTACAGTTATAGTGAGAACTTCCACGTTCCAAGAGTTCAAATAAGAATAGAATTTTACAAATTAAAAAAAATACAATTTATATACACAGTAGAATTAGCTAACATTACCACATAAACAAACAGTGCAAACAGAAAGGAAGCTGCTACTGTTGAAGTGACCAAGCTCCACGAGCCGTGGGGCAATACTGCACATCAACACTGCAGGCCTGGGAGGGCGCTGCTGGCCTTTCCGGAGGCTTTCTTGCCCCCCCCCCGGGCCGTGTCAGTGCGTGATTTTGCATCAGAAATGTCATATGGTCAGCTGGGTCAAGTATACAAGTGTCCATTCCTGTCCGGACTGTTAGTTAAACAAGGTCACAAGCAAATCGTCCCCCAGAGCACAAAGGTCCCCCAGTCGGGTGGGGACTCTTGGCCCCCTCCCCCATCACCTCGGCCAGGGAAACAGGAAACCATCTCTAGCCAACCCCAGCCCCAGCCCCCTGAGGGTTTCTGTTTATCCAGGTGCCAGGTTCACTGGGAGGTGATCAGGCTGGCAACAGGTGGGATATTGAGATGCAGATTTCTAACTAACAGAAATCAAAGGAGGGAGGCTTACAGTTATTTTGTTACAAGTGGAGCCCCGCTTGTCTATGGGCTTGTCTGGAAAGGGCAAGATGCCAGGAGAGGACACGAAATAACCTGCCTTCCCAGAGGGGCTGGGTTTGGGTCCTCCTTGGTGGCCGTCCAGTCCGTTCTGGGGGAGGGAGGCGTTTGCTCTCTGCCGTCTATCTCTGGGCTACACTGAAGGGAACAAAATATCTGGTGACTTAAACACGACGTGATGTGCAGGAGGCATAAATCCCGACACCACTCACCCAGGGTGTCCAGGAGGCCAGCAGCCTGCGACCCCGCCCTCTGGAGGTGGGAGATCCTCAAGCAGGACCTCAGTGCTACCAATTTCAGGAGAGGAAAGGAGAGGGAAGAGGAAAGCAGGTTCCTGGTATGGGCGGTCATGCCACTCGCCTGACTTAGGCATTGGTTTGCTTCTCAATAAAAGAAATAATGCGGTCAAGTTCCAAATGCTGCCTTAAAATACTGGCAGCTGGTTGAACGCAATCACATTTAGAAGGGCTTGCCCTCTGGTCCTTGTAATTTCCCGAACTACTTACTGGGAGTTTCATCTGTGTTTCATAAGTCAAGTGCACCCAAGAAGTTGAAAATTTTATAGGTCGAAGTAATCGTGGTCAGAGATTAAGAAAATGGAGGAATGGAGGGGCCAGAGTCATTGGCAATGATGCTGACGCAGCCCCCCCCCCCCCCCCCCGCGTAGGTGGAGTTGTTCCCTAGAGTGTGTGGAGCGCAAGACCTGAGCCAGCAAAGCCGGGCGGACACCCACTCCCCAGGCTTAAAGGCGGCAACAGAAGTCGGGAGGCTGAGGGGAGAGAACTGTGTTGCTGAGGCCTGGCACTGACGTCCTCAGGCAAATTCCATGATTAAAAAACAAACAAACAAACAACTAACGTAATGCAAATGAATGCCACCTTGACCCTCAGAGCACACCTGCCACATGGTTGCACGATGGGCCTAAGATGTTGCTAAACGTGTAGAGAGAGCACAAGAGGAAAGTAAGCGCAAATGCCTTTGGGTGCCTGTTCAGAGAGGACCAACCAGCCCAAAGGGAAACTAAGTCACTGAAAGGGAGGGAGGCTTCCTCCGCTTGATGTTAAAACCCCGGGGCACGTGCTGGCAGGAGCCACCTCCCTCTCCCCGCTGTTAACCCCTCCTGAAGTTTCCACTGCTGAGCCGCTCGGTAGGCTGCGGATGGCCAGCAGGAGGCCAGTGAGAAGTGCTCGCGAAGGGCAGACACCCTCTTCCTCGAATAAACATCTGCTGTACTGTCACACTCTGGCTTTTTAAGCCACATCGTGCACCTGGCTCAGGATTCACTCCTTTCCATCTTCTGAACAACGGCACCATTGCCCAGAGTCAAGTGAAGCAGCTTTATCTAGGGGTGCCCTGCTTTTAGGAGTGATGCCAAGATCCTCTGCGCTGGGGTTGCTTCACCAGGAAGATGCAGGTAAAACGTAAGGAAAGTTTAGTAATTCCATGGAGAAGAAAAGGACCAGGGTAAAAACGTGGCACTCGGAGACCACGGGTAATTTGGAAAATGGAGAGGAAGCGGAAATGCTGAAACCTAGGGCAGATGTGAATCTAACCCTACCGTCAGTTACTGTTCAGGAACTATTAGCGGGGTTTGAATGCTTTGTGCTTCTAGGGCTCTAGATTCACAGCACAGCGGCGAGACCAGAGCACCAGCTCACACCCAGAAGGAGAACCTCCCTCAAAATGAACTGCTGAAGATGTCAACTTAAGAGTCCCAGTGAAGGCGGGCCTCCCCGAAACAGGCGTAGTTTCCTCAGGGCCCAATTCCTCAATTTAGTAATTGACTGAATTCTGCAACTGGCATTCCACCCAGTGTTTGCCTCGGTCAAGGTCCCTCCCATGATGGTTTAAGGCAACAGCTGGGTTCCCTAGGAAAGGAGCAAAGAGGTGGTGGGGAACCTGCTCCGAGGCCCCCGCCAGTGGGCGAGGCCTGACTTCCCTTCCGGTCCTGGTGCTGGCGGGGAGGAGGGGCTGCGGCCTGTGGCAGCACTGGACGGGGGCGCGCAGGGGGCAGGAAACGGGAAGACACTGGCTGAGGTCACACAGGTCCAGACCCTGATGGCTTGGCACCACCCCCAGGAGCTCTGACGGCAAAGTGTTCGATGATCGCAGGCTTTCCAAGCCAGCGGGCGACTGGGAATCTTCCTGGCCAGCCGTGGCGGCGGAGCCCGAGCTGCAGCTCCCGGAGGACGGGCTGGCGCGTGGCGGCGAGGCCGAGCCGGGCCGTCACAGGGTCTGGTAGTGCTGCCGCAGCCGTGCCTGCAGAAACTCACGCGTCAGGTTGTGCCGTGTGATGACCCCAACGATCTAGGACGAAGCAAAAACAGACCCAAGTCACCTGCAGAGTGAACCCCACTGGGACGAGAACGTGAGGGACAGGAGTGGACAGAGCTTGCCCGGCCCGTCTCAATAAACGGCAGGGCCAGAATCAGGTCCTGGAAGGACGGGGACAGGCCTGACAACGTGATCAAGACACTCATTTCAAAGGCCACCTAGGGCTTCTCTGGTGGCCCAGTGGTTGAGAGTCTGCCTGCCAATGCAGGGGACACGGGTTCGTGCCTCGGTCCGGGAAGATCCCACATGCCGCGGAGCGGCTGGGCCCGTGAGCCATGGCCGCTGAGCCTGCGCGTCTGGAGCCTGTGCTCCGCAACGGGAGAGGCCGCGACAGTGAGAGGCCCCGCGCACCACGATGAAGAGTGGCCCCGGCTCGCCACCACTACAGAAAGCCCTCTCACAGAAATGAAGACCCAACACACCCAAAAATAAATAAATTTATTTTTTAAAAAAAGGCCACCTAATTTCTAGATGGGAACAAGATAAAGACACAACTCGCGATCGCAAGCTGGAGGCCAGTGGGATGAATTCAGCTCCCAACGGTTTCAGGTGGGCCGGCTAGAATCTGAATGTGAATGTCTTTTTAAACAGGGCCCACGCTCTCTAGCTTCTCAGCCACCACACGCAGCCTGCTAGGTGCGCCTGTGCAAGACGCAGAGCCCAGGGAAGGCTTCGGAGCGGCGGTGACCCCTTCTCCAGCTCAGAAATACCATCTTTCAGAGCTACCTGGGATTTATAATAACACATATTTGGACTTTGTCCTAGTTCCTGGCACAAAGCTCTCAAAACCCTTGGCACTTCCTAAGTGATGAGTAATAAGGGTGCCTTATTATTCCTAACAAGCCCCTTTCAACCACCCCAGCGTTTATGTTAACGAAGTAACTTTTAGAAAGCCCTTTAAGGATGGAGGCTGGTTTCCCAGGGAACCAAGTGGGTGACTAGAAGATTGGAACTTTCATTCCCACCACCCCCTCGCTGTGGGAGGGGAGGGCTGGAGGTTGAATCGAGCACCAATGGCCAATGATGTAATCAATCATGCCTACGTCATGAAGCCTCTATTAAAATCCCTGAGCTACAGGGTCTGGAGAACGTCCAGGCTGGTGAACACGTAAGGTGCTAGGTGGTACCAGAGAGGATGCAGAGCTGGGCACCCCTTCCCCATCCCACATTCCTTGCCCGGTGTATCTCCTCCATCCAGCCGTTCCGGGGTTACTAAATTATTGTTTACTATAAAAGGATATAAGTAACTGTTTTCCGGAGTTCTGTGAGCAGGGGGTCATGGGAACCTCCTATTTACAGCCAGTCACTCAGGAGCACAGGTGACAACCTGGACTTTCCGTTGATAACTGAAGTGGGGGGGAAGGCAGATGTGATGAACAGTCTTGTGGAGCTGAGCCCTCAATCCGAGGGACCCGACGCCGCCCCCAGCAGACAGCGCCAGGGCCGAGTTGAGTTTAGGACGCCCAGCTGGTACCCAGAGAACCAGAGAACTGCTTTGTGTGGGGAACACCCGGCCTCCTCCGCCAAGCCAGTGACAGACGCACAGCAGAGCATGAGAGTCCAGAGAACCAGAGTCTTCCCTAAACGGGTATTTTCCACAGCCATCGCAGTGACTCACAGCTGTCACTGAGGTTGGCGTCCCACACCATAAACTGCGTTAGAACTGTCAGCGCGGCTGTGTTTCAAGGAACACGATTTGACTCCCTGCCACTAAATCCGCGTAAGGACACGCCGTGCCGTCAGAGGGCCTGCTGTGGCCCTCACTTTGGAGAGGCGTCACTTCTTGGAGGGCAACGAGGTGACACCCACCGAAAGCCTCAAACAGGTGACCGTTAATGGTGAAATTTAACTAGATATTGCACAACAGAGGACAACTGAATGAGAGACCGGACTGCCACGCGACGGAATGCTCCCGAGCTGTCAAAGTATCCCAAGTGAACACTTTCTGCTGTGGAAAGTCATTTCCTATAGATTAACTGAAAAATTAAGGTATTAAACAGGATAAATAGTGTTAACATCTTCACTAAACCTTGACATATAAAACCTCTATGTCTAGACACAGAGGAAAAAAACAAGATATACTTTGAAAAGTTAACATGGCTGCCTCTACAGAGATCAGGGTTTGGCATTTCTTTTTCCTGCCTATCTATATTTTCAGATTTTCCTACAAACACCAATGTTTGTGGAATAAGAAAAACAATGGAGTTCTAAGAAAGAGAAAACAATGGGAAAATCTGTAGCAATAATTACTAGGTATTTTACTTTTCAAAACTCTCCAAGTATTTTGTCTGAAACTCCCTCATTTACTGCTACAAATTCCCATAACAGGGGGGGAACTGACCCCCTCCTCAAGGAGGCGCCATCAGGTCAAGGGTGAAGAGGAAGGTTTCAGGACAGACAAGGCCCTAAGCGCTTCTGGGCCTCAGAGGGAAGACCAGTGAGACGCTGGCGACATCTGCCGGCCACACAGGAGACGGCGTAGAAGAAACACCCCGGAGGCAAAGGGGAAGGTTCCCGAAGCTACCGCAGTCTCCCCCTCCACCCCTGGGCCCCTCACCCCCGGTGGGGAGCCACAGAGCAGGTCGGGTCTGAGAAGCCTCCCTGCGGGATTCTGCTGCTCCTTCCTGGGTGAGAGGCCCCGCCTCCCCAGCAGCACTGCCCTTAGAGGGTCCCTTCCAGAAGATGCGGCCACAGGCACACGGCCCTTACGCGCCCTTACGCGCCCTTACGCTCACCTCTCCCACCGCATTCACCACGGGCAAGTGCCGCAGGCCCATCGTTCTGAACAGGTTGAAAACTTGGGAGACGTGGGTGTTGGGGGAAACAGTGAAGGGCGCGGGGTTCATGTACGGGGTGACGTCCTGCAGAGGAGACAACACAGGGGACCTGTGGCCTGTCCTGCCCGGCCAGGATCAGATGCCAACCGTGCAGACGAGCAGCGGTCCACGCAAGACAGGCCCTCGGCCTCCGTGCCTGCCCCCGTCCCCAAGGGAAGCCCGTCTCACCACGATCATGCGCGGGTTCAGCAGGGTCAGGTCCAGGTCGTGGATGTCAGGGTACCGCGGGTAATCCTCGGCCATCTCAGCGTAGGAGAGGCGCGGCTGGCTGGCACTCTGCAACCCCAACCAAGACAGTCCTCGCACCGAACGCAGCAACTGGCAGGGTCACCTTTAGAGACCCCCTCCCTCTGCGTCTGAGAGCGGGGCGGGGTGGGGCAGGGGCGGGGCGGGGCCAGAGCAGGTGCTGCACAGCCAGCTCTCCGCCAATTCCCAGCTGTGTCTCCCTGGGCCAGTCCCCTAATCTCTCTGAACTTCCCTTTCATCTGTAAAGCAGACCTGAGCTATTCTCGAGAAAAGTGCTAACTAATAGTAGCTGTGTGGGGTGACTTGTGTCACCCCAAAAGATACGTCCGAGTCCTAACGCCTGGTACCTGTGAACGTGGCCTCATTGGAAACAAGCCCTTTGTGGATGGAACCAAGTTAAGATGAGGTCATCTTGGAGTAGGGTGGGCTCTAAACCCAATGACTGCTGTCCTTATGAGAGAGGAGAGGACACACAGGGAGAGAGTGGGTGACGAGGAGGCAGACGTGAGTGGGGAGCCTCCAGTCGAGGCAGGCCGAGGACCGCTGGCGCCCACCACAAACGAGGAAGGCGCCTCCGGAGGAAGCACGGCCCTGCCGACACCTGCGTCTTGTCCTGTGGCCTGAGAACTCTGAAAGGATACCCTGCTGTTGTTTGAAGTCACGCAGTTTGCGGCGACTGGAAATGGCAGCCACAGGAGACTCACACGGGAGCTTCGCGACTCCTCCTGCATTCTGAGTCTTCTGGACTTTCCCTCAGCTCTCACTGCTGCTGACCATCAGCGGGCAGCTGGGCCGCCACTACCAGCTCTCGAGCAGGGCACAGGAAGCACAGGTGCTAGTCCCTGCCCTGCCCCGCTCTCCTCCCCTTAACTCCCCTCTGCACACAGCCCTCCCCGTCCACCGGTGACTCGGGCCAGCTCTGGCGGCTCCTGTGTGCAGGCCCTGTGTAGTCTGGCCCACTTCATGCCTCCAAATTCCCTGTCCCCTGTGCTCCGCACGTGACCTTTCCCCCATTCCAGGAGAGCTGGGCCTCCCCACAGGCCACACCCCCAAGCCTGAGCCTCTCCACCCATGGCCTTTTCTGGCCTGCCCATGCGAGCTTCTCTTCTGCAGGCCAGTGAGACCATGAGTGACCTCAGCTGGCTGCCCACAGGCAAGACCCAAAGCAGGAGAGTCAGTCTGGAAACTAGTCCTCTGGGTGACTTTTTCAGGCTCCATCTGAAGGGGTCAAGTGTGTCCCAGGTCGCTATAGGGACCACTTTGAACACAGCCCACCCATGCCTGCTATCTCGACAAAAACCAAAGAGAAAAAAGAAAACTACAGGGGAATCGATGAGAAGAAGGGTATTTCTCTGGATGACACATGTAACAAAGTTCATTCACGGCAGACATTAAAGGCAGAAACTACATTAAGAGCCCACCGGCCAGAAGGACACTCAGCCCCGGGTGAGGAACTACGGGAAGAGGCGCCGGAGGGCAACTCACAGCTCTGCTCGGGCTCAGCGCAGGGACCCTGCCTGCAGCGGGGGCCACGCGGCCACACACACCGCTGCACGGCAGGTGCACGGACTGTGCTCCCGCCACCCTCGTGCCTTCCAGAATCCTGGTGGGGACAAGAAAGGAGACTCACCGACTGGCTTTCAGAATAACAAACTCCTCGGACGAGCAGGGTGACGAGCTGCGAGCGCAGGATCAGGCCGTGGAAGGTCAGTGGGCGGAAGCGCTCCTCCATGGTCCAGTCTTCGCTTGGGGACTGGTCAGGGTATAGGTTGGGGTAGGGAGTGTATCTGTTATACAGAAACCAGACGCTGCCTAGGACACCCTCAGCAGGATCACTTCCCGTCCACGTCCCCGACCCCCTCCCCCAAGCCCCCCGGACAGCCCCGGCGGGCGGGCGAGGGGCTGACGGCCCCGCAGGCGGCCACGCTCCCTCACCTCCGCTCGAGCATCTGCTGCAGGAGGTCCTCCTTCTCGCCCGGGTCCTCGGAGGTCACGTGCTCGTCGCACACGTTCCGCAGCTCGCTGGATGGGTAGGACTTCATGGACTGGCTCCGCCTGCGCTGCTCACCGGCGCGGGTGAGGATGCTGCACTTCTGTGGGTGGGAGGGGCGGCGACGACGGCCAGCTAGCGCGGGCGCGCCAGCACCCACTCAGGTGAGGATGTGGGTGACAGTGCGGGTCAAAAGCACAGGCCTATGCCGAACTGCAAGAAACCTTCACGGCGGCTCAGGGGCTTGTGATTCAAAGGAGCCTCTTGGAGCCCAAGGTTTTTGCCAGCCCAGCACCCCTACTCCTTTGATCTGGGGACAGCATCTCAATGCTCCTACGTCACGTCTTGGCGGTCCTATCAACTGACGTGCCCCCCAGCCTCCGAAGCCAAGGGTGGGCACATGACGCAAGTGAGGCAGTGGGACTCTCCCTCAGCGCAGGTGCCTCCTGGTACCTGCAGAGGGGCCACCGGCCACCTGCTCGCCCAGAGTGCACTGCTCCTGGTGCTTCAGCTTTCCTGTCCATCCTGCAGTTTCCATGGACTTTTTTCTTTCTTAAGTAGGTCAAAGTCCATTGTTGGCAACTCAGAACCCTCCCCGATACAACCTGCACCAAATACTCAAGACTGATGTTTAAAACAACAATCTATCCACGTGCTTGCTGCAGTGGGAATGAACACACGTCCTGATGGCCTAACACAGTCCTTACTCATTGCGTAGTCTATACTCACTGTCCAGTCCACACTCACTGTCGCGTGCAATGAAAAGAGTGCTGACTTTCACAAGAGCCAACCAGGGCCACCCCATCTACGGGGTGTGACAAGCACGGCATCACTGTGGGCAGCAGGGAACCACTTGTCCATCGCCCACCTCTCCTCCGGGGCCATTTCCTTTACCTTGTACTTGATGTTGTTACTGATGAGCTGGTTGCCCTTCATGAACTCCTTCTCATTGCCCCGGTTCTCCGTGACCACTGGGAAGGCGTGGTGGACAGTGGTACGCAGGATGCTGACCAGAGACTGGATGCGGGTGTGCGGGTAGACGTAGGTCAGGTTGGGCTCCATGATGTCGCTGGCTCGCAGTCTGGGGGAAGGAGGGAAGCGGTCCGCACTCGTGACAGAGTCCACGGCACCGGGAGCAAGCCATGATGGAGCTACGCTGCCTCTCCTGCACTGCCTGGACCACCTGGGCCCCTTTTCTGAACCATCTCTAGCAGTTCCTTGAACACACTCATTCCTTGGTACTTCCGTCCCCTTCACACATGCTGTTCCCGGTGCCTGGAATGCCCTTCCTTGCTCTGTCAGATGTGTGGGCCAAGACCCTCAGCTCAATATGAATGTCCCCCCTCCACAAACCTCATCCAGTTGCTCAGGGGTTTGGCCATCGCTCCTCAGCACCCCATGGCACATGCCAGTATCACCCCTGAACTGCTAATTATACTGGAATTAAAATGTTTGGGCGTCCCTTTAGACCAGGGATGGCAACTGTCACCCACAGGTCCAATCTGGTCACGCTCGCTCGTTTACATGTTGTCTGTGGCTGCTTCTACACTAAAGCGGCAGGACAGAGAGCACATGGCCTGCAAATATTTACTATCTGGCCCTTTCCAGAAGTTGGCTGACCCCTACGTTAGACTTTAAGCACCTTGCACGATCCCAGACACGGGAGGCCTGAACTATCTGTCGGCTGATGGATAAGCTGGTGATTATGCCCAGAGGAATCACTGCTGATAGGACGACACCTCGCTGGGCACACACGAGGCAGCTAGTTCTCACTCACAGGGCTTGGAGCCTAAATTTAAACACTCAATCATAACACTTCCTATTTAACCAGAATGCCACAGCGGCCGAACCATCCACGAAGCGGCCCTGCCCGCCCCAGTCCCCAGCTGCACGGGGCCGCTCCACCATCCCAAACACACTTGGGTACAGACGTGCTTGCTGTTGGAAGGACCTTGCTGTTGTTACTTACCTTCTTCCAACCCAAGAATCTGAATTACCGTTTCCTACCTAATACAAACATTCCTGGGCCCTAAAGTCTGTAAATTCTGGAACTAGGACATGAAGAGAAATCCTGGCCTTACTTGTCCATTTCCACCTCCGTCTCCCATTCTAGAAGCGGCACGCCTCGCAGGCCCACGTGGATGTCATAAATGCCCTTATTGAAAAAGTCCCCTGTCCATTTGGCCACCTGAAACACAAAGCAAAGACTTGAAAAGAGGCCGCTGTGGGGGAACGTGGCCCCGAACCTGAAGGAGGCCTGGACGGGGGGCGTGCTCACCATCAGGGTGACCATGATGGGGAGGCCGTACGTGATCTCGCTGGTGGACTCAATCAGGATGACCGTGAGACTGATGCTCATGCGGACGACCCCGCCCAAGAAAGCCGCAGCACCAATCAGGGCAAAGGTTCCCGAATAGATATGGCCCAATCCGATGTAGCTGGTGAAGAAAGAAACCAAGAACACGCCTTAGAATCACACTGGGGGTGCGGGAGGGAGTTATGATTTGCACACTTGTGCATACATACTCAAGTGCACGCTCAGGCGCATGCACACACACACACACACACACACACACACACACACACACACGCAGTACCTTTTGAGAACGTTGGCAACTAAACGTCCAAAAGCAGCTCCACATAGCAGGGAAGGCACAAAAAGGCCGCTTGGAACAGAAATGCCGTAAGTCCAACATGCAAGCACGAAATAGAGGACGAAGAACAACGCCAAAGTGATGGGGCTAAAAGTACCTGCAAAGCCAGAACAGACCGACCTGAGTCCCGCTAAGATGCCTGCCAGGGCCCACCAGACTGCGTTGGCTCCCACCAGGTCCTTCTGCGCGCTGACCGGTTCACCTCCAGCACCGGAGGCAGACACCCCAATCTTGTCTGGGTTGGCATTACCAATGAAAAGCCCTGTTCTCGCTTAGAATGAAGGGCAAGCCTGGCTCTGTCTCACAGAGTAACCATTCGTTTCCTGCCCCAAACCCCGCCCTCCTGGATACTCACTATCCTGGTGGAAAAGCTGAAGGATGCCAGACTCCTGCGAGTTGAAAAAGAGTGTGGCCATGTCATTGTAGGTCTCATTGGGACAAAAAAAGGTCTTGATGCTGGAATTCACTTCTTCTGATGTGACCTAAGAAAAAGGAATCAAAAAGTCAAATAAGGGCCCCTGAGTAGGGCATCTGAGACTTCAAGTGGGATGTCTCCAGCGAGGTCGAAAGAGTCTGGTTTGCAAGCTTTACCCGTAAATTAAACAGGCAGCAGAAAAAAGATCGATCCCCAAGAGCAGCCAACCGTGATACGGTGTATTCCTTGCGTTTTGAGAAAGAAAGAATCAGGAGGAGGGCCCTGTTCATGCACATTCACAATAAAAATGTAACTACACTTAGGGTTCACCATGGTCTGGCTCTGCCTCCTCTCCCAGGGCTAATTTTGTCAGTGGTGCTGCGGGAAGCCTGGCCCCAGAGCACCATGGATGGTGGAGGACGAGGCAGGGGACCGACGAGTGGCCGGGAGTGGACAGGCGTCTGCGGAGGAGAGTCCAGGGCACGGCCTGACCTAACGCGCCAACTTTGTCCCAAATGGAAAAAGCCTCCACCCGAGTTTGCTGCACAAGAAAACCCACGTACACGAGGCCCGATGCAGACACCGCGCTCCTGGCTGCACAAAACCCAAGCTGGGAGGAGAGATTATTTCTCCACATCCCAGCCCTCTCATTCTCTTCACCGTTTTGTGTGAGCAGATGAGCTCCGGGCACTGCTGGACTCATTACAGGGCGAGGGTATCTGTTTTCTGGTTGGCGAGGTACAAGCAGCACAGGGGGCAGACCTCACACCTCTCACTGGGCAAACAATTAGAGAGTGCTTCTTGCAAAGTTAACTAAGCAGACTTTTCCTGGATTCCATTCTATCGATATTAATGACACTGTAAAGATGCCCTTATGTGGACCCTGTAACAATGCCAGGTGATGGGTTTGTATAACCCTACCAGGTGGACCTGGCTGGGCAACACGGCTGGATGAAGGCTGCTGTAGGAGACAGGAGAGCGCCCCCTATCGGCAGAACCTGGCAGGGAGGAGCTGGCAAAGGAGACGCGTGTGCGGAACAGTGAAGGGGGGACAAGCTGAGGCGACAGCTTAATCACCAGCACATGCAGTGTTTCCCAAACTATGCCTGGAGGAACCTAGTCCTGAAGGTGCTCTGGAAAGAGTCCTGTGGTCAAACGCATACAGAAGTATCACAGCACTTGCTGGAAATCGGTGTATCTGTGAAAAGCAGAGAACAGGCTCCATGATCAGGTGGATTTGACTCTCACACTGCCACCCTCTAGTGACCTTGGGAAAGGTCTTTAATTTTGTGAAGCTTCCGTTTCCTCATCTATGAAATGGGAATAATACCCACCTCATGCTATATATTACTAGCTGGGTGATCTCAGGCAAGGCCTCAGTTTGCCTCAGTTTTCTCATCTGTAAAATGGGGATAATACTAGCCAACGTGGCAATGGTAAGGACTAAATGAGGTCATGTATGTACAGTGCTTAGTAGAACACCTGGCACACAACGAACATTCCAAACATTCCTAACACTTACTGGAACTTTAAAGGCCCTGAGAAATCCTGTATTAAAGAAACCTACTCAGCTCTGGTTAACCCATCTGACCACAGAATCCTTTTCCATTTGTTTGCTCTTGAATCACGTGTATCAATGTTCCTTAGAACACACTTTGGAAAATATTGGTCTGGTAAGAGGTGGCCTTGGGGAATAGCCAGTAACAGGGATCAACAAACATTTCCTGTGAAGAGCCAGACAGTTAATATTTTAGGCTGTGCAGGTCACATACAGTCTCTGTCACATGTCCTTCTTTTTTTTTTTCCCCAACGCTTTAAAAATGTAAAAACCATGGACCGCAGTTTGCCGACCTCTGACCTCTGACCTAGTACATTCTAGCCGTTCACTGACTGTTCCTGGGGACAAGGAAGAGGCAGCCACTCAAGACAAAAGCCCAAAGGGGCTCAGAGGGACTCGAGTGGCTCCCCGGAGGCAACAAGACATGTACTTAGAGAACCTCCAGCCTCCACCCTAGAGGCCGGCTCTCAGACCCACCGGACTGGACTGAAAAACACAGGGTACAGTAAGCTCCAATGCCTACCTCACTCAACCGGCTCTTTCGGGGAAAGGTGCTAGAAAACATCACATACTCCTAGGAGAAGAAAAGGAGAAATGCAAAGAGGAGGCATGCCAGTAAATGGCCTAAACCCAGCAAAACTAGAAGATGCAGGACGAGCCAGGACCACCGTGTGCCCTGAGGCAGGCACTCCTTTCTCCCGTCTGAGGGGTGCCTCTTACATCCCGAGGGTGAGGCTGGCATGCACCTTTCAGGGGTGGGGGGCGTCAAAGAGTAAACTGAGGCTCGGAGGAGAAGCAGACAGTCAGCATCCTGAACGTCTGTTTCCAATTAGTTTTGTTCAACAAAGAGAGAGAGGGAGGGAAGGAAGGAGGGAGGGGGACGGGCGGGGAGAGAGAGGGAGAGGAGTTCCCTCTATGAGAGCCAGGACTGTTCACAAAAGTGAGAAAGAGAAAGTTTGGTGCACATCCTCTCTTAGGTAAAAAGACTACTACAACGCCTGCCCCACCCCGGGCAATCTGAATCAGGTGTGGAACAATGAACCCAACACATCTATTAGCTCTAAACTGAGGCAAGCCATACATTTCCGGATTCTTCTGTTTCGCGTGTGTAGGACAAAGGTAGCAGGTGCACCAGGGTTACCTGGAGTGCGAAGGAGTCGTTACCAACTTGACTTGCGGAAGACATCTGTCGGCATTCTCCTAACACCATGGAGGCCACAAACACCACCACGGTGGTCACCAGAGACACCAAGAGGCTCTCCAAGACTCTAGGAGGCAAAGCGCAGCCGTTACTGTGGATAAAAAGTCACCTGGTCCTGGGAACTCAAAACTGCCCACCTCCACCCCTCCTTTCCCCCAAGAGCACGCACAGCAGCCCCTGCAGTTAGCACGCGTGCAGGATTTATCAGTGACTTGCTGCACTCCAGCAATTTCCATGTAAAAAGTGGGCAGCCAGTAACGTGGGCTGCTGCGGCCACGTCATCTCTCTCCGAGGAATGAAAGGCCTTCCGTTTTAAGTCCTGGGGCGAGAGTCTACTGAGAGTGCACCCCTCGGCGGGGCCAATACTGACTTTGTCATGCGTCCTGGTGGCCAAGTCCAGAGAGGCGGGGAGTGAGCCAGTGGCTCTGATATAAATTAAGCCCAGCCTCAGTCTTTGGGCCCATCTGACAAACAGATTTCCATTTTCAGTCTTAGACATGACATGAAAGCTGGTGTGGGAAGTGGGGTCCATTCCCTGGGAGAGATGGCCTGGTCCACACAGGGCCTGGGGGGCCACGGCAGGAGGGGAGGTGACTGCGTGGGTACCTGACGAGCTTAGGTTTCGGGTGCACGTTTCGCATACGGTACTTTGCAAGCCTCTTGTTCAGACAGTTGAATGTGGCTCCCAGGAGGCCGCCAACGACCCCCATCACGACGAAGAAACCCAAGTCCATAGCTGTCCAGAGATGACATTTTTTATCAGAGTCAGAGCACTGAGAGAAGGGGCAAGGGAGGGAGAGAGAAAAACCAGAGTGCCCATGAGAACAGGAAGGGACGGGAGCAGAAAAAGACAGAGACGAGAAGCGATCCTGCCTTCTCCCTACAAGAGCCAAAGCAGTGCTGGAATCCCGCCCACACTGAGCACAGGGCATGCGGGAGACGACAGGGGCAGGGATGCACCTACCCTTCTGACAGCTTCTCTCTGGTACTTAAGAGCAATTTTCACAGGTCAAGAAAGAAATTTGGGGGCAAGGACAAAACGTACCTTAAACTCGCCAAAGTTCAGCAATCCAGGGAGCTGGAAGGAACCCCAACTTCCAAACTGAATCCCAGAACGGAAGAAGTTGAGGGTGAAGGTGGCAGACATGGAGCAAAAGAGCTAGGGGACAGGTGAAAAAACAAGAACACTCGATAGCGACAGGTCCTGCCTTCTCCCAGACGTGTCCCCACCAACCTCCTGCTCCGCACAGAGACCGGCCAACTCCAGGTCTGGACACAGGGCCCTGGTGACCACGGCAGTAGATACACCACAAGTGTGAGAAGTTGGAAATCAGGCTATTAGGAGTTTTCATTCAGCCTTTTGCGAAGGACTATTCATTTACAGCCTATTATGCACCAGACCCTGTGCCAAAAAAGGAACCGTAAACACCAGAGGAAGAATGTGCTCCCCTGAGGCAGGAGATGGGGGTTCACATCAGGACCATAGCCGGTCTCACCTATCAGGTCGGATGGTTCGTCAGGAGAGAACGGCAGCAGCTTGACTAAGGATGGGAAGGGTGTTAATATGGGAAGTACAGAAAAGTCCACAGTTTGCAGGTTATGGGTGTCTAGAGCAAAGGAGTTTCCAGTAACGTCAACTCTCTTGGTCTCATCAGAAGCACAGGTTACCTAAAACTATCGATTAAATCGAGCCTTTTATCACCGTGAAACGTCCCTCATTCACTTTGGTAATTCCCCTTGTCTCAAAGTCTCCTTTAACGTTAAGAAACTACTACACCAGCCTTACTTTGGTTAGTGTTCGCATGGTATACCTTTTCTGCTCCTGTTATTTCCAGACATTTGTAACTGTATTTAAAGTATGACTCTGGTAAACAGTAAAAGAGGAAAAAAAAAAAACTACTGGTAAATGTAACGGGTAAGAGGTGTCCAGTTTAAATCTGGGGGGTGTGGTTAAGCTCAGGGGAAGGTCTTCCTCACCACTTTCCACGTGAGCCCTTGGTTCCAGAAGGATGAGCCCTCCTCCAGACTGAACAAGGTACCCCCAATGGGGGCCCCGAAAGCTGCAGCGACTCCGGCGGCCGCCCCTGCTGATACGAAATCCCGCTTGTCTCTGAGGACAGAAAAGAGAGACGGTTTATCTGAGAAACAGCCCTCAGGCTGCGAAAGGCAAGTTTTCACTTCCTTATGCACTGACATTTTAACATCTCGAGACCCACGAACAGTCAGGGCTCATGAAGGGCAGGTCTCTGGGGAGGCAACTCGGCAGCCAAAGCAGTTCACCTATGAGCCAAACGCTCTCCCCAGAGGAGCTCCGCCAGGTGGGGGGACTCCCTGACGTCCGTTGACTCTCAACATGGGTTCTCAGGAGGCAGACTGGAGGGTCTGGTGTCACCGCTGAGCCACTGGCTCATCAGACCTTCCTTCCAGAAAGCTCAGCACCAGAGAAAACGTACAAGTGTGGCTGTGAGCAGAGGGGCAGGTGACAGTGACCGGCAGGAACGCCGAGGCGAGGAGGCGGACCGCAACCCGGCCCCTGGGCCCCTGACTGCAAGGGCCTTGCCAGGTGTGCAGGTCAGTAACACACGCAAATCCCACGGGCTGAAGAGTGCCCAGAAGCAGGCTTCCAAACCCGAGACGCGGCTGACCAAGCAAATAAACTCCATCCTTGATAATATGCCTGTGGACTTCCTGGTCGTATGTTCGATCTTGGACCACATTCTTCGTTGTCTGAGATGCTTCTAGAGGCCCTACGTTACGACAAAATGGAAGCCATGATGCCTGCTTGGCCCTTGTGCTCCTAATCTTCAGAAGAATAATTCAAAGCCCACCTCCTTCTGGATGGTCGGGTTCTGCACGCAGCCCGCCCAGCAGGGGAGAGTGTGAGCCGGACTAGAGCAAGTGTAGGGTCTCAGTGGCAGTAAATGAACGGCTTGTTTTTTCCAAAAAACACCCCAATTTCCAACCTTTCCATACCTGTCACTTCGGAAATAGGGGAAGTTAAACTGGATCTTCCGTAAAGAGAGGCTCTGAAACTAGAACAAGAGAAAACAAAGTCAGAGAGGGGCCCGAAGCTGCAGGCATCCACAGCGCCGGGGAGTCCCTGTAGCCTGAGCGCGCCTGGGCAGGGACTGCGAGAAGGAGTCTGGGGCAGCAGATGGGAAGAGAGGCGGCTTCGGGGAGGAACTGCTTTTCCTGCCCCCCAGTTTCTAGGCCCCTCAGAAACTGCATTTTGTACATAGCGAGTCCAAAAGGAAAAGGGGAAATTGCTGAGCGAAGGGTTAGGCGGAACTGAAAGCTGCTGCAGACGTCATGGGGCAGAGTCACCGAGGAAGGGCCAAGGGGGCCAACTCTTAACCTGCTCGACAAAATCTCAGGCCGCCGCACAGCAACTCCCCCCCCTTAGAACATGAGATGTAAACGGCCGTAAGCGACAGTTCATAGGGAAGTGAGACTTCTCCACGTGGACCAGCCCGTGAGCATGGGAGCCTGGGGTCCTGAGCGAGCTCCTTGGCTTCCCTAAGCCTCAGCTCCTCATCTGAGAAAGAAGATGATAAGGGCAACTCAACCCTTGAGGTGGCTTTAAAGGAGCCAGTATATGAGAGTCTGGCCCGGACAGCACCTAACGCTAACGAACGGCAGCTGCTACTCCCGCATTGCTTCCAAAGGAATCAGCATAGACCTGCACCTGAGACCATCTCAGCCAAGGCTTCCAGCCTCTCCCGAGACGCTCCACAAAGCCACCCTGCGCGGACGTGCTCGGCAAAGGCTGTGGGAGCACCGGGTGACTTTCATTTGAACAGACTTTCTCTCTGTCCCATTCCTGCTCCTAGGACTCAGCAGGGCCTCGTCAAAGCCTCGAGGTACCAGCTACCTGCTCTCCTGGGAGACAGACCATATCGTTTTCTCGTCAACCCAAAGTGACAGCAGATTCCGAAGCCGTGTTGGGATGCTCCCGATGGATTTTTTCCAAATTCAACCACAGACACGCCCCGGTGCAGGAGGCCCACTCGCAGGGGTAACCCGCCCCCGCAGACCATCAACCCTTACCTGCGGGAGGCCAGCCCCTACCACTGCTCCACTGTGGATCATGGGGCCTTCCTTCCCCACGAAGAGCCCTGGAACAGGTGGAAAAGGGGGAGGCCATCAGTGAGCACAGAACGGTCTGGGTCAGGAGACCTTTGTTACATAGACCTTTCTCTTGACAACTATAAAACAAAGATGATCCTATGACTTTGTGAGAGAAAGGGTGAGTCAAATTCCCATCAAACAGGAGAAAATAATCTTGAAATTCTACATCGGGGGTCAGCAAACCATAGCCTGTGGGCCAAGACGGCCTTGCTGCCTGTTCCTATACAGCCTGAGAGAGCTCCGAATGGTCTTTACATTCTCGCATGGATACATTTTAAGCTGTCATGTAAGTTGGGCACCTACCTAATAGCTTCTTTTCTTGCCTCTTGGCCCACGAAGTATAAAGTATTTATTATCTGGCACAAAAACTGCTGACTGTGCTAAAAGCCACCTCCACAAACCAATTAGACATTCGTTCTCCTTCAAGACTCAGGGGTGTGCCGGTCAGATATCTCTGAATGGTAACTAATGCAGAGCATCTGTATTTAAAAAATAACCCATCAACAAACAGGGCAGAAACCTGTTTGAGGCTGGGGCCTTCAAATCCGAACCTACTCAGTGTACACACATGATGCTTCTTGTCATCTTCGCCCCCTGAACGCTTCAAGGATAAAGGTCAGAAAAGACCCTCCTTACCTCCAGCCACACTGAACAGCACTCCAAAGACTTTGCAGAGCAGGGTCCGGAGACGCACGATTCCGGGCACCTTCACACCATTCAGATAGCATTTGATCTCGGGTATCCCAGAACCCGCTGCCACTGGCTGATGGGGAGAGCAGGTACACCCAGAAACTCAGACTCCACTGGGTCTACGGTTCACCCTGGACAGCCTCACCAAAGAGGGCGAACTGACCCTCTTCACCAGAGCAGCACCCACCCCCCTGCCCGCCATGGGCCTGTGAAACCAGAGGCTGCCCCTGCCCCCCGGGCTTCTGACTCAGTAGGTCTGATGCATTTCTAGCAAGTTCCTGGTGATTCAGCATCACCTGGGGGGGCCTTTCGACAATCGATGCCCTCCTTCACTACCGGGGAGTCTTACCTCATTCGTCTAAGCTGGGTATCAGTCACTTTTAAAGTTATTTTAAAGTCTTTTTAAGTTTAAAGCATTTAAGTTTGAAGTATTTTAAAGTTATTTAAAGTCATTTTTACCGTTCCCCAGGTTATTTCTAACGTGCTACCAAGGTCGAAAACCAACCTTCTCGTCTAGATTGTTCCTCTTTAATCTCACCAGAGGCTGAACAATCTCACTTTCAGAAAACATCTCTAAGTGAACGAGAGACCACTTTTTCTACGGGAATCTATATTCGAAGTCTAAATCAGTTTCTTGACATTTCGAAAATGGAGATGGAGAAAATGAGAGGAAAACCTCATGAGCAAAAAGGCGACACCCCACCACCTCACCTCAATTAGGACAAGAAGGCTCGCGAAGAAGACGAAAGTCAAGTTGAAACCCAAGAGTTCAAGGAGGGACAGGGCGAGGCAGCCTTTCTGGCTGCACTCCTCCACCGCTACAGACATGGGGTTAAGGAAACCGTGCCCGCTAGCTGGGGCGGTCCTACCGTCACTTGAAGTGAGGCAGCTTCTCCTCTTCTGAAGCACGGTGGCTGCTTACTGCACACCCTCCTGTTCTCCGTATATAAACTTAAAAAAAACACAACTGCCTGAGATGTCTCCTACATTAGGAACCATTTTTAAACTATGAAATACTTCAAACATTATGAGAGGTAAGGTACAGACACCTGTACTCCCACAGCCCATGCCTTGACAAATCTCAGTGTTACGCCACATTTGCTCCAGGTATTTTTTTTAAATGAAAACATTAGATACCATTAAAAACAACGACGACAACAACAAAACCCTTTCTGTTTCCCTCCCTCTCTCCTGGAAGAAACCACTAAGCTGAAACTCTTGCGCATCCTCCCCTGCAAGTTTCCATGTGCGTCCACATTGTTCTAGGTGCTTCTAAAATTAAAACAATTGCATTGCACTTGATGCTCATTCTACAGCTGCCTTTTTCCTCTCCCTCAACGCTTTCTGAGAATTAGTCATGTTGATGGAAAAGCTCTGGTTCATTTCCTTTGACTTCTACATAAAACTATATCATGTGAACATCAATTTTCCCACTCTCCCATTTGGTGGGATTTCAATCCTTTGCCATCACAGAGCTGCAATGAACATCTCTGTGCATGTCTGAGGGCCACATTTAGAACAGAAACTCAGGAGTTAGGAAGGTGCACCTTCCTATGTATTTGATTTTCATTTCCCTGCTGGTGGTGAGGTGAGCACTTTTCCACAGGTTTATTTATCGGCTAATTTTCCTCTTCTGAGAATTGCCTGTTCACATCCTTTGCTTGCTTTTCTATTGGGCTGTTTGGACTTTTTTCTTACTGAGCTGCAGTTCTCCCTCTATTCTGGATACTAATTATTTGTCTCTTAAATGCACGGGAAAAACCTCTCCTAGGCTGTAAACTTGTTTTTTAGTTATGGTGTTTTATTGTTGTTTGGGGTTTTTTTGTGTGTGTATAAATAGAATATTTACTTTGATGTGGTCAAGTTTATTGATCTTTTCCCCTTCACTCTGTGCCTCCTGGAGTCCTTAGAAATTATTCTGTACTCTCAACATTACATCGTCTCTTCAAGTTTTGTTTCGCCTATTGACATCTTCAGTCCATCTGGAATTAATTTATAGTACAAAGAATCTAATTTTGTATTTTTCCAGGTGGATAACTGATGTCCCAGCATCTTTTATTAACTAATCCATCCTTCCTAATTTATAACACTAACTCTGTCAGTTACCACATCTCTATATGTGTGTGGGCCAGTTTCTGCTTCTCTATTATTTCCCACTGATCTAATTGGGTATTCCCGCACCAACATGATACTGTTTCAATGACTGTATCTTAAATTATATGTCTTGACATTTAGTATGGCTATTCCCCTGTCTGTTGTTCAAAACTGTCTCAGCTACTTTGGGCTCTTTACTATTCCACACAAATTTAGGAAGAGACTTTTCGAGTTCCAGCAACAATCTACTGGAATTTCCATTGGAACTACAATGAATTCATAGATTGATCAGGGAAAATAGGCATCTGTGCTTCAGGTCTTACTAACCATGAACATGAGCACCTTTCTATTAAAGTCTTTCTCTCGTGTCCTTCGATGATAATGAAAAACCTCAAACCCAAGTGGCTAATACGTAGCTCTTCAAAGATCACGTCTGCTGTTAAACTCACTTCTAGACAGGAAAGCAGAGTCAGCAACTGCTGACGTCCGAAAACACCATGACCCGCGAAAAGGATACACGCCTGCACCACTCCGAACTTGAGCTGGGTGAAGAGCCGTACAAAGAAGTCCACGAAGAGACCCACCTGTGAAGAGCACGTGGGCGGTCACCCAGGTCTCCCCGCTGTCACAGGCACTCCCCTTGAGGCACCGCCCCTTCCCCCCACTGCCTGTTCTCGCTGGTCACCTGCACCAATGTTACCAACAGGCCACGCGTGAACAGGCTCTCCTTAGTCACTGTGGCTACAGGAGGGTCCCACCTGAGCCTGGTGCCTCGGCCCCTCCAAGCACAAAAGAAAGGGGTGCAGCTAAGTTGTCAGAAGGAGAGTTAAAGCACAGAGGGAAAAGGATGGTAAAAAAGATCGGAGACCAAGGAAGACCACTGGTGCTTGGAGAGGAACAGTACAGACACGTGTGAGGGCCTGCTCCGCTCCTTCCAAACGCAGTTTCAAAAAGCCTTTGCGTGCTTTAAAGGGCATCAGAGTTGCGTGGCAAGAGAAGTATGAAAAAGTGTCAGGATTATGATTTTAAAAAAAGGAGTGGGGGGGGTAAGGCAGTCTCTGTTATAAAAACGAACAACTTATTCGCTGGCTGGAGCTTGCCCTCTGACCCCCTCCGCCCCTTGGCCCATCGTCTCCCCACGCCCCGCCTGCTCACCAGCCCTGTGCAGACTCCAATGGCAAACACCATCATCCACTTCACCGCCTCATACCTGCGACCTTTCTGTTCACAAAGGAAAGAAATGATTCTGTTTATTGCAGGCTTATGATGACAGCAGGGAGGGAATACATCTCAGCCAACCAGTTTTAGACTAAATTCCATAGGGACAGCAAGCACGGTGATGATGTCTGGGGTGGCAGGTGCTTTATAATGCAAGAATGAAGAAGGTTAAGGGCCGGGCCAGGAGCACTGACAGCGGGCACTCTGGTTGGCAGGTTGAACGACTAAGTAATAAATGCAGATATCTCATGAAAAGGGTTAAGAGGCCAAGGGGTAAAGAAATTTACTTGAGTATTTAGAACAGAAAAAGAAGCTGTCCTAAGACCTACTTGGTCCCAAGAGATCAATAAAGGACTCACCTTATTATCCATGGTCTCCAAAACCTCCAGGTAAGGGTCATTGATACAGCGATCATAATCCAAACTCTGAAAGAGGGACGTATGAGTTAAAAAAAAAAAAGTCCCAAGCCAATAGGAAGAATTACCAAAACCTGGAAAGGGATAAAACTCCCAGTTCCTGCCACTCAAAGCACAGGTGGGCACAGCAGCACCCAGGAGGAGCTTGTTAGAAACACACACCCTCAGCCCCTTCAGACCTGCAGTATCGCAATCTGCTTTATACGGACATTTCAGCAGCACCGCTTTAGGTGTATACTTCACGCTTTAGGAAGTCTTTTGCTTAATTTTTAATTAAATTAAATTAATCAATTAATTAATTTTTGGCTGTGTTGAGTCTTTGTTGCTGCGCACGGGCTTTCTTTAGTTACGTCGAGTGGGGGCTACTCTTTGTTGTGATGCGCAGGCTTCTCATTGCGGTGGCTTCCCTTGTTGCGGAGCACAGGCTCTAGGCGCATGGGCGTCAGTAGTTGTGGCTCACGGGCTCTAGAGCTCAGGCTCAGTAGTCGTGGCACACGGGCTTAGCTGCTCCGTGGCATGTGGGATCTTCCCGGACCAGGGCTCAAACCCGTGTCTCCTGCATTGGCAAGCAGATTCTTAACCACTGAGCCACCAGGAAGTCCCAAGAAGTTTTAAACTACATATTTTTAAGTGTCCTGTTTCTGCCAAACATTAAAAGACCTTCAGCTGTCACTAGTGTTACCCAACTTACTCTATTAGATGAACAAATACTTCAATTAACCAAAACCAAATTAATTTAGAAAGTCTAATTTTAAGTACCTTCTGCAGTTCGTGTCTGTGAAAAAGAGGTTAGTCACGAGACAAACGTGGAGACTGTTTTCCTTAAACTTCGCAGAACACAGCTGTTCTGCAAACGCTTTGCAGGTGGGCCAGAGTCATTTCAAGAAGCAATTCAAAGTAAATAATTTTATTTCTACATCTTGCATGAGAAGCAGCAGTTTGGCACCAAAGGAAAACAGTCTTCTGTGTGCTCTCTCCCCATAACCTGTTGCTACCTACATGTCAGCTAGTGAACAAACTGGACACTGGCCCGGTGGCCACACTCCCAGACAGGAGTTGAGTCAGCCAAACAAACACAGGTGTGACACGTGACAGTTTTTTCCATTTATATGACTACCCAAAGTCCAAATTCCTTTGTTAAAGGGTCCTGGAGTAACAAGAGCCGACTGATTAAATCAGTTATCATCCACCCAGATACAGAAGACTATATAGCCATAAAATAATTCTGACAGGTCTACAAAGACAGATGGGGAAAATGTGCAAAAATTAAGTAAAAAAGGCAAGATGCAAAATAAATAAAGGCAGATGCAGAATAAAATGTATAATATAATCCTATTTTGATTAAATAAAATTAAGATTTGTATGTCAGCATACAATGCAAAACATTTGGGAAAACTGTTAACAGTGGTTATCTCTGGTGTTTTAGGAGGCATTCACATCTGGATATGATTTAAAATTCTCCCAGCAAACATGGTGTGCTTTTTATATTAGAAACAAAATTGTTTTCCTGATTACAAAACAAAAATAACTCAATCTGTAAACTATACTTCTGCTGGGAAACTAG
This sequence comes from Lagenorhynchus albirostris, assembly GCF_949774975.1. NCBI lineage: Eukaryota > Metazoa > Chordata > Mammalia > Artiodactyla > Delphinidae > Lagenorhynchus > Lagenorhynchus albirostris. The sequence goes on from NC_083096.1 coordinate 177,192,797, forward strand.
ACCCATCCGTGAATAACTAAATATATATATGTATTTAATGACTATACATATATACACATACAAAGTCTACACATATACGTACATATGGTAGACACTTGAACAACGTAGGGGTTAGGGGAAGCGACTTCCCACACAGTCAAAAATCCGAATTTTGCTATTTCTGCCTCAAAAATGAAGAAATTGATAAATGACTCACCCAAGGGCAAGAAGCTGAGTTTGGATACTAGCTCTTTTGATTCCACATATTGTGATCTCTAATGGAACACAAAGTTTTCCCCACACTTAGTTAATTTAAATATCTGTAAAATGAAAATACAGGCACTGTATTTATTGGAAAAAACCTGCATATAAGTGGACCTGAGCAGTTTAAACCTGTGTTGTTCAGGGTCAGCTGTATGTATACACACACATGTGTTTGTGTATATGTGTGTGTGCATATATACACACACGTATATATTTTTTAATCAATTAAGTGACATCACATTCTAGGAACCAACAGAAAAAAACTGACATGTTGAAAATATGACTATTCTTCATAGCAAATATGTATAAAAATCACTGGCAATTAACTATTTGCTTGATGGCTCTAATAACACTGTGACTCCATAAACATTGAAAACGCTTGCAGATGTCCAGAATAGGCAAAGGTATAAAGATGGGAAGTAGATTAGTGGTTGCCTACGGTCAGGGGCAAGAAGAATGGGCAGTGACTGCTAACAGGTGCATGGTTTCTTTCCGGGTGATGAAAATGTTCTGAAATTGCTTCGATGATTGCACAACTCTGTGAATATACTAAAAAAACATTGCACTGTACATTTTAAATGGGTAAATTGTATAGCATGTGAATTATGGCTCAATAAAGCTGTTAAAGGGACATTTAGAAACAACTGCAACACCAGAACACCAATCTTTTTTTCTTTTTTTAAAATAAATTAGCTGAAAGTTTGACACTTGGTAAACAGGTACCAATGAACTATATGATCTGTTATTAAAACCTGATATTGTCTGGGCTTCCCTGGTGGCGCAATGGTTGAGAGTCCGCCTGCTGATGCAGGGGACACGGGTTTGCGCCCCGGTCTGGGAGGATCCCACATGCCTGTGCTCCACAACAGGAGAGGCCACAACAGTGAGAGGCCCGTGTACCGCAAAAAAAAAAAAAAAAATTTATAAAATAAAAAAAAACTACAAACCTCAATTTAAAAAAAAAAAAGCAACAGGGACTAACATCTTGTAAGACCCCCAACTTATCAAAGAGTCAAGTATGTGCAATGAACTCTTTCTAAGGCAAGAAAGAACACATTTTAGAAAGAGCTTCAAAAGAAGGGTTTTCTAGTTGATCCCTCATAAATAAAATCTGGGCAGGCTTTTCTGATCACGTGCCTAGCTAAGTTTGCTCTTACACATAGCAAGTGCTCTCAAGAAGCTCATATGAAGAGATGGTTAACTGAGAAATATTAATGACTCACACAAAAGAACATTAGCCCATAAAATTCACATAAATATGCATATCAACTGAAAGTAAATGCATTACAAATAGGAGTGCAATATAGTGAAAGGAGCGAAGGAGCCGGGGATACAGTAGGTCAATGGAGCACAGATGCCGTAGTGAGCTCCCAGGAGTAGAATGAGAGCTGAGACAGTGTCAGTCATAGCAACAGTCAGGATGATATCACCAGGCTCAGGCTCAATGAGGGAATGCAAGATGACAGCACAATATGGACTGTCTTATACTTATTCCTGCAAGTCTCTCAACTGTGTACAAGCAAACAAATATTTAAGAAATACGAGACAATACATCAGTGGATACAGTGCTTTTTGATTGATTAAATGCACTCACATCAGAGCAGCACATTACACTATACCACTGTGGTACAGTTGGCAAGTTCTAGACTCCTAAAGTTTTTTCTTTTTTTTGTTGTTGTTTTTTTTTTTTGCGTTACGCGGGCCTCTCACTGCTGTGGCCTCTCTAGTTGTGGAGCACAGGCTCCAGATGTGCAGGCCCAGCGGCCATGGCTCACGGGCCCCGCCGCTCCGCGGCATGTGGGATCCTCCCAGACCGGGGCACGAACCCACGTCCCCCGCATCGGCAGGCGGACTCTCAACCACTGCGCCACCAGGGAAGCCCAACTCCTAAAGTTATTTTAAGTCAATTGCAAGGGGAAAAAAAAAGATGAAGGTGGAATCTACTTCATCTTAAACCTACTTGACTTAAAAGATATATCACACAAATGCAATGTGAGGACTTCATTTGGAACCTGATTCAAACAAACTATTAAAAAGTACATATGACATTTATAAGACAACTGGAAAATCTGAACACTGGTTATTTGATATCAAGGAATTATCGTGAATTTCTTAGGTATGAAGATGGTATTGGGTTATGCTAAAAAAAAGTCTTCATATACTAGAGATACGCACTGAATTACTTACGGGTGCAATGATGTGATGTATAGCATTTCCTTCAGAATAATATGGGAAGGGGGAAGTGGATGGAAGCCTACATGAAACAAGGTTAGGCATGAGCTGAATGACTGCTGAAGCTGTGTGATGAGTACAGGGGGTTTCAATGTACTATTCTGCCTATTTTTGTCTATGTTTGAAATTCTCTATAATAAAAGTTTTTTAAAAAATTCCATGCGAAGCTATAAATCATAATAGTTACACTAAATTCTACAGCCAGAGTAAGATAAAATATTAGAAAGAAAATTAGTCTGGGTATGTTATTGCTCTAGGATGTTGATTTTTTTAAGTCTACCTGACATTTTCTTTAAAGCATTAAACATAGACATGACTAAGCCCACTTCTTGGAATTGATCCTAAGGAAGCAATTAAGGATGAACAAGAAAGGATGGTCACAACGATGCAGTTCATAATACAGAGAAGTCAGATTAAAGAAACGGTGGCACAATGAAATGCTATTCCCCTATTTAGAAAGATATTACAGAAAAGTATCTATTGCTACAAAAATTCTTATCAACTGGGAGGGGAAAACATGTTAAAATAGTGTATTTAGTAGAGTCTCACTTTGTTACTTAAGAAAAAAACATGGAAAAGGACGTTTAGTAAAGTGAATAATCATCTTTTAACGAGCAGTGTTATGGGTTTTTCCCTAGCTTCTTTTTATAAATCATTTACGAATCCTCTATCACAACCATGGCTTGCTTTTGCTATTTCAAAAATCATAGAAATGTCATCATAAACTGATTAAATGATGAAAGGCACTCCCGCAGCACTGGCCTTAACACACACACACACACACACACACACACACACACACACACACACACACACACACACACACACACACACACACACACACACACACACACACACACACACACTCAGAGTCCCATGCTTGAAATCTGGAACTATAGCCAAGCACTGACAATTCTGAGAGAAGCTGCTTGGGCAGGAAACAATCATCTGAAAACCCAGTTCTCTTAGAAGAGAACTGGCCCACACCTGTTACTAGCAAACACTGTCAGTGGCTTTGACTCTGGGTCTCTACAAGTTGTAAAAAAGCAAACAGTCTAATGGCAAACACATGCTCTATCCAGGTTAAGGTGCCACAGATCTATGAGAGCCTGGAGACACACCCAGACCCTGCTTTGGGGCTGAGGTGAGAAAAGCGCTTCTTAAACAGGCCCCTTCCCACAAAGAAGTTACATCTTACCCACTCACTTCCCGGGAGAGAAGGTCAAAGAGCATCTCTGGTTGGAATCCTAATGCTTCGCTCTGAAGTGAGGTCACTCACTACTTATGTTACCCAAGACAGCATCCAAGAATCTTACCTCATAGTCTTTCCTTGGAAGGATCTCATCCTCCTCCTCCTGTGTTTCTCCAAGGATGGTCTAGAAAAACAGATCCAGAGAAGGAAGACCTTTTTAATGGTTTTAAAAGTGGAAAGAGGCAGAAGTATTTACTGAAGCCAGCTACTAGTTTCTAAGTCATCTGGAGCCATTATCATCAAATGGGAACAAGACCTAAAAAAAAAAAAAACCTTTTGGGATGGGGGTAATGTGGCGGGGAGCCACAGTCGTCAGGTGACCGCTTCATTCCTACTTATACATTCTCCAAACAACTTCTCATCGTCAGGACACTTCAAAGATGTCACTTGCCAGTTTAAGGGGGAAAGAGTTCAGGTTCCGTCTGATAACATGCCGAGTCTGAAATCAGGAGGGACTTGTCAACTCTGGGGACACAACAACTCAAGTTTTCCCAGGGTGCTTTGCAGAGGGACGCTGGATTACCAGTGACCCAGAAAGGGTGAGGGATAGAGTGAGAAAGGGCTGGAAAAACTAAGCCAGCTGCATGATATGCACAAAGTCCAGCGAGGGGGCTCACTCCGAAAACGCTCGTTTCATTCAAAACTCCATTCAGATGGAAATTTAAAAAAATAAGGATGGGATTAACTGAAGCTGGCCTGGGTTCTCCCTCAGATTCCAGGGAGGGGTTCTGAGAAATGACCCAAGACTTGGGCACGTGAAGCCGGGCAGATGCTTCGAGAGCCCAGGCTGCGGTCCCCAGGCCCCACCCGCTGCTACCTGCGGGCCCAGCTCGGCCCGGCCCCACCCCCGGCAACGCCTCTCGCCGTCCCTTAGCAACCGCCCCCTCCCCAGCCCGGCTCCACCCGCTTCTTACCAGCTCCTCTGGGGTGCGGGTCTCACGCTCACCGCAGCAGCAGCACCACCTGCAGCAGCAGCACAGGGACCCCCTGCACCCCGCCATCTTCCTCCTTTACTGCCACTCTGGACCCCTCCGCCAACCCCCTCCCACCCAGGATCCGCGCCTCACGTGACTGGCCTCGGGAGTGTCACGTGGCCCTCTCGAGCTTGGGACGGAGACTGGGAGTGGCTGCAGACGGGTGAGGCGAGGGCTCGCGTCACATGACGGTGGAGGGACGGCTTCCAACGAGACTTCTGGGCGCCGCCATGTTGGGGGCGGGGTTTCCGGGCGCCCGCAAGGGTGGTTTCCACCCTCTGGCCCCGCCTTCCTAAGCAACCTGACACCGGCGCCGCGCCCCCACCCGAGCCACGCCGAGTCTGCTGGCACCTCCTTCTCGGCCACGCATCTGCGACGGGCGCGCGCTCTGAGTCATCCGCGACCAGAGGGTGAGTGACACCGAGGCTTGTGGTCGCCGGGGAGGGAGACCAGGGCCTTGGGAGCCTTGGGGGCCACGTACCCGGGGGCGGGCTCTGGACGGAGGGCGGGGAGCGGTGGTGGCCGGTCGGCCCGCCCCCTCTGCGTGCACGCCCCCCCCCCGCCATCCTCAACCGTGAAGCGGAGACTTACTTTCGGCCCCCGGCCTGGACTGAAGGACCTGTGCTGGGGGTGGACTTGGGCCTTCGCTTCCGCCCCCGCCCGTGACCTAGTGACCCGGTGACTAGATTCGTGGCCCTCGAGCCCCCGGCGCCAGAGGCATCTCTCCGGCTCCCTGCCGAGCACCTGGAGAAGAGCCGTGGGTCGCTGGCACTGCTGTCCCCGACGCCCACTGCGTCGGGCGGCTCACAGGTGCACACCGGGACCCCTCTGGGAGTGGTGGGCTCCGTATTCCCCCACTGCTCGGTGCCTGGCACCGATTAAGTGCTCATCAAATGGCAGAGGGTTGCTTTGAGGACGGGGTGACAGCGCCTGGCCCGTCGGCGCTCAGTGAGTGCTGGCTGTTACCGGGTGGCAGCGCGGAGATACCATAGGCAGAGTACCCGGCCCTGGTCTCAGGGAACTGGGAAGAGGGAGCGGAGACAAATATGTGAAGCCACAGTTGCAACCCAGGGTGCTATGGGATCCTAGCCTAAAATGGGTTAAGTGGTAGCACGTGAAAAATGTTGGAAGAAGGCTAATGCCTGGCACATACTAGGAATGCAGTAAGTCTTAATGAACAGATGAAAGAGCATTTAGTTTGTGGGTGGTTCAGCCTCCTCTCCCCTCTTGGTTTTGTTCCAGCAGACAATTAATGAGGCACTCTCTGGAATTCAGAAGAAAGGCCAGACTAGGCTGATCTTGACACTCTCCCCTTTCTTAGTCGTTCATCCCCACAGAGAAACTGGAATTTTAGGTCAGAATCAAAATGGGCATCCCTGGCGGTGGTCTGGTCTCAACTCTTTGACGTTGGGTGTACCAGGGTATGTTACGTGCACTTGTGTGTGTTTGAGGGGAGAGGAGCATTGGATCTCATCAGTTTCTCAAGAGTCTAGGACCCCCAAAATGGTTAAGAACACGGGCTTAGCAGTGGACATTCCCTGAAAGACGTGAACTTGGCCTGGTTGCTCCTCCAATGCTCCAGGTCAGCACACCCTGGATTTTCACTACTGTGTGTTTGCATCTTGCTGTGCAAGAGTAGTGTTTTGTTTTAGTTTTTGTCTTATTTTCCCCACCAAACTGCCCAACGGCGCTGTGCCCTCTCGTCGGCCAGCCTGTGGTTGCCATGGTTCAGGGCTTCCACCGTGGTGGCTTTGCAGTCGCTGTAATCGCTTGAACTGACTTCACTGGTGTGTGTAAGGAGAACAGCCTGGAAGGCAGGCACAGACTTAAGCCTTTGTTCTGAGTTGGACATAAATTCATGCTCTTATTGAATTTGGGTTTGGCTGTTTTTGGAACCCAGCCAATGTCAAGTTCTAACCCATGACATGGTCTTTTCAGAGAAGCACAAACTCGGGAGAAATCAGGCTGCTTTGTCAAGCCCTCACCCCTTACAGCTTGCATGCGTACAAACTGTTCCAAGTAACAGGAGATGTTTCCATGGCTGAGCCGTTCCTTCCTTGGCATGTGATCCAGTCACCCTGAACATCTGTTGGCCTCATCACACCCAAACCCTGCAGTCTGCAGCCCCACGTCCCCCTCCTTCCATCTGCCTTCGGCCTCTAGAGCCTCAGCCCTCCCTCTCTCAGGGAAGCCTTGCCCCCGCCCCTTCGCGCCGGCCCCAGCTGCTGCTCTCAGCTCTTCCTTTGTCACAGCTCCGCCCAGTCGGACACACCCGCTGGGGAAGTTTCCTCCATTTCTTCCCCAGTGGTCTGGGGTCTGAGTTTACACTGGCAGAAATGGACCGTCCAAAACCCAAGGTCCTCCCGGCGGGGCACTGCTGCCCCTCCCTGGGAATGCGGGCCTGGGAGGCCGGCAGCGCGAGGTTCTCAGTGCCACCCTCCATCAGGTAGCGGTCATGGAGGATCCACGGGCTGAAGGAGCATGTTTCTGTGCTGGGTGGGGGCTGTCATGCGGAATCAGGCAGCAGCGGAGGGCAAAGCTTGGAGCGAGGCAGCGCAGAGAGTCGTAACTGGCGTGTGGAGCCACTGGGTGGGCGCGTTGTCACCCGTACCCTCACCGGCCTTTCTCGTGCGTGGAAATGCAGCATCTCTCGCTTGATCCTGCCTTGCTGGGGCTCGGCTGGCTGCCTGCCTGCCGTCTCACGCCCCCGCCTCACCCCGTGCAGCAGGAGCTCAGCCATGGTGAACGAACCCAGAGGGCATGGCGGCCCCAGCCCCCGCTGGGAGGGCAGCAGCAGTGGCAGCGAGAGCTCCAAGGATAGTTCAAGGTGTTCCACCCCGGTGCTGGACCCTGAACGACACGAGAGGCTCAGGGAGAAGATGAAGCGGAGGATGGAATCTGGTGACAAGTGGTTCTCCCTAGAATTCTTCCCTCCTCGAACTGCTGAGGGAGCTGTCAATCTCATCTCGAGGTGAGTCAACGCAAGATAAGGAGTAGGGCCGGACGGGGGGATGGGGGCAGGGGGAAAAGATGAACTGTCAGCCCCGAGGCTGGGCTGCACTTTGACCCAGCAGGAAAAGGCAGCCACAGGGGGTGGAAAAAAGCAAAGCCAGGGTAGATCCTTTGATACGCAGCTTCTGTTGTCTGTAAAAGCCCCTCCGAGCACCTGGAATGTTTAGACACTCTCTTCCATGTGCTAAAAATGTTGATTCTCTCAGACTAAATTCTTTGGCGGAACTTGGGGCTGGATCCGTGAGGAGAGTTTAGGAAGTTACAAAACGGCGGCTTGGAGAACGTTTTCAGCAAGTTAGGAATTTGGATTATGCATCTTGAAATCTAGAAATGCCAACCGGATTATGTTAGCACTTGATGAATCACAGTTCCTTTTTTAAAGTTTATGCTTTTTATCGCTTGCACTTCTTATGTGTCACTCCCAAGGCTGTGAAGTTTGAAGGCACAAAGATGTTTCAATGCACCACGTTATAGCTCGTAACACAGCGCATGCGCGCACGTATAGCTCTCGATTCTAGTTATGGAAATGTGGGCGTGCTCTGCAGGACTCCTGGCTGCTGCGCCGAACTGGGGGGCGGCAGGAAAGAGACTTGTGTCTGCTGACCCTCTTTGTCCCTAGAACGAGGCCCTGCTTTTGCCACTCTGAGGGGTCCCCGAACCCTTGACCATTGAAATGTCTTAACTCACCAGAGATAATAAACGTGCAAGCACTTTGCAAGGCCGAAGTGCTGCTCTCACACAAACTGGTTTCATTGTCATTATATATTATCTCCACAATAAGAGTAACCGTAATGATAGCACATTGATTGCGTGTTTGCCGTGTACCCAGCGCTGTTTTAAGAGCTGTGGAGCCATCTGTCATGATATCCTCAGAGTATTATTATGAAGTAGACACTGTCCTCTGCCATATTATAGAAATCAGGAAACTGAGGCTCAGAGAGATCAAGTAATTCTCCCAAGATCACACAGCCAGTGAGTAGCAAAGCCAGGATATGAATGCAGGTCGGTCTGATGCCAGCCTGCATGTGATGCTTCTCTAATTCCCAGACCCCATGGGAAGGTGGTGAAGGGTGGTGTACCCCCAGGAGCCCCTCTTCAGAAAGAAATTCCCCACAGGTTTGACCGGATGGGGGCAGGTGGTCCCCTCTTCATAGATGTGACCTGGCATCCAGCAGGGGACCCTGGCTCAGACAAGGAGACTTCGTCCATGGTGATCGCCAGCACCGCCGTGAACTACTGTGGCCTGGAGACCATCCTGCACATGACCTGCTGCCATCAGAGCCGGGAAGAGATCACGGGCCACCTGCACAAGGCCAAGCGTCTGGGCCTGAAGAACATCCTGGCGCTGAGGGGAGGTGTGGAGTCAGCACTCTGCTCTCTGGGGTCTTGCTTTCCCGAAGACTTCTGTCCCCGGAACGGTCCTTTCCTTTTCTCCAGGTCCCACACTGAGTACACTCAGGGTCCCGCCCCTGCCAGTAGCGTCGAAGGGCAGTGTGGGTCAGGAGGCCACGAGCGACACACAGATGTGTGGAGTCACTTCCTGACCTCGCAGTAGGAGTTCAGCTGGGCCTGCGGCCGGGGCCTGACAACCCTCTGTCCCGATGTACACGATCAGTTGATCAATTAATCAAGCAATTAATCAATCCCTGGCTGCACCTGGCCATCGGCCCCGTCAGAGTTCAGCTCTGGCGTGTGTCCTAGGAGTGAGGGTAGCTGGCTATGCCTCTGACACGCACTGTCACGGGGCCACGCAAGCGTGGGAAGTGGGAGCCTGATGGGTGGGCACTTGTGGCCTCACGCTCACCACCCGAAAGACCACTTCTCACCTGAGATGAGTGGAAGATTCTCCCGGGAGGCGAGGGTTCCGAGGGAGTGGGAGAACGAGCCGTGGGCTTGGGTGAGGGTGTGTGGACACACCCAGATGTGAGTAGGGAAGGGATCGCCGATGCTCCAGGCTGAACGCAGAGCTGCAGCTGCTCCCTGTCTGCTGCTGCCAGCACGGGGCCCTCAGACGGGCACGGGCTGAGCACGGGCTCAGTGACTGTCTGATGGGTTGGCTGCTGTCTTCCCTCCCACTGTTTACCAAGTGCTACGCTAGAAAGCGGAGACACCAACTTGAGTAATAGGAAGGCTCTGCCTTCGACGTGCTCACGGTCCTGGGCGTGGGGGGAGAAGGAACAGAGAGGCTACCTGGAGGTTTGGTGAGACCCAGCACTGTGATCTCCAACCCTGCAGACCCCATAGGTGACCAGTGGGAAGAGGAGGACGGAGGCTTCAACTACGCCGTAGACTTGGTGAAGCACATCCGAAGCGAGTTTGGTGACTACTTCGATGTCTGTGTGGCAGGTGAGAGGCTGGGGTATCCCAGTGGGTGGGACCGCAGAGGGGAAGGAAGGAGAGGCACAGAGAGCCCCTTCGGCATTCAGGTCAGGACCCGCTAGCTCAGCACACCGCCGGCCTGCCTGCGCCGGGTGACAGAGGTTCAGGGGTGAATTGAGCAGCGTCTGCCCTCTCATTATTCTGTCATCTGCTGCCCACCCAGGCATGCCACCACCCTTAAGTTTTTGTTCCTCTGCCTTTTCTTTTTATTATTTATTTATTTTTCTTTTCTTTCTTATTTTAGGCTGCGTCCGGTCTTTGTCGCGGCACGCGGGCTCTTCATTGTGGTGTGCAGGCTTCTCCCTAGCTGCGGCTTGCGGGTTTTCTCTCTCTAGTTGTGGCGCACAGGCTCCAGGGCGCGTGGGCTCCGTAGTTGGCTGCACGCGGGCTCTGGTTGAGGCGTGCGAGCTCAGTAGTTGTGGCTCGCAGGTTTAGTTGCCCCGCGGCATGTGGGATCTTAGACGTTGCGAGGCATCCGGATTCTTTACCACTGGACCACCAGGGAAGTCCCTTCCTCTGCCTTTTCTTGCTCTTAGCCTGCTTCCCAGCCCTATTCTTCTTTAAACAAAAGAGGTATATTTATTAAGATTCCGGGGGCAGGGAATCTCAGAACAAGGTCAGGAAATGGCATCAGACCTCATTAAGCGCTGGAACCAGGAGGCAGGCAGAATCCAAGGCCCTCCCTCATTCTCTCTGCCCCCCCCCGCCCCCCCCCCCCCGCTGCTTCATGCCTCATCCAGTAGACCTGATATGTACGCTTTTTCTGTCTCTGATATGTACGGTACACATGTGACCCGCCGCCTGCTCCTGGCTCGCCCAGACTGATTGGCAGGTCTCAGCATCAGTTCCAAATCCTCAGGAGAGAGAACTGCGTCGGCTCAACTCTAGTTTCTTTAGCTACAGCCAGGAGGCAAGGTTCACCTGCTGGAAACAGATGGCGTGGCCTTCCCTCTTGCCCCGACTCATGGGGTCTGGGCCTTCAGCTTCTCAAACGGGGGCTTGGGTGTGGTGAGGCAGTGTGTGCCAGGGACACAGGAAGTCCGGGGATTAATCTGACACATCACCTTGGCATGACAATTTTTCTCAAATATTTTGGGGAAAATCATATCATTCTTATTATGGCTACATTATGGAGTAGCAAATCAAAGTGATCTGAATTTAAAAATACAAGCCACGTGGCTTCAAGGAAATTACTTGTTGTAGGGACTTTGGGCTGCGTCCCCAGGCCCCCACGTACACGTCCGCTGTTCTTAGTTTTGAGAAGAGGGCGTTGAGGTGGATGAGTCTAGGAGGCCCCGATGAGGAGGTAGGAATTGAAGTGTCGTTGGTCATGCGGCCACGAGACAGTCGGTTGATTGGGGAATGTGCCCACGTGTGGTGGGCATTGGACGGCCACCAGGGGAAACCAGCAGAGCTGTGAGCATACAGTTGCTGAACGGTTTGGTGCTTTGCTTATGGTAAAGTGATGAAAAGGAGGACCGGTGGATTAGAAGGCACCCAGCTGGCCGTGACAGAACAAGAATACAGTAAAACTGAGCAAAATCCAGATGTAGGCAATTGCTGGATTGTTGGGTGCCGTTGCGGTTTTATAGAGCTTCAGCCATTAAAACCTCTGCTTCTGAAATGTCTGCTGGAAAAATAGTATAAAGTATAAAAGCATAGTATAGTATAGTATAAAAGTATAAAGCTCTAGTGTTTAATCCTCCCACGCCCATCCCCAAAACAGTCGTTTTTATATCCAGTTTTGATGACTCAGGGTTTCTTAAGAACGAAACTGCATTATCACAGCAAAGCAGCCCGGCTACCCAACAGTGTGGGTTCAGGCTTGCCCCTTCCTGGCTTGGGGTCCTGCCCTGGCCTCAGGCTGAGGAAGCTGGCACTCTGCTTGCAGTTCATGAAGGCCTGTGGTCTTTCCTGTGCAGGCAGAGCCACTAGTAAGTTCAGTCGTGTAGGGAAGGGAGCGCACCGTTCCTGGAGCTAGTCGGGAACCTAGGGGACGTCTGGCCCCGCCTCCCAGGCATCCCCGGCACAGGGTCATCGCCCGGCCGCGTTGTTTTCACACACTGGGAGTCCATTCCTTTGTGGGGTTGCTCGTTCCGCTGTCAGGCAGCTCTCTGAAGCTGATCCTACTTCTGCCATCAGAAGCAGCACAGAATATGACGAATAAGGAACTCGACTAAGGTGATTCCTTTTTCCCAGTGACAGACTTGTGGGCGTCTAGAAATAGTTACCATGTTCTCTGCGTTCTTTTCTTCAAGCAGAACATCTCTACTCTCTTCATTTATTCCTTGTGTAACGTGGTTTCTGATTTTGCACTGTCTGGGACCCCTGAGTAATTTTAATGTGAAATTACGAGCACTGTTGTAATCCAGTACCTAGAGTCAAGCCCATTACCCCAAGGCTGGCTGGCTGGTGTGAACGTAGCATTTCCTCTCTTCCGTGGCCACAAAGTGCAGGCCAGATTGGCCTAGCTGATGGCAGGACAGCGTGGGTGTTTGGGGGCAATCCATCCCCACTCTTGGGAGGGTGGCTCTAAGGCAGCGTTCACCGAGGGTCACCTCCAGGGTGAGAGGCACATCAGACGAGCCCAGCCATCACTGCTTCAGCCTGTCCGTGCCGTGGGGTTGGAAGGTATGGATCCGGAGCTCTCCGTCCCCAGCTCTCTGGTTGCTTCATCACTCCCCTCGAGCAGGTGGAGCCAGTCTCTCTCTCCTGTCATCCCTGTTGGCAGGTTACCCCAAAGGCCACCCCGACGCAGAGAGCTTTGAGGCTGGCCTGAAGCACCTGAAGGAGAAGGTGGCCGCGGGAGCTGACTTCATCATCACCCAGCTCTTCTTTGAGGCCGACACTTTCTTCCGCTTTGTTAAGGCTTGCTCCGAGATAGGCATTACTTGCCCCATCCTCCCCGGAATCTTCCCTATTCAGGTGAGGGTCCCAGGAGGGCTCATGGGCTCCCACCGCCCCCATCCTAGCACAGGCCAGGGCCTTGGTTCAGGCCAAAGTGAACCTGAAGTTCCGAGTTCAGGCCAAAGTTCTTCTTTGACGCTCATTAGATTTTCGTCAGACAGGTGCTCAGTCCTTGCAAAATGTTGTCGTGCCCCCCTCTTTTGATTACCTCTTATGTCTCCCCAAAATAGCAACGGTACCTGTCGGAGGGGCTTATTGACAAGTGTCACTAAAAGGGATTATTACTCATTATAAATTTGGGTTAAATCAGTGTTTCCCAAACTTGGCTGTCACCAGAATCATTTAATAAGCTCTTTTAAAACGTGGATTTCCAGATCCCATGCCTAGAAGTTCTGACGTAATAGATCTGAGGTGGGACCTGGGAATCTGTACGTTTCTGAAGTTTGGCAGGCGATTCTGGTCACTGGTCAGGCCTGGGAACCACTGGCTTAGGTGACCAGCATTTATCAATAGGTACATCTAGGGGCCAGAGGGCCGGCTCAGACCAACGGCAGCAATGCTGTGGGCGGCTGCTGCAGCCTGCAGAGTACAAAAAGTGCTGCTACAAGATGGTCTGACTTTCCTGGGTCAGTCTGTGTCGCACTGCAGAGCCAGGAGGCCTGGTGGGGCGATAAGTATTTGGGGTGAGAGACGGGCAGGGAGATGGGACCCACAGCCCCCTGTGTCTTGGGCAGGGCTACCACTCCCTCCGGCAGCTTGTAAAGCTGTCCAAGCTGGAGGTGCCGCAGCAGATCAAGGACGTGATCGAGCCAATCAAAGACAACGACGACGCCATCCGTAACTATGGCATCGAGCAGGCGCTGAGCCTGTGCCGGGAGCTTCTGGCGAGCGGCTCGGTGCCGGGCCTGCACTTCTACACCCTCAACCGCGAGGTGGCCACCACAGAGGTGCTGAAGCGCTTGGGCCTGTGGATCGAGGACCCCAGGTGAGGCCAGCGGCCCCGAATTCAGGCCCTGGAGCCACAGAGGAGAGTCGGGTGGGCAGGGAGGTCAGAGAGAAGTCACAGAATGAGTGCGTCCTAGCTGGCAGTGCTGGCTGCCAAGGGGGCACAGAGGGGATGTCTGTGCCGCGGCTAGTGGCACCCTTAGGGCTCCGGTCTCAGCGGGAATGCCATCCGGCTTGACGTTTACGAGTCAAGGTGGAAGAACCCAGGTTCAGTGGTGCCCCCTCCCTCTGGCCAAGCCCTGACCCTTTCTGTCTCCATTCTCACCCAGACGTCCCCTGCCCTGGGCCATCAGTGCCCACCCCAAGCGCCGGGAGGAAGATGTCCGTCCCATCTTCTGGGCCTCCAGACCAAAGAGTTACATTTATCGCACCCAGGAGTGGGATGAGTTCCCCAACGGCCGCTGGTGAGCCATTGCAAATGAACTGTTTCTTGGGAGGAGGGAGACCAATCATGGTGGAGCCCTCGGGACAGGATTCACAGGAATGCCCCCCCACCCCCCACCCCAGGGCAGGTGGATGCTACTGTCTGGAGCCCAAGGTCAGGGGTGTGCCTTGACCTCCCGGCACCTCCTCCGCCAGGGGCAATTCCTCCTCTCCGGCCTTCGGGGAGCTGAAGGACTACTACCTCTTCTACCTGAAGAGCAAGTCCCCAAAGGAAGAGCTGCTGCAGATGTGGGGGGAGGAGCTGACCAGTGAAGAAAGTGTCTTTGAAGTCTTTGCCCACTACCTCTCGGGAGAGCCGAACCAGAACGGCTATAAAGTGAGTGCTGCTGGGATGGGATCCCTGGGTACCTGCCCTCGCCCCATGGGCCAGATGCGGGCGTGACTGCCCCACCCTGAGCCTCATCTCTGTGCCTGGAGGTGGCACCTCAGCAAAGGGAGAAGGTGAGTTGGGGGGTCCCCACGTGGGGTGCCTGGAAGGGGCTTACGGAAGCAGAGACAGGCTGGGGCTCTGATGGGGACCGTGACAGGGAGGGACCCAGCCCGTCTTACCCTCCCCAGGTGACTTGCCTGCCCTGGAATGATGAGCCCCTAGCGGCCGAGACCAGCCTGATGAAGGAGGAGCTGCTGCGAGTGAACCGGCGGGGCATCCTCACCATCAACTCCCAGCCCAACATCAACGGGAAGCCGTCCTCCGACCCCGTCGTGGGCTGGGGCCCCGGTGGGGGCTATGTCTTCCAGAAGGTGTGGCAGGGGCGCACAGGGCTACCCTCCCTTGACCTGCCTGCAGGGGTTCCCCAGAGCTGGGGACAGAGGCCTTCATCTCAGGGGCTTTTTGTTCTGAGCGGCCGGGGATCAGAATGGATGCGATCTCAGGCTCGGAGTCAGACAGACCTGGGTAGGCTGGTCACTTGACCACTCTGGGCCTCAGCTTTCCCTTCTGTAAAATGGGGATATGTCACATCGTGCTCTGGGGATGAAACGTGACAGGGCACATAAAGCGCTTAGCACGTGGGAAGCATCCCCTAACTGGGAGCTGTTATTACTGTTCCTTGTGGACCCCTTTCTCCTGGGGCTGCTGGAGGTAAAATTACATTCTAAACTAAAGCCTGAGGGCTCTGGGAGGTGAATTTAAATAAGCCCAGCTTAATCCCTGGTGGCCAGGTGGTGCTGGAGAGGCCCTCCCCCCAGCAGACAGGGGGATGGGGTGTGTCAGGCCTCTCTTGCCTTACTTGCCAAACTGGGCCCCCTGTACAGCTTCTGGAGCGACTTCTCCATGGAGCCTTTCCCAACTGGACGAAGGGTTGGCAGACGTCCCTCAGACCTGTGCAGACCGAGAAACCTCACGTACCTGCTCCCCTCCCTTTGCTTATGGGTTCAACTCCCAACTAGCGGCCACCGCTAGTCCCCACGCCTTAAGTGTCCTCGTGGATGCCTCCCTGGGACGGTCAGGAGGGCAGGCGTCTGGTGTTTCAGAGCACATGGCCCACTCAGCAGCGCCCAGCGAAGACATCCAGCAAGGACCGGGGGTTACGCGATGGCACCTGTCTCCCTCCCGCAGGCCTACTTAGAGTTCTTCACTTCCCGAGAGACAGTGGAGGCGCTCTTGCAGGTGCTGAAGAAGTACGAGCTCCGGGTGAATTACCACATCGTGGATGTGAAGGTGGGCTGGCCCCGGGTCAAAGGGCGCTCAGCAGGGCTGGGGTGAGGGCACCAAGTTTACTCCACCATTCAGCAGTCACGGAGTGCCCAGTGGGGCCACGCATCGTGCCAGATGGATATGCAGACAGAGCCAGGCCCCTGCCCTCCGAGAGCTCCCGGCCTGGCGAGGGCAGCCGTCAGTGAATAATTATGCACGGGTGAAAAGCAGTTGCACTGTATAACAGTGAAGTTCAGCGTAGGAAGAAGCTGGGGATCCGAGGGAGGGAAGTCCAGCTCGAGAGATCGGGGGAGGTGTTTGGAGGGTTCCTGTGTGGCCTGAATCTTTAAGGATGGGGAGTGAAAGGGCATCCCAGGGACAGGGCCGAGGGCGTGCAGAGGCTTTGCTGCCAAATGGGGTGAGTGAGGCTGAAGCGTTGAGCCGGCCGGGTCCCCAGGGGTCTCAGTTGTCCTGCCTGGAACTTGGGTTTTACCGTATAGGCAAGAGGGAGC
The DNA here is from genome assembly GCF_949774975.1 of Lagenorhynchus albirostris. Taxonomy (NCBI): domain Eukaryota; kingdom Metazoa; phylum Chordata; class Mammalia; order Artiodactyla; family Delphinidae; genus Lagenorhynchus; species Lagenorhynchus albirostris. The sequence continues at coordinate 177,209,393 of NC_083096.1, forward strand.
CTTGGCTCCATGTTTTATTTTGGGCAGGTCCCAGGGGACAGCTGTGTGGCTAACAGGGCCAGGGGAGACTAGAGTCAGCAGCCCTGGTGGTCTGAGTAGCAAAGAGAGGCCTGGCCAGGCTGGACACGAGAGGAAGTGAGCAGTACCAGTGGGTATGGAGCTGATTGGAGCGTAGGAGGAGGAAGGAAAAGCCCCGGGTGACGTCTGGGTTTCAGGCTCCTGGCCGCCACAGAGCTGCAGAGGCGGGGCAGGGGTGGGGTGGTGACGGCGGGAGGAGGGGCGGAGCACACCCCCGGGGAGAGAGGGCTGGAGCTGTCTGCACCCCAAGTCTGCCCCTACTCACTGCGCCACCCCCCCGCCCCGCAGGGTGACAACATCACCAACGCCCCCGAGCTGCAGCCCAACGCCGTCACTTGGGGCATCTTCCCTGGGCGAGAGATCATCCAGCCCACAGTGGTGGACCCAGTCAGCTTCATGTTCTGGAAGGTAAGGGAGGGGCCGGGAGCAGGCCTGCCCTGCCCACCTCCAGAGCCTTGGGCGGGCGGGTGGGGCGGCTGGGGGCCGCACCCCCAGGGCTGGCAGCGTCCTGACTCTGACTCATGGTGTTTACTTCTGGGCTGGGAAGCAGGGGTGGCACTGGCAGTGGGCCAAGTTCTATTCTTGGAAACCTCTTGTCGGGCAGCAGCAGAGGCCCTTGGGGTGCTGAGTGTGGAGGCCTGGCCCTAGGGCAGCCCTGTTAACCTGGCCGGCGTGTCTGTATGTGGGACCGCACACGTACCTGTGTCTTTCTGTCTGTGTGTGTGCTGGTGTCTCCGTGTGTGTGCGCGTGCGCGTGCCTGTGCGTGAGTGCAGGACGAGGCCTTCGCCCTGTGGGTCGAGCAGTGGGGCAAGCTGTATGAGGAGGGGTCCCCGTCCCGCACAATCATCCAGCACATCCACGACAACTACTTCCTGGTCAACCTGGTGGACAACGAGTTCCCGCTGGACAGCTGTCTGTGGCAGGTGGTGGAAGACACGTTTGAGCTTCTCAGCGGGCCCCCCCAGAGCAAGAGGGAGACGGAAGCGCCGTGACCCTGAGCCCTGACAGCCTTAGCTTGAGGCCACTGTGTCCCGCCTTCCTCCTCTCCGTCCTGGTTCTCTGGGAGACCCCCGTTCTCCTTTGCTTCCCCCCACCCCCTGACACGATGATGGCAGCTAGACTGGTGTGAGGATTCCAGGCTCTGGCTGGACCGGAGTCCGCCCCACACGGGAGCCAGGTGTTCCCTGCTTAGCTGAGAGTCTGTGCTCCGGTGGGAAGCAGCCCCATCCCCCAGAGGAGCACGTGGGCAGAACGCATCCTCCCTGAGAAGGGTTGTCATTGACGGAGCCCCTAGGAGCCAGCCTGGGACTGCCAGTGACCTTGCTCTTGGGGCCTATGGAGGACAAGCAAAGCGAACATGGCAGTGGGCTCTGTGGGATTGCAGAGGAGACATGGCGAGGTCAAGGCGCTGCAGCCTTCCACCTCCAAGGCGTTGGCAGCCAGGCACGACCCACTCGGGAATGAAGGGGCGGCCCACTGCCCTGCCAGGCCCTGGCCCCTGGATGGGCCTTGGACTGAAACCTAATAGTTGTCGCCTCCCAGCCGAGAGCTCAGCTGAGTTTCTCCCTTTTATACAGCGCTGGTTTTTTTTTTTTTTTTTACATCTTTATTGGAGTATAATTGCTTTACAATGGTGTGTTAGTTTCTGCTTTATAACAAAGTGAATCAGTTATACATATACATATGTTCCCATATCTCTTCCCTCTTGCGTCTCCCTCCCTCCCACCCTCCCTATCCCACCCCTCTAGGTGGTCACAAAGCACCGAGCTGATCTCCCTGTGCTATGCGGCTGCTTCCCACTAGCTATCTACCTTACGTTTGGTAGTGTATATATGTCCATGCCTCTCTCTCGCTTTGTCACAGCTTACCCTCAGTTGTCTCTTCACATGCTCGAGAGAGAAAGTGCCTCTTAAGGGTTAAAGGTGTCTGAACCTTTGTGCATGGTGGAGCCCTTGGCCTTCCCTTTTCTCCCCTGGCTCTGAGGGGTGAAGGGATGCCCTGCCTGTTACCATCGAGGGCGAAAGTGAGGTTGGCCCGAGCAGGACTGACTTCTTCCTGGCTTATTTTTCGGGCAGGACCTCCTTCTGCCTGCCGCTCCCTCCCCTCCATGCACCCTGTCCCGGAAGCTGTCTGTCTGGCACTGCTCCCCAGGCATCAGCCCTCAGGCCCCACCGCCCAGGGGCTGTGACTGACACGCGCGCAGGCTGTTCCCTGTCCCAGCCCCTGCTTGCGGGGCTTCACCGGCTCTGGGGGGGGGGGGGCGGGGAGAGGGGGCCGGTTGTCCACAGGGTGGCCTGACGGCAGAGGAAGCAGGTCAGGGGCTGGTTGGGTGGGGCAGGGGGCAGCCTTTAGGAGAGACAGAGAGAAGCAGCCGAGGCTAAGGGGGTGTTTTATTGTCCTTCAGAGCTCTTGGCCTGAGCGCCTTGTGCCTGAGCCTGTACTCCTCAGGTGGGTGGGGCTCCGATCTGCTTTCCTTTCCAGGGGAACGGGTCACAGCTGCTGCTGGGCCCCCTGCTTCACCCCAAGTCCACCAAGCACAGGGGCTCTGGTGGCTTTCTGCCTGCTCCGAGGCCTCCCACTGCTGCTGGCTCTGCCCCTCAGGCCCCTGGCTGCCAGACGCTGGTGCCGTGTTTCAAAGGCCTGGAATCGGGGAGCAGGAAGCTCTTTGGCTCCCTCCTGGGTGTGTGCTGTCAGTGCTGGAGGAACTCCGGGGGCCCAGCTCCTTCTGCCCCCGAGGGAAGAGGAGGTCCTTCCCTCTGCCCTGGGCCAGACGCACAGGCCTGCGATCAGGGAAGCTGGGTTCTGAGTGCACATCAGGGGGCGGCGCTCAGCGACCCACACCCAACGCAGGCGGTGTGAGCGGCAGCTGTGCCACAGGCCAAGCCCGTCCCCGGACCAGTGACGGCCACGACTGTGCTCAGCACGCGGTCACCAGCTGGATTAAGGGCTCTGGAATCCAGGCTGCTTTCTCTAACTGAACTGACCCCTCCCCTGGAAAAGAAGGGGTTCTGGGGGCACCAAGCAGGGAGGGCCGCAGCTCAGGAATGTGCAGGCGTGGCACGGCTAGGAAGGGCCTGCTGGGGGGCGGGGCCGCCCCCCCTCCCCCAGTACCTGGGAATGGACCCAACCATCTTGTTGTTGCTGTAATCGCTGAGACACCTGCAGCCTCAAGGCCCACCGTCGCCAGGCCCGCCTCAGGTGCCACTGCCTGAGCTATGGGGACAGTCACGAGGAGGCCCCGAGCTGGGCCCACCACTGTCCCCGGCCCGGCAGCCCCCAGCCCCTCTGCTGCCTCTCCCTGCCTGCAACTCTGCGGCACCAGGAGGAGGGGGATGTGACGAGGAGGTGTCATCTGAGGTGTGTTAATGTAGATTCCTGCACCTGTTCCCGAGGTTTCAGGCTTGGTAGGTCCAAAGTCCTGAACTTACTTTCAGAGACTGCGTTTCCATGGGTTAGGGCTGGGAATGGGACGTGATGGGAGGTCAGCGTGAGGGTGGGGAGGGGCCGCCCCACTCGCCAGTGTGGGCGCCAGCTGCTCTGTCCCCTGAGCATCTACCCAGCGCTGCCACGCCGCTGCCCGGGCCTGGCCTGCAGGGAACCCCGGAGCCGGCGAAGCAGTGCCTCAAGGCGCCAGCGCTGCAGGTACTTCCTCCTGAGGGGAGAGGCCCTGGTGTGTGTCCTGACAGCAAAGGGCATCATGACCCCTTCATGGCCAGGAAAGAGGGCAGAGCCATGGGCCTAGGCCTGGTCCGCAGAATGCTGCGGGACGAGCACCGGCCAGAGAGGGCCCAGGTCAGGCAAGCCCCTCAGCCCAGCCCACACCCTCAGCCCTCCCTCTCCACCCCTGCTCTCAGCCCTCCCTCTCCACCCCTGCTCTCAGCCCTCCCTCTCCACCCCTGCTCTCAGCCCTCCCTCTCCACCCCTGCTCTCAGCCCTCCCTCTCCACCCCTGCTCTCAGCCCTCCCTCTCCACCCCTGCTCTCAGCCCTCCCTCTCCACCCCTGCTCTCAGCCCTCCCTCTCCACCCCTGCTCTCAGCCCTCCCTCTCCACCCCTGCTCTCAGCCCTCCCTCTCCACCCCTGCTCTCAGCCCTCCCTCTCTACGCACACACTCTGCTCCCACCCCAGACACCTTTGCTCGGCCTCGCCTTTGCCCTCGAGGTCTTTGGTCTCAGAGCTGGGTCCCCTTCTGGCCCCGTAGGGCGCTGACCCTCGCCCCAGCAGCTGGAGCTGGGAGGCAGGGCCGAGGGGAGGCTCTCTGTCACCTGGCAAAGGGGCGTCAGAAGAGGTTAACACATCATTCAGGGGAGTAAGCTCTCCCCCTGGTACTTCTGGAAGCTGAGCCCTAGGAAGAGAGTTAACGAGAAATGGTGTTGAGCCTGTGTCCCTGCTGCCACCACCTCTGCCCAAGCCTCCTGCAAAGGCTTGGGCTGTGGCCCCAAAGGGTGGGCCAGGAGAAATTGTAATTGTTTTCTCAAAATTGTGAAATATTCCAGAAGAGGAGATGGGTGGGGAAAAACAGTAAATACATAAGACAGATTCGCCAAGAGTTCAAAGCTGATTTCCAGGCCCGTGAGGGCTGGTGACGGTCTCATCCCTGCACTTCAGACATTGTTTACTCCCTGAGGGAGTCCGGGACGTTTCTCTCTGCTTCCTCTGTCCACTGGGGCTGTGGTGCTTGGGGCTGGGCAGGCCAGGCCCTGTGGCCTGTGGCCTGCAGCTGCAGGCCTGAGGGAACAAAGAGGAAACCCTGAACCAATGGGCTTGGACATCTAGGGGCCCAAGTGACCTGGCAGGACTCCTTTCCCGACAAGTAGAGGAGACAGGAAAGGCCCGAGAGTAGTGTGGCCATCAGTACACGCCACTGCCTCTTTCCCCATGCTCCCACATGGCTCGAGACTCAGGAAGGTGAGTGGACCAAAAATGGCTACCAATCAGAGCTTACCTGTGCCAGGTACACCCTGTGAGGTGGACATTACTCTCCCCACTCAGCCTCATAAAGTCAAATTACTTGTCTGAGGCCTCACCTCTCCGGAGTGGTCTGACTCCAGGGCCCGAGCCCCCAGTGACTGCACTCTACGGACACCAGGGGCTCTCTAAGGGAGTCTGTGCCACCGTGAGGTGGCATAAAACCCGCCCCCGTCATTAGGTGAGGGCTGCCTGGGCGCGCGTGTGCGTGCGGTAGAAAGAGGGGCGCCTGGAATTCAGCCCCTAGTTACCATTGACCATTCCTGACATTTACTTTGTTTCTACAAGTCTCAGTTTCTCCATCAGTAAACGGGATCCCTGCCTGCCTTTGCTGACAGAAATGGAATGGAAGTGTTTATAAACATACTCTGAAAATAAAATTCTCTTGAAACACAGATCTAGAAATAAAATACCCTGAGACCCAGAATCTGCTGTCGCCATAGCCCCACATAGGTAAATATGTGGATTCTGCAAATAACCAAAGCCAGTCCGTTTCGATTCCATTGAAAACAAACCACTTTAATCTTTTTTCCTAGAAACTTTTCTAGAGTCTATGACGTATTTTGTGGCATCCTGAAACAGGATTCTTGGTGATACCAGTTCATCTTGAGGAACACTCTGTGGCCTGCCAGTAACTCTGGGGCTATGTGTCCCGCAATGACGTGTCCCGCAATGGACTGCCATGCAGCGTCGCTCTTTGTACCCGGGTTTCCTTATGGCCTCTTCCCTCGTGCTAGGCCACCCAGCTCTTTGTCACCATTTGCTGCTATCAGAACTAATGCTTCTGGTCTGGAGATGGACTGGCAGTCATCTCTGGGTAGAGAGAGTCATGAAAGAATATTTTTTCATTTATATTTTCTGGGTTTTCTATAATGAGCATGTTTCATTTTCTAATTTAAAAAAAAAAAAAAAAGAACGACAAAAAATTGCTACTGACCCCAATTACCTCTTTTGATCCTAGACTGTACCAGGACTTATAATGAGTTTAGGTGTCTGTCTCCCTAACAGATGCGACCCAGGGTGCTTCTTTGTAGCAGACCAGCACTGGGCTGGCGCTCAGTGGGTGCTCAGTAAGTGCTGATGGACCCGTAATTGGGTGGCTGCCCGGCCGGGAGGCTGTTGAGAACCCATAGGGGTGGTGTCCACAAGGCCGCTGGGGTCCTGGAAAAGCACGCAACCACCCTCACCATCGGCGCTGAATCAAGCTGACTCTGAGGCCAGTAGCCCCGAGGTCATTTTGGACCTCCCGCCTGACCTGCGGCGGGCCTCACCTGCCTCCGCAGGGCTGGAGCGCTCCTCAGCAGAGGTGCCCTCTGGCGGCCAGCCTAGGCCAGTGCCTGAGGCTGGCTCTGGGCCTGGGGTGGGCTGTGCTGGCCTCCTGGGCCTCGGCCTGTGGTTCCAGCCACACTCTGAGCAGCGCTGTCCGCCACTGGGCCCAGTGGGTTCCCAGGAGGCGCCTGGGCCCAGCCCGCTGGAACTGGGCGATGGCAGCTCACTGGACACGGCCCCTGGTAGCTGACTGGGCGCAGGCCTCTAGGACCCTGGCGGCGAGGGAGGAGCCCACACCGAGGCCATCAGGGCCAGGACTCTACAGCGGGCTGTAGGGAGCCCTCCTCTGCCCCCGCCAGTGCACCGCAGGAGGGGGACCTCCAGGCAAAGCCCCATGCCTGTGTTCCTCGTCCCCCATCCCTCTTCTGGGGAAATCACGTTCAAATGGGCACAGAGAGCAGCAGAATTATCTGTCACACGACGGGGACAGCCATCCTGTTTAGGGGACACAGAGAAAGCAGTCCTGCCAACTCCTCCTTCCCTCCCATCCCGCCACGAGCACTGATTTATATCATCCAGGACCTGGTGTGTGTCTGGCCCGAGCTGAGCGGAGAACTTGCACACGTTATTTCTTATCCTAATCCCCGGGGCCACCCTGCAAGGCAGGCCTGTAATCTTCCTTGGACCTTCGAAGTTAGACTTGCCCAAAGAGGGGTGGCATAGCTGGAAAGTGCAGAGCTGGAATTTGACCCCAGGGACCAGGACCTCCTCTCCCCATCACCCCTAGCCCCCTGAGACCTGCCACCAGCCGTCAAATACCCTCTACCCTGGCCCCATACAAGCTCAAGGCCTAAGCTGGAAGCACAGTGCGGGGCCGCCCTCAGGCCATGGGCGCCCACCTGGCGCTCAGCTTCGGGGCAGCAGCCAGCACAGGGCCTGGGCCTGGGTTCTCTCTCCTGCCTGCTGGCGGGCCTCACAGCACTGGCCCGGGGCCACTTGCCTTGCAACGGAGGCCGGCTGGGCCCGGCCCTCCTCAGCTTGCTGTCCACCTGGCGTCCCTGTTCTTGGCTTCTCCAGCAGGAGAAGGAGGCCTGGGCCACGCGCTGCTCCTGAGGCCGGGCTGCAGCTTCTGGGGCTTCACTGGCAAATGTGGCCCCTGGTGCCCATCTCCTCAGGCCATCCTGGAAGGCTGGACCCTTGGCCCGGGGCATCCCTGTGCCTCTCGCTACTCCACACCAGGCCTGGAAGCGGCTGCAGAACAGGTGCAGAGAAGGGGCCCAGCCGACTTCCCAGTCAAAAGTCACATCAATTCAAAATTACACCTGAAAATTCCCCACAAACCATCACGGGTTCTTCACAGTTTTGGCTACACAGCCCCGTGCCTTAAGAACGTATGGATCGATGTATAACAGGTGAGAGCTCTGGCTTTCGCTTAGGGGCCTTGGCACGCACTCACCCCCGCTCCGGGGGCAGGTGCTGCCCGGGAGGGTGTGGGAACCTGGCAGTTGTGGGTTCAGGTCCCCCTCCACCAAGAGAGCATCCACGCCCTGCTTGCCCTCACAAGGCCGCTGTGGGCCAGGAGGTCAGTGAGGAGAATGTGGTCCCCCGCTCCCAGATGGACCAGGAAAACATCAGCCACTCTGCGGTGAATGGTTCAATGGCCCCGTGGGGACGCTGTGAATGCGTGTGAGTTTGTACAGAACCAACCGTGGGAGAAGGTGTCATCTGTCCCCTCTGCTTTTAAACATGCACCCATGAACAGTATATGTGTGGCACTAGAACATCTCTATTTCAGATTTCTCTCTCTTTGTGGTGGCTCTTTGAGGAGTTGATTTCCCCATCCTTTTCTTTTTTTTTTTTTTTGGCCTCAAGGCACGTGGGATCTTAGTTCCCTGACCAGGGATTGAACCCATCCCCCCTGCAGTGGAAGCGCAGAGTCTTAACCACTGGACCGCCGGGGAAGTCCCTGATTTCCTCATCTTAACTGTGAGCTCTGAAACCAAAGGACTGACCTGGCCAGGAGGTGGAGACCTGGGGCTTGTCAGGGCATTGGGTGGGGTTAGGGGCTTGCCATCCCGCACCTCCCAAACAATTCATATAATGGAAGCTTGGTGGTTTTGACTCCAGGCTGGGGTCTCCCTTCACGCCCATGCCCGGGTCCCAGGCCTCCAGCCTGACCTGCCCCTAGAGCTGCAGAGGCCACCCAGCTTCCCATCCCTGGGCTCTCTCCCTGCTTTTCCAGGGGTGGGGGGTGACCCTCGCTCTCCCACCCCCAGGCCCGGCCACCTCTGCAGTAGGAGCTGCTCTGGACCGGCCGCCGTGGGTCCCTGACAAGCTGCTGCCTCCTGCCAGCCCCGGAACACGGCCCTGCGCAGGCCCTGGAGGCGGGCCCGCACACACCGCTGGTACTTTTCACGCAGGAGCTGCTGTCCCGTGGCCAGAGAGATGCTGAGGTGCCCCTAGGCGCTCATTGCAGCCTCAGCCTGGGCCCCAAGGAACCGTGGGCCCCTGCTCTGCCAGCTTCTGCCCTCTACCCAAGTGGGAACCAAGGAGGCCGCCTAACTGTCTGGGTTAAGATGCTCCCATTACAGGCGTCCTACTGGTGACCAGGACTACCAACTCAGAGTTTTGTTTTGTTTTGTTTTTTTTAATTTCTTGACGATGTTTAGGAGTCAGGAGAATTCACATAAAAATACAGATTTCCAGCTTTTCTGTAAAAACAGAGGTCTGGCAACACTAGGTCAATGTTCCTGGGCAACGATTAGGCTGGGGAAGCAGCTGTCCCCAGTGGACAGGACACGAACTTTCCAGAACAACCAAATTCCCACCTGCCAGCCCACTGATATGATAGCAACGGAGTGAGAAGCCTCTAAAATTGCCCCCGGTGATCCCCGCCTTCTGTGCTGGGCTCTGAGGACACTGTGACTCCTGAAGGCCAGGTGAGGGTGACAAGGATGAAGATGAAGATGGTGATGATGATGGTAGCGCCCACGAGGAGCGGGGTTCTGAGCCAAGCCCTTAGTGTGGATTGTCTCACAGAATTCTCACAATCACTCTAGCGGGGGTGGGGGGGTACCACTGTTATCCCCATTTTACGGATGAGTAAGCTGAGGTTAAGTAGCACACTTAAAGTCCACACAGCCAGGGAATGGAAGAGCGGGGAACGTTAACCCAAGCCTACAGCGTCCACGCCCCCCGGTCCTGCTCTGCCACCCAAACCTGGGGTGGGGGGGTGGGGGGTTGTGGGAGTGTCCCATCACTGGACTCTGTGCTAGAGGACCAGAATCTTGGGTGTCCCTGACGGACCTGGGCCCCCCCTCAGCCCCGGTGCCCCGCCCCAGTGCCCGACTCACTCTGCCAGCAGCAGTGCCAGTGACCCAGTGCACGTCGCTGCTGTCCCCATCCCACTCCCGGGCCCACTGTTCCGTCTCCTGCTGCTGCACCAGCTGCTGCCGCCACAGGCCCAGCACGGCCCTGCAGCTCTGATCCCAGGCCCGGCGGGCAGCCAGCTCTCTCCTGGCCCCCTGGGCTGTTGCCCAGTGGCTCCAGCCAAGGAGGATGCTGGGAAGGGGAGTGTCCACCCTCAGGTGGTCACTGCCACCCTGGGCCAGCCCGGCCCTCCCCTTCCCTCCCCTCCCCTCAGAAGCAGGGAGGGCTTGGGGTGACTCTTCTCCCTCCATCCATCATGGGGGAGGGTGGGTTGCTGGGGGCTGGAGGGCTTAAATGCTGCTCCAAGGGTCACAATGACAGGTGGTCGGGATGCAGTGGGACCCCAGACCCCCGATGCCAAGTGCTATGCTCAGCTCCTAGTGAGGAACATTGCCACGGGCTGAGTGTTTACTAACGCCAGGCACTGTGCTAGGGGATGTGCGTGCCCCTCCCTCGCTGATTCTCATTGGAGTGAGTCCTATTATTACCCCCATACGAACGGAGAGATAGAGGCAGAGAGAGGTTAAGCAACTTGCCCAAGATCACACAGCCAGTGAGGAACAAAGCTGGGATTACCACAGCAGTGAAATTTCTGGGAGAAATGAATACCTCACACCTCTCAGCAGGGCAGGGTAGGAGGGCAGGAGGCTCTGAGAGGATTTGAGTCTGGGGTGTGAGGGGAGCCCTCTGGGGTGCAGACCCCAAGGGGGTGAGGTGGGAAGGGCAAGGATTGATGGGAAACAGTAAATCCAAGGGTGGTGGGCAGCATGGCTTACCCGTCCTGGGAGGGGTCCCTACCGCCTCTGAAGGGTGCGCTGATGCCACCTTGCCACGCCCCGGGACTGCTGGGCTTGCGCCTGCCAGAGCAGAAGGTGCCGCCCCTGCTGCTGCTGCCCAGCTGCCCACAGAAAGCTCACCCGGAACACCTCCAGGAGGGCGGGGGCCCGGGAAGCCTGGGGAAGGAGCTGTGGAGTCCTGGGTGCCCTGGGTGCTGCTACCCCTCCCCCCTCCCCTCCCCTTCCCAGCCCTCCCCACCCTCTCCCCCTCACCTGCTCCAGGGAGCTGCGGGGTGTCCTGCAGCCCGGCAGGGCCTTTCCTCCCAGGACACCGCCCAGAACCGCTGGGGCCAAGGTGGTCCTGGCGCTGCCCGGATCCCGCGCCCTCAGGCGCCAACCCCTCAGGCTGTGACGCAGCACCCACTGCTGCACGCCCTCGAAGAAGGAGCTACTGGAGGGGGCAGGTGAGTGCTGGGGCCCCCTGTCACCCCTGGCTGGGGGTGCTGGAAGGGTGCCACCGTGAGCCAAACGCTGGGCCAGAGCTGGGCAGCCCCACCTCCCACACGGGCCGCCCACTAGGACCACCGGGGGCTCTAAGAAATACCGATGCTCACTGGGGCCCCAGCCCCGGAGATTCTGATGTAATGGTCTGGGTGCGGCTTGGGCTCCCCAACTTTTCCAAAGTCCCCACGGTGACCCCCGTGAGCAGCTGAGGCCGAGACCACAGCTCTACTTACCCTGATCACCTGGTTGATCCTCGCCACACTCCCTGGGTGAGTGGGGGCCACACAGTTGATGCGGAGTGGAGCCGAGCCCAGGCCCAGCGACCCAGGACTCAAGAGCCCACACCAGTATTTCTGCCTCCACTCGGTTATAAAGGTAGGGAAGCTGAGGCCTGGGGGAAGGTCATGTCCCCAAACTCCAAACAGCAGCAGACCTGGGATCCAAGCACTCATCTCAGGCTACAGGGCAGCCTCAGATATGTTGCAGGGAGCTATGGACTGTGACCCGGTACCCAAAGGCCAGAGGATAGACTGGGGGAGGGAGGGCTACATTCTGAAGGATCATGGTGAACTGAGTTTCCTTAGAGGTCCAGGGACGCATTAAAAGAGACTGAGGGTCCAAGTGGACCAAGTGGGTGTGGGGCTGATGGATGCCAGGTGTATAGCTTTTTTTGGTTTATTTTTTTCTTGTTTTGTTCTTTTTTGTTTGTTATTTTGGGTTTTTTGTTTGTTTGTTTGTTTCTTTACAACCCCTTGTGTTGAGGGCTGACTTTCAATAGATCGCAGCGTGGGAGCTCCTCTGCTAGGTGCATAGCTTTTAAGGACAGAATTCTTAACCCTGCAGCTGCTGGCTTACATTCCTGCTGACATTCCATCAGTGAAGCTGGCCCCTCCTGACCTCCACTGGCTCTCTCACCCATAACCATCAGCCTGGGCTCTGAGTCCCAGCATCCCACCTTGTATAAAAGCATCGCAAGGTCTCACTATAGGTCTCACTTCTTGCTCCTGATTCAGTGTGATTTAGAGCAAGCTGCTTGACCCCTCTGAGCCTCAGTTTCTCCAGCTGTGTAATAAGGCAAATGGGGGCAGGGGAAAAAGTGGCTCCTTCACTGATTCATTTACGGTATTTGTTCTGTGCCTTCGGCAGCCTGGGCATCTGCAAGACGCTAGGAGACAGTGGTGAGGAGACATACAGGGTTTCGGCCACCAGGGGGCTCCCACTTAGCCAGGAGATGGGTGAGAGGTGGGTCCAGATTCTGGGGAGGGAGAAGAGCATTAAAGCAACCTCCCCGTCAGGTTCCAGCCACCTTGGCAGGACTCCGTGTCTGTGCCCCTGACCACTCCCTGTCCCCCACAGCTCTCTGCTCTATCACTGACTCAGCGTCCCTAGGCTACCTCCCCCGGCCCCACGCCTGCTGGGCACCACAGGGTGCCAGGCCCCATGCTGGGGCCACAGAGAGGAGTAGGATGTGGCCCATTCCCTATGGGACACTCCATCCAGTGCTGAGGACTGCTCACCTTCCCACCCCATGTCCTCCAGGCCCAACCCCAGGTCACAAACTCACGGACACCTGCTCCGCCCGCTGGCGCTGGGAGAGCTGCGTCCTCCAGAGCAGCAGCACCCGGTGGAGGGCCAGCCTCCGGCCGGCTTCCTGCAAGGAGCGCCGGCCTTGCTCCCGGGGCAGCGCCTGGGCCTGGGCCACCACCCCCAGGCCGTGGGCTGTGGCCCCCCCAGGGGCTGAGCTGGGGAGGGCCATGTTCCCTGAGAAGCAGACAAGAGATGAACCAGTGAGCACCCTCTGCTCAAAGCCATTGGTGGACGCTGCCTCAGGCCCCTTAGGGCCTCTCCCCTTGTGGCTACTGCCCCCTCCCACCACCCCCAAGCCCTCCCCACCGGGACACCTGGAAGATCCCATCTTCCTCTGTCACGTTTTGGTCGGTCGGGGGCAGGAGCTGTACATCCCCCTAAGACCAGAAGCTTCCCAGAAGCAGGGGCTCCATCTCTTCCAGGTGGAAGATTGAACAGGTCTCTCGCCTAGAGGAGCTCATGATGGAGGTCAGGATGGGGCCCACCAAAGCCTGCTGCTCCAGGGACCCCTCCGGACCCTCCCAGGCCTGCCAGGCTGCATCCCCGAGAAAACTCCCGATCCCATCACCTCCCACCACGAGCATCCCTAAATCAACTGGGCGACTGCAGAAGGAGCTTAAGTGGCGCTGTTTGCTGGGGTGGGAGAGAGAGGGAGCCCCTCGGCCCGCCACTCGCTCACCTGCCTCCCGCCAACAAAGGGGCGGCTGGGTCACCTTCGCCCCATCTGAGGCCTGGAGCTGCTTCGTCTGCACCCACTGCTGCAGGCACATCCTCAGGGTCCCTGCCCGCGGTCGGCCATGTGGTCCCGGTACCGGGTCCCTCCTTGCGCGAACCGCTGCCAGGCCCCAAAGCACCTGGAGAGCCAAGAGAAAGTGCAGGTGCTCATTGTAATGACTGCAGCTACAGCCTCCCGCCATGTGCCAGACACCACTGAGGCCTTGGGCAAGCCACTCACCGCTCTGAGCCTCAACTTTCTCGTCTGTAAAATGGGGCTGCTGTGGGATGGTGAAGCATGCCATCTGCTCAGGCCACATCGTCACTTCTGGGTGCCCGGATGGCCTCAGCAGCCTCCTACCTGCCCTCCTGCATCCACTGTTGCCCCCGCCCCTCCAGTCAGTGCCTACACAGTAACCAGAGTGATATTTTTCAAATCTCAAATCAAATTATCTTACTCTCTTGCTAAAATACGCCAGGAGCAGTCCCCTTGCTCTGATGATCAAATTTCGACTCCTCCCCACTGACAGCAAGGCACTCTCTGCATGGTCTGTCCCCCACCCCATTACACACCTTTCCAACTTCATCTCAAAGCACCCCAGCCCCCAACCCCATACTAACAGGGCTCTGACCGGACTGCCATTCTTTGCATTTTCCATGTTCCTCTCCCTGTCAGAGGTCTTTGCACATGCTGTTCCGTTCCCTCTGCCTGGCACTCCTGTCTGCTGTCCCTCCATCAGTCAGCCATGCACCCTTCCCATCTCTGCTGAACGCTGGTCGAGGTCAGCTCTCTTTGTCAAAAGTTCTCATAGAAAACTCTATCGGGGACTTCCCTGGTGGTGCAATAGTTAAGAATCCACCTACCAATGCAGGGAACACGGGTTCGATCCCTGGTCCGGGAAGATGCCACATGCCGCGGAGCAACTAAGCCTGCAAGCTGCAACTACTGAGCCGTTGTGCCACAACGGCTGAAGCCCACGCGCCTAGAGCCTGCGCTCCGCAACAAAGAGAAGCCACTGAAATGAGAAGCCCATGCACTGCAACAAAGAGTAGCCCTCGCTTGCTGCAGCTAGGGAAAGCCTGCGCGCAGCAACGAAGACCCAACGCAGACAATAAATAAATAAATAAATAAATTTATGAAAAAGAAAACTCTATCGGGGGATGCAACCAGCAAAATGCAGACAGTAGGAAACTCTACCTGACAAGCAGCCTGGTTTCTTCAACAGATAACTTGCAAGGAAACAAAGAAACAATCAAAAACAACAGAGGGGAGTCCCTAGATTTAAAAGAGCTTAAGGACCCCTCAACCAATGACAGCAAGTGGACCTTATTTAGATCCCAATACAAACTAACTATAACAACAAGGACTTCCCTGGTGGTCCAGTGGGTAATACTCCGTGCTCCCAATGCAGGGGGCCTGGGTTCGATCCCTGGTTGGGGAACTAGATCCCGTGTGCATGCCGCAACTAAGAGTCTGCATGCCACAACAAAGATCCTGCGTGCCACAACTAAGACCCAGCGCAGACAAGATAAATAAATAAATACCAAACCCCAAAAAACCCAAAAAACTATAACAACATATTTGCTTATAAAACAATTGGAAATTTGAATGCTGACCAGATATTTGTTGGTGTTAAGGAATTATTCATTTTTTAGGTGTGATCCTGGCCTGGTGGTTCTGTTGTTTAAAAGACACTTTATGTTTTAGAGATGCTACAGAAATATTTACAGATGAAATGGTAGGATGCATGGGATTTGCCTCAAAATTATGTACTGGGGGAAGTAGCCAGGGTACAGATCAAACACATTTTCTCAGGAGGTGATTTTCGTGAAACTGGACGATGGGTACACTGAGGGTGATTATCCTATTTTCCCTACTTTTATGTAAGATTAAAAGTCCCATAATAAAATAGTTAACAAGGAAAAAAACAACTTCATGTAGATCTGTGTTTCTTCCCTTCACAGCACTTAACTTTGGTGGTATTCACACACACACGCACTTTGTGATTGTTAATTTCCTGCCTGTCTCCACACTGGGCCATGGGTTCCATGAGGGCCAGTGACAGCGGGCATGAAGCTTTGCTTATAACTAAATCGCAGCCCCTGGGTGGTGTCTGCCAGGTCTTAGCATCTCAGTAAATGGCACATGTATTCATTTCTTATTTTCATCATTTCAACACTAGGAGTCAAGAATTGACTTAAAGTGCATCTCCCAGCTGCATCTCACCCTCTGCCTCAGGGGAGGCGGTCCCCATTCCCACTTCCCCGTACCTGCAGAGCCAGGCCCTCTGGCGCCGGGTGTCCAGTGGGGACACCCAGGCTGCATCTGCAACAGGAGAGCACCAGGCCTGGGGGGGGCCTCTCCATCCTCTGAGCCCTCAGCACAGCCCCGGAGGCCTCTCCCTGGACCCCCTTCTCCTGCCCGTTCCTTCTGACGGCACCACAGGAGGAAGACTACAGGGAATGAAGAGAGGGGGAAGAGAGAGTGAAGGGAGGGGAAGTCAGGGCCAGGAGGGACCACTGACTCCTGGGACCCCAGGCCGTGTGGCCTCCGGCCAGTCCCTCTCCATCTCTGGGCCTCAGTTTCCCCACGAATGAGTCATGTCTAAGGACTTGCCAATTCTAACACTCAAGCTTCTGTCCGGCCTGTACCAGCGTCCATGGCACACAAACGCAGGATGTGCGCCTCTCATACTCTGTGTCTTTGAGCTGCTCACTTCATGCCTCTGTGCCTCAGTTCCCCATCAGTAAAATGGGCACAATGCCTTGCTGAGGTCACCACGAGAGAATCAAATGAGATCTTGTCTGGGAAGCTGCCAGAGTAGATACTCGATAAACACTCATTCACTCACTGAGGACCCCCTGCCCGACCTGGCTCCATCTCCCCCGTTTCCCAGCGCCCCACATCTTACCAGCCAGCTGTTGCAGAGCCTGCAGGATCTGGACTCCCCTGTCTCCTCCATCTGGCCTTGGCCCAGAACACAATGGAATCAGCTGGGCTCCCGCCTCCTCCCTCCGACTCCTTGGACTGTTCTCCATAGTGGCTGGATCAATTTACATTCCCACCAACAGTGCAAGAGGGTTCCCTTTTCTCCACACCCTCTCCAGCATTTGTTGTTTGTAGATTTTCTGAGGATGCCCATTCTAACCCATTTTTAAATTAGTTAATCTATTTATTTTTGGCTGCGTTGGGTCTTGGTTGCTACGCACGGGCTTTCTCTAGTTGCAGTGAGCAGGGGCTACTCTTTGCTGAGGTGCGCGGGCTTCTCGTTGCGGTGGCTTCTCTTGCTGCGGGGCACCTGCTCTAGGCACTTGGGCTTCAGCAGTTGTGGCACTCGGGCTCAGTAGTTGTAGCACACGGGCTTAGTTGCTCCGCAGCATGTGGGCCTCCCGGACCAGGGCTTGAACCCGTGTCCCCTGCATTGGCAGGCGGACTCCCAACCACTGCGCCACCAGAGGAGTCCCTATGATCCCATTTTAAAGCTAAAGAGACGAAGGCACAGAGAGGTTAAGTAACTTGCCCAAGCTCACACAGTGAGAAAATGTGGGGAAAAGGAAAGTGACGGAGACAGGATTTGAATTCAGGCAGAGCTCGGTCATGTCTGGGCTGACACTGCCTCCCCCCTACTGCCAATCACTCAGGAGGAACAACCTGCGCCCCAGGAGAGCCTCCTCCCCAGACACACGGGCACTTCATCACCCCCCCACGGTCCAACCTGGAGGCCCCTAACCTTTTGGAAGGTCCGCGCCAGCAGGGCCTGCGTGTGTTGTCCCCACGCCGCCGCCAGCTGGGCCTCCTGGAGCCAGTGTCCACCGCGGCGCCCGTAGGCCCCTGCGCAACAGCTGCCGGCAGCCCAGCGCCATGGCTGCTGCCACTGCCCGCCGCCTCTGCACCCAGTGCCGCCACGCTCTGAAACATCTGGACAGCCACTGCCGGCTGGGGACAGACCAGGCTGACCAGGGGATGGGCCCGGTCCCCAGTCCCAGGGAGAGCTGGGGGCTCAGCAGCACCCGCGTCGCCTTTCCAGCATGGAGGGTGATGCTCCACGCTGCGGCAGGAGAGCTGGCTGCACCCCGGGAGAACTTCCCTCTATGGAGGGCTAGCCTTGGAAATCCCAGACAGGAGAGCTCCTGGGGGCAGGGGAATGAATGCAGGACAGCCTCACAGGTTTAGGATTCCCGGGAGCGGCAGTCCCCGCGTTCCTGTCCTTGGGGCCTTCCCTGCCCCTGAAATTCTGCAAGGATCTGCCATCCGGGCCTTATCTCCATCAGGCCCGAGTCTGCAGGCAAATGGGAGAGGAGGCGTCCCAGGAGCATGGCCCCGGCTCCCACCCCCAGCCCGTGACCTCACCGGCCTATCTCAGACTCCAGGCTCACAGTGTTTCTGGCTGCGTTCTTGGAAAACAAAGGGACACGACACAGCACTCAGGCCAAGAAGCAGCAGGACTGGACACCCCCTGCTAAGCCTGCCTGCCCACAGCCTCCCTTTCTGAGGGAGGGTGACAGAGGAGTGACACCCAGCTTGGAGCGAGAATTCCTGGGAGGCAGCCCTCCTCCCCCAACCCTGAGTCCCCCAGTTCCCATCCCAGACCCCTCTAGCCTCTCTCTGCAGGGCACTCCTCGCGGGGGCCGTGTCTGGCAGACCGGAAGCCGGCCTCTCTTCTTCGCTGCCGACCTGCTCCCACGGGGTCCTGTCCCCTCCTTCCCGCCCAGGGAGGATGCCCCGGGCTGAACTGGACGAGGCTGAAGAGCAGAGTCTGGCCTCCCTGCTGCCCGCCCCTTGAGGGAGCAGGGGTCCTCCCTCTGTCCCCTGCCGTATGTAGTCCCTGGGGAGCACTTCTCTCCTCGTCTTACAGGGTGGGCAGGAAGGACCCCTTGCTCAGGGTCAAGGGCAACCCCGGGAAGCATCTCCAAAGCAGTCTCCAGTGATGCAGACTTGCTGCTTGCCTGAGAGTCTGAGAGACCATCCTGGACCCCCGGTGCTTCCGGGAAACCTGCAGTTTCCCTGAAACCTTGGGAATGTTTCCTCCTCTCATCCTAGGAAGCAAGAACAGGCTGGCTGGGCTGGGGGTGAGCAGGGAGTATCTGGCCAGCTCTGGTCCAGGACTCCTGCTGCACAGGGCCTGGGGGTTCCCAGGATGCCTGGCACCTGAGACGGACTGCCTCACGCTCCAGGCGTTGCACAGAGGCCAGCAGCTGGTGAATGGCAACTTGGGACGGAGCCCGAGTCCGGCTCTGGGCAGGGGCAGCCAGGTCCTCCAGGGTGAGGCATTCCCCCACGAGCCTGGAGGTCCAGCCCCCCAGGCCACACTGGGATCTGGGCTCTGGCCGTGTGTGCCCTTCGAGCGGGCCCAGGCCTGCAGCAGGCCCAATGTCTGGGCAGGGGGTATTGGTGGACAGCAGCCGGGACCACCTCGGGCGGGAGGCTGGGGAAGCCAGTGGCCCTCGGGGTAGAGGGCTTCCCCCGGGCATCCTGTGCGGCCAGAAGCTTTCCTGAGCCCCGACCAGAGGCGACGTCCCCACTTAGCCACGCTCGTCTCCCTGACGCTCAGGTCGCTCTGCTGGATGGCAAACGCCTGGGCTCTTCTTTGGGGCCTCCCGGCCAGGGGCTTGCAAGTTGCTCTGCTGTCGGAAGCTTGAGTTGGTCAGCTGCCGGGCGTGTCCCTCAGGGCGAGGCCCAGGCTGGGGCTGGTCAGGTTGCTCTGGACTCGGCAGGGCTCCTGGCACAGTGCTGCCCCCGGGGATGGTGTGGTGGCAGCCCCCCTGCTCCCGGCCTGGCCCACGGGCACCCACTGGCCATGTGTACTGGCCAGGCTCTTCCGGAGTCTCCATTGCTCTAAAAAGAGGACAGACAGTTATGTCCTGGGGGAGAAGTTGGTGGTCAGTGCTGGGGAGGGACAGGGCGCCACACGGGAGGGAACCCAGCTCCAGAGGTCTGCGTCAGCTCTGTCATCCCAGGTGGACCAACGGATGCACCCGGGGGTCTTGAGCCAGAGCAGTGACCTGG
Organism: Lagenorhynchus albirostris; assembly: GCF_949774975.1. Taxonomy (NCBI): domain Eukaryota; kingdom Metazoa; phylum Chordata; class Mammalia; order Artiodactyla; family Delphinidae; genus Lagenorhynchus; species Lagenorhynchus albirostris. The sequence continues at coordinate 177,228,724 of NC_083096.1, forward strand.
TGACAGTGCAGGGACTCAGAGCAGGGACAGGGCAGGGGCAGGGAGGAGGGCAGAGGGAAGCAGGGAGATAGTTGGGAGGCTGCTGAGGGGTCCCAGGCGAGAGACGATGGGGCTGGCATGGGGGCGGCAGGAGGGTGGAGAGAAGGAGACAGATCAGGTCTGCTGAGAAGGCCTAGAAGAGGGTGAAGGGAAGAGAAGTGTCGCTGACGGCTCCCTGGTGTCCAGCTTGAGCAAAGAGGTGCTGGGGCGTCCGCAGCTGGGGTGAAAGCAAGACTCAACGTATCAAACAGCTAAACGTGGCCTGCTCTGGCCCCGAGGTGGTGGCGCTCCCTCCCTGCCGGTCTCCCCAGCCCCCAGGCCGTTCTGCAGCTGGGAGACAAGGCCTCTTGGGGGCGGGTGAGATGCCTGGGAGGGCCTGGCAGGTAGTGTGGGCCATGAAAGTTTGTAAATAGGAACTAAAGGTCAGAGAAGTTAAGCGCCTTGCCCCACGGCCACACAGCTAGAACACAGAGAACCCGGCAAGTAAACAGGAATCTGCATTTGTTCTTGGGCTACTCCCACTCCTGGCTGCACCAGCTTGGTGGCCTTCCGGAAGCCCCAGGAACCTGAGCAGGGAGGTTCCCAGCCCACCAGCACTGCCAGAAGACCGACCTGTGAGGGCCCCTTCTCTGCCAGGGGCCGCAGACAGGCCCCCTCCTGCGCCTCCCTCCTCACCTCGTGTCCTGACTTCCTGACCCTCCCTCGCGCCCCAAGCTGGAAGACTTTGTCCTGGCCCGGCTGGCCCTGAACAGCTAATCTCTGGAATTAGCAAGGCCCTGGGCTGGCCTGTCTGGGAAAGGGCCGCTGGGCTGCTACCCGAGGGGACCTCACTCCTGCCACCTCTGACCCAGACCCCCTGAGCCTCTTGCCTGGCCTCAGGGGGGTGGCCGGCCTGGGGGGCACATTCTCCTTGTGGCTGGTGTCAGGTCTCAGCTCCATGGGCTCCAGGGCAAAGCCAGGGTGGCAGTGACCTTGGTCCACACCGCAGCCGGTCCTGTTTGATTAGGGGGACTCTGAGGGGTGAGGATAGGGTGCCTGCCTCCTACCCAGCCACGCCCAGCCCTGGTCCCCACTCCCACGCTTCCCCAGCATCCCTGGTTGCCCTGAGGTCCAGCCCCGGCTGTCCTGTTCAGGGCCCCTTGGGGTGTCCTCTCCCCAACCCCTGTACCACCCCTTTCCCTTGTAATTTTCTCATGTCTTCCGGCACCCACTCCTAACACTGATGACAGATCCCTGTGGACCCTGCTTCCTGAGCAGCCCTGTCAGGTGAGGGCTCTTTCTCTCAGAACTCTAGGCAGGAGGGGGGGCCCTCTTTGCTTCCAGTCGCCCCTTCCTGACCATTCTCCCTCTCTCCTCTCTAAAATGCACTGGTTCGAAGTTCCAGGCAGGCCAGGAAGGAAGTCCTCGTCATTTATTCCTTGACGATTTCAGCTCCCAGCTCACTGTCACTTTCTGCAGCACACGCCTAACTTCTGGGTGGTTTCACCCTGCACGTGGGCAATCCCTCCAACTCCTGGTCTGCGAGTCCTTGACCTTCTAACCTCCCACCATCCTGTCCTTCACCCAACCTCAGTCACCTGCTCCCAGGGTCCCCCCAGACTTTGTCATCCTCAAAAACTGCAACCCCCCATAATTTCAGTTTCAGAGCCCACACCCATCTATCCAGCTCCCTCCCTCTGGTGCCCCATCCTTCCTTCCATGAGACCTGACCCTCTGCCCCTACCACCCTTCGTCCTCTGACCCACCGGACCCACCGTGATGTCTCTGTCCCGCCTCCTGCAGTTTAACCATCCGGAGTTATAACCATCCCCTTTGCACACCCCCTGGCTCCCTCTCTCTGCCACTCACGCAGCAAAATCACAACATAGGTTAAAATGACTAAAGGAAACCCTACAACTGCACTGGTGGTCTCGCTCCGAAAGTACCACCTTCAATCTCAAGCGGTCTCCAAGGCTGCTGGAGAATCAGACTCTAGTCCCCTCCTCCCCACCCTCTTAGAAGCTATTTCACACTTTCTCTGCTATCCTCAAGCCTCTGTCGCCTCTTCTCCTCTCACCCGCTGCAGCAGACCTTGTTCCTGTTTCACCCACCAAAGAGGGCCGTCAGAAATCAACAGCCACAAGTGTCCCCGCTCACCAGCTTCGTGTCCACAGCCTCTCCCGCCCCCTCCCCATCCTGTGCGGTCCCACCCCCAGCCTGACCCTCCTCTGTGCCCTGGGGGCCATCCCATCTCCCCTGCCCAAGGCCAGCACCCAGGGCCACCACCGGCCTCCGAGGTCCCATTCTGTGAATCAGGAAAAGAACCGTCGATCCCCACAGCTGACTCAGCCCCCCACGCCCACCGGGGCACAGAGTGGGGGGGCGGGACACAGGCTATGATGTGTCCGGGCCCTGTCCCTGCTCCCAAAGTCACTTCCCCATCGTCAACACTTCCCCTTGCCTGACGGATTCATTCCCATCAGCACTTCAACAAGCGGTTATTTTTTTCCATCTTTAAAAACAAAAAGCGAGGGCTTCCCTGGTGGCGCAGTGGTTGGGAACCTGCCTGCCAATGCAGGGGACACAGGTTCGAGCCCTGGTCCGGGAAGATCCCACGTGCCGCGGAGCAACTAAGCCCGTGAGCCACAACTACTGAGCCTGCGCTCTGGTGCCCATGAGCCACGGCTACTGAGCCCACGCGCCACAACTACTGAAGCCCATGCACCTAGAGCCCGTGCTCCGCAACAAGAGAGGCCACCGCAATAAGACCACGCACCGCGGCCAAGAGTGGCCCCCGCTCGCCGCAACTAGAGAAAGCACAGCAACGAAGACCCAACGCAACCAAAAATAAATAATAAATAAATTAAAAAAAAAAAAAAGCAAAACACCAAAAAAAAACCCACTCCTCTCTTGAGCCTCCAGGAAGGACTCAGGCCATTTCTCCCCTTCTCATCACCCCCAAATCCCAACTCCTCCCCCACCTCCATCTCTGCTGACCTCAGTGCAGTTGGGCTCCCCTCACCCCAAAGCGCCTTTCCTCCAGGTGATCTCCGCTGTGCCAAGCCTCTGGCTAGTTCTCAGCCTTCCGCTTGTTGCAGGATCTTAGTTCCCTCACCAGGGATTGAACCCGGGCCCTCGACAGTGAAAGCGCAGGGTCCTGACCACTGGACCGCTGGGGAAGTCCCAGCCCTCAGTTTTCTTGGGGCAGCAAAGGCGGCAGGACAGTGATCGCTCAACCTCCTCGGAGCCCCTGCCTCTCTGCCTCCAGGCTGCCACCTCTCAGTACCCCTCCCTCCGTCCTGCCTGCCTGCTCTTTCCAGCGTCTTCTGCTGGTTCCTGTTCTCCACGCTCATCCCTGGGACCCCCACTTCCCTGATGCTCGCACCCCAGGTGACCCCAGCTTCACATGGTTCTCACGCAGACTCCCATCCCGCTCTTCCGGACATCCTGACTCCTCCCTCCCTCCCATCACGTGCAGTCCATCAGCTAATCCCATCTGTTCCACCTTCCAGAGACACCCAGAATCTGCCCCGGCTCACCACCTCATCCTTACCTCCCTGGGTCAAGCCACCCCCTCCTCTTGCCTCCTAACTTGTCTCCCCTCTTCTGCCCTGTCCCCACATCCAACAGCCTCCTCCCAACAGAGGGTAGAGTGGCCCTGCGAACACTGAGATCAGGGTGTGTCCTGACTCACCTCAAACACCCCCAAAGACTCCCCAACCCACTCAATCCTCAACCAAGGCTTCGAAGCCCTCTCTCAGGGACCTTATTATTATGTACAGAGTGACGTCGGAACACAGCCTCATCTCTCTGGTTATGCTTGTCTATGGCTGCACACATTTACCCTCTGGCCTTTAAGAAAGTTGGCTGACCCCTGCTCCATGCTATCTGCTCCCCACCCTTACCTAACCCACCGTCCCCCTCTACTCCCTCCCCTTTTGCTCTCTCTGGTCTGAACACACTAGCCTCCTCACCGTTCTTCCAAAATGCTGTGCATGTTCCCACCTCAGGGCCTTTGCCCTTGCTGTCCCCTCCACCCAGAACCCTCTCTCCCTCTCTCCCTCATTCCTTCCAATCCTGCTCAGACTTCACAGGGAGCTCTTCCCTGACCACTCAGCCCACACCCACCCTCAGCACTCCCACCTCTTTTTACCCTGCATGATTCTTCTCCATGACTTATCACCACCTGACAGGCTGCAGAAATTAGTGTTTGCTGTTCTCTCTGCAGTGAACTATGAACCACTGTCTCTTTTTCCCTGCTGTATTCACAGCACATAGAATAAATAGTATGTGGCACACAGTAGGGGCTTATATGTTGTGCTAAAGGAGTGGCTGGGTCGGGCTAAGCGTCATGCAGCCTTTAGGACGGGTCCTGTCATTTAACCTGCACCACAGCCCTAGGAAGTAGGCTGCTCGTTTTAGAGATGAGCTTAAAGAGACTACCTGCCCAGCCCAAGGCCTTATAGCCGGTTAGCAGTGGCAGAGGGCTACCCCGGGAGCTAACTCCGCAGCGCACGCTCCTAACCAGGACCGCCCCGAACCCCACCTCTTTCCAAAGGAGACTTGAGACAGCTCAATCCGCAGTATCCCTTCCTACCCCTAATTCCCTTCATCCCACGCCTGGGCTCATCGGCCCATCTATCTGCTCTTCAACCCCCACCCCGTCTGCCCCCCGCCACTCCACCCTCATCCTCGTCCAGTTAAGGTGATAAGAGTCTCTCTTCTCTTCCCACTAGGACTCAGTTTTCTGCCCTCCTGGACCTGCCCTCCCGCGCCTCTATCTTCCTCTGGTCCACCTTCACCCAGTCGAATTTGAACCTGGAGGGGATCTCAGGCGGGACGGCTAACGATCCAGGCAGGTGGAGGCAGGGGAGCGGGGGCGGAGACATTAAAGATCGCGCCTGCCCAGTGCGGGGCTGCCGCGTGGAGGGTGCCCCCTGTGCCTCCACGCGAGCTGAGAACTTGGCGGCGGGAGTCTGTGCGCGTGCGCGCTCGGGGATGCGGGTGGCCGTGGGGTGGGTGAGGCTCGCGGTCCTCGGGTTCTGGCCGCACGAGGTGTGCCCGGAGGCAAGGCAGGTGGGCCTCGTGCAAACTTCTCCACGTGCAAGACAGAACTCTGCCTGCCTTCGGCTCCCTCCGAAACGGGCTGGACTCCGCCCTAACCACTCCCCTCCGCGCTGTGTCCTTGGCGCAATCGTACTTTTCTCCGGGCATTTCCTACCTGCCAAACCTCTTTGCCCACGCTGTTCCCCACCCAGACCTGCCGTGCTCTTTACTTTACGTTTTCTCTTTTCTAAACAGGGAGAGCACTGGGCCTGGAGTCAGAAGACCTGTGATCAAGATCAGTTCCCTTGCCCTGTGACCTCAGGCAAGTCCCTAAATTCTCTGAGCCGCAGGCTCCTCCTCTGTAAAAGGGGAGTGGTGACACCTACTGTACTATCTCAGGGGTTTGATGGGAGAATCAGACGTTTAATAAATAAATGCCAAAGAGCCTTTAAACTCTAAGGCAGTTCTTGAAGGAGGGGATGATTATTACTTCCTCTTAAGTCCTCTTTTATGTCTAGTAATACTTTTTGCCTTAGAGTCAAGCCGATCTGATATTCATTTAGCTATACCAGCTCTATTTCAGTCCTTATTTGCCTGGCTTAACTTTTTCATTGATTTACTTTCAGCCTTCCTGTGTCTGTATATTTTAGGTGTCTCTTAAAACACAATGTGGCTGGAAGTTTTTCGGTTTTTGTTTTTTGCGGTACGCGGGCCTCTCACTGTTGTGGCCTCTCCCGTTGCGGAGCACAGGCTCCGGACGCGCAGGCCCAGTGGCCATGGCTCACGGGCCCAGCCGCTCCGCAGCATGTGGGATCCTCCCGGACCGGGGCACGAACCCGCGTCCCCTGCATGAGCAGGCGGTCTCTCAATCACTGCGCCACCAGGGAAGCTCCTAAGATGTCTTTTGAACAAAGTGTTTGAAATAAAACAGACTTTGCAAGTCGCTGGGCTGGGGAGCTCTAAGCTCCCTTCAAGTTCAAATCTGTGATTCTGACTTTAGATCTCTGATATAATGTTTTATAACAATCTGTTGACCTCTGTCTCCTGACAAATTTTTCAATCTTTTGAAAACTCGTAGAATGCATTCAATAAATGTTATAGAATTAATAATAAACAAATAGATAAATGGTCAGACATGCTACCCCCAAATATGGCACCTTGGCATACTGAATACTTTAAGCTGAAGTTTTTTAAAAACTATTAATTAATTTATTTTTGGCTGCGTTGGGTCTTCACTGCTGCACATGTGCTTTCTCTAGTTGCGGCGAGCAGGGGCTACTCTTCATTGTGGTGTGTGGGCTTCTCACTGCGGTGGCTTCTCTTGTTGCGGAGCACGGGCTCTAGAGCGCAGGCTCAGTACTTGTGACACACGGGCTTAGTTGCTCTGTGGCATGTGGGATCTTCCCGGACCAGGGCTCGAACCTGTGTCCCCTGCATTGGCAGGCGGATTCTAAACCATTGTGCCACCAGGGAAGTCCCTGAAGGAGTTTTTGAGAAAGCAGCAGAAGCAGGAAGGTCCCTCTGACCTTCCCCCACTGCCCTGCCCTTCTTCCCTGAAACAGGTCATAAAATTCCCATGTGCAAGGAACACCCCCTGTATCAGGAGAAAAGAAGACATTCTTATCACCAGAGACAGGGAATTTCTGGCCAAAAAATCTGTAAAAACAGACCTTGTTAAACCCGTATCTTCCTAGTTACTTCTTTACCATTTACAGCCCCAAGCCCAACCACCTTTGTCTTATCAACTCTTCACAAATTTCTTGTTTTTCTTTGTCTAAAAGCTTCCTGCTCTGGTCACTTCTTTGGGTCTCCATTCTCTTGTATACATAAAAATTCAAACACTTTGTATGCTTTTCTCCTGTTAATCTCTGTCAGTTTAGGGACTTCCCTGGCGGTCCAGTGGTTAGGACTCTGCACTTTCACTGCCAAGAGCGTGGGTCAGGGAACTAAGATCCCGAAAGCGTAGCCAAAAAAAAACCAAAAAATAAAAAACTGTCCGTTTAATTTTCAGACCCAGCGGGGACCCTAGGAGGGTTGAGAAAAACTTTTTCCTCCCTACATTGGCCATCCCTCCCTCTGAATAATTAACACAGGCAATGAGATGTACCGTTTATTTTACCTAACTGAGGCTCAGTGAAGCTAAGAGACCATCCGGTCACTCACACCGCCAGTCAGAGGCTGCATTTAGGATTAAATCCAAGGCTCACTGGCCCCAGAGCTGGTTTGGAGAGTTGGAATTTCCAGACTGATTTGGAGACTCTGAGGACGTGCCTGGCGGGCCCCCGCCCTGGTCCAGTTTTGACCAAGGGGAAAAGACACTGACCTTCCCGGGGCAACTCCCCTGGCTCCTTCATCTGGAAGGCTCAGTTTTGTGAAGACAAGAGATACAAGATTTGCAGACAAGATAAGTGACTTTAGCCCTGGCCAGCAGGAGACCAGAGACAAGAGGAATTTGCTTCCTGTGGTTGACAGTTTCTAGAATGTGAGAAAACCCTATAGGCTAAAATATGGACTCTTTCCAAATCCCTTTAGAAACTGGCCTTTTAAAGAGAATGTGGGGGAGTTCCCTGGAGGCCCCGTGGTTACGGCTCGGCGCTTTCACTGCTGTGGGCCCTGGTTGGATGCCTGGTTGGGGAACTAAGATCCCGCAAGCCACACGGTGTGGCCAAATAAATAAATAAATAAATAAAAAGAACACGGTAATGAGAATGTCTGGCTGGAAAGCCCTGTTACCTCAAGTGCGGCCCACTGGAGACTTGAGTTCCTGGCCTTGCCCATGCTGAAAACTCAGCCTCTGTGCACCGGGGCCAAGTCATATCTCGGAGACAGTTTTGGGCGAAGTAGAAAAGAATAGCTTTATTGCTCTGCCAGGCAAACGGGGCCACACGCATCACTGCCCCAAACCTGACCTCCCTGTCTCCTCTTGGTGAGTGGCAACTCCAGCCTCCAGTTGCTTGAGCCCCAAACCTTGCAATCTTGATCTCCTCTTTTTCTCCTACATCCAGTCCATGAGTGAAGCCTGCTGCTCTGCCTTCAAAACAGATCCGAGAGCTGCCACGTTGGGAGAGGTCATCTCCGTCACATGGCCTCTCCACCCTGCTTGGCCTGGGACACTTCCTCACCGAGAGACAACGAGCCCACACAGCCCAGCCGAGCTCGGCGCCTGGCGTGGGAGCATCTTTCCCTGTTTCAGGCCCAGTGTGTGCTCTTTTGTTCTGCTTAAGCCTGTGTGTCATATGGCACCCGGCCAGCCCCACTGCTCTATCTGTCCTCTTCGGGGAGGGGATGGGGTCCTTCCACTGCGCCATGAGAGGGCCGAGCACAAGCAAACTGCCTGTCAGCTGCCAGGAGGGACCCGCTGGTCCCTGGAAGACCGACGCCACTGCTGAAGCCGATCTTGCTGTCTCTTCTCAGCGGTGAGTCCAGCGCCGTCCATCAGCGCTTGAGCGTCTGATGTTTTCCTTGACGCCTCCAATACCAAGCTGCCGTGGGCAGAAGTGCCTGGAGGACTCCCCTGGATTGAGAACCGGTGCCCGGTGCTCTGCCTGACCTGACCACACGTCACCACCTCCACCTCTCCATCCAACACTGTCCTTTTAGAATGTTAAGTCAGACCACGTCCGACTCTGCCCAAAGCCCTCCAGCGGCTCCCATCTCACACTCGACCAAAGTCCTTGAAATGACCTTCTGACCCATCTGCCCCTGCTGCCTCCCTGACCTCATTGCTTCTTCCCATCCTCGGCTGCAGCCACTCTGGCCTCCTGACCGTGCCCCCAAACAGACGGGGCAGGCACGCGCCCGCTCAGGCCTTCCTCCGAGCTGTGCCCTGCCTGAAACCTCCCAAGCAAAATGGAATCTCCCAGGTACTAGGGGCTTTTCCCCCTCACTGGGGTATCCCCAGCATCTAGAACACGGCCCAGCTCCCGTCAGCTCTTGACTGCTTGTTGAATGAATGTTAGACACTCTCCCTTATGAGACCTGCTGTGTGGAAAGGGGCAGCCACCCTGGCGGCCCTCACTGTTCCCATGTGCCTCTGATGGCCTCTCCTTGCAGGATGGCCCTTGGCTTCCTGGGGCCACCTTGCCCGCATGGGCAGGGAGCCAGAGTTTAAGTCACTGAAAGTTTAAGTCACTGTCCCCCAACCCTGGAGTAGCTTTGGCAGATGACCAAGAAAGCCCAGCTCCCCTGTTTTGCAACACATCACACGCTTCCTTTCAGGGTCTGCTCCTGGGGAGCTCAGACAGGGGCCTTCCTCTGCCCTCTCCCCAAAGATCTGCTCAACTTGGGGGTCTGGGGCTATAAGGAACTGGGGTCTCTGAATATACTCTGTTTGACACAGCCTCTCCTATCTGTACCCCCCCACCCCGCCTCTTCCTTCCTTGAGAAATCTGACACGCTCAGGATCCAGATGCAGGAGTATATACGCTGCGAGCCTCCCACGGGCCAGGAACCGGTACGAGCGAGAGAACTGGAACTTGAGCGTTAGCCTCCTCGCCCCCACCCAAGGCCACAACCATGCACTTGACACGGGTCCTTCTGCCTGATGCTTTTACATCTTACCACATGTACGCCACAAACAACACAGGGTATTGCTGAGAGGTTTTAAAATTCACACTAACGCTCTCATATCACGTGTGCCATTCTGCAACCAACGTTCGGGGGGAACCAACATTGATAGAAATAGGCCTGGTTTATTCATTGAACTGCTGAACAGCATTCCTTAGAATGAACGGACCACGGCTTATCTGTCCGCCCCCGTCTGACTATGAGGCTGTTCCCGGTTTTCCACAGCTTCAGCCACCCAGCATCCCTTGGCCCCAGAGCACGAGCCCCTTCCCCGGAGGCCCATGTTCCTTCTTCCAGGGCTCTCGCCACCTGACAGAGGACTCCTAATGCCTGTTCCCCCCCGAGAGCAGGACCTGAGTTCACCCCTGTAGCCCCAGCATGTGGCAGGCACCCAGCTTCTTTGGATGGACGGATACAGAAGAATGGGAGGAGGGGACTGTGCACCAGGCCTCGACCTCTTTGTGCCGGGGACGAGCCGGGATGGCCTGCAAGAGCCCAGGCACCTGGGGTGCAGTGGTCAGTGCCATCCCAGTGGGAGTGGGGAGGGGGCCCTGGCCATGGGCTCCTTGGAGCTCCTGGACAGGTGTCCCCGTCTGCTCTGAGGCCAAGACACAGGGTCTGCCAGGAGCAGACCGCCCCTGGCCCACTCACCCAACATCATCATGGGCTCAAGGAGCAGCCCCGCCGACAACCTTGCCGTCACGCAGGGAGCCCTCCCGAGGGCCAGGCACCGTACATTGCAGCTGCATCATCGCTCTCTGGGCAGGCATTAGCCCTCCTCCAGCAGACACGGGGGTCTGAGGGGCACACAGTCAGGGGCAGGGCAGGATTCAAACCAATACCTGAGCCATCTGAATTCGGAGAAATGGACACCCATTTGCCGCAATGAACAGTGCCCTCCTCTGCTGGGGCCTCGGCTGCGCTGGAGCTGAGCACAGAGCAGGCCCAGCTGGTCGTGAGCCCCTGCTTCCTCCTGCCACGAGAGAATGGGCACCTAAGGCCTGGTGCCCTGGGGATTCGCCGGAATCTTCCCAGGAATGGCAAGTCCAGGCTCCAGCCCTGACGGGAGATTAAACGTGGCTCAAAACACACTCAGCTAGAGGATTCCCTGAACTTTAATGCCATGGCTCTGAGAAGGGCAGCTTGAGGCTGTGGCGGACCTCTGAGGCTGCAGACACCACCAGCCTCCAGTGATGGGGTCCTGGGCCCCAAGTGACTAGGCAGTGAGAAGCCGTGGGTCCTCACCCCTGCACTCCTGGGGCTTAGTGTGACCAGAAGCTCTCAGAGCTCCTGCGGGAGGGCTTGGCCAACTTCGGGAGAGGCGTGGGGTAGGGGCATCACTGGCTCTTAGAGGCCTTACCCCGCCAGGCTCAGGCACGGCTCGACCCAGGGCCTGCACGGAGCAGCTAAGGGTGGAGGTGACAAAAGCGACCACAGTTCCCAGCCTGGCACCAGTGGGATGCCTGGGAGGGAGGAGGGGCCTCGAGGAGTTTGGGACAGGTGTGCACAGGGGCTCCTGGCCTCTCAGGGCACTTGATTCAGGCAACCCCTGAGATGGGGAACCGGAAGGCACATCCCACATTAGTTCTGAGAAAGGTGGGGGGACAGGAGCGCCCCGAGGATGACATCCAAGGCACCAAGAAGGTGATGCAGCCTCCTCCCATCCCTCCCCACAGTTTGTCAAACTGGCCCCTAGGCTGGGGCCAGGTGCAGCAGGGCTGGCTTCAGTATCCTTGGGGGACGTGAGCCCTGCTCTCCAGGTCGGCAGGGGCTTCTGGAGAGTCAATCGTCTGGTAGGCACTGTGATCCTGTGAAGGTCCGAGGAAAGCTAGGGGGCGGGGGAGATGGGGGGAAAGAAAAATGAAGGGTGAGGACTTAGGACATTCCACAAGGCCAAACCAACATCCCCCTACCCCTTGACCAGAAAGGCCAGAGCTGGGCATCCCAGCACCCAGGAGTGACAGTGGCAGCAGCCCCAGGCATCAAGCCTTTAGCATATATTATTTATTCAATCCTCCTGTAACCCTACAGAGGTTTTTTATTGTCCCCACTTTACAGATGAGGAAACTGAGGGTCACAGAGATGAACTGACTCGCCTGAGATTATAAAGCTTGAAGCAGAGGACACCAGGGTTCAGACCTAAGCAGCACGACCCCAAGGACAGGGCTCGTAGCCATTACGCCTCAGTGGTTCTCTGAGCAGCACATGCTCAGGGATCTGGCCAAGGGACGCCCAGCCCTGGCGCACGGGCTCCTCTCCGGCCCCTCTCCCGGGCAGAGCGGATACAGCGCGGCGGTTTCCAGAAGGCCCCAGAGCTGGAACAGCTGCAGAGCCCAGAGGGTGCAAGGCAGGCGGTGGGGCTCTCAGTGCCACACCCCTCACTCCCATCTGCGCTCTGCACAACTGTCCTGAGCTCCTGAACGGGCCCCAAGGGCCCTGGGCCTCAGTTTCTTCACCTGTCTAATGGAGGAACGTCACTGGCTCCTCCCCGCCCCCGGGCAGGCCTGGGCAGTGCCGAGGTTGCCCAGGGTGGGCGGCCCCGGGCCATTCCGGCCCTTAGCCCAGCAGCTCTCCCAGCGGGTCACGGGCCACTCTGGACCTCTCTTCTCAGAAGTGAAAGGTGGAAGACCACACCTCTCTCCACTTCTCTCAGAGAGAGAGAAAGGAGGTGAGAATGTGCATCAGAGAGGGCATGGGAAGGGTCACCACGAGAAGGGGTACAGCTCAGAGAGGCCGTGGGAGCGGGCAGCAGGTCTGGGCTAAGGGAAAGCACCTGCAGTTCAGGGCTGGCTTTGGCCGGGGCCCCCACGGCCTAGGCCACAGCACCACCCCTCCCTTGGCCACCCGGACCCCGTATGTGGCAGGAGACGGGGGTTCCAGCAATGGGGCTGGAGGGAGCTGAGAGGGGAAGCTGGCCCTGCAGGTGCCTACAAGCCTCGGGCCACAGACTGCCCAGAACCGCCTGGGGCACTGGATCACGCCCAAAGCTGCACCCATGTCTGAGCTGACAGGGGAACCTGGCACTGTAGCCTGGTGCCAGGGAAAGGTCATAACGGGTGGGGGCGGCCAGGGGGACCCCTGGGCTCCTGCAGCAGAGACAGAAACTTGCACACGGTCCAGCCTGGCTCCCAGAGCCCACGCCAAGCCCCGCCCTGCACCTCGAGCCCTTCTCTCAGGGGGCAAGGTTGGCTCCCTGGGGCCGGGGGCCGGGGCGGGCAAGGTGGAGACCAGGCAGAGGTGGGGAGATGGCAGCGTGCCAGCACCCGGGCCAGCGAGAGGGGAGTCGGGGAGCTGGCGGGAGGCGCTGGCCTCACCAGTGTGCAGGAGGTGCTCACCCCCGCGCTCCCGGTGCATTTGGTAGACGAAGCAGCAGGAGACCGGCTTGAGGAGTGCGCTGACGATGGCCATGCCAGCGCTGAAGCGCTCTGTGTCCGAGAGGCTGGCCCTTGGGTAGAAGATGCTGATGTGGATGATGTCCAGGAAGATGGTGACCACCAAGCCACCCAGAAACTGCAAGACAGGCCGGGCGCAGGGCCCAGGGGTGACCACGTGTCATCCGGGTTTACGAGCCCGCTGCCCCCGTCCCACCCCCTCACTCTCCCACCATATACACCAGGCCGGAAGCTCCACTTGTGCCCTACTGTGTCCTTGGGGTTTGCTGGACAACAGATCAAGCCAGCAGGCAGGACTCTGTGGATGAGATGCCCGACTGGGGGCTGTGAGGCCGCGAGCAGTGGTGTGGGGCCAGAGCACCTTCCCCCACCTCCTCTCATGCTGAGGCCACGACGAGGTACAAGACTTGGGTCCAGAGCCTCTGAGATGGAAGGTCCCTCAGAATTCACTTGCTCCATCTTCACCACCAGAGAAATCCCTTCTCAGCCATCCCGAGAGGCCGGTCGGGTGCTCACAGCCATCTGGGTCTGAGCGGGTGTCGGGAAGCTCCCCCGTGGGACAGTTCAGCCAGACGGTGTCCACTCTGACCTCACAAGGTGGTGGAGTTCCCTCTTCACAGGCCTCCCGGCCACATCCCTCCCTATTAGGAGGGCCCTAGAGGTGGGTTACTGGCGTGTGCTCCACTGCCCTCGGGGAAGGGCCAGTCTGGGACACCGGTGGGAGCCCACGCCATGCCCCTCTTGGGGAAAAAATGAGCAGACTCCGGGCTCTCTGAGCCAGGCAGGCAGGGAAGCAGGCCAGACTAGTGAAGGTGCGCGTGGGCTGGTAGCCTGGGTGGGCTTACTTAGCAGAAAGTGGAAAATGGGGAAAAAAGAAGGGAGAGGAGATTGGACGAGTGAAGGGGAAGACGGAGCCGGGCCCACGATCACCCTCAAGCCAGTTCTCCCCCAGCTCACCATACTTATGGCATCGACGGAGTCCCGCTGCGCGACGGCCCACACGCCCAAAGCCAGGATGGTGAAGTTGGACCACGCGTAGGCGCCCGGGAACAGGATGCAGCCCCTGCGGGAGAAGGAGGCATCTGAGTCAAGTCAGGAGGTGGCCGCCGCACAGGTGCCCACCCCTCCCACAGGTCACCTCCTAAGGCTCTCAGGTCTCAGGGCCCCTACGAGCAGAGGCCACAGTCCATGGCCTTGTTCCTTCCCCCCACGCCCCCGTGCTCCAGAAATGTCAGCACATCCCACCGCTCTGCCTCCCAAACGGATCCGGAATCTGGCCACGTCCCTCCAGGTCCAAACCACCATCCTCTCCTACTAGCCTCTCCCCACTGGTCTCCGTACTTCCACTCCTGCCCCCTCCTGGCCATTCATAAACAGCAACCAGTTAGGTAAATCAGGGGACGTCACTCTGCTAAAAGTTCTCCAACAGTTCTCTTGGAATAAAATTCAGATTCTTGACCATGGCCTATGGGGCCCTGTGGGATCTGGTGACACAGCCCAGCCTATACCACCCATTCATTGCCTAGCTGTCCCCTCTACCCTGAACACTCGGTCCCTTTTTGTCATTTTAGCCTCACCTCAACTGTTAACTCCGAGACTCCTTCTCTGACTGCCCCATTTCAAGTACCACCTCACCGCTTTCTAACACAATGCCCACCCTCTTTTATTTTGTAGGGTATTGCTACTAACTCAACTGTTTACTTGTTTGTCAACTCAAAGAAAATAATAGTTAACCCAGAGCCCTTACTAGTACCTGGCACAGTTATAAGTGCTTTAAATTCGCTCATTTATGTGCATTTGTCTTAACAACCCCAGTAAGGAGGCACTATTGCTATTCTCATTTTACAGATGAGGCGAGAGAGGCACAGAGAGGTCAAGTAACTTGCTGAAGGTCACACAGTGGCTAAGTGGCAGAGCTGGGATTTAAACCCAGGCAGTCTGGCTCAAGAGGCTGCGCTCTTATCCACCGTATTCGCTCAGCTTGGATGGCCGCAGCACGCAGTGGGGTGCCTCACAAATTTAAGTGGCGTTCCCTGAAGTGTACCGTACAGAAGACATGTGCAAAGCACTTAAGTGTAGGGCACAACGAGGCTTACTCAGAATAAGTAATCTCATTTTTTGGTTCTGAGAAAGCAGGCCTCACCAGCTCAAAATCTTGGGGAGCGTGACTGAGAAATCTGGATTTTGACTCTGCTCCTCGAGGTCATTAACCATGATTATCACTGTTCCCATTATTCACACCCGTTAACCTGTGCACTGCACTTCCACAACTGCAAAACGCACACGTGAGCTCAATGGTCTCCAGTCTTGGTTTGGCAGACAAGTCTCCCCAGAAACTCAACAGCTAAAGCAGACAGTCATGATGAAAATCAATCCTGAGGTCCTCGGGCCTCCCTTGTGCAGGCCTGGGCAGTGTCCGGTGAGCAGAGCATTGCCATGCTTCTCTCTCACAGCTCCTGAGTGGCGTGCTTCCTTGTACCCATTTTACAGATGGAAACCAAGGTCCCAAGAAGTGGAGTCACTTGGTCAAGGTGACCTGGCTGGAATATAGCAGATCCAGGACCTGAACAGGGTCAGTCTGAATCCTGAGCCTGTGTCTCTGGGCAGGGGGTGTGAAGAGAGAGTGAGGGTCCACCCCTAAGCAAGTGACCTCACCCCTGTGTCAGGCATCTACTTGCTGAGCTGCTGAGCTAACCCCAGAAGGCGCCCAGCCTGGCAGCTGGCCTCTGGACACCCTCAATGGAGGTTAGCAGTTTTACAGTTTCAGAAGTTACGCTTTCACCTTCCGATGACCTTACAGGACAAGTGGGAGGGTCAGTAATGCTCTCACTTTAAAGGGGAGAAAATGACTTAGGGGGTTTAAGTGACTCACCCAAGGTCACAGACACACAGAGCTCTACCTGACATCCACCCCAGCACTGTATAAGAGACCGGCCCCCAGGCTTCAGCACCTCAGACCCCCCAGATGTGAAGGCCTCGGGGAAGAACTAGAGGGGTGACAAGCCCAAAGGGCTCGGGCAGTGTCTGGAGGAAGGCTGAGCGGTTGGTACTGCCCTGGGCTGTTGCCTCCCTGAGGATGAGGGCTCGAAGCTCCTAGGGCAGTGATGGCAAAGGCCTCTGGGTACTGCCTGCCCCTCTGACATCCTTGGAACGTGGGGAGCTTGCTGGTGATGTTCTTGACAAAGGTGCTATTTAGTCTTGGAACGGGCTGGGAGACGTGGACAAGGCCCGTGGGACACATGGATGCAGACCCAGGACACACATGGACAAGACCCCAAGGAGACACGTGGACCCAGATCCCGGGAGACAGGTGGACATAGAACAGGACACTCAGAGAGTCACTCACCAGATCGCCAGCAGCCAGTGAACCAGGAGGATCGCCTGTGACACACAAAGAAGAGGGAGTGGGTGGAGAGGAGATCTGTGAATGTGACCACCATGGCGGCAGGGGGGTGGGCAAGAAAGCTTATGGAGCCAGAAAACACCGGAAGCCCCCGCCTAGCCCCTAAGAGGGCTTCAGCAATGTCTGTTGAAATGAAACACCACCAACAGTGACAGAAGAGAAGGTAGAGAAGGAGGAAGAGCACAGGCCAGGCGACGCTGCCACGTCGCCCTCCCCACTCCCTCGGGGCAGCTGACACCTACAGCCCTTCCTGCTTCCAAAGGCGGGAGGCTCCTTTGGGGAACCTGGGAATCTGCTCTGGAATCAGAGGAGCCTCAGTGGGAAACTGGGGTGGGGGGGAGCTCAAATGAGGCTGATTTCTTAGGACACTGGAGCTGGGGTGCCGTGTGGGGACGGGGGGATGCCGGGTGCGTCCAGGGAATGGGAGAGCAGCCCGGTGGCAGAAGACCAGAGGGGAGAGGTGGGTCTTGAGGGCCTCCGCAAGGAGCATGGATTTCAGCCCAAGTGCACCGAGGGCTTTTCTGCAGGAAGGTAACACGCTATGATTTGTTAAGAAAAGAAATCCCCCTGGCTTTTTTCTAGAGTTCTGCGCTATCCCACCCTTTTTGTTGCCCCATATGTCCTTCAAAGACAGCCCTCTTTACTGGAGCTGGTCTCTATTCCTGGTAATCCAAAGGGCCCTGATTGCAAAGCAAGTAAAGAAGGAAGGAACAGATGCTACAGGGAGGACAGGGCAGCTGCCAGCTAGAGCTTCCAAAGAAGCAGGGAACTCGGAGCTGGTGCTAAAGGGGACGCAGGGACCAGCCAGGCAAAGGACAGGGAGAGCGGGGTGTCCCAAAGTGGACACCCGGAAGCACAGGCAGGGACGCAGGAGCCCTGAGGAGGGGGGGGCGCTGAGGCTGCGGGAGGCCAAGAGCCCCAAGTCGGGAGCTTCAGTGGGGCCTCGTGGTCGGTGGGGGCCCTTGAGGGGGTTTGCTCCCGGCACTGAGCAGTCAAGTTGGGAAGGGGAAGCCAAGAGCCGGGGGCGGGGACGGCATGCTGGGCCCAGAGAGCAAGGGCGCACGGCCAGGACTGCAGTGGTTTCTGGTCTGGTGCAGTGGTTTCTGGTCTGGTGCAAGGGGCTCTGGCTGCGTTTCTAGAAGGGTTACTATTTATGGCACGCCTGCGATGTGCCAGGCCCTGGGCCCAGCGCCCCACGTGACCTTCTCTGGGCCTCACAACAGCCTCTGGAGCAGATACTAGAATCATTCCCATTTTACAGTCAAGAAAACTAGGCTCAGAGGTAAATTAAGTTGATCGTGATTCCACTGATGGCAAAACTCAAATGAAACTGTAACTATGACTCCAGAACCAGGGCTCCTCGCCTTCACGCCGGAGGCACGGCCTTCAGCGGAGAGGAGCTATTTGGGCTTGAGACAGACGCAGACGTTTTCCACATGGGGGGCAGGTGACATCTGGGGCAGACGCCCGGGATACCCCACCTTCACCCCCAGTGCTCAGTGAAGTGAACAAAGCCCAGAGTACGGTCCACAGCGCCCGAAGAACCCTCTTCCGGCTACAGAGGACTAGATCGATTCTGTAAGGCCCAATGCACCTGGCCTTACACAGGTCTTGAGACTCCGAAAAAGTTGAGTCTACATGACAGCAGGCTAGCTCTGGAAGGAATCTTTGCCATCACCTTCCCTCGTTTATGACCGAGTGCCTCCCACGCGTCAGGCAGCATTCTGAGATTTTTGTGCATAGGAACGCATTTCATCCTTACAATCCTCTGAGGTACAATTTTCCCCATTTTACAGTTGAGAAAACTGAGGCTCAGAGGTAAGTAACTTGCCCCAGGTCGCACAGCTGAGCCACGTTTCAAACCTGACTTAGCCAGGTGTTGTCCGACCCAGGGCCTGGGCAGATGTGCCCTCCCGTTACAAAGATGGGGAAACTGAGGCAGAGGAGGCCTAATCTTCTGAGGGTTTCTCTTCCCAGGGGCTGAAGGGGAGGGATCACACAGCGCTACGTTTCTGAAACACGTACAGTTTAAGCCGGCATCGCTGGCACCTGCTTGGCCTCCACCCTGGGGATTCAAAGGCGAGCGAGGCAGATGCAACACTGGGCTCCCCTCCCAGACCTGACACCTAGGGTGGGCGGGAAACTGTGAACCAGGCCATCACCTTAGGAGTGTGGATTTCCAATGAGACAGCCTGCTGTGAAGGAAGTTACAGCAAAGGAGAAGGAACCTCACCCTGCGTCAAGGGAGAGGCGCTTAGGAGGCTTCTCTGAGGGACGAAGGGGGTGAGCAGGGGTTAACCAGGGGCAGAGGGGAAAGAAGAGCATTTCAAGCAGAAGGGACAGCACCTGCAAAGGCTCTGTGGCAGAAGGGAGCATGGAACATTCTGGAAACGGAAAAGAAGCCAGTGTGGCTGGAGTGGAAGAGGAGAGTGGAGAGGAGGGACAGGAAGCTGGGGGTGGGGCAGGGCTGGGCCTGGAGGGTGTGGGGCGAAATTCTGATCTTTATCTTAAGAGCAAAACACTGTCCCCCTCTGTCTAACAGGAAACCCTGCCCACAGAGGGGAAGGGACCTGTCAGAGGCCATGACACGTGGCCAGCCACGGTGGTCCTGGTGTCGGGTTTTTAACTAAGACAAGACACCAAGGAAAGAGCCACAGGGGAGGCAGCTCACGTCGCCACTCTGGAAAATCAACACCAAATCCAGCCCTCCCTTGACTTCTATTTCAGAAACGGTCTTCATTTCCAAGTGCTCTGGTTCCCACCTCTAGACTGTGCACACTGCAGGTCTTTAATAAAGGGGTGCTCTTGGCCTGCAGAGCCCAGCTTTATCGTGGTGAGAGGAAAGGCTGAGACCCAGGGAAGCCTGTGGGGAAACCATTCTGTTTAACCTGTGGGATAAAGTTTTTCCTGGAGCCAGAAAAGCTTGTAATATGGAGTGAGCACCTGCTAAGGTCCAAAACTAGGCCCTCTCTTTTGGGCAGAACAGAGTATACTCTGGAAATCCTGCAGACCTTTAGCAGACACACATCCCCTCGGTGTGACATCACTTTTGTTTTCTAAATATTTAGGAAACATAGCATCAGTGGATCACTTCTCTTCAGCCCTGGGAAAAGAAACCCACAAAGACTAAGTCTCCTCTGCCTCAGTTTCCCCACCTTTGTAATGGGAGGGCACACCCACCCAGGCCCAGAGGGGTCTAATGTGCAGGAAAACTCCAACAAGAAACCCAGCCAAGATTCTAAAAAAGAGTGGCTATATGTGTATGTATAACTGATTCACTTTGCTGTACACCTGAAACTGACACAACACTGTAAATCAACTATATGCCAGTAAAAATAAAGAAAAGAAAAAGAAACCCAGCCAAACTGGCTCTGCCCTTCCTGACAGCCCTCATCTCAGCACAGAAGAACTGTCTGCTGACTCTGGGGGAGGTTTCTGGTAACCAAGGGGATACTGGGGATTCCCTGGTACTGCCATAGAGAATGAGGGAGGGAGGGGCCTGAGAATGTGCCTGGGCAGCCTGACCCTTCTGACTGGGCAAGAGGAAACAGACTTGAGCTCCTGGACTCTTCCTATAGACTCGGCCCAGGGGGGCTGCCCCGCCCTTTCCACCGCAGAGACAGGCATCTGACGGTCACTGGATGTACCTACTTACTAACCGTAAGTACTGTATGGAACAGACATCCAGAAACAGCGTCAACCACATCAACCCCTGCTACTGAGGAAGATCTGCCTGTCACGTGTCTACACTACCCTGAACACTTGGCCCATGTCATCCTTACAACCGTCTGGCGTAGAGTTTTAATCCTGTTTTACTTATGAAGAAACTGAAGCTGTGAGAGATTAAGTAAATTGGCCCAAACGGTAATGCTTATAAACAAGAGAGCCCAGATGCTAATCTCAGGTCTATCTGGTCTGAGTTTTCCTGCTAATAAAAATGTGATGAAGGGGCTTCCCTGGTGGCACAGTGGTTGAGAGTCCGCCTGCCGATGCAGGGGACACGGGTTCGTGCCCCGGTCCGGGAAGATCCCACATGCCGTGGAGCGGCTGGGCCCGTGAGCCATGGCCGCTGAGCCTGCGCGTCCGGAGCCTGTGCTCCGCAACGGGAGAGGCCGCAACAGTGAGAGGCCCGCGTACCGCAAAAAAAAAAAAAAAAAAAAAAAAAGTGATGCTACACCACCTCCTGGACCACTAGATCCTCCCCTTATCACCCTAGAAGGTAGGGTCTAATTTTATGCTCTTTTTATGGTGAGGAAACTGATACTCAGAGAGGTTTAGAAATCTGCTCCAGGTCACACAGCTAGTAAGCAGCAGAGTCTGGCTTTGGACAGAAATCTCTCTGGCCCCAAAGCCTGTGCTCTATCCACTGTGCTGGAAGAGCAAGGGAAGGGTGGATGGAAATGAGGAGGTTTGACCTTGAGAAGAGAAGGCTAAGGGGGAAACCGCAGGGTCCTGCGGACCAGGACTTAGACCCTTCGTTTGCCACTAGAGGGCCCACGGGGGTGGGGGTGGGACTTCCCAGAAGCGTGGTAGACAGACCTGAGGTCACCATACAGTTTTGTATTTTTTCAGCTTGCAGGATTGAACCTGTGCCCTGGGCAGTGAAAGCACTGGGTCCTAACCACTGGACTGCCAGGGAATTCCCAGGAAAAATATATTCTCTATATTAATCTGTATGGAGGGAATTCCCTGGCGGTCCAGTGGTTAGGACTCCGCACTTTCACTGCCGAGGGCGCGGGTTCCATCCCTGGTAAGGGAACTAAGATCCCACAAACCGCACGGCACGACCAAAAAAAACCATAAACAAACAAAAACAAAAACACCCAGAACATATTTTCCTGGTCCTGTGCAAACACTCGGTGGCCTGTTGCATGAGGCAGCAAGATCCCCGAGGACCCCCGAGGGCTGAGGCTAGGGGACAGCACTCAGGGCTGCTGGAGAGCAGAGGCAGAGATGGGCAGTGGTTAATGGTGTGGGCATTGCAGCCAAGTATGTGGATTGGACCCCAGCTCTGTGACTTAGAGCTGTGTGACCTTGGGCCGGTCACCTGAGCTCTCAGAACTGCTGCTTGCTCTTCTATAAAGTGGGACTATAATGTTTCACAGAGGTGGAGGGATGTGCGAAACATTCAATGCAATGCCTGCCAGGTAGTCAGCCCCCCAGACGTGGCCATCCTCATTACTACTACACAGTCAGCTTCCAGAGTTCTTAACCCTCATGCTACACTAACCCCTGCACCCTCCTCCGAAGGGCCTTTCTCCCAAGACCTCACGAACCCAAGCCTAGTGCCTTTGAAACTTGTCACAGTGACATTCCTCCAGCTCAGGACTTGCCTCACGGGTGGGGCTGGGTTAGCGACTGCCCAGAGGGCCTGGGGCACTTGCTTCTGCTCACCTGGCACCACTGCCCACTCCAGCTGGGCTGGGCACGAGCAGGCATTGAGCCAATGCCCAAGGAATGTGTGAAATAAGGGAGGGGGTAGTGCAGGGCCACAGGGGTGCATTGCCCCCGCTCCCAAGGGGCTCTGGTCTCAGAACACCCCACTCAGACGGCGGTGAACAAGCACCAACAGCTCTCTCCACAGGGTGGCCAGGTTTAACAGCAAAAACACAGAGCACCCAGTTAGTTTTCAATTTCAGATAATGAATAATTTGCTAGAATGTCCCAAACATTGCCTGGGATATACTCATACTAAAAAATTATTTATTGTTGATATGAAATTCAAACTCAACTGGATGTCCTGTATGTTACCTAGCAACCCTAGCTGCTCAGGCCCTCCCAGCACTTAGTTGTCTCTGATTGGTATCAGTTAAGACCCTCTGAGATATGATGTGTTATTTCCCAAGTCAAGGGAAGGACCAGACATTTCATTCCGGGCACCCAAAGCCAGCACAGCTCACACCTGGGGTCGTGTGTGGCCTGTCCCACCCATGAAGTTGCTCCAAAAAAAGCCCCAAACAGACTAAGCCCTCCCCGTGGACAGAAAATGTCAAGGCAGAAGTCAGTCCTAACTAATTGGTGGCCAGGAAAGGACACAGCTTTGAAGTCTGACCCTGATGGATTCAAACCCTGACTCTGCCACTAAATCTCTGTGGGACCTTGGCAAGTTACTTACCTGGTCTGAGCTGAAGTTTGCTCATCTGTCAAAATCTCAGAAGGCTGATGTAATTAAATAAATAACCTGGCACCCCACAGATGCCCCCCAAATGCGGGCTCTCTCCCCTCTCAATTCCTGTGGTTCTGTCCCTCATTTCATTCCCTCTTAGCAATTATTTTAGGCAAATCTCTAATTAGAGAAAAGGCGGTCAACATTAACCCCACACAGGCTGGAACAGAGTATCGACACCAACAAACCTTAGTTGCCCTCATGTAAATTTCTTCCCAGCTAAACCTTCAATCCAAGTCCATTCCCTTGTTCCAGCCATCTCTCCCCCTAGCCGTTGACTGAAAGCTTCGGGGAGGTTTACTGAAGCAAGTATTAAGGAAAGTATCAAGGGACGTCTTCCCATATGAAGTCACAGCACAGACGGTGTCTAATAATCCAAATATGGATAATGTATTGTGCTGCAGTCATCTATCTCTTAGATTCCTTCAATACCAGACACCACGGGTGCTAAATTCTTTGTCATGCGTGAGTAAAAGGGCATTCCTGGATACTACAGGCTCGAAGGAAACTGCACTGAGACCCAAAATGGCAGGTTTGGTCCAAGGTTCACACGTTCCTGACCAAAGTTAAAGGCTTCAGCCTCTCAGTGGCAAACAGAGCCAAGAAGCACTGGGCTGGTGGGGTGGGGAGGAAAAAAAAGAACAGCCGCTGGCATCCTGACAGCTGAGGACACGGCTCAGGAAATGAAGACACCCCAGGAAGCTCCAGTGTTTCCCTAAATGCGCAAAGTTGGCGTTCTCTGCTTTTAAGTAACTTCTATTGGTGTCTGTGCTGCTTACGAAATAAAGACGTTGAATTTATAAACTCTGAAAAACCACTCGTCCGGGATCACAGCTCCGTCTGCCAACAAAGGAGGCTACCAGGTTGGTGTCGGGGGTGCAGGTGAAAGGTTTAGCCCCTCTCTCGGTGAAGGGGAGGTGGGCCGCCTCTAAGTCCCCCTCGGGCTCTCGGTGGGCACCCCCCCCCGCGCCTTCCTCTTTCCCCAGGGGAATTCTGGGCGCGCAGGCCAAAGCGAGCCTCAGGGGCCCGGCGCTCCCAGCTGGTCCGGTCTGACTCCGGAAAGAGGGGGCCTCTTCCCTCCCTTCCCTCCTCCAGTTTCCTCTCGGTCTTTCCTGCTGGCCTTCTGTATCCCTCTCCTTGCTACGGTCTATCCACCCACCTCCTTCCCAGCCGGACTCTGTACGTTCTCTTTCTCCCTACCACCCCTCTTTCCCCAAACGCTCGGTCCTCTCACCTCTAAATTCCTACTTTAAAAGCGCAAACGCCCAGCACGCTCGGGGAGACCCGCCCCGCGCCCGCCCGCCAGCCCGCCAGCCCGCCAACCCCAGCGGCTGGGCCACCCCCGCCCCGCCCCGCCTATTGCCACCTTCAGGTTCACGGCGGGCAGCTCCATCTCGACCAAGCTGGAGGGAACCTGCGCGACGACCGCGGGGGCTCCTGGTCTACGAACTCGGGAAACAAACTTGCCCGGCTCCGCCCCGCCCGCGGCCCCGGCTCCACCCCCCGGGGGGGATGGGCACGTGGGTTGGGTCACGTGACTGTTGCCCGGTTGCTAGGCGACGGCGTCCGGCTGCTAGCGCCTTAGTCCCGCAACTGCCCAGGTAGTTCCCGGCACCGCTGGAGAACATTCAGATTTGCGTCGCAAAGGGCACAATATCTCGCCGAGTTGAAGTTCCTGCAAGTGGGCTGATGGGAGAACTTGGGAGAACGTCCAGGTACAAACTGCAGATGCGGCAACAGCTGTGTCTCATCCCAGAGGGCACCCTCTCTCCTCCCTCCTTCTCCGGTGAAAGTGGAGACAGTTGCGGACCTCAGAGGATCCTTGTGAGGATAAATGAACTAATTCATGTTGAAGAAAAAATGATTCTGACACTTGCTAAAATGGTAAGGAAAACTTATTCAAGACTACTGGGGCAGGGGTTCCACAATAGGGAAGGGAGAGATCAAGCCCAAGTCGGAGAACCCCAAGGGTAAGTGGGGGTTTATAGGCAAGCAGCAGAGTGAAGGGTCAGTGGATAGCAAAAGTATTACTACGAAGAAACATCAAGGCTAGGGTGATTCTTGCTAACCTGACCTGACAGGATTCTTGCTAAAGGTAGGCCAAAGACAGACCTCAAAAGTGGGGAATGGGGAACTTGATCAGATATGGAGGGTGATCAGATATCAAGGGTTGGAGGGATTCTTGCTAAACCGACTTAGCAGGATTCTTGCTAAAACTGGGCTGTGCAGGATGCAGAAGGCTGGGTTGAGGCCTAGTCAAGAAGAGGGCTCAGAGGAGCCTAACTACAGTTTGGTTAAAGATACAGTCTTTGTCCGGACTTCCCTGGTGGTCCAGTGGGTAAGACCCCGTGCTCCCAGTGCAGGGGGCTGGGGTTTGATCCCATGTCAGGGAACCAGATCCCGCAGGCATGCCGCAACTAAGAAGTACTCATGCCGCAACTAAAAAAAGATCCCACGTGCCACAACTAAGACCCGGTGCAAACAAAATAATAAATAACTCAATAAATATTAAAAAAAAAGATAGAGTCTTTGTGAACATAACGTGCCCAGAACAAATGCCTGGCACTTAGTAAATGGGCAATATACATAAAATATTGTTATTATCAATACACAAGGGGCCTATGGTTGGAGCCTTCTTGAGTTAACATACTTAAAGCTTCAGAAAAATCCACCTGGAAGACCAGCAGAAAACCTATAGTCACACTTGTCTCCAGAAGGAAGAGGACTCGAGAAGATTCTATCAAGACACTGTCTGCCCCCCCCCCCCGCTGTGAATGGAAGGGATGGAGGAAAGAAAGGGCTCTCCCACCTGGCATCTCTCTTAAAGATCGTTGCCCTCCAAAGAGTCCCTCCATCCTCCTCCCCAGCCCATCCTCCACCCATAACCAGAGAACACTTTCATTTGGATAACTCCAGCTTTCATTTAGAGGGTCCGCCTGAGTCTGTCTGAGTGTTTATTCTTATTTCCAGGAGGGGAGAGACCATGTGGAAACTTGAAAAACTGCCTGGTTGGGTCCTGAGATCATATCAAGACACATACTCTCTCCAGATACAAAGAAGGACTTTTCTAGTGAGTGTGGGAACTTTTGCAGGGCTGCAGGGTCCGCTGGCCTAATTTAATGCCCCTTTTGGAGACACAGTCATCCAGCCCGGGGGCAGAACAGCACAACATCTGCCAGAGTAACCGAGAGCTGGTAAGCTTTAGAGACCAGACACTGGGTAGGATTGTTCAGGATTCAGAGCCCAGGGGACGAGCTGGACCAGAGTAAAAAGAGTTTGAGTCCTATCCTTGTCCACTTACTGGTTCAACTTGAGTAAGTCACTTTGCCTCTCTATGCTTCCGTTTTCTGATCTGTAAAATGAGGATAATAATAGTATCTTCCTCAACGGGTTTTTAGGATTTGTTAATACACAAAAAATGTTTAGAGCATTGCCCGGCAGACAGTAAGCACTCAATCAGGATTTGCTTCTATTTTGTTGTTCATTATTAGTTAATTATCATTAATTATTGCTACTGGCATAGTACCTAGAAAAGAGGAATTCCTCAATAACTGATGGGTATTATCACATTATTATCATATTATTTCCTTCTAAGAGATGTTCCCCATCCACCCCAGATCCTAGAGATGTTTAATCCAAACCTGCAGGTGTGTAATAAAACCGTGATCACCTCGTAGGGAGAAAATGCAAAACAACTCCTGGGATTAGCGCTGACATTTATTAAGTACTATTTTGTGGCAGACAGTGTGAAAAGTGCTCATAATAAATGTTCACAACAACTGCTGTGGTGTAGGTGCCATTCTCCTCCTGATTTACAGTAAGATGACAGAGGCTAAGAGGAGTTAAGACACTTGCCCAAAGGCACATCACTAGTTGGTATGAAACTGGGCTGGGGACCAAGGAGGTCTGGTTCCACGGCTGTGACATTCAGCCACTCAGCTCCACAGCCCACATCACAGGAAAATACAGCCCAGGCTGAGATGCAAAGGATGAAGCAAGGCAAGGAGGGGAAGACAGATTGGAGCCAGATGAAGCACAAAGCTGGGCCTGTGGAATGTCCCTGCAGCTCACACAGTGACACTGCATTCACCCCGACCAGCTGGGGCCAGAGGCACTCCGGGATGGGGGTGGGGCAGAGTGTGAGCAGACCCAGCAGGGGTGGGGAGGGAGCCCACAGGGAAAAAGGAAAGTGAAACTGTTCTTAAAGCCAGAGTTCCTGCCATGATCTATCCTGACTGTGGAAAGACAAGGGGACCCCCACAAGGCACATCCCACAAGGCTTTGGGGTCATATTTTTAGGGAGTACACTTCTGGAAGTCAAGTTTAAAATTTTCATGTCCCTCACCAATCCTGTCTGTCTCAGTCGAGTTTTATCTTCATACCTTCAACAAAGAAAATGACATCACACAACAATGTGAATGTACTTGACATTACTGAACTGTACACTTTAAAATGGTTGGGATGGTAAATTTTATGTTATGTACTTTTTTTTTTACCATAATTGAAAACAAAACTGACACGCAGAATAGATTCATTCATTTATTCATTCAGTCATTAAGGGAATAGTTATTGAACACCTACTTGGGTGAATATCTAGGAATGGAATGGCTGGACCACACGGCACGTGTATACTTAAATTTTTAAGAAATCGTCAAACCGTTTTCCAACGCCGTGGTGCCGTCCTATTTTTTCTTCGTAGCACTTATCAATACGTGACGGTGTTGCCCTATCAATTTACTTGTCACCTTGTTTATTGTCTGTCCCCCCATCTAGACTGCAAGCCCTAGGAGGGGCTTGCAACCTTGACACTCGCCTGGTGCATAGCAGGAGCTCAGGGAATACACCAGCTGAACCAGTACGTGTGCACCACTTCCTCCCATCACGGGCACCAGGGAAGACCTGCCACCCAACTCTCCGCTTGTCCTCAGGGTGCCACTAATATAGTCCAGGTTCTGCCCTGGAAGCCACTCAGTCAATGTTGTTGGTTATGCAAATGGCCGATGAAGCAACCACTGCCATTTCTTCCCCATAGTTGCTTGTGTCCTTCAGATAAAGATATTATTTGGATCCCTGCTCTGCCTCACCTCCTCCTAGCAGAGTGATCTTAAAGCTCAGGGTGATGGTGGGGATCCTGTGAGATAGTTTACACAGCATGCCTGGCACAGCTCCTGGCACTTTGTAAATGCTCAGTAAGCAAATAGCTGCCCTGCTGCTATGAAAAAACCACAGCATCTTCCAGCGTCTCTCAGGATCTCCTGGCCCCTGATAAACGCCTGCTGAATTGGAGCAGCAGAGAAAGGCCCCTTGGATGGGGAGAAGACGCCCATAGCCCTTTCCTATGAGCAAAGCCTGGGAGATGGACCTCAGTGTTTCAGCATGCTGCCGCCTTCCCAACCTTGACCCCCTCAGCACTGCCACTCTGTATCTATGTGACCTTGGGTTAGTTGCTTAATCTCTCTGAATTTTTTTCTGCATCTAGAAAATGGGGACAGTGATAGTCAGTCCCCAGGCAGTGTGAGGCACAAAGGAGGCACTGAATATGAAAAGGCTTTGAAATGATTTCCAACTGTCCTTTGGTCCACAGTGTACTAGACACCCAACAATTCTGATGTGATCCGGCCACTTCCTTCCCTGAGTGGGTACATCAAACTGGAAGAAACAGAGCAGAGAAAATAACCCAAACACCGTCTGAAAGTCACAGGCACCTGTGAGAGAGCAGGCCCTCCATAGGAAGCTCATCAGAGAGGGGCCTAGAAGGCAGAGCCGTGGACCCTGGGTGCCGCCAGGATTCATGCTGGATCCGGATTCGATCTGGAGACCTTTCCTCCAGTGCTTCTTGGCTTGACCCAGACACACTGGCTCTGTGTTTCCTGGCCTAAGGTCTGGCAGGATGGGGGAAAGCCCGGGTGTTGTTGGTCAGGGTTGTTCCTTGTATCTGAGGATGTGATTTCTTCTCTTTCTGAGCAAAGACAGCAGGAAAGGAGGAGCAGAAGTGAAGGAACCGAGTGGAACCCTGTAGGGTTAGAGTCGGGGCATCTCTCTTAGGCTCTCAGATCCTGTGGCCCGTTCTCTGGTTGATGCCAAAATTCTGAAAGTGTCGGAGATCATTATGACTTGTCAGTAAGATCGGCCGTGTCCACACATCATTCACTCGGAGCCGGGCAAGGGATGTGATCCCGCGGAAGCACATGCCCGGGGGGCATTCGGGTGGGTGATTCTGCTCCTTTCCTCTTCCTGGTTTTCTGGAGGAGCGTGGACATTGCTGGGAGGTGTGAGAGCCCCCTCTCCAGAGAGGCATTTGTTTGTGTGACTGGTCAAAAGCGGGGGGGGGGGCTGATTCTGAAATACTTGTCCCGCCAGCACAGAATTGGAACTGATGGCAGCGTCCACCGCTGACTTTTATAGGCCACAGTCAGGCTCCTTAAATACTCCTCCTTGAGCCTTAAAACGCAGCCAATAATTCCTAATGTTCCTGTTGCTTTGCCGCCTCATCAGGGTCCTATGAAAATCACTGCTGGGTGAGCCCCATCCTGGGACGCCTCACCGAACACTTAGTGATATTACCCTGTCCCTCCAGAGGCCGGTGTGCTCAAGTCAGGCATCAGAGAACCATCGGAATGCCCCGTGGACCCCTTGGTGAGCGTGGAAAAGGCAGAAAGGAAATCGCCTGTGCCCTGCCGTGTCCCAGGAAACAGTGGTCGTGTTAGACACCAGCCAGAAAGAAAGCGATAGGAGTGGAGGTTGCCGAGGACAAAGCCAGCCCCCCCTGCACTCTAATTCTCTGTCCTGTGGCATTTTCTTCATCCATACTCCAGCAATCCTCTGTATTTTTATTGAAGTATAGTTGATGTACAATGTTGTGTTAATTTCTGCTGTGCAGCAAAGTGATTCAATTATATGTTCAATTATATATATATATACACATTCTTTTTCATGTTCTTTTCTATTATGGTTTATCACAGCATGTTGAGTATAGTTCCCTGTGCTCTGCAGTAGGAGCTTCTTGTTCATCCATCCTGTATATAGGGATTTGCATCTGCGAATCCCAAACTCCCAATCCAGCAATCCTCTCATGTCACCGTGTGTATGCATGTGTGTGTGTGCGCGCGCGCACACGCACGAGTGAGCTCCCAGGCCATCACTAAATGTGTGTTGACTGCCTCTCGCCTCCCCCTGCCTGTGCCGGTTCTGTCCCTCTGTCCCGGTTCTGTCCGGAGTTCAGGCTGCTGCCTCCTCTCCTCTGTCGGGCCTCCCATCTCTCCACACGAGTAGGTTGGAATTCCAAAGGAGGCATCTGAGGGCTCCGGCCGTGCCTTAATGATCGCTCAGAAACCCAGACAAGGCCAGTTATGGCTGCTGAGGCCTGCGGCCCCCAAGATACCTGTCTGCAGTGGGGTTTATCTTGGTGTTTGCTTTCACCCGCTGCCCGCCGCTGGCTCACCGCCGATGGCCTTCAGTCTCTGCGGCAGGCAGGAGAGATAAGAGAAGAATGAGGACACCGTGGTGGGGCTGGGCAGGGTGCCTCCATGGTTCCACCAGTTGGAAAGCCCCTGGGAGGAATCCCGAACTCTTTCCTCTCTGAGGAGTCCCCCAGGAGGCGGCCTGAAGGTGAGTGCGTGACCTTCGGCTCAGGCAGCCCAGGGCTGGGACCTGCCGGCAGAACTCCTGCCCACCCCGCCAGATGGCCCTGACAGCAGCCTTGATGGTCCTGGGTGAGCTGCACAGTCCTGTGATGGGCGGAGTGGTGTGGTTGGGGGCAGGGGTGAGGATCGGTGACCCACTCCCAGTAGGTGCTCAGTGAACTGCTGGCCTTTGAGAGGAACGTGGGGTTGGTGGACATAATCAGGTTTCAGACTCAGAGAGGCTCGGGTAGGGTCCCTGGCACTGCCACTAAGTAACTGTGTCACTTTGGACAAGTGGCCTTTGTTTCTTAGTGCCTTAGTTTTCCTCCTGTGCAGAATGGGCTCTAACAATTGCCGGCTACACCAGAGGATGGGTGTCCCATGCAGGGGACTCAGCTCAATAAACAGAGGTCGGGGTTTTCTTTGGATGAATGCATTTCCTCTCTAACCCTGGATTTCACTCTGTGCTGGGCGCTGACACAAGGTCAAGGCTGGGAACACAGCGGGACAGTTCGGGACCACAATGTGCAGAACTGACTAACCTGCCCTGCTGCTCTGACCAGTCACCAGTGTGGAAGGAGCCCGGGTGTCCTGAGGCTGGTCCAGTGGCACAAACAGGTGGGTTTCGGGATAAACCATTGTGAGGGGTGTGATGAAGGGAAGGGGCGCCTCTGTTGGCCACTTGCTTACATGGGTCCACTCACACCACCCTACCCCGCCCTATGCATCCCGACCAGAACTTCACGTCCAGACACTCCTCCGGGCACAGCAAGGCACCCACGCCCACATACGTGACAGATGGTGGCCGCTGCTGCCACCTGAGGCTGAGGCTAGCAAACAGACTGTGGAAGCCCAGTGCTTCGTGACACCCCACAGACAATGCTACCACACACCCAGGCGTTGTGATCCAGATCTGGAGCTGGGGAGCCCAGCTCCAGGAGCCTTCCTGTGATGGTGAGTTTTCTCTGTCAACTTGGCCAGGCTGTCGTACCCAAGGATTTAATCACACACTGATCTGGGTGCTGCTGTGAAGGCATTTTGCAGATGTGGTCAACATCGACAAGCAGTTGACTTCAAGTAAAGGAGGTGGACGTGCCAGAATGTGGGTGGGCCTCACCCAATCAGGTGAGCGCCATCAGAGCAAAAGCTGCGGTCTTAGGGAACGAGAAATGTGACCTTGGGGCTCCCCTGGTGGCGCAGTGGTTGGGAGTCCGCCTGCCGATGCAGGGGACGCGGGTTCGTGCCCCGGTCCGGGAAGATCCCACGTGCCGCGGAGCGGCTGGGCCCGTGAGCCGTGGCCGCTAAGCCTGCGCGTCCGGAGCCTGTGCTCCGCAGCGGGAGAGGCCACAGCAGTGAGAGACCCGCGTACCGCAAAAAAAAAAAAGAAAGAAATGTGACCTCAAGTGTGCAACATCAACCTCTGCCTGAGCTTCTGGCCTGCTGGCTGGCCCTGCAGATTTCAGACTTGCTGGCCCTACAATAGCATGAGCCAATTCCTTAAAATATATCTATACAAATACATATATAAAGAAGAGATAAATACATAGACACATAAAGATACATAAATATATTGGGACTTCCCTGGTGGCGCAGTGGTTAAGGATCCACCTGCCAATGCAGGGGACACAGGTTCGAGCCCTGGTTCCAGGAAGATCCCACATGCCACGGAGCAACTAAGTCCGTGCGCCACAACTACTGAGCCTGTGCTCTAGAGCCCACGAGCCACAACTACGGAGCCCGCGTGCCACAACTACTGAAGCCTGTGCGCCTAGAGCCCGTGCTCGGCAGCAAGAGAAACCACAGCAATGAGAAGCCCGCACACTGCAACGAAGAGTAGCTCCCCCTCGCCGCAACTAGAGAAAGCGTGCGAGCGGCAACGAAGACCCAGTGAAGCCAAAAATAAATTTTTAAAAGAAGATACATAAATATAAATATTCTATTTGTTCTGTTTCTCTGGAGAACTCTGAGACACCCCCAATCCAGCCACCTGATCCCCTGAGGGGCAGCACCCACGCTGCCAGGAAAAGCATCAAAGTGACTGTGGCCTCGGGTTCAACAGGTCTTGACTTTTCACTTCAGACTGCTCTGACTCTCGTTAGCAGAAATGGGTTTGAGTTGACATCCCACGACAGAAGGGGTTTTTAGAAGCCCAGCATGCTTTCTGCAACCACTGACCCCGGGATCAGCAGTATAGACTAGGGGTTGGCAAACTACAGACCAATGGCAGATCCAGGCCGCTGCCCTTTGGTGTAAATTAAGTTTGTTGGAATACAACTGTGCTCATTCATTTGTGCTCATCTATTTCCGTGTTGTCTATGGGGGCTTTTGCACACAATGGCCAGGTTGAGCAATTGGAACAGAGAGGGTGCGACTTGCGATGCCTATATGAAGGGGGACCTTCTGGGCTTGATTCCTGAGACCCATCCCCAGTGGGAGGTTTGCCAGCTCCCTGGGGCCTAAGCAGGGAGGAAAGTGAGTTCTCAGGAAGGTTTGGTGCCGTAGTTCTCAGACCTGGGGGTTGAGGGGGGTGGTTATCAAACATGCAGGTTCCCAAGCCCACCTCTGGACATTCTGAGTCAGAGGCCCGGGTAGGCTCAGAAACCTGGGTCTGCTCCCCAGAGGAGCCTGATGCTGGTACCCCAGGCCCGTGTTATAGGAAACCCTGGATTAGGGGGGTTTCCCTGTCCAGGCTGTAGGAGCCAGTCCCTCAGCGGTGCCTGGGCATGGAGAGCCCCACAGGTACACTAGGCCTTTAAGGGCTTCCCACACCTGTGGTTACCCTGGCCCCCAGGAGAGTCTGGACCCTACCTTGGCTTTAGGATGCAGAGCTGCTGAGAGCCATGACATAGCCTTGCTCTGATCAGATAGGCTTAGGGGGGTCTGGTCTGCAGAGCTCGGTGGTGCTGCCTGGAGCTGCTGGCTGGAGATAAGGGACGTCTTCCCTGGTGCTAAGCCAGGCTGCCCGTCGTCAGTTCACACCCTTTCCCAAGACGGCATCTGAGCCTGCCCAGGCCTGGCCTCAGGCGGTGGTGCTTTGTTCTTCCGCGTTCTGCCCAAGCTGGCATCTGCTTGTCTCTGCAGTCTGCCTGGAATGAGCCTGCCAGCCTTGTATGTGGCCAGCCTTGGAATCTCTTTGGGACCTTAGCTGCCCCAACTCTAAAATGGGAGAGAAAAATATGAAACTCCCACCCAGGAGGTCTGGTTAAAGGACCATGATGCAGTCCAGGTGAGGGCAGAGACCCTGTCTGCCTGTTTACTGCTCAGCCCTGAGCAAATGCTCAATCCAAGGTGTGGAGTGAATGAGTAAGTAGCTGGAGAAATACCAGGCTCAGAGTCCCCTCCAAACACCCTGACAGTGGTCCCTGCCTGCACATCTCTGGAGGGGCAGAGAGAGACGACACGGCAGCTTATTAATCATCATCTCTTTATTTACAGCTCAAGAGAGCGCATGCAACACGCCATCACAGGACTACAAGGGCGTAGCACCTCCCCCCTCCCCTGCTGCCCCAAGACCTTAAAGAGGAACGACAGCCCCCCCCCCAGGGAAGTTCCCAAGAGTCAGAAAACCCAACAACTGAGGCCCCAGCCCCAGGTGCTTCAATTCATTTCCTCTAAAAGTAAAGGCCGTTCCAGCGCGGGAGACAGGGCCTCAGAGCCTGCGAGGTGGTCATTGCTGGTTACTAACTAGGCAAACTGGATCTCATATTTGCCAACTCACACCTGAATGCAAACGCCCCCAAATCATCCAAATGTCCCTGACCGTCTGACAGTCCTGTCTCCCCCTCTGCATCCTCGGCCAACGTCTCTGAATCTTTATTGTGCACAAGCACGGCCTGGAGAACTTGTGGTTCAGCAGGTCCCGGCGGGACCGGGATCCCACATTTCTGCCAAGCTCCCAGGTCTTCGTTCCTTTTCCCACAAGAATGTGGAATGGACATTGACAGTGGGGAACTGTAATAGGGAAGAGCCTTTTGTACCCTATTACAAGTTAATCACTAAAGGGATGTTGCCTATAAGCTCAAATTGTACACAATGGCCCATCTCTGGGAACCCTGCTTCCCAGATAATGAGGATTAAGCTAAAATACTTTTGTTTAGCTCACAAGAAACATTCTGACCAGGCCCATCTGTGAATGACTGCAGGGAGGAAGAAATTAACATATCCCTTCTGGAGGCTGATGGGAACCAGGAAGTGTTTGACTTTACTCGCTCCCCTTTTCGTATAAAAGGAGCCTGAATTCTAACTCTGGCAAGATGGTTCTTTGGGGCACGCACTCACCATCTTCTCGTTTGCTGGCTTCTCAATTAAAGTCATTAGTCCTTGCCCCAGCAACAGCAATAACAACAAAAAAGGATGGAGGGACCACAAAGCCTCTTGCTTCCAGAAGAGGCGGCTTATCCTCCATCAGACCACCCATCCTGACTGAGGATTCAGAAAATACACTCCCTGCAATGGAAGCCCCTGGCTCTTCAGATTGGCAAATCCTGTCACCCCTCCCCAGCACACGCCCTGTTGTCTCCCATAGGAGTGAAGGTCATCTCAAAGGTCATGGTGCACCTTCCAAGCCCATGAAACCCCCCATGAGTAGCCTAAATGGTTTGATCTTCCTGCCCCTTCCTGCTGTCTCTTCCAGCACGTATTTTTTCCCTGCTGTTCTGTTGTTTTATAAACATGTTCCTTGCAGGTTGCATATATGTTCGCTGTCTCTCCAGCTGCAAAGCGGATCCCCTTCCAGGGAGCTGATGCCCACCATCTTGACATCAGATTTTATTGGATGTGTTGAATATGGCTTGAAGGAAGCATCCACTTGCAGTTTCTCAGTGGTGGAAGGGATCGTGGCTTTGGGAGGTGACTCGTGGCTCCGTGACTCCACAAGGGGCAGGTAAAGCTGTCACGTTCCCACGTGGCATGGCTCTCATGTCCTCTGACCCTTCACTCATTCCCAGCAGGCTCAGGAGCCCCTCTTGGCATCGCCAGACAAATCCCAGAAAGGCAGCCTCATGGGAACGGTGGGTATCTCTGGGGAGTGGCTGGAAGACTCCTGCAGGAGGAATGCAGGGGTCACAGGTGACCGTCCCTGCAGCTATTGGTTTCCACTTGGCCTCCCGCTTGGCTCTTCCCGGCCCCGGGGGGTGGGGGGGTGGGGGGGTGGGGTGGGTATTTTTAGAAAGCTCCGATCTTGTTGTTATTGCAAAGCCACTGACACCTGCAGCTCTGCCTCAGTGGCCAGAATCTGTACATGCTGCCTCGGGCTGAGTCCAGAGCAGTTTCCCAAACCTCTTTGACCCAGAACCCCATCCCCTCTCTCCTAATGGAGCATCTCACGGCCCCCGTGTTCCGGGGGACACGCCTTGGGAAAGGAGCCTGAATGGTGATCTCTGAGTATGTGACGGATTGTTATGTCAAAAAACAGAACACCTACTAAAACCATCCTAAAAATAAATCAGCTAACACTGAGGGCTTATTATGTGCCGGACACTGTTCTAAGCATGTTACCAGGATTTTGTGTTTACATCTCACAGCACCCCTATGAAGGAAGATTTATTATCTCTATTTTACAGATAAAGAAATCAAGGCACAGAGATCTTAACTAAGTTTCCTAAGGTCACCAAGGTGGTGAGTGGTGTAGTAGGCCGTTTGTCGGCAGCTGTACCTGCGCAGTCAGCAGGGCGAGGGAAGGGTCCCGGGCCCAGTGTACATCAGAGTCACCTGGACGCTTTGCAAACGCACAAAGCCCAGAGACAACCCAGACCGATTAAACCAGCATCTTCGCAGGTGGGCTCGGGCGTCGGTACATTTGCAAGTTTCCCAGACTGTTCTAAAGTGCAGCCCAGGTTGAGACCAGCAGATTAGAGCAGCGATCTGCTAACTGTGGCCCGGGGGCCAAATCCAACCCACGGCCTGTTTTTGTGTAGTCTGCAAGTTAAGAGAGGTTTTTGCATTTTAGAAAATCAAAAGAAGAAGAATGGGTCTGTGACAAGTAACAATTACATGAAATTCTGTGTCCATAAACCATTTCATTGGAACACAGCCTAAAATATTTACCTGGCCCTTTACAGTAACAGTTTGTTGAACCCTGGATTAGAGGAAATTGGCTTATGTCCCAGCAAAAGAAATTTAAGATAGACCAAGGAAGAACTTCCTGGTAGAGAGGTCTGTTAAACACACAGGGGGCTCCGGGATCCCTGACTCTGGAGTTATGAGGATTCCACCCACCCTGCCTTTGCAAATGCAAAATGCAAGTAGCTAGGGCAAAGAGATAGGCCTTGACTTTCTAGCTATGGAGCTCCCTTGGTAGTCAGTGGTAGTTCTGTGGGGCCTTTCAGCTTTGTCCTGATCGGTGTTTTCCATCGTTGATGGCCCAGGGCTAGCCTAACCGCTGCCCTCCAGACAAAAGCAATTCTGGGTTCCCCGCCTGCAGCCACCCCTGCTAGGGTTCTATCACTATCTCGAATCTGCCACTCCATGTGAGGCACACAGTGTGGGCCTTGTCTGGTCTCGAACAGACAAAACTGCCAGTGGATTCAGTTTACAAACAGCCGGCTTTGATCTCTTGCAGTCCCCCTTCTCCCCAAGATTCCCATGCCCGTCGAACTTGAATAGGGCAAAAAGAGCCAGTGTATTTGGTTTCTCCTAGATCTGTCTGCTTTCCTTGGTGCCGGACCCTTGACCCCCGACTGATTTTCCCAGTGGAGTAAACAGCCCTGGCATCTCGTGGGCGTGGTCCCCCAGCTGGGGTCCAGGCCAGCAAGGACTCTGGATGGAGAAGGCTTGCAACCTTCTTTGCCCTGGACCTGAAGGTTGGCCAGGAGTGAGATGCCAGGTGGGGGGATTTGAGTGGCTCTCCTGAGGTGGCCACTAGAGTCAGAGAGGTGTTTGGGGTAGGCATCGTGAGTCTGGCCTGTGGGGAGCTGTTAGGAGAGGTGCCCCAACTCCTCAGTGGGCTCTGCTGCCGAAGTGTAGGCTGGGGGTCCTGGGATGGTCTCTGGGGGGCCTGGGAACCACTAAGACGTATGCAAAGTGGGTGCCCACGGGCAATGTGCGTACTTTTTGAGTCCATGCTTGCATTAGATTCTCAAAGGACATGAACTACAAAAGCCAAAGAACCCCCCTGGGGTGGCAGCTTTCAGGCAACTCCAAAGTGCATGTCCCAGGACGGGGTGAGCGGGGCCACAGAAATAAGAGACAGCTTTACTGTCTACCCCAAACACTTCATGTCTCAGAATACCAGCTCCCAGAGGGCAGGGGTCAATCTGCCCAAATCATGCCCTATAGGCAAGCAGGTGTTTAATGCACATTTTCTCTTGTTTTTTAAATGATATACCTTTGTCCAGGGAAAGAAGAGAAGAGTCAGTTATTCCAGCCTTCACCACAGTGAAAGGAACAACTAGAGAACACGTCTCTCTCACCGAAAGCCGTGGAGAACCTGAAATGCGTCCTTAGTTGTGGAGGAGCAAAGACGTGGGCCTTGGAGCTGGTCGGACCCAGGTTCAGATGCCAGATTCACCCTGACTCTCCAGGACCTGGTGCTTTCAGTGGGGTCTTGGGTCCAGCAGCACTGGCATGCCCTGAAGCTTGTTAGAAATGCAGAATCGACTGAATTGGAATCTGCATTTTAACCAGATCCCTGGGGATTCTTACACAGGTGAAGGTTTGAGGAGAATTGATGTGGGACCCCGGACAAGTCATAAAACCTTGCCTCAGTTTCCTCCCCTGTAAAATGGTGATTATGCCTACTTTAAAGGGCCATGTGACAAATGAGATAATGTATGCCCTTCATTTAGCACAGTTCCTGGTACATAGGAGGTGCTTCGTACTCGTCTCCCAGGGAGTTTCCATTCTTTTCCAGCTCGAAAACCTCTTCCTTTTTAAACTTGAAACAATTGCAGTGCTGCGGTCGGAGGCTAGAGGGCGCTCTCGACATTGCCATCGCGGAGAACGCGGACACCGGGATGCGCTGGCGGTGTGGGTCTCCCATTGGCCGGGTGGTGGCTGCAGGTGTGCTGCTGCTTGGCTCCTGGGCGGGGGCAGTTCGCCCAGGGCTCCCCTCCTGGGGCTGAGTGTCCTGGGTCTGAGCCTGCAGCCTCAGTCATCTGCCTCCCCATTTGATCTGCCACCGCGAGTTATAAACAAACTGCCCGGCTTCTCCAAACCTCCCGCGCTCAGTCCCCTGGCCGGTAGGGAGGCGCCTCACGCGGCCCGCTAGACGTTGATGAAAGATCCCTGGTCGCCGTCGGCCGTTTCGGGCTCCACGCAGCGCCCCTTTCTCCGGGTGACCCTGCGGTTCCGGTGGAATTTGACGTAGCAGCGCAGCCCTGGGTGAAGAGAGGCAAGGGGGTCAGGGATCTGACCAGCCAGACCCCTCCGCGCCCTCTGGAACCCCCTGCATCCTCTCACCACCACCCCCTTCTTTTTTCTGTCCTACAACCAACCCATACCCCGCAGACCAGCCTGAATGGGCTTAAAAAAGCGAATCACAGATGGAGAAGGCAAGAGTGAACAGATGGAGCACAGGGGATATTTAGGGCCACGAAACTATTCTGTGTGATACTATAATGGTGGGTACATGTCTGCACCTTTGTCAAAACGCATAGAATGTGCAACACAAAGAGTGAACCGCTAATGTAAATTATGGACTTTAGTGAATAATGTATCACTATTGGTTCATCAGTTGTAAAAAGTGCACCACACTAAAGTAGGATAATAGGGGAAACTGTGTGTTTGGGGGGGCATATGAGAACTCTGCATTTTTTGCACGATCTTTCTGTAAACCTAAAACTGCTCTTAAAAAATAGTCCATTAAAAACCTTTCGTTAAAGGGATGCAGATTCTGCCCTCCCCTATAAAACCTCCCACGACTCCCCACTGTACTCAAAAGGAGATCCAAACTTCCTACCCTGGCTTATAAGACCCTCTGGGACCTGGACCTGCCTCCTGTCTGCTCTCTTCACCTCCCACTCCCCTCCTCACTCTCTAACTCCAGCCACACCCAGTTTTCTTGCTTTTCCTCATACACCCATTCATTTTTGGCTCCAGGGCCTTTGCACTTGCTGTTCTCACAGCCAGAAATGCCTTCCTGAAGTTCTTGGCATAGCTGGCTCCTTCACAGCCTTCAGGTCTCAAAGGGACCCTCCCTGACCACCCCAATTAAAGTAGTCATGGCCCTGCTGGCCCACCAGTGGGAGGGGTTCCTGGCTGTGGCTCTATCATAACCACATGTCAGGCATCCCCTGACATACATGGGTAGACATGTTTTTCATTTAAGGCCACAGAAGGCCACATCCTCCTGATGGGGGGTGGGAGGGTTAGGGGAAGAGATTGCTCAGTGTGGCCTGAGCAATCCCTACATTTCAGTTTAGGAGTGACCACAGGGAGAGAGGAGGACATCACCTGCTTAAGATCTGCTTACGTCACTGTCAAGAGAATAAAGGAATTGCTGTGAAGTTTGTGCTTTGGGGTCTAGAATTGACACCTGGATCGCAGCTTTCAGACCTGTGGCCACACAAAATACACTTAGGAGGGGGGCAGCGGATTATAAGCAGGAGTGGTTGGAAGCCACAGAAGCCCTTCTGGAACCCTCCAGAACCCAGGCTGGCCTAGACTGCTGGGCTTCAGCCCTGGAACCTGAGTTCACCATTCTGGGATTTCTCAGAAGCCCTCAGGACTCTTGGTCCTCAGAGGGTTCCTGACAGCCTCTTCCTGGACCATCTTTCATGAGCTGTCATTTCTACTCAATTTTTTTTTCTCTGGAGCCTGAGTCGCCACGGAGGAAGCAAGAATTTTGGTGGGACCGACCAGGGTGGGAGAGACCACGGGAAACGAGAGATGGGCTTTTGGCTGCACACATATCTTCTGGATGCCTGAAAAGCTACCCCCTCCCACCTGAGGCCCTGGGGAGGAAGGAAGGATGCCTTCCTGGGCAGAGGGGCTGGGCACCAGCTGGGTGTGTGAACTCAGTCGGGCCACGTCCCCCTCACGTGGGCAGGATGGATCTGGAGGCCCTGGCACTATTCTGGGCTTCCTGGACCTCCGGGCCATTCTGCACCTCAGTCTCCTCCTCTGCGAAATGGGCCACCAGCCCTGCACACGGGTAACAGAAGGCAGCTCCCCGGCATCTCCACCCCTGCCTGCCTCCATCCCCTCACCTCCCAGCTGGTCCTCTGTGTCTCCACTCCTGCCCCCAACAGTACTGCGGCCAGAGTGCGCTGTTACACTCGTAAGTCAGACCAGGTCACTCCCCTGCATAAAACCTGCCGACACCTTCCCATTATAACTCAAAGTCCTGCATGATCCTCCCCGCCAGCTTCTCCTACTTCCCCTTCTGCCACCTTCCCGGTTGGCTACTGTGTGCCAGGCGCCCTCAAACATGCCAGCCTCATTCCTGCCCGAGGCCCTTGGCTTTGCTCTGCCGCTTGCCTGGGACTCTCTCTCCCTCCCCCCACCCCTCATTTTCAGGTGGCTGGTTCTGCAGTCCGCTCCTGCCCACCCTTTCTAAAACACCTCCCAGACTGCTCACCAGGCCAGTCTGGATTATTTTCTTTACAGCCCCTATCCCTTTCTAAAGACATCTTGTCTACTTATTTGCTTATTGTTCATCTCACTAGAATGGAATCCATGGGCGCAGAACTTGCTGGTTCTCTTTGCCGCTGAATCCCCAATGTCCTTATCAGAACCCAACACACGGTAGGCACTCAATAAATATTTCCTGACAGACTGGATGAATGAATAATTGGACCTAAGCAGCTTTATTGCTCTCACAGCAGATAATTTTTGAGGCTAATGTGAGAAAAAATTGGGCATGTATCTCAGAATGGTCAACAGAGGGACTGAGACCAAATCCCTTCACTCAGGAAAATGTGAGCCCTGGATGTGGGATGACACTGAGTAATTATTGCGCATTTTTGGTATTTTGTTTTTAAAAGAGCACTTATCTCGTAGATGTGTACACTGAAATAGTCACAGATGAAATATCTACACTTCCAGGAGTGGCTTCAAAAACCTACTGCAGGGACTTCCCTGGCGGTCCGGTGGTTAAGACTCTGCGCTCCCACTGCAGGGGGCGCAGGTTTGATCCCTGGTCGGGGTAAGATCCCACACGCTGCGCAGCGTGGCCAAAAAAAAGATTTAAAAAATCCTATTGCAACGGGGGAAGCAGATGGGAGGGGAGACAGCACAGATTGGCCATGAGTGAGCATTACTGAAGCTGGGTGACGGGAAATGGGAGGTCATTATACTATCCTGACGACTTTAATATATGTTTGAAATTTTTCAGAATACGAAATTTAAAATGTTCTCCCACTTTTCTAGCTATGTAGGTTTGGGCAAGTGGCTTAACCTTTCTGTGCCTCAGTTTGCTCTTGGGTAAAATGGGGAGAACGATAGCTCCCTTCCTGGGATCGTTGGGAGGATTAAGGAGATAATGGGTAAAGGGCTTAGCACAGAGCCGGGTACACCTGGGCCCACCTGGGCAGGAGGGCACATACCGCTCCACGTGGGAGCTCCGAGGAGTTAAAGAGGGAGCCAGCCGGGCAAGTGCATCCTTCCCTGGGACAGTGCTGGGAAATCCACCCCCCACCCCTTGTTATCACGCTTGGAATGTCTCCCCTGGGATAGAATTCCGGTATGAAAGCACCAGGCTTCTCAGGTTTGATCTTATTTTAAAAGATACGCTCCTCTCTCCTCCCCTCTCCCGCCTCCAGATCATGGGAGATCATGCCAGCTTGTATTTCAAGAGGTGAGAAAAGCAAATTTGACCAACGATGCCAGGAATCGAGACTAAATGAGTTCACAGATTGTGGGCGCCGAGCGAAGCTGCCCCTGCTCGCGTCTTCAGCCCCCCAGGGGTTCTCCCACCCCCTTCTCCGCCCACCCCAGCTTGGAGGAGAAAGGGAGGTTGCGAGGTCTCCGCACCGAGGGAGCCCCCGATGTCGGGCTCACCTTCCACACACATGCAGTCGTCAAAGCATTTGTTGTTCAGGCCTCGGTTGTGGGGCGTGCAGAGGTGCTCCCGGAGGTCGCAGCAGGTCCCTGCCCACACAGCAAAAGCACACGCGGTCAGCCACGCCGAGCGGACCCTCCCTGTGCCCTGCACACGCTCCCACTGGACAGGAGATACGTCATCTCCACGGTGGGGCCGTCCCGGGCAGGATGGACCATCTGGTGCGCAAGGCTCCCAGCTGGAACCACTGACGAATGTCACGGCCGAGGCCCCTGGGGGCGGGCGGCAGAGACCCCAGACGCCCCAGATGGGCAATTGATTGATCATGGGAGGAGCGAGGGCGCTGTGGGATTCCCCCCCTGGGTGGAACGGCTGGGGGCTGTCAGGTGTGAAGTTAGCATGGAGCTGGGAGGGGCCTCAGTGATCATGGAGCCAACGTCCTCTTTGGACAGATGGGGAAACAGAAGCCCCCGAGAGGCAGGCCCTAGGCACGGCCTCGCCCACCATGGAGCCAACTCTCAGAGCCACTGTTCAGTTGGCCCA
The DNA here is from genome assembly GCF_949774975.1 of Lagenorhynchus albirostris. Classification (NCBI taxonomy): domain Eukaryota; kingdom Metazoa; phylum Chordata; class Mammalia; order Artiodactyla; family Delphinidae; genus Lagenorhynchus; species Lagenorhynchus albirostris. Next base: position 177,271,418 of record NC_083096.1, read on the forward strand.
AACTTGAGCCTTTTCCTTCTGCTCAGGGTGAAAACAATGGTTTGGAAAGAAAACAGCCTTTCAGGGAGCTGGCGGTCTGGCTTATCCGATGCCAAATGGCTTGTTGGGTTGCTGTTTTGTAGAATATTCTGGTCACTGAATTAACGAGCATCGTGGAGGTGTGCAACTCAGATGTCTCTCCGGAAGGCACTTGCCATCCATCGGCCAGGAGAGCAGTTAGCTGCCAGCCTCCAGCTGTTAACACCTGCAGGAGCCTCCTGAGCCAATGTCACACTGTTCCGGAGCAGAACAGCCCAGGCAGTCACTGGCTCAGCGGGGGTGCCAGGGCCCGGCTACCTGCCCAGCAGGGGCCTCTTCTAACAGGGAATCTTTGCTCTGGAGCTCCCCGCTGGGCTGGCAGGCGACTGCATCACAGTCTCCTGTCCATTCCTCCTTTGTTCCACTTTTATCGTTCACAGGCCTTACCCTACCCCCCACCCCCAGAAACCTCCTGCCCTTCTAACTCCCCCTCGCTATCGTCTTCTCAGAAGTTCCGACTGACCCAATCAAGGGCCAGCAGTTTAGACCATCAATCAAAACCCCAGGCCTTAGGGCTTCCCTGGTGGCGCAGTGGTTGAGAGTCCGCCTGCCGATGCAGGGGACACGGGTTCGTGCCCCAGTCCGGGAAGATCTCACATGCCGCGGAGCGGCTGGGCCCGTGAGCCATGGCCGCTGAGCCTGCGCGTCTGGAGCCTGTGCTCCACACCGGGAGAGGCCACAACAGTGAGAGGCCCGCGTACCACAAAACAAACAAACAAACAAAACCCCAGGCCTCTGTTTTCAGACTGTCTTAATGGGCTCAGCTGCTGGACAGGTCAGGATGTCATCAAAGTATCCCAAGAAGCCCAGCAGTGTCATGATGGAACAAGGACAGAATTAAGCCCAAAAAGACGTTAGGAGAGAGAAGTCGAGAGAAGGGTCATCATGATTTAAGGCAGCGTGGGGCAGCGGTTCAGAACCAGGCAGACTCAGGTTTGAGCCACTTCCTAGCTGTGTGACCTCGGCTGAAACACTTAGCCTCTCTGAGCCTCAATTTCCTTGCCTGAAAATGGGGAATGATAGGGTCTCTTTCTCTGGGTTGCTGTGAGGATTAAATAGAACAAAGTATGACAGCATCTCTCAGTAACGTGGTAGCTGTGGTTGTTATTATTTACCATCCCTAAAGAGTCCTGCTCATGTGTCTGGGAACACCCGCCCCCATCCCTATGCAGGTTCCCCCAGCGCCTGGCCTAGTGCCTGGAACACGATGCTGGTTCGGTACCTGGCAGGCAGTCCTGGTGATGGTCGCAGGGCTCCCCTTCAGCCGGTGATGTTTCATTCCCATCATTGGAGAGTTTGCCCCGGTGTTTCTCTGGGGAAAACAGGATCTGTGGTCAGAGGCTGAGGCCCAGCAGGGCAGAGAGATTAAGCACAGAACACCAGGGTGAGCGCGCTCACACCGCCACAGTGTGACTTGGATAAGACACAATACCTCTCTCTGCCTCAGTTTTCTCTTCTCTAAAGTGGGATCAACAGCAGAACAGACCTAACTTTTTTTTTTTTTTAAGGTTAAGTGAGTAGCTACGTGGAAAGCGTTTGCCGTGCGATGAGCACTTGAGAGCAGCAAGTCCATTTCAGTTGTCCGTGCCATTATAGACTCCAGGCCCCCTATCCCACCTTGGACATATGTAGGTCAGGCTGGGGTCACCGAGGCCCCTACCCCAATGGATGGTGGGAGAGGGGAGGGAGCCCAGCAAGGGGGTGGCGGGGTGGGTAGACATACCTTTCTTCTTCGTTGACGGCCAGACCTCAGGCTTTAAGTCTTCATAATCGGTCCAGTCAAACAAGGCCATGTCCAGTGTGGGCATCACCTCCCCGTCGGGCCTGGGATGAGCCTGCAGAAGTGGGTAGAGCGGAGGGAGCTTGAAGAGCCCAACAGGTGAAAGAAGAAACGTGGGGCCCCAGGACCAGAGAGCAAAGGAGGGGCTCCTCAGAGGCCAGCTCACCCTGTGCTGGACAGCCTGCAATCCCAGCCCAGGGACATCGAGAGGGCCGCCCAGAGCAGCCACCCCCAGTGTGGGACGGTGCCTACAGGCAGCTGATGTAGTCGGGCAAGTGGTCCACCAGGCCCTCTGGGGGAGGCGGGGGGAGGCAGCTGTGTCCGCTCAGGAGGAAGCCCAGCTGCGTGTTCCCCTGCCCCTTCTCTCCCCTGCAGACGGCATCAGCTCTCTGTGGCACTGTTGAGGCCACGGCCGTGGCTCAGTTCCACTCACAGCCCTGGCCACAGTAGGATGTGAACCCACCTTCAAGGGCTGGGTTCTCAACACATGGGCCTCAGGGGCCCTGCGACAGCACGGGTAACCATGAATTCGTCGGAAATGGCCCATAGTCTTATCAGAATCTCAGGGGGGTGTAAGACCCAGAAAGAGAATAAGAAAGATCTACTGCTAAAAAAAAGTTTTATTTCTTCTACACATATATTTATTTTTGATCATTTTTAATGATTTTTTTTGAAACAAATTCCAAAGCCCCAGAAGAGGTGCAGTGATGCACCTCACGTTAATTGCAACAAGTACCCTCCCTCTAGACTCACCAATGGTCGGTGTATTTGCCACGTTTGCTGGCCTGCTCCCTCTCTGTGTATCTTTTTGTTTCTGTTCTTGTTTTCTTTGTCTGTGCCACGCGGCATGTGGGACCTTAGTTCCCCGACCGGGGATCGAACCCACACCCCCTGCAGTGGAAGCGCGGAGTCTTAACCACTGGACCTCCAGGGAAGTCCCTTCCATATATCCTTTTTAAAGGTCTGAAGCAGATGGGTCAAAGTGTTAACTAAAGCTTGTTAATTCTGGATCATGGGGACATGGTTTTAAAGATTATCATTCTCTGTACTTTTCAGCATGTATGAAATTCTTCCCCAAAGGCCCTGCCCTTCCAGATGCAGAGACCAGTGTGCTGAGCCGACACTTGCTTCCTTGGCATTCCCTAGAGTGAGCCCCCAGGACCACTGCCTGGACAGTGGCAGCCCTCCCTGGCCAGTGGGCCCACTGGCCTGAGCTGGGCTGGACGGGCATTGGGAGACCTGGATTCCATCCAGCCCCGCCGGCCTGGACCAGCTCCTTCCTGCCACTGTGCCTCAGTCTCCCTAAATGTACTAAGAGGGCTTTGCATGACATCATCTCAAGGACCCTTCCATCTCCGAGGCCGCCCCGGGCCCCTTACCTGGGGCCACAGGGATGTGACGGGCAGGATCAGGGACTCTTCTGTGGCAGGTGCTGCCTTAAAGGTGGTGAGGTAGAGTATGGTGGGGGCCAGGCTGGTGGAGGATTCCTCCATCGCGGCATCTGGGGCCTGGTCTTCTGACAGCTCCACCTTCTTCATCAGGGAGCTGGGACCTCTGACCAAGGCTCGGCCTGAGACAAGGAGCAGGAAACACAGCAACTGTATCTGCTTGCCACCCACCACCCCGTATCGGCCCACAGCTGGACCCGCATTTCCTGCTGCGAACAGGGGGGCGGCAGGAACCATATGACAAGCTATTGGCTCAGCCGACATCGCTGCTGCCCACCCTCCTGCGGGGGTGGAAGCAGGAGTCTGGGGGCAGGACGAGGGGGGAAAGTCTTGGATGAATTTGCAGTGTTGCTGGGGAGATGGCCCAGGATTCTTGCTCTAAAGCAATATTCCAGCAAGTTGCAGCCAGCAGTGTAAGTGCAACGAATGGAACTTAGTAGGATTAACCGTGGAAGGCTTCCTGGAGGAGAGTAAGTTTGAGTAGGGGAGCAACGTGATGAGGCTGAGAGGCATTGCAGGGAGGCAGAGGCCTCTGAGAAGGCTGGGAGGTGAGAGCTCCCTACGTGGTGATAATGACCGTTTATTGAGTACATGCTGTGTGTGCTGGGACCATGTTGTACGCTGGGTCCTGCTTTACAAGCACTATTTCACCTAACCTTTGCAGGAGCTCTGGCAGGGAGGTACTCTTTCAGCCTCATCTACAGGGAAGGAAACTGAAGCACAGAGAAGTTAGGCAACTTGCCTGAGAGCACACAGCTAGTGAGTATCAAAGTCTGAATTCGAACCCAGGTCCATTTGTTGCAAAACCAATACTTTTAACCACTGAAGCTGCCTTCCAAGATATGTGGGCAGGATGGGGTAGGATGAGTGTGAGGGGGGAGAGTGTGCAGGGTTGGGGGGTGGTCGGGAACCAGGGGGCTTCGAGAAAAGCTAGAGGCCCCATGCTCATCCTTGCCTCTTTTTCTCAGGCAAGATCTGACTTTAAGGTTGGTTGGGTCAGTTGGGGCCTCCCCACCATCCAGAGATGAACCCCAGAGAGTAGAAAGGGGACTCGGGGACCACTGAATCTGCTCTATACATTTTACAGAAGGAAACGGAGGCCCCATCAGGCTGAGACCTTACAGCTGGTCAGCAGGCCTGGGCCTGGACTCCAGACCTCCACTCACCCACTCTCGTGGGAGCGCCTGGCTGGTCCACGGGAGCTGGGGCTGGAGCTGGGCTGGGCTGAGTCCACGTCCCGCCCCGTGTATGCCTGCTTGCTTGCTGTCAAGGCTGCCACTGCCCCCACCCCACCTGACACGTGATCCCCAGGGGCGGGAGGCTGAGAGTCTAAGCTGGGCAAATTCCCCTGTGTTCTGTCCACCTGGGGGGTCTCAGCGGGCCTGGAAGGGAAGCAAGTCCCAGCTGTTTGCAGGAGAAGGTGGGGCTGAGGCTCCACCACCCCCCTCCTGCAAAGCCCCCGCCCCCGTCCATGCCTGTGGCACTCGGTCTGCCCCTAGAGGCAGTCATGTCACATGTAGAGACTTGGAAGCCGAGGTTGCCTGCCTGGGCTCTGGCCAGGGGAGACTGGGGAGGAGCCTGCTGGGTGGGGCTGCTGGGACACGTTTGTCCCGGGGAGGCTGGGACCAGTGGGTGGTTCGGCTCACAAGGGATTTGGGAACGTGGAGGGAACTTAAAGGAAGGTCAGAAAGACGAGGAAGAAACCCCATCAAACAAACAGAGCAGAGGCAGGAGAAATAAGGACGTGACCGCTCTCCTTGGTCAGCCGTGTCCAGGTCGGAGGACACGACTCAGCACTGAGAGAAAACTGAGAATTAACTAGTAACAACCACTGCCCATTGCCCCTGCCACGTGCCAGACACCATTCTGGGTGCTTCAGATAGCAAGCCGGCTCTGAATCTACCCTGAGGGCAGAAGGGGCCATGACACTCACTTTGCAGAAACTGAGGCACAGAAAGATGACTTGCCAGTAAGTGGTGGAGCCAGAATCAGACCTGGGGCAGATCTGGCTTCAGAGTCTAAGCTCTCGGCCTCTGCTCTGTGCCTCGGAGTTGATTAAGTGATGTGCTTGGAGGGCACCGAACTGCCCCACTTACAGGACTTACAGTAGGATGGATTTAGGTCAGATACGAGGTAGAACTTCCTGATTTAGGAGGACGATCTACTGATAAGACTGAGCTCCTATGGCCTCATGTCCTTCTCTTCCTCCCATGCTCCACGCCCAGGCCTTTCCCAGCGTCCACTTCTTACCAGATCCCTCTGACTTCAGTGAGACCCCTCCCTTCCTCTGGGGGTCCACTACCTGCCCCCTTTGGGGACTCTGGATGTCCTCCCCGGGACCTCACACCATTGACACCGCCGCCCCCCACTTCCCCCCTCCCCCACCTCCCTGTCCTGTCCCTGAAGTCCCCTTGGCCCTTTGGATCTGATCCCTCTCCCCCACTCCCCCTTCCTCTTTCGTTGCAGGGCCCCACCCCCTCGAAGACCTCCAGCTACCTGTGTGCAGTTTCAACCTCTCCTTACGTCTCTTGTGCTCCCTGCCTCGTTTCTTCACCCTCTCTGACCCTGGAGACCGGCTCTGCTTCTCGGGGTAGGGCAGTGTCAGCCCCAGGAGCAGATCCTTGTCCTGCAGCAGGCCTGCAGGACTCTGCCCAGGCAGCATCCCCCCTGCCCCTGGCAGCCTGGAGGCCTGCCTGGTGGTGGCAACCACAGCCCCATCCTGGGCCCGGCCAGGTGTGCCTGGGTCACGCTCCTTCTTGCCCAGGCCCTGCCGGCGGTGGTGGCTGGTCTGGGGCGTCCACAGTGCTGGGCCCGGGAGGTCGATGTGATTCTCCGGGAGGTTCCGAGCAGAGCTTCCGGGTCCCAGGGAGACTGCCAGGCTCAGCTCCAGTAGCAGGAGGAGGGCGAGGAACAGCATGGGGGCAACGTGGGTGGTGGGCCCAGCCATGGGCGTTTCCCTGCAAGAAAAGCAGGACTCTAAGGGGGCAGCCCTCCTCCTCCTGCACGGCCCGGCTCCCCAGTCCCCTCACCCCCACTATTATAGCCTAGTGTTCCTCAACAGGGATGGAGGGGGACTTGGCCCCCTCACCCCTCCAGGTGACATTTGGCAACATCTGGAGACATTTTTGGTGGTCAAAGCTAGGCAGCCCCACTGACTTTACTGGGTGGAGGCCAGGGACGCTGCTAAACACCCTACAATGCTCAGGACTCCCCCGTGACAGGGAATCGCTGGCCCAGAGAGACCCCAGCGCTGAAGCTGAGAAGCCCTGGTTCCAATAGTTGAAGAAGCGCCCAGGTTCCAGATCAGTCTAGATTCCTCTTTCTGTACAAACCTCTGCCTTTGGCTAAGTTCCCCGGAATGAGCTGAGTCCCTCCAAGCTCAGAAATAGGCCGATAGTCCCAGAGACTTGCCTCAAAGCCTACATTCAGACAGATGGAATAATAGCATGTGAGCACGTGCTGTAAGTAAGAATCGTGTTCAGCGCTTGGTGTGAATTTTTATCCCTTGGTCCTTTCCCCGAGTCTCTGAAGTAACGCCTATTCTTTTCTGAAGTGGAAATAAAGGCTCAGAGAGGCTGTCACACGGAGTACGTGGCATTTATGCAACTGCTAGGCCTGTGCTCTGAGCTCCCACGTGCTGTCCCAGGACAGCCCAGGGCTTGCCTTTTCTTTTCCTCCAAGTTCCAGGCAGGTTCTGACATGGCAGACGCTGTCCCTGCTGGGGCTGGGGAGCTCTGGAGGCTGGACTCTGACCCTGCAGGGTGGGGTGAGCTACCTCTGACCTACACTGGGAACAGCCCATCTTTCTGCACCAGAAGTGGTGTCTCCTCAGGGGACCTCACTGCTCCCCCCTCTGCGCCAGAGGAAGAGTCGGAACCCCCAGATGCTCCAGGAGCACTTGGAGCTAAGGCTCAGGAGCCTCGTGGCTGGGGGACAATGGGAGTGTCCCACCCCCTGGGGCCCCTCCCCCATAGCCCTCCCCCCTACACCAACCTCACTGCATCCGGCTGAGCCAGGCACCAGGTTAGCCAGGCTGATGGAATTTTCATGGCCTCCCTGGGCCCCCTGCATATTCCATTAGGTTCACAAAGGTGCTTACACAACCGTCTCCTTGTGATTTGTGGCCCTGTAATTGCCCAGGGCTGAGGAAAGGCTGGTGGCCTGGGGATGACTGCTGGCTCTCTCCCTCCAGCCCCCTCAGGTCCTGCAGCCCCCACACTGGCCATCCCACCCCAGGTTCACCGTTAGCCAACGCTGAGTGAGGGGCCCTTGAAGTGGCTGGGGAGGACAGGCTGACCCACCCTGGGAAGAGCGAGGGGTCTGGGGGAGGGAAGCGGCTCCTCCCCAGCTCGCCTGCTCACCAGCCTCCTGTTATCCTGCTGTTCTATCATCCCCCAACAGGCGTTAGTGGTCCCCGGGGAGGTGCGGGCCTCTACTGCCCTGGGCTCTGCCCCACCAGCCTCAGCCCCAGCCTTTCCATAATGAGGGCCCGGGAGGCCGGTGCTCCGGCAAGGCCTGCGCTCCTGAGGCAGCCAGGTGGGAGGAGGAGGGGCCCTTCGAGAGGCCTGTCAGTCAAGCATTGTTCTGCCCCCGGGGACCCCTCAAACCCTATTTCCAGGCCTCAGGCAGATGCCAGGCTGCATTTAACAGACTCCACCTCCTCTCCCTGTGGCTGAGAAAGGCTGAGTCTGTGTTGGATGTTACCCTGACCCAGCCCCGCCCTTCTGTCCTGCGGGGACGTCACATCGATAACCTGGGAGAAACCCACAGAACACCATCAACAGGGGACCTTTGGGACACTGGCCTGGTGAACAGAATCCCTCCACCTTGAGAGTAGAGAGGAGCAAGTTGGGACACCCAGAAAGTGCAGGCAGGGGCTTCCCTGGTGGCGCAGTGGTTGAGAGTCGGCCTGCTGGTGCAGGGGACGCGGGTTCGTGCCCCGGTCTGGGAGGATCCCACATGCCGCAGAGTGGCTGGGACCGTAAGTCATGGCCACTGAGCCTGTGCATCTGGAGCCTGTGCTCCGCAACGGGAGAGGCCACAACGGTGAGAGGCCCGCGCACCGCAAAAACAAACAAACAAACAAAAAAACCAGATCTGTTGTGGCTACACAACACTATGAATGTACTAATGCCACTGAATTATAAAATGGTTAATTTTATATTATGTGAATTTCATCTCAATTTTAAAAAACATAGAGGGGGCTTCCCTGGTGGCGCAGTGGTTGAGAGTCCGCCTGCCGATGCAGGGGACGCGGGTTCGTGCCCCGGTCCGGGAAGATCCCACATGCCGCGGAGCGGCTGGGCCCGTGAGCCATGGCCACTGAGCCTGCGTGTCCGGAGCCTGTGCTCTGCAACGGGAGAGGCCACAGCAGTGAGAGACCCGCGTACCGCCAAAAAAAAAAAAAAAAAAAAAAAGTGCAGCCAAGGGACCAGATGAGGCTTGGCAGAGGGGTGAGGGGTGGGCAGCCCCACAGCGTGTATGGGCAGCGTGCTGTCCCTGTGGACACACATGAGGCCGATCAGTGACCCCGAGCCAGCCTCTGAGCTCGGTGACCAGCCTCGGCACTAGTCCCAGAGGACAGCTCCTCCCCTGCAGAGCCAGGAGTTGAAGCCCAGCCCCATCCCAACCCTACACCCCCATGCATCACGACCCCACCCATACTTGCCATCTCTCCCAATGAAGTCCTCTTACCAAGCCCTTGCCAGTGGCCATGGGTCTGTTCATCATATCCAGGAACCCCAACTTCAGTGCCATCTTTGTTCCCTCCCACCCTTTGCACCCCACAAATCATGTACGCAGCCAGCCTGGGGCAGGGAGCGGGGATTTCAGCGTGCAGCCTGAAGCACCTGAGAGGCCATCCCTCTCCTGGATGGATATCAGCCCCGTCCAGCCCCCGGACCCAGCCCACACTGCTGCCAAAGTGCTCTGATCCTGACCCTCTCCTGCCCCAAACTGTCCATGGCTCCCTATCCCTTTCCCATTTAACCACAGACTCCTCGCTTGGGTACTCAAGATCTCGTATAATGTGGGCCCAACCTAACTCTGCAGCCCTGACTTCTATTTCCTCACCGTCACAGCCAATAGAGACTATGCCCTGGGCCTCGAGCACCTCCCATCTTTCCTGTCTCTCTCTTCTCGCTGAGGCTGTTCCCTCTGCCTGGAACAGCCTCTCCTCTTCACCCTCATCTCTGTCTCTGTGGAACTCCTGCCCATCCTCTGGGACTCGTCCCAAATGTCCCTTCTGGCAGAAAACTCCCCCCTCAGGGCTCCCACACAGCTCTGCCTAGCTCATTTCCTGCTGGGGCAATCAGCCTTTTTTAAAGTCCCCGACCAGGAACCTCCCTGCTGGTCCAGAGGTTAAGGCTCCACGCTCCCAATGCAGCGGGCCCGGGTTCGATCCCTGGTCGGGGAACTAGATCTCACGTGCCACAGATAAAAGATCCCGCACGCCGCAACTAAAGATCCCGCTCGCCGCAACTAAGACCCAGCGCAGCCAGATAAGTAAATAAATATTAGAATAAATAAACAAAGTCCCTGAGAAGATCTGGGGAAGATGCCTTTCCCCTCTGTCCCTGTCAGATTTACAAGACCCTGCAAATAACAGGCACTGACAACTACGGATCGGGATGGAATCAAACTGACACCCGAGCAGAAGATCATAAAGAGTTCCCAGGGAGGGTGTGCGTGTGCGTGTTTGTGTGTGCGACAGAGAGAGAGAAGGAGACAGCTAAGTGAGGGCTGGGGATGCTAGCACCTCTTTGCCCTGAAGACCGCATGGAACCCTGTCCCCAAGCCCACAGCATTTGTACTTGAATCTTGGCACATTCCAGCAGCCAAGATGCCAGCCTGGCAAAGAGCCACTCGGGGAACACGGGCTGCTAGAGAAGCCGCACTGAGGATGCACAGCGATGCGGGCTCCAATCCACTCTGCCTGTCTGGAAGCCAGCTGGAGGCTGCCTCCCAGAGCACCAAGCAGCCGGGAGACAAGGGGCAGCAGGTGCCCCGCGTGCCCCACCCCCATCAGCCTGGGATGGTTCTGCCCGAGGTTTGCGCATAAAGCCTGCTCTTTGGACGCTCAACAGCTTTCAGTCGCCCGGGACAAGAGAACCATCCACAGCCCCAAGACAGCCGTCTCACAACAGAGATCTACTAGTGACTCCTTAAAAACTAAACTGAACAAGAGCAATCGTCATCATAGGAGCTGCCACTCCCTGAGCGGTTGCAAAGCCCAGGCTCTTACAAGCCTACTTCATCCGTTTCTTATTGCATCCTCTCAGTTGCCCTGCACAGGGCAGGTTGTTCTCCATTATTTTTAAAATGAGGAAACCCAGGCTCTGGGAGGGTAACCCACAAACACAAGGTGACAGCACTGGTGAGTGACAAAGCCCCACCTCAAGGCCTGGGTTCTCTCTGCACCCCATCGCCCGTCCACTGAGCTTCGTCGGGGGTCGCCTACCTCCCCCACGTAACCTCCTGCCATTGCTGCGAGTGCAGTCAGGGCCCTGGAGCGGGGACCAGGCAGCTGGGAAGATGAAACTGACAAAGGAGGGGAAAGGGGCTTGTCTCGTGCCCTTATCCCGTCCCCATACTGTGCAGAGTTGAACTGCCGGCGGCGTGGTCTCCATCCAGAAGCCTGCGGGGAGGCAGTGTTAATGCAAATGAGGGCAGCTGATGGAGCCCGGAGCTCGCTTTGATTCCTGAGCCCCCTCCCCCCTCCCCACAACAGCCTTGCATTTGGGGGCCTGGCGACTAGGGGAGCTCCTGCCCACCTGCCTGGCAGACAACAGTGAGGCCTGAATTCCTCCTTCACTGATCAGCTCACCTCATGCCTGATGGGCTGGACGGGAGAAGGGGGCGGGTAGGGGGGTGGGAGGTGGGAGCAGTGCTGGCTGAAGGGGGTCCGATGGGAATCCTGGGCCAGGAATATCAGTGATGCTCTGATGGAGCCTAGGGATTACGACGCTCAGTCCAGGCTGTGAGCCAGACAACCACCCCCCAGGAGAACTTGGCCGTCAACCCCCCTCCCTGACCCTGCGTCTCCTTCTCGCGTGTGAAAGTGACGCATTTGAGCCACCATATTTGGTAGAGATGTCTCAGGGGTTCTCTAAGCATTTGATTCTAACCTCACTTTTAAAAAATATTTGTGAAGCTATTTTGAAAACTGTAGGTAAAAACAACAGACACTCTCAAATGCGTCCTCTACACACTTTTAACTCGGGTACATCCCCACAATAACCTGGCCTCCTCCCGGGTCACTGCAGAGTGTTCCAGGGATGCGAGGTGAGCAGTTTAAAAGAACTGTTGCCATTTGCAGCTACTTATTGACATGTTCCAGGATTTTCTGGACACCAACGACCAAAGCCTGTTAGAGGCTCGGTCTCATATCGACAAATGCAACTGACATCTATAGCCTGCTTTTATACCATTGAAGACAGCTTCTTTTTTCTCTTTGACTTACTGTAAAATGGGCAATATTGTACATTGGGGGCATAACAGTGGTCACACGGCATCTCCACGGAGGAGAAGCTGAAGAGAGTCTGACGGCATGTAGGGCTTGAAACCGTATCTGCACGAAACGGAGAACGTTTTGGTTTGGGGAAGAGATTATTGGTGGTGTTGGTGAGGTGCTACACCGCTCATAAAAGGCTGCCTTTATTGATTTTATATGTTGGGATTATGGATGAGATTTCATGGGAAATGATTCGTACTGCGCAAAAAATAATGGGGGGGGCACTAGGGAAAGACCACTGGATCACTGGGTTAGATTAGATGGTCTCGAGGGCTCGGTCTGCCAAGGCAGACTAGGAATTTATGATCTATAGTGACAAGACTCCTCCATCTGTCTGTCTATCCAACTGACAGCCCCCTGTGGGGAGGGACGACACATCATATCCTCCAGGTTCTGGAGTGAGCCCCCAGGGACCAGGGACAGGTATTGTGAAGTAGCATGAACTCAGAGGACATATTTGTGAATGTTCAAAGACAAAACGTGGGAATTCCCTAGCGGGCCAGTGGTTAGGACTCTGCGCCTTCACTGCCGAGGGCACAGGTTCAATCCCTTGTCGGGGAACTAAGATCCCGCAAGCAGCTCGGCCAAAAAAAAAAAAAAAAGACAAAACACAGCCATGCGTGATGATAACAAGGCCATTCCTGGGCCGTCCGTCCCTCTCACTCGCTTTTGGAGGAGCTCTGCCTTGCTTTGGTCACCTCTCTAACTGTGACTGACCCCCAGCCCCCAGATGAAACCCTAACCCACCGAGCCGCTGGGATGGGCATCCTGAGGCCAGTACAGGGGTCTCTGGGATGACTGGGACACTTCTATCTTTCAAGGGGCTCTTCAGAAAGGGGTGCACAGTGCTGGGGGTCAGGGATCTGAACAGGAAGGGGCCCTGATTCCTGCCACTCCCCCGGCCACAGCTCAGGTCTTGAAAGGACCCTCCACATGGAAACATCCTAACCCTCTTTAGCTCATAAGAAACTGGAAGGTAGCTGCCTTCTGCTAAACCTGGACCAGAAGGGACTTCCACCCCTGAGAGGCCAAGAAACATCTCCAAGGGGATCTTGCTCCCTTAAGAGAACCCAGCCTTCCTCTGGGGCAATCTGGGAGCCAGTATTCTTAGCCACAAGTGATGAGCTCTCCCGGCTCATGGGGGAAGTGGGTCTGGAGTTTTGTGGCCTGCTGGGCATCTCTGGGGACCCTGACACTAAGGGCTGAATTCTGTCCTTCACAGTAGCTGCCTCAGGCCAGACTGGGCTCTGTGTAGGTGCCCCCTTATCACAGAACTCTTGCCACATTCCCTGCCATGTTTCCAGTAACACAAACATCCTTCGGTGCTGCTGTCTGCCCAGGCCCCAGCTTATCATCCAAACATCCTCCACTCTGTGGTCAGAAGAACAAATCGGACACTAGCTTTCCTGCTTAAAACTCTTCAGTGGACGTTTCTGCAACTCATACAGCAGACAAGAGATTAACTCCTTAATATATAAAGAACTCTCACTCCACTCTCAGCCCTGGGAGCCCTGGGGGCAGTGTTTGTATGCCCAGAACCCCAGGTCAGTAGTGCTTAGGACAGATTTTGTGAGATGCAGGAATTCTCTCTGATTTTGTTTCCATATCGCCGTGAAGATTTTGGGAATGCTCTAACTTGGAATGATCTGCCTGACTCTTCCCTCTGGCACCTCCTCATGACTTGACTGGACACTTCCTGGAATGGCTGGAATCAGACAATGGAGGTGGCCATCCCCAGGTACCCTCTTCTGCTCTTAGAACAGTGGACAGTGGGGCCACCTGGTAGTCAGCTCCACAAACCTGGAACTCCAGTTGGGGTCTTAGAGCATCTAAGACAGCAGGTTCCTGTCTTCTTTAGGGGGAGTGGATTCCCCCAGGGCTGGAAAATGAGTAGTTGTAACTGTTCAGTCAAAATAGTTATGTCCCATAATTCAAAAAGAGTCATGTACCACAATGTTCATTGCAGCTCTATTTACAATAGCCAGGGCATGGAAGCAACCTAAGTGTCCATCGATAGATGGATGGATAAAGAAAATGTGGCACATATATACAATGGAATATTACTCAGCCATAAAAAGAAATGAAATTGAGTTATTTGTAGTGAGGTGGATGGACCTAGAGACTGTCATACAGAATGAAGTAAGTCAGAAAGAGAAAAACAAATACCATATGCTAACGCATATATATGGAATCTAAAAAAAGAAAAAAAGGTTCTGAAGAACCTAGGGGCAGGACAGGAATAAAGACACAGATGTAAAGAATGGACTTGAGGACACAGGGAGGGGGAAGGGTAAGCTGGGACGAAGTGAGAGAGTGGCATGGACATATATACACTACCAAACGTAAAACAGATAGCTAGTGGGAAGCAGCCGCATAGCACAGGGAGATCAGCTCGGTGCTTTGTGACCACCTAGAGGGGTGGAGAGGGAGGGTGGGAGGGAGACGCAAGAGGGAGGGGATATGGGGATGTATGTACATGTATAGCTGATTCACTTTGTTATACAGCAGAAACTAACACACCATTGTAAAGCAATTATATCCCAATAAAGACGTTAAAAAAAACAAAAATGGTTATGTCCTCAGTGACAGTGGGGGAGAGGAGGGGGATCCTAAATTCTTGGGCTGGGCTCTTCCCAAGTCAATTTGGGACTAGATTCTGTCTCCCGAGCCCCTCCCACGATCCTCCCACCATCACACCTCATCATGAGTCATAATTTCCCTGTCTGTGAAATGGGATTATTAGCCTGTCATGAGATTTGACTATTTAGGAAATGAGGACTTCTGTGTGATTGGGGAAGGGGAGGTTTCCAGGTATGGAAGGAACTCAGGCAGTGTAGGTGGGATGGAAGGCAGCAAAGATGAGCTTCCTGGAAGGGGGGAGGGGAGATAAGAGTTGAAACATCTGCCCTGTGGGGTACTCATCGGTGGATTGGCCTTGACAGTCCTGAGCTAGTCCCTACCCACCTCCCCTGCCGCCCTGAGGCTCTGTGCCCCCAAAGTGCCACCTGTCCAATAGGAAGGGGCCTCTCAGCCCCCCCTAGGCCTCAGAACAGCCAGAGCCCCACCTACCCCTCCACATGCCTTTGTGCCAACCTGGCCTCACACAGAGAACTCTGCCTCCTGACTCGTGGAGCCCCAGGGTGGAGACTGCCAGGGACAGTGAACCAGGTAGTCACCACTTGCTGAGCTCCTCTGGGTGCAGGACCTGGATGCCATGCAAGGGAAACTGCTCTAGTCTGAAGACCTTGTCCCTGCTTCTGGAAATTGCCAGTCTGATTGGGGACAATAGCCCTGGCCCTGGGGAGCTCCCACTGTAACAGGGAAGATCTAGGTCTTGCCTTGGAGGACTCTTAGACTGATGAGACGCGGCTCCTGTCCTCAGGGAGCTCTCAGTCTGAGCAAGAAAAGCAGCCCCTGCCCCAGGAAGCCTCCAGTGTAACAGGGGAGACCCTGTTGCCGCCCTTAGGGATTTCCCAGTCTGATAGGGGAGACACAGCTCTGGCCTTGGACGTTCCCAGAACATGGGGAAAACATACACTTCGCTGGAGGGAGCTTCTATTCTGTGGGCAAAGACACAGTCCTTGCCCTCCAGGTGTCCCCACTCTGACCTGGCAGGGAGGCCACAGACCTAATGAAAGATTGAGGCACAGATGTAATTATTATTGATTCAAACACAAAAATGTCAGCCCAAATCCATTAAGCTGAGCCATGGGAGAGCACCCCCTGACCAGAGCGGAAAGAGCTGTGTGACCTTGGGCAAGTCACTTGACCTCTCTGAGCCTCGGTTTCCTCTCCTGTAAAATGCTGGAGGTTGCGAGAATGAGGGGAGGCAAAGGTATACAGAGTGAGTGGTACCCAGTAAGAGTGCAATAAACAGTAGCTGTTTTTATTATGAGGAGGGGAAAGAGCGGGAGTGGGGCTTGGGGGTGGGTTCCTGGAAGTGTTTGTGCATCTGTGCCTGCGTGTGCATGGGGGCAGGCACAGGTGGCCACGTCCTCAGTCCTCGGTGGGGTGATGGATGGCTTCGGTGGGGCAGGTCAACACAGGCCCAGGCCAGCCTGGAGGGGACCATTGTCTTAGCAAATGAGGTTTGCCTTTCCACAGGGGCAGCACCATCTGCTTTTATTATTTCCAACAGCAGCCTCGGGAATTCCCACCCCCCTGAGGCCTCACACCTCAAAAAAACTGATGTAGGGCTGTTGTTTTGGGGGGAGGGAGTGGAGTCCTACCTCCTGCTACATTACAGGTACTCGCCACCCCTCCTCCTCTCCTAAGCCATCCTCCTGGCCCCCTATTCTCCAAATTTCATTATCTTGGTTCCCAGACAATTTGGTCGCACCCATCACTTAATCGAGTGACAAAATGCCCACTGTCAGTTCCGGCAGAGGTCAGTGTGGAGTAGAAAGACACCTGGAGTCAGACAAGCCTGGGTGTGAATCCTGGCTCCAGCATTCAATAGCTGTGTGACCCTGGGCAAGTCAATTAACCTCTCTGGGCTTCAATCTCACATCTGAAAAATGAATGTTTGCTTGGGTGTCATTTATAGGGTATCAACTACTCTAGGCTTAGAGCTTTATATATTATCTAGTTTATAATTCAGCCCATTGAAGTGGACAATACTTTTCATGTAATAACAATAGTAACAATGGTTCAACATTGGGACAAAGATTTGAAGGATTTGCTCAAGGTTACACAGTAGAGTGAGTGGTAGAGCTGGGATTTGAACCTGTGGCCACCTGACTCCAAAGGCAGGCTCTTTGACCACGCCTCATGCTAACTCGGTAACTAGTACGAGTACTGACGCTGTGACTTTCAGGGATGACACGTGGTGGGGGCCTTAACCCAGAGCCTGGCACAGAGGGGGCCCCTAAAAACTTGAGGTGTGCAATTACTTTATCCCAACTGCTCTGGATTCCAGCACCGGTACCCCTACACTCACTCAGGGACGTGTCCCAGATGGTCAATGCCAGGCCATGGTGTTGCGGGGTACGAGGCTGCCAAAGCTGGGAACTGGTATGGGGGGGCAGGGCCTCTAGTGGCAGGGTCCTTCCTGGGGAGGCCTGTGTTCCATTGGCTACGGTGGCCCACGTGAGAGGAAGGGCTGGGGTAGGACAAGCAGAGGGCCTGGAACAGCAAGAGAGGTGGGTGGCACCTGAATGGGCCAGTGGAGAGATGTTAGTATGACACCTCCCCACCCCGGGAACATGCCCAGCTCGTGCTCTTCCCAGGCTGTGGAGTCAGGGAGGCCAGGATGCAAACCCCAGCTCTGCCACATTTCTGGCCGAGGCAAGTGAAGGTCCAGGTCACGTAGCTGCTAAGCTAGTCTGCTGAACTTGGGCAGTCAGTTCCCCGTCTAGCCGATTTCCTCTGTTCGCATCAGGCACAGAAATCCTCCTCATCTTCTGGAGGCGTGCAGAGCCCCCAGTACCACAGGGACTTTCCAGGAGGCTTGCTCCCCGCTCCACAACCTCACCAGTCTGCCCTAGGGCCAACTCTGCCCCTGGCCTGGCCAGCAGGACCCAGTGGAACCCACGGATAACCTGTGGCTTGCAATTGTCAGTTCATTCCTATCTCCTTGGCCAAGGATTCCATATATTAGAACAAATATGGACAGAGCACGTGCTGTGCTGCTGTGTACCAGCTGTGTCTCAGGCACTGGGACCCCAAGCGGAACAGGACCCAGCCCCGCCCAGGGAAGTGCAGACCACGGGAGAGACAGGGAGGCAAGGGGGGCAGCAGGGCTCCCCACAGGAGGGGACATCTGACCTTGGCCTGCAAGGGGAGACATTTTAGTTAGAGGGGAGAGCCTAGCAAAAGCTCGGAGGCAGTCAGGGCGTGGAGATGATCGGCCCTCCGTCATGGCTGAAACCCAAGATGCCGACAGGGGGTGTGATGGGAGGCAGGCAGCATAGTTCATTTAGTGGAAACAGGGCGCTATGGAGGGATTTAGGGATGCGAAGCAGGGTGAATTGAACGGTGGGAAGGGAGGCAGAGAAAGTGGCAGAAAGGATTGTGAGCAGGAGTCTGGATGGGGTGTGTGTGTGTGTCTGTGTGTGTGTGTGTCTGTGTGTGTCTGTGGGTGTTTCCAGTCCCATTCTTGCCTCTCTAAAGAGAAAGGCACTAGTTGCTAGCTCTGGCTGTGGCTAAAAAAAAAAGCTCAGCTAGGGGAACCCAGAACTTCCCAGCCGGGAGAAGATGTCCCTCTTCCGAAGTTGCCCTCATTATGGCCCTAAGCCCACATCACTGCCCGACTCCTGGGGTGGTGTGTCACCTGTCGCGATGACATAGACGATGGTCAGAGGGTTTGGGTGATTACACAACAGGTGCAGGGTCCAAAAGACAATCCCCCCCAGAGGAAAGGAAATGGCTCGTGAGCGAGAGCCATTAAAAAAGAAATGGGTGCAAGACAGAGATTCAGAATTGGGAATGAGCCACATGGATGCCTCATGATCAATGACCAGCTGTTGGCAACATCGACACAGCCACATTGAGCTCATTTTGAAAGCAGACACTCTTTTCTTTCTGATTTTTAAGCTCCGATTTTAGGACAAGCAGAGAGGAGGAGGGAGAGAAAGAGAGAAGAGTGCCAGTAACAGTGTGTAGGGGGAGGTGACCATGATACGGGAGGGGCCACAGTCAGGTTTCTCTGCAGTGTCTCTAAGCCTGAATTTTTGATCCATTTCCCCCTTTCTGTGGACCCCCTATCCCCACCCCACCCCACCCGGGGACTGGGACTGTAGAATCCCCCGTGGCCACCGAGTGTGTGCCTCGCTGGCATCCGATATGTTTTTTTCACTGCTTTCACATATATCCCTATAGGTAGGTGCTATTATCCCCGTTTTATGAAGGGGGCACTGAGGCTCAGAGAAGTGCGTCCCTTTGTCCAAGGTCACTCCCTCAGCCTCCGTCTGCCTGACCCCAGAGGGGTGGTACTGAACCAGTACTGGGACACTTCTTGCATGCCACCAGGCTGGGAGGTGGGCAGCATGGAAGACGGCTCCATGCAAGAGAGACCAGACAGAGGCGAGGGCAGAGGGAGCACGCAGTGTAGTAAGGCAAGACTTGGCGGGAAAGCCAAGAAGTCTCACCACTCAAACCTCGGGTCCCCAGGAGCCTGAGACCCCGGCGTGCGGTTGGAGAAAAGCCAGCAGTGGAGAGGGAGGGAGCCTGAGCCGGGGCCAGAAGAGCGAGGCCAGCGCTGTCGGGGCTGCTAGCGCGAGGAACTGGGCAGTGCTGGCGGGGGGCGCAGCCGGAACCTCCCTCTACCTGCAACACACCCCAGCCCCGTAGGCAGCCTCGAAAGAAGCAGAGGGCACTCCTGCCAGCTCTGTCCGGAGCTTAGGGAATCTTCCAATCTTCTTCAAACGATGTCAGATTGGGGTCCCCAGCCTGAGAGACCACCGGGAGACTCAGAGACAGAGAGACAAAGAGAGACCGGGTCCCAGAGGGAGAAGGCTAGTGCCGAGGAGGAGAGTGGGCGAGAGCCGCGTCCGGAAGAGGGCGGCAAGGGCGCACGCTAGGCAGTGTCAGAACGTGGAAAAGTGAGTGTCCGGCGGAAGGCGGGCGGATGAGGGGCCCAGGAGCAGAGCCAGGAGCCGAGGGGAGACGCGGCGAGGAGCGGAGGCGGCGGACCCACTGACCGACGGGTCCGAGGGCCGGGAGGGCAGGGAGGAAAGCAGCATCCTCACCTCCATCCTCAGTCTCCGGCGCGCCCCGCCCCTGAGCGCTCCAGGTAGCCCACCTTTGTCCCGGCGCGCAGCCAGGTGAGGCGGGAGGGTGGAGCCAGGGGCGGGCCAAGGCCAAGCCTTACCTGTCCAACCGGCGGGGCAGGGGCCGAGAGGCGCGGGGCCGAGCGCCTGCGGGAGCCGAGCGCAGCGGAAGGCCGAGCCGCGAAGCCGGGACCGCGCGGAGAGGTGCGCGGGCGGCAGGAGGATGTGCCGAGGCTGAGCTGGGCTGGAGGGAAGGGGGAGGGGGCGGGCGTGAGGGAAGGGGGCGGGAGCACGCGGAGGGGACGGGGGAGGGGCGGCGGCGAGCGGGCTCCACTGCCCCCAGCCGAGGGGCAGCCCCGGGCCGGGCCGGGCCGGGCCCCGCGCGCTCCCAGCCAGCGCGCCCTCGCCAGCTGCGCTCGGCGTTCCGGGCCCCCTCCCCAGAGGCCTAGCTGCCGCCGCCGCGAAGGCGCGGGGCAGACAAAGAAGGTAGACAAAGGCGGGCGCAGCCGGGCGGCCGTGCAGGCACCGGGAGAGGCGGGCCCACTCCTCCCGGTGCGGAAGAGCCGCCTCGGCGCGGCCCGGGGCGCGTGGGACGGGCGGGGCGCGGGCAGCGGTGGCGCATCTGGAGCGGCCCAGCAGGGAGCGGGCGACAAAGGGCCGCGGCGGGGGGTCCCTGGCGGACCCCAACAATGGATTGGAGCTGAGCGCTCAGCTGCGGCAACGTCTGGCAGCGCAGAGGCCGGCGGTTCCCCAAAAGGATTATTCCGCCTAGGCTGTCAAATGGGACGGAAGAAATGCCCTGTGCGAGGGAGGAGGAACGGGGCACCGCGGGGCCTCAGTAGCCTCCGAAAGTGCGCAGAGTTGGGGGCGAGGTTCAGGGAGGGGTCGGTCTTCGACGTGGGGGTCCAGGGGGGTCTTCAGAGCGCTACCAGGTGAGACTGGGGAGCACTGACGGCTGCGCTAGTGTCCGCTCCCCACTCACACACCCTGGGAGGGAAGGGAAAAAGACAATACCCCTACCCAACACACACACACGCGCGCGCGCGCGCGCGGTCCGCCTCTCGCCACGCCCCGTCCAAAGTAGGTCCCCAACCCGGCCCAGGCAGGACAAAGCCAGCGCTAGGGGTGGCTTATCCATCACAGAGCAGGGTGCCGCGTCCTGCCGACCCTGGGAGTCCCGGAATGCTGTGTTATGGGTCCCGCGGCCCCCATAACTCACCGCGGGGTCAGGGGGGCCGCAGGCGCTGCAAAGATCAGAGAGCGGTGGGGCGGGCCCGCGTTCGCGGGAAGCAGCAGTCTTGCCTGGCGCCCGGAGCTGGCCCAGCGGCTTCCATTTCGACTGTTTTCTTCTTTCTCCAGCGTGGCAAATTATGGTTCAGAGTTTTAAGAGCTCCGCTCTGTAGTCGGGTAAGATGCCTGGGCCCCTCTTCTGCTGTCATTCATCCCCCGTATGCTTGGGCAAGGGGCCTAACCTCTCTGAGCTCACCGTTAGCCGTAACTCTCAGGGCTCAAGGATTAAGTGCAGTGGCCTGTGTAAGGAGATAATGTTCCTAAGGTCCTGACCCCACAGGATATGCTCTAGAAAAATTATCTGCTATTGTAATCGTAATATTATCAGCCTGATGGGCAGGCACGAGGATGGATTGGGTTGTGAGCAGAGCAGAGACATCATCTGACTTAGGTTTTAACAAATTCACTCTGATTCCCAAAGTTGAGAATAGACTGCATTTGGCAAGGACAAAAGCAGGGAGACCAGCTAGGAACAGTGGCAGAGAAGAGGTGATGGTGGCTTGGGCCTGGGAGGGGGACAGTGGGTATGATTCTCTCTGTCAAGGATGAAGCTGTGGCCCAGCATTTACTGAACCGGAAGCAAGTTATTGGATCCTCTGGTTCAAATGCTGTTGCGATGGCTATTCGCCAGTGGGGCGATCTTTCGCCACGCTTGGACTCTCTGTTCTCTGGGTCCTCCCAGAGCAATGCTGCAAGAAAAGGTGGATGTTAGGAGAGAGGTCTGGACTCCTATCCCATCTAGGTTATGGTGACTCTGGGTCTCAGTTTCCCCACGTTTGAATGGCCAAAGTGGAAACAAGTCAAATATCCATCACCTGATGAGTGGATAAACAAAATGTGGTATATTCATACAGCAGAATATTATTTGGCCGCAAAAAGGATGAAGTACCAGTACATGCCGCAATTTTGGTGAACCTTGAAAACATGAATGCTACGTGAAACAAACCGGACGTAAAAGGCCACATATTGTATGACTTACATGAAATGTTCAGAATAGGCAAGTCCATAGAGACAGAAAGTAGACGAGTGGTTGGTTGCCAGGGGCTGGCAGAAGGCGAGACTGGGGAAGTGGCTGCCAATGTATGCGGGGGGTTTTCTTTCTGGGATGATGGAAATGTTCTGGAATTAGATAGTGGTGATTGACGCACAACTTTGCGACTATATTAAAAACCACTGAATTGCATGCGTTAAAAGGATGAACTTTATGGTTTGTGAATTATATCTCAATAAAGCAGTTATTTTTAAAAAGTGGCAGTTGAGTTGGATCAAGGGTTCTTACCCTGTGGTTGAGGATGACTTCAGAGGTCCCGGCAACCCCTAAAACTGTGGAAAACATTTAGTGTCTCTGTGCATTTCTGTGGATAAAAGTTCAAAGTTTAAAAAGAGATGACCTGTCAGGTCCCCCTGACCAACAAGGTGTCAATGACACTGCGGAGTCAGCAGAACTTCAGGGACGGAATGGCATGGGGGCTTTGCCCTGGTTGAACTATTGGAAGCCGCCCAGTGTTACTGGCCTAAGGTCAGGGCTCTGACCTGGGTCTGAGGTCAGCAGTGGACCCCAGGATCTGGGGCAGCTGGGCAGGTCGGGCCTCACACCAGAAGACTAGATGAGCGGGGAGAGGAGCTGTCTTCAGCCGCAGCCACTTGTCTTTAGGCATCTCGGGCCATGAGGATGCATGCCCACCTTAAGGGCATCTTGGGGGCTGCCTGCTGCCTTGGGAAATGGAACTGGCAAGAGGGGCACAGCTCCGGATGTTTTGGATGGGGTTTTGAAAGGCATGATGGCTGGTTCAGAGTGTTTGCTCTAGGGGCTTAGATAGTGTGTGTCGCTCTTTTTTTAGAATTTTTATTGGAGTATAGTTGATTTACAAGGTTGTGATAGTTTCAGGTGTACAGCAAGGTGAATCAGTTATACGTACACATATATCCACTCTTTTTTTAGAAAAACGTGGAACGCTTCACAAATTTGCGTGTCGTCCTGGCACAGGGGCCACACTAACCTCTGTATCGTTCCAATTTTTGTACACGTGCTGCCGAAGCTAGCAAGGTGTGTGTCAATCTGAATATCATTGTCATAACAGCCAGTAATTAGGCATTTATGTGCCAGGCATTGTGCACTTTATCGTTTTACAAACATTATCTCACTTACTTCTTACTCAACTCTATGGAATTGGTGCTGCCATGATCCCATTTTACAGATGAGGAAACTGAGAATCAGAGAGGGAAGGCCTCACAGCAGGTTAAGGGGCAGTGGTGGGGAGAGAAGCAGCAGCCCAGTGGGTGTGAGGGGCACCGTAGTGAGTAATCCGCAGCTCTTGCTTCATTTGTGAAAGCAGCTTTTCTCTGCACACCACCACCTAGAGCCCAAGCACTGAAATCAGAGGTCTTTGCCCCTCATCCAGACTAAATGAGGATTCATGTCGGGCAAGTGGCAATGAGACACTGCCCACCATCATTTCATGCCTTCATTCTTTCATTCGCTCATTGGACACACATTCATTCAGAACCTGGATTTGGCCAGGCACTGGTGAGGTGCTGGACTAAGAGAATGAATGAGGCTGGGCCTCTGCTCAGGGGGCATCCCAGCTGGCTGGGTTCCTGAATATCGTGGTATCAGTGGGATCGTCACCGGGCTATACGTGCTGACTCTGTGGCTCCTCCCACCTCCGTGTTTGGTGTCCTGGGAACCTTAGGCAGGGATGGGATGGATAATGTGTCCTGTGATCAGGATGGTGAGAATGGGAGGGACTCTGGAAGCATCTT
The DNA here is from genome assembly GCF_949774975.1 of Lagenorhynchus albirostris. Lineage (NCBI taxonomy): Eukaryota > Metazoa > Chordata > Mammalia > Artiodactyla > Delphinidae > Lagenorhynchus > Lagenorhynchus albirostris. The sequence continues at coordinate 177,294,998 of NC_083096.1, forward strand.
AGGGGTCTGGACACTTCCTTGCTTGTTATTATACCCCATTCACTCACTGTGTGCTGTTCAGTGAACCCCAGGAATCTTCCTTCACCCGTGCAGTCTTTGCAAAACTTTCTTGCATCTCACCTTCTCTTAGTTTCAATTTAAATGTCTCTAGGGAGTGATTTGCTCTCCGTTCCCATTGCAGACCCTCAGGAACCTGCTTCAGTTGGCAAATAAGTTCTCTCCCCTCCTAAACATCCATCCTTCCCTCCCAGATGCCCTCCTACACATTGTTGTTATGGTGAAAGATATGCAAATACCTTTGAAAAACAGTCTCCCAGCAAGTGGGTATTCAAAAATGTAATAAATTAACCCCATGATGTAATCTGGGGTTGTAATCTGTAATCTGTAATCCGTGACCATCCATCATGCTGATGCGATTAAGATATGAAAAACCAGATGCCGAATGGATGGAAGTAACAGATGACTTTTCACAGAGCTCCCCCATGGCCCCATGCTGATTCGGCCCCCTACCCCTGTCCCATGCCCAGCTTCTTGGCCCCTGTGGAACCCGAGGCCATCAGAGGTTTAGGGAACATCTGTCCAGCCTGTTCATTTCACAAATGAGATGGAGGCCTTTTGGGGGCTGAGGTCGATCAGTTTGATCCCTCCTCATCTGTCTCCTAGCCCCCCTTCCTCTGTTTATGGCTGGCTCCGAATCCAAAGCCCCGAATGTAGGTGTTTTTATCCAGGTTACAGTTGACAGGGTGGGTGCCCCAGTGTCAAACAAAGGTGTTGGGACCTCAGTGTCCTCACTGGAAAAATGAGAGTTTTGGGGTGTATGTCCACCAAGGTTTCTCTGAAGTTCTTTAGCTCTGTGTGGCAGGAGACCTATGGGTGACTTGCACTGTGTCGTCTCAGGGCGGGGGTGGGGTGGGGGGCTGGGGCTTAGGGCCCATGAAGGAATGCCTGGCATGAGCCCCCAGGTTGCTCACACTGTGCCTCGGAGGCCACAGGAGTAGCTGGGCTCTGACTTTCTCCACCCTAGACCCCAATCCTAAGGGACCCTTTACAAAGAATTGCCCCCTTAAGACTGCCACTTTCTGTTACCAGTGAAAATGCTGCTTGAGCGGGTTCCAGGGACAGGCAAAGAGGGACCCTCAAATCTCTCCAGTTTCCAAAGCATCCTCAGTGATTAAATCTCAAGGAGCCAGGGGACACCTGTCTACAAGCAAGTGAGCTGCTCAGCTCTTTCCATATGGAAATGGTCCTCTTCTATATGACATGGGCAGGGTCCCCAGGTCTTGGAAAGGATTGCTGTGCCCCAAATGTGCTGCCAGGTGCATCCATTTCTGAAATAAATCATCCATTCCATTAGGTTAAGCATTGCAATTTAATGAAATGCAGACTTTCCCTGGAAAAGCCCAAACCACTGTGGTTGCAATTCCCACACTTTCTTGGGCATCAGGGCCCCTGGGAGCTTGTTAAAGGGCTAGTGCCCTGCTGTGCACCCCAACTGATCTGGTAGGTCCGGGAAGCCCAGGTTCCTGACGTTTAATGGGCTCCCTGGGGATCCTGATGCAGATTTCCTAGGACTGCTTTTGAGAAATGCTCTGCGGGCATTCTTGGCTTAATGGGCTAGGTTAGTTATTCTCTCCCCTGCCCCCACCCCATCAGAGTGTGTAAATGCAGGTTTGAAAGCATCTGGGGTGAAGGAGGTGCAGGTCTCCAATACTAAGCAGTAAACGGTAAACATTCCTATAGCTATATCTGTGTACCAGCAGATGGGCATGACTCCTAACCAGCTTTTGTGTCCCTGGAGGTCAGAGACAAGATCCCCGGACTTCTGGCCCTGATTTGTTGCCATAACTCCTCAGCCGCTTCTCTGACCTTAGTTTTTCCATCTGTAAAATAAAGGGGCTGAATATAAGGTGAAGCCCTGGAGTTCGAGTAGGAGTCAGAACTGGGTTTGTATTCCAACTGTGTGATTTTGGCAAATTAGGGAACATCTCTGAGCCTGTTTTACCATCTATAAAGTGGGACTGTAAAATGAAGGCTTAGCTCCTAGGGTTAATGAGAGAATTAAAGAAATCAGTGCTTGAAACATATTAAGTGCTCAATGCATGTTAGTAATTATTTTAATATTAATATTATTATTTCCCAGGGTCCTCTCAGCCCTTCCAGAGTCCATGCCTCTGGGGGACTTCCGAGCTACAAAGCGTAGTGGCAGAAGACAACTATGCCCACCGCCTCCCCCAATAGCTGGGTAACTCGGGCAGGTTACTTCACCCCTCTGAACTTCACTTGGCTCATACGTAAAACGGGGACAATCATGGCAACTGTCGCGTGGAATTGTTTTGAGGATTTAGTGAGCTGATTCACGAACACACTTAGCCCAGTCCCTGGCACATGGCTGGACCTCTATAAATGTCAGCTATTGTTATGATGCACGGCCGGGGAAGTTTTTACCTTCTTGGGAGGTAAAGACTGGCTGCATTTAGGCTCCGGGTGGGGGTGGGGACGGGGACGTCCCCGGTGCTCGCCGGCCCTCCCCTGTCCCCGCCCCGGAGCCGGCGGATTCGCTTTCGGTTGGGCAGCTGAGGTTCCGGGGATGGTGACTGCGGAGCTAGCGGTAGATGTCGCTGTCCATAGTGCCCAGCTGTGATCTCGAGCTGGCTCTCACCAGCAACACGTACGCTACCTTTTCCCGCGCCTCCTAAAGCGAGAGAAATGCCCTGGGGGGAAAATACGTTGCGATCCGATGTGGAGACCAAAGTTGTCTCTTTTCGCGCCCACCTAAAATTGAAAGGAAGAGGCGTGGTGCAGCATCGGCCCTGGGATCACACCAGCGCCCAGGCAGGGCCCCGCCCCTCCCAAGCCCCGCCCCTCTGGCCGTCTCTCCCTCCTGCACCCGTGGTTGGCTGCGCAGGGGGTGGGCGTGGCTGGAAGCCGGCGCTAGGACCCGCCGGAGCGCCGCGGACGTCATGGAGCGGCGCCTGGGCCTCTGGTTGAGCGCGAGGCGCGAGTGATCGGTCGGTGGATTCCCTCGCGGGGACCTGGCCCCGAGTCCGGAATCGAGGCCGGAGCCGGTACCGGGGAAGAGGAGAAGGACGGGATTCCCTCAGGGGAAGAATCCAGCCTGGCAGGAGGTGAAGTCTTATTCCAGCCTAGTTTCGCTTTCCGCGTGTCCGGCTTCACGCTACCGGCCCTGCGCATCCAGCTGTACCCTCTGCGGCGGTGCCCTTTATGCGGGCACAGCGCTGGCCTTATCTACTCCCAGGAGACTGCAGGGCGAGGCGGCTAGTGCGCAGAGGCTGATCGCGGCGCAGCTGATGCCTCCGAGCTCTGACGCCGGCGTGGGGGGTCCTTCCCAGCTGCTCCGGTTCTGTGTGAAGGGAGGGGCGGTCCTGCCCAGATTCCCCCCAGACGGAGGAGGGGAGGGGCAGTGGAGGTGGGCGGGCCCTGCGGCTATAGGGGCCTTAGAAACTAGCTCCCGCTCCTGCCCCACCCCCTAGGTATCGGGAAGGATGACCACGCTCACGCGACAGGACCTCAACTTTGGTCAAGGTAGAGAGGCTGGACATGCGCACCCTGGCGGGGGGCGAGGGAGGACCTGGGCTGGCGGACTTCCCCGAGCGCACTGGGTTCTGCCCCCTCGCAGTGGTGGCCGACGTGCTCTGCGAGTTCCTGGAGGTGGCGGTGCACCTGATCCTCTACGTGCGTGAGGTTTACCCGGTGGGCATCTTCCAGAAGCGTAAGAAGTACAACGTGCCTGTCCAGGTGAGCCCCACATCCAGACTGGGTGCACTGGGTCACCCCCGTATCACAGAGTGGGTAGAGAGGACATTTTTAACTTTCTTCCTTCTTCAGGCTCAGCCCTCTCAGTTCCCAGCGGCCTGGCCTTGCCTTCTAGTTCCCGGCAGCTGCTGCTAGCCCGACAACCTCCCACCCCTCGCCGCAGTGGCGTTTCCTTCTGTCCCCTCTGAACTGGGAGTTCCCCTTGCTAGAAGTTAGGGACCAGGCCCTCCGATTAGAGCCCCCCAGCCCCCCCATCTTTGTATTTTAAAGGTCTCCTGAAGCTGGTGAATGGTTGGTTTGGGGAGGGGATTCCTATAAACCTCAGGCACTCCCCTCTCCCCTCATTTACTCTAATTGTAACGGGTTGCTTTAGGTTAAAAGGCAGACAAAGCAGTAAATATATGCTACTCTATCCCCAGCCTCAAGAAGTACCTGTCCCTTAGAAAGCACTCAGTAAATATTAGAATAAATGACCGAATACTGGAAGGTGGTGGAAGCTTAAAAGATATATAGGGGGGAAAAACCCAAAAAACAAACAAAAAGATATACAAGGAAAAGGCAAAAAAGAATCAGCACTTACTGAGCACCCACCGTGTACTAGGTACTTATCTCACTTAATCCTCACTTTTTTAAATGAGATCTTCCACAGATGAAGTAACTAAAGCACAGAGAAGTTAAGCCTGAGGCCACACAACTCCTTAGTTCCAGATTCTTTTTTTTAATAAGTTTATTTATTTATTTATTTATGGCTGCATTGGGTCTTCGCTGCTGCGCGCGGGCTTTCTCTAGTTGGCGGTGAGCAGGGGCTGCTCTTAGTTGCGGTGCGCAGGCTTCTCATTGCGGTGGCTTCCCTTGTTGCGGAGCACCGGCTCTGAAGGCACGCGGGCTTCAGTAGTTGTGGCTCGCGGGCTCTAGAGCGCAGGCTCGATAGTTGTGGCGCACGGGCTTAGTTGCTCCGCAGCATGTGGGATCTTCCCAGACCAGGGCTCTCCCCTGCATTGGCAGGCGGATTCTTAACCACTGCGCACCAAGGGAAGTCTGTTCCAGATTCTTAATGTTCGAAAATGGATTAAATTTCTGGATCCCCTCTCTGGAAAAATGCCTGTATGCTCAAACACTCACAATTTAAAGACTTCTCAGACTCTGGAGGAGCTCAGTGACCCCGCGTTAGGAACTCCTAATGCTATATTAAATGCTAATGTTGAGACTGAATTCTTAGCATCTTCTAACTTCTCTCCCTCTGTGGATAATTCAGTTCTTAGCCTCGTGATGGGAAGTCTGTCTCTTGGGTGGGGAGCCCTAGGGAACTGCTGCGCCTCTCTCCGAAGGCAGACAGGCCCTTGGGCTGCTGGAGGGGGTCTGCAATGGCTCCCCCATCAGTGCTGCAGCCTCACCAGCCATCATGGGGTTGTGTGCAGATGTCCTGTCACCCGGAGCTGAACCAGTATATCCAGGACACGTTGCACTGCGTCAAGCCGCTGCTGGAGAAGGTGAGGGCACCAGGCCCCTAGCCCACCCCACCCCCAGTGCTCCTCCATGCTCCAGGATGGGGTGATGCTGGGACCATACCGGGTCCCCATGACTCTTAACACCCAGAAGCCTGTGTCCTGCGCTCTGGAGACCACCCCTGCCCAGGGACAGGCCCCAGGGCATGTGGGCACGTTCAGGGCGTGCCGGGCCCGGGAGCCCTGGTTAGTGGAGTTGGCTGACTGGGGCCTGCCCAGAGGGTTTTGGGTCCTTCTCACCTGTTCTTTTCTCCCCCTCTGCCCCCAAGCTCTGTCTGAGCTTGGCCCCTCAGGGCTTCCTTATTCTACCTTGTTCTGCTCCCTGGGACACGCTGGGACCCCTGTGGGGCCCAGGCATCCTCTCCTCTCCGCGGGTACCACTCATGTCTGGGGGCGCCTACTTCAACTTCTCAAACCTCTTTCTGGGCTCTCAGGGACTCTGGGCCTAGAAGCTGAGCAGGGCCGTGAGTGCACCTTTCCCATTCTTCCCTGGGCAGGGAGCAGGGGGCAGGGGCTGGGGGGTGGGGTAAGGGGGAGGCGGGTGTCCAGTTCTGGAATCGGGGCTTCCTGTCCTTGCAGAACGATGTGGAGAAAGTGGTGGTAGTCATCTTGGACAAGGAGCACCGCCCAGTGGAGAAATTCGTCTTCGAAATCACGCAGCCTCCGCTGCTGTCCATCAGGTGCGCTGCCTCGTCCCCCATCCACGTGCTCACTGGTGTGAGGTCCCTAGTAACACGGCCACCCTCACCCCTTTAAGGCAGCCCCTGAATGCCTTGCTAAAAGCCTGAGAGGAGACATGGCAAGGTGTGCTGACCCAACGAGGCCTGTTAGTGTCTGAGTCACAGCCGGCCGCCCAGTGGTCTCTGTGGACATCACACAAGTTACACGGAGACCCTCCAGTATCACACCTGGAAAATCACAACGTTGGTGAATGGCTAGTCCCAACCTCATTTTATAGATGGAGAAACCAGGGTCCCGAGAGATGATCTTGACCTGGTCACCCAGAGCCAGGACACAGACCCAGTTTCCTGACTTCCCAGTCAAGCATCCATCCAGTCCTTAGTCAACCAGATGTTGACCTTGGATGGGCGTGTTGGGCTGGTCAGCTGCCAGCTTCGTGTGGTGAGGTCAGGGCACTAGAATCTGTCCCTACTTGCTATGTGGCCTCGGGCAAACCCTGTCCCTTCCTGGCTTTGTGTCCGGTTCTCAGACTGGGCTGCATATTAGAACCACCTACTGGGGTTCCCTGTGCCCCTTCCCCCCGCCGCATTCTGACTTAATTAGCCTGGGATGGGACTCGGCTTTGGTTTTAAACTCCCCAGATGATGTCAACTGTGTAGAGACAGGTAGCCAGGGCCTCAGAAGTCAATACACTCAGAAGCACTAGGGGGACTCTGCACCGCCAGGGCTGCTCCCAGAGTTGCTTGCCTGCTGGTGGGAGGGGGACACCTATGTGCTGGGAGACCCTCCTCTTCTCTGCTTCCCAGCTCAGACTCCCTGCTGTCTCACGTGGAGCAGCTGCTCCGAGCCTTCATCCTGAAGATCAGTGTATGTGATGCTGTCCTGGACCACAACCCCCCAGGTGTGCTCACTCCCACCCCCTCTTCCCTGGGCATTTCCATGGCTACCTGTGTTGGTCTGTGTCCTCAGATCCCTACTTGGCTGCACCAAGCTCCCTCTCTTCCTTCCTGCCTTTTAGAACTCTTCTGAAAGCCCACCTCCTCCAGGAAGCTTCCCTGATGACTCCACCTGGGCTTTAGTCTCCCTGTTGACTGTGACTTTTCTGAACACTGGGTTTACACTCTGCTTTGCGGGGCTGCTGAGCCAGCTAGGGAGGTGGGAAGAGGCTGTGCCACGCGGCACGCATGGGGTGGCCCAGGCTTGACCAAACTCTGGCCTCTTTAGGCTGTACCTTCACAGTCTTAGTGCACACGAGAGAAGCTGCCACTCGCAACATGGAGAAGATCCAGGTCATCAAGGTGAGATGAGACTGGTGTGGGAGGGTGGGCAGGGAGACCGCTGGGAGGTCTGAAAACCGGAGTTCCATGAGAGCGAGGGCGCTGCCTACGGCAGGGCATTCATTACACTTCTTACGGCAGCGCCTGGCATCGGTAGGCTCTCACTGTGCGCTGGCTCTGTGGCCAGCCGCTTGTCATCGCCCCAGCTGGGCACTTGGCGCTGAGAGCAGGGAGAGCCACCAGCTCATTGGGGGTTCTCAGGGAGGGGATCCTTGATCCAGTTTCAGAACTGGTGTTTGGGGCTTGTTAAATCACTGGGGCTCCCAGCCCAGCTCAGATCTACAGACTCAGCCTCTCTCCGGTGGGGGAACCTAGGAATCTGCACGGCCAGCCATTCCCTGGTGACTCTGATGCTCCCCGAAGTCTGAGGATGCCAGCTCCGGAAGGGGAGAGGGCAGCAAAGTGAGGGCGGGCCATGGACCAGCCCCCTGCCACCCTTCCCTTGTCCCCTCCCTAGGACTTCCCCTGGATCCTGGCAGATGAGCAGGACGTCCACATGCATGACCCCCGACTGATACCCCTGAAAACCATGACATCAGACATCTTAAAGGTAAGCTGCTTGGGCCTGAGTGTGCTTTATTTAGGGTGTGCTGAGGCCCTGGCAGGCGGCTTCTGGATCAAGGCTCGGGGGAGATGACCAGGGCATGCCTGGCTTTATGCTCCCAACTCCCTCTTTCCCTTAAACCCTGGCTGGGGCCACAGAGCCCACCCTTGTCGGAGACCCCGTGGGTTCTCCAGAGTAGCTGCCCTGGCTGTCCACCTGACCATGGTGTTCGTTCCTGTCCATCAGATGCAGCTCTACGTGGAAGAGCGAGCTCATAAAAGCAGCTGAGGGTGTGCCTGCCCACCGTGGATGCCACAACTGTCGGACTTTGGGGGCCCAGCCTAGGGCAGTGCTGCAGGGTCACTCTGATTCCAAGTGCTCTTATTGCCTCTATGTATGGACCACCCACCCTCCAGCCCGGGGCTGCTCAGGCTTGGTTGCCTTCATGGAGGAATCCTCCCCAGGAGGGCAGGGACAGGTGCTGGGACCTCAATTTCTCAGCCTCCTGGGATTCCGCTGGCCAGCGCTGCCTCAAATACTGTGCTGTGAGTTGTTTCAATAAAGAGCCCCCAGGGCTGAGCTGGGCTGTCACTCCCTGGAGGGGAGGGAGGCTGCTTCTCTACCAAAGTGCCGAGGACCTTGTACCCCGACCCCTAGACCCGACCCCAGGCTGGTTTTACTGAAAACATTTATTACAACAAAATGTCTGTCAGAGCTACGTGATAATTAAGTTCACAGAATGGTGGGTTTGCCCCAGGTGGGAACTGGGGCAGGGGGCCTCGCTGCCCCCTACAGGCTCATGCCTTGCCTGGAGGGGACCTTTGGCAATCGGCTGGCCCAGATGGAAGACGGATGAATCGAAGACGGATGAATGGCTGTCGGAGGACAGGCTGTCAGGAGGGCCTGTGGAGGGGGAGGGGGGAGGGCAGGCGGGCCACCTCTTCTGGCCCCTGCATGGTCTAGCGCGGAGCCACGGAGGGGGCCGGGCTCCTGGTCACCCTGTGGCTGATGACGATGCTGCTGTTGGTGACGCGGGGACCGTACCAGCCTGCCCAGAACTGGGTGTCCTTGCCCCCGTGCTGGAAGAGGATGTGGCGGACACCTGGAGGGTAATCCGAGAAGGTGTGGGAGACCTGAGGGGAAGAGGGGCAAGGAAGTGACCACCAGGACTGAAGAGGGGATGAGACGGGATGACCACTGAGCTGCAGAGGGGACGGCTGGAGTCAGGTCCTGCAGGGGAGAGCCTCCCGGCCAGAAGGCAGGAACTCCAGACAGAGGACTGGTGCATTCTGGGCCCTGGGGCTGCCCCAGATTTCCTGCCATCCTGGCCTTGGGAGAAGTGGATGGCGAGGGGCAAGCAGGTGAGGCCTCACCTCTGTCCACCTGGCATCGTTCCACTGATGGACGGTCATGGGCGGGGGCTCGAAGGAGGCCAGGACGATGTAGTCGGCCGAGGCCAGCTGTACTCGGATGTGGTAGGTGCAGCCACAGTCCGCTCTGGCGGCGAACCTGGGGGAGGGGAGGGCTTGGGACTGTGCACCCCAGTACAGAGGGGGCCCTGGAGGCCACCATCTCTGGAGGCGGGCAGGCAGCAGGCCCACAAATCGGAGCCCCGAGTCTCATTTCCCTGCTCTGCCCACGAGGCCCAGCCAGCTCCAGGGCTCCCTGTGCCCCACTGTGCCCTGGGGCAAGCAGTCTGTCTGCGCTGGGCCTCAATAATCCCATCTGAGAAAAGAGGCGACCCTCCTGGGTGTTCCAGTGAAGATGTCACCGTAAAAAGCAAAGGCTCTCTACAGAGATTAAGTCCTGGCTGTAGGATCTGTGTTGCCGCCGGTACATTACAATGGAGGTTCGGGAGGGGTGGCCTGTGTGATGGGGGCTGCACAGGGCTCCCCCTCTGGTCAGCCCTACTGCAGCCCTGCACACCTCTCAAGCCCCAACCCCCCACCCTCAGAGTAGTGGCCCTGGGGCCTAGCGGGCATTAGGGTCCTGCTTCTGCCCTGGGCCAGGCCAGACAAAGTTCTGGGCACAGAGTAGGAGCTTGGGATAGAGTCGTGGGATGAACAGTGAAAAGGGTAGGGGGGGCAGACAGGCATGTGAGTATCTGCGAGGTCCAGGGAGGCTGGGTCCTAGTGTCTCTTGCTCCAGGGCCTGTTAGTGACAACTCATCTGTAGGCCTCAGTCTCCCCATCTGTAAACTGGGGCTAACATCTGCTGATGCAGGGTTGGGGCAGGGGGCAGTGTTGAATAAGTGCTGGGCCTGTCGGTAGGGAGGGGGGCAGCCCTCGCCCCAGGACTCCGCCGGGCTCAGTGGGCACTCCCGAGAGGGGTTCTCAGGAAGAGCAGAGGGAGGGATGCAGAGTGTGGGACTCGGGCGCAGGCCCCACTCACCAGTCCTTAACCACGATGTCCGGCCGGAACTTGTCCAGTAGCTCCTCCCAGTAGCCCTCGGCTTTGAGGTCTATCAGCTGCGACTTGAGACACATCCTGCGGAGCAGAGGCGAGGCGTGCGTCCCCAGGCGTGGCCCGGACCCAGGGAGCTGGTGCAGGGGCTGCAGGACAGGACTCTGGCTCCTGCCTCCGTGCAGGCCCGCGGGGAACGTGCAGGGAGTTTGACCCACTGGTGCCTGGGTGGCGATCATCCCAGTCCTTAGGCCCAGTGTCCCGGGCACCCAAGGAGGGCGCTTCCGTGAACTCAGGCCCCTAGACTGGGGACAACCTGTACCATCCCTGACTTACCCCAACCACTTAATGGGCTCCCAGCCTCCTCAAACTGCTCGCCTCCCCCACTTGCCTCAACCCAGCCACTGAGTTGCCTCCTGCCCCAGAAAGAGGTAGAAGCTGAGCTGGCTTTGGAACCCCCTTTCTGGAGCTTCACACACAGGCCCTCACTTAGGCCTGGGATTTGGCAAAAGGTTGTCCGGACCCTTTTCCCTCCACACAGCTTCTCAATTCAGTTCATCTTACTCATAGGACGTGGCAAAGTACTTCTTGACTTTGGGGTCAGGGAAGTCTGTGCCATGCGCCCCGGGGAGGCTCTCCACCTTCCACTGGTCCCCTCCGTTGGAGTCGATTTTCCAGGATCTCATATCCTCTAGGAAAAACAGAAGCTGCAGTGAGACCCTCTGGGTGAACGTTCAGCCTGGCCCTCTCCACCTGGTCCTGGGAGGGAGCGGGTAAGGCTCAGATCTCCAGGCATGCACCCCCCGGCACCTTGGAGCCGCCCTACAAGCCCCCCTCCCCACCTTCCCACCTGTGCCCACCACAGCAATCCTGATCTGGGCCCTCTGCCTCCCACTTTGTCCCTGAGCAGGTCAACACTTAACGTGAAGCTGGAAAAAAAGAAAAGAGTATGACCAGAAATTCTAAATGAACCTTTCCTCACTTCCACGTTGCCCAGGGGCTCTGGAAATACCCAAGTTTCAGTTCTCGAACCATTAAATTATGAAGGGCCTGTGTGGGGAATTTTGTGGGGTTTTTTGGTGGTACGCGGGCCTCTCACTGTTGTGGCCCCTCCCGTTGCGGAGCACAGGCTCCGGACACGCAGGCTCAGTGGCCATGGCTCACGGGCCCAGCCGCTCCGCGGCATGTGGGATCTTCCCAGACTGGGGCACGAACCCGTGTCCCCTGCATCGGCAGGCGGACTCTCAACCACTGAGCCACCAGGGAAGCCTGGCAATTCTGTTCTTAATGGCTAATGTGAGTTTGTCCCAACTCAGACCACTTACTAGACGACTGGCATTCCCCTGACGTCGACGTCCAGGAGGTTAACTACATACTGGGATCTGGGGGGCTTTGCTGGTGGGTCATGGGAACCTGCTGTGCCCACTCGGACACCCTCTGCCCAGGGCAGGAGGGAGGACTGGGGGCCTGGGCATCCTCTGGGTTGGTGATGTGTAGTAACCCCGTATTGGTGGAAGGGTCCCCACCAGGTTGCCTTGGCAGGTCTGTAGGCGTAAGGCTGTCCCTCCCATCTCCCCCTTCAGACTGAGCTGAGAGGACCTCAGGAAACAGTGCTTCTCTACCCAGGCTTTCCAGAACAATCACCAGGAGAGCTTTTCCAAATTATTCCTTTGCTCCCTCTACTAGGAGCCCACATCTATTCCCCAGGTGCCCCGGGAGCCCCCCAGCAGAGAACCAGAAGAGGAATTCAGAAATGCAGAGCGGGCCAGTGCCCAGGGCAGGCGCAGGGGGAGAGCTGCGCAAGGCTGGGTGGCCGGCTCTGCAGGGCTGTGTGTGCTGCACTGGTGGCCCGGCCCGGCTGGGCAGCTTCTGAGCAGGATTTGGGGCAGGCCAGGAGACTGAGTGTCTGGGGCACTGTCTATGGGGCCTCGAAGAGGGGCCTAAGGGCCTTCAGCAGTCAGGACTGGACCCCAGAAGCTGGGCAGTTCTAGATCTTTGAGCAAGACACTCATCTGGGGGGCCTCACGCTCCCCATCTATAAAATGGAGCCAAACCCTTCTTATCTGGCTAACTCTCAGGATCTTCATGAGGATAAAGAGAGGAAGGGATTCTAAGTGTACAAACTATGCCTCTTCATCAACTGCTGCTATACCTAAACAGGAAGCATGCTGCCTGGTACTAAATGAAGATGCTAAATGAAGAAAAAAAAAGCCTGGCAAATATATGAGAACATAAGCCCAACAGAAGCCTCAAACCATGTGATCGTAGTTGCCTCTGAAGTTCATTTCCTTCCTCGTATCATGGGGTGACGGGAGGATGATGACATTTCTAAGACCTCAGACTAGTGCCTGGCACACAGGAAGCCCTCCCTCAACGTTAGGCAGCACAGACTGAACCAAAGGGGAGGGGGTCTGCAGTGTGCTTATTCATTCAACAAACGTTTCCTGAGCACATGCTATGTGGACACAGGGTGCAGAGTGGCAAGATCTGTCAGGCCCCAGGAACTTGAAATTTGTGGCAGAGGAAAAAAAAAAAAAAAGATTCCGTTATTATAGGTTATGACCAGTGCTATGAAGGAAGGAAATGGGGTGATGTGACAGACGTGGGGAGCACTGTTTGCAGACGGGGGATCAGGGCACATCTCTGAACGGAGACCTGAAGAATGAGGAGAGGGACCAAGGGAGCATGACAGGTGTTGGGGGGAGTGGTGGTGATGAGAGAACATTCCAGGTAGTGTGGGAACAGCAAGTACAAAGGCCCTGAGGTTCAGGAAAGGGACAGAACCAGCCCAGCAGCAGGCCCCGGCCCACCTTCGGCACACGGGTTGCGCAGGAGGTTCCTGCGGAGGTTGCACAGAAAGTAGAAGACCTTCCAGTCAGCCACGGACTGGTCCCAGTCCTCAGTGACGTAGCCCTCATGCAGGCATTTGCGCTTCCAGAGGGTCACAAGGTCGATGAGGTCGCGCCAGAGGCTGCAGACAGGGCGGCAGTTCAGCAGCAGCTGGCGAGCGGGCAGGTGCGTGAACACCTCCAGCAGGATGCTCTCGGGCAGCTGGTTGATGCTGACCAGGGCCATGGCCGTGGGGGGGTGAGAAGCATGCACAGGCCTGTGGGGAGCAACAGTGCTCATGAGCTCTGACCAAGGAGGTGGACCCCTTAGACCCCCAGGGACCTAGGCCAGGGAACACTGGAGCCCCTTTCCAGTACATGGTAGACCCTCAAAATAAAGAGTGGCCACATGTTATGCACATTTGAAAGAGTGCAATAAAAATATTGATAAAGTCTTCAGGGACTCAGTTTTTAAGAGACCCCACCCCCCATTAAAAAATTAATTGCTTAATTTTCAGTTGGTGGGCCTGGAGAACTGTAAGGTTTGCCAAGGCCATGCTGTTGTCTGTAAGCTCTGCAAAGGTTTTCAGTGATGTTATTTTAATACTATGAATTCACCGTTAGAACATAAAATCTTGGGACTCCCCGGTGGCACAGTGGTTAAGAATCCGCCTGACAATGCAGGGGACATGGGTTTGATCCCTGGTCCTGGAAGATCCCACATGCCGTGGGGCACCTAAGCCCGTGCGCCACAACTACTGAACCCTGCACACCTAGAGCCCAATCTCCACAAGAGAAGCCACTGCAATGAGAAGCCCACACACCACAAGGAAAAATAGCCCCCGCTCGCTGCAACTAGAGAAAGTCCACACACAGCAACAAAGACCCAATGCAGCCAAAAATAAAAATACAATAATTTAAAAAAGTGTGAGGGAAAGAATATACATATAAAAAAAACCGTAAAATCTTTATTACATCCACAGACTAGCTCACAATTTAAGTGATGGGCTGAGAAACAAACTTTCTCTCCCCAAATTGCCCACTTTAGCTGTGATAAAACATCCCAATGAGGAGGCTCCCCACACAGTTCTGGGCTGGGCATCAGGCCACTCTGAAATGCCCAGAAACGGAAAAGCACGTTGAAGGTGAAGAAGCAAGATTGCTTGGGTTTGAATCCTGGCCCGGACTGACTCGCTGGGAAGGTAGTCCCCCCCAAAAAAGGTGGTAACTGTCCCGACCTCAGAAGGGCTGGGAGGACTGAGTTAGTACAAGTAAAGCATTCAGCACAGGGCTGGTTGAGAAGTGCTCCACAGCCTCTTTAACCACACTCCTAGCCTCAGAGCCAAACGACTCTCCAGTAGTTGCAGAGGTACCCGCCCCCAAGAACACATTCCTCCCTCCTACGTCTGAATTGCACAGGGTTTTGGGAAAATTACAGTGCCACCACCTTGGCCTGAATCTTGCCTGGGGGGGATCCTGGTTATCCAGCTGTCTAAGGGGATTCCCTCAGGTGGGTGGGAGTGGGCCTGTAGCCACTGTCACTCAAGATGGCTGGAGCAGATAGGCCTTATCTGCTTATGGGTGGGGAAGGGAATATTCTCCTGGGACATGTAGGGACACTGGGGAGACTTCATTTTTCATTGCGACTTGGCCAAAGAAGCAGTTGTTAACTTAAAACAATAAAACAGCCAGATATTTTACCAGCAAAACAGATTTATTTGGGAGCAGCAAAGAATTGAAATTTGGGACGTGCAACTGGTGAACCACTTGTAAGTCCTGTTAAGCAAAGCAGAGGGAATTCTTTTATAGAAGAGATGGGGAAGTTGGGAGGGACTGTTATAAACAAAAAGCCTGCTGGAGGAAACTGGGAGTTCCAAATATAGTGACTTTTCAATGGCTGAGTTGTGACAGTCTACCATTAGCTAAGCTGTTGCCAGGAAAAGAGAAAATCTTTCTTCCTCCTGCTGGCACTAGTAGTGTTACTTCCTGCCAGAGATCTGTATTGATTCTTCCTGTATTGACTGTCAAGTACTCCCCACTTCTGGCCTCCCAACTCCATTTTAGTGAGGTTTCGCTTCATTAATTTTCACATTTCCCCCTTTTGATCAAGATCTTTCTCCAAAAGCATCACTGATCAAGAGTCAGGGTTTTTGTCTGTTTTTTAAATCAGCATTCAGTGGCCTTTTGTCCCGTGATGCCAGGAAGGATCTTTTCTGGGTGTCCTGTCCCATGTCAGAGGGAAAGTGCACAGATTGGAAACCTATTGTGGTCACATTTGAGTAACAAGGAGGGGTAGGAGGGAGATGTCTCAGGAATTTCCCATCCAAAAATCTGTATCTTAGAATAGTGAATACAGCAAGGGCACACTCAAAACTGAAGGAATTAAACAAGAATTTTGTAAAGAAGATGTGGTACATATATACAATGGAATATTACTCAGCTATAAAAAGGAACGAAACTGGGTCATTTGTAGAGAAGTGGATGGACCTAGAGACTCATACACAGTGAAGTAAGTCAGAAAGAGACAAACAAATATTGTATATTAACACATATATGTGAAATCTAGAAAAACAGTACAGATGAACCAGCTTGTGAGGCAGAGATAGTGACACAGATGTAGAGAACAAACGTATGGACACCAAGGGGGGAAAGCAGGGGGTGGTGGTGGTGGTGGTGGTATGAATTGGGAGATTGGGATTGACATATATAAACTAATATGTATAAAATAGATAATAAGAACCTCCTGTATAAGAAAAAATTAAATTAAAAAAAAGAATTTTGGAATGACACAGTGTAGGAATAAACATGAAGTAATTAAACAGTATTGTTATCTCAAAAGAAACTGTTTGGAATCAGATGTTTTATCAATGATACAGACTGTAGGTTGAAAATTCAAGAAACTGAATTTGGATAAGAATCCAGAGTCAGTTTTATAGTCTAGATGAAAGAAAGACACTTCTGTGAATTCTAAACCTTCTAACAGGCCTTGTCTAGACATCTTGGGCAAGCTGTCTCATCAGATGTCATCTGCTTCAAATCCAGGAAATCTTTACCTTCAGGTCACCAGACGGTGTGCAGGTCCAGGTAGGGTCTGGTGCTTTCTTAGATGTGTCACATGAATCCAAGAGTCTGTTCTCTGAAGTTTGGAGGCACAAGGGTAGGTTAGCAGTACCTGATGGGGCCTTTCCAGTGAGGTTGAAGAGAGTCCTTCTCGAGGTGTCTTTTCCAGTACACGAAATCTCCAGGTTGAAAGGTGTGATGCTTAAGGTCTTCGTCTCCCAAGAGCGCACTATGAAGAAGATTGCTCTACCAAGCATTGTTATTTTTAATAGACGCAATCAGGCCTTTACAATATTGAAATATATCTCCTTTCATCAGCTGTGGGTCAAAAGTGGGTGGGGCAAGGAACATTGGGTGTCCTGTGACTACCTCAAAGGGTGAGAGTTTGAGTTCTGAAAGGGGTGGATCTGAGATTTAGAAGGACCGATGGCAATGCTTTTTTGGGGGCGGGTCTCTATGAATTTTGCCCACTAGGTCTTAATATTGCCATTAGAACGTTCCACTAACTGAGGATTGAGGATAGAAAGTACAGTGAAAATGCTGTAAAACCAGTTAAAGAGCACAAACTTGTCGAAGCACCTGACCAGTAAAATGGGTTCCTTGATCACTGTGAAGTTCAAGAAGGGTTCCCCAGGTAGGGATAATCTTTTCTATCAAAATTGTAGCCACAGAAGAAGCAGTGGCCTGTCTGCAAGGGAGGGCTTCAATCCAATGAGAAAACATACAGACCATGTAATAAAATATATTTATATCCATGAGATTGGGACAGCTATGTGAAATCCATCTACCAAACTTTTATTTTAATTGGAATATAGTTGATTTACAATGTTGCGTTAGTATCAGGTGTACAGCAAAGTGAATCAATTATACATACATGTATATCCACTCTTTTTTAGATTCTTTCCCATATAGGTCATTACAGAGTATTGAGTGGAGTTCCCTGTGCTATACAACAGGTCCCTATTAGTTACCTATTTTATACAGAGTAGTCTATATATGTCAATTCCAATCTACTGATTTATCCCTCCCCCGCTTTCCCCTCTACATCTACCAAACTTTGAATGGCCCATTACGCAATTCAAAGTGTCTGGGAACAGTGCAAACAGGTTTCCCTGGATTGTATTTTGAACAGGTGGGACAAGAAGGGAGGTACTTTTTGTGGCCTTATTAATATTTCCCCACCAACATTCATTCATGAATGCTATCATTTTGTCACTGGACCAAGAGTTCAATGCATGTACAGTGCTGAGGTGTGGGAATCAGAATTTCTGGGAGGACCAGTTTGTTATTTGGCCCAAACCAGAGTTTTCTCTTTCTACTGAACCAGCAGTTCCTAGATCCCCAATACTGTTTTTCCTTTTCTGGGGCATTGGGCATTTCTAGATGGTTATCTTGGGGAGCATCCTTTTGGATCACACCGGAAGTTTGGTCATTGGTTCCTTCGAGAGCAGCATTTGGGGCAGAAATATCAGCAAGGTGGTTTCTTTCAGCCTATAGGGACTCAAGCCTGGAATGCCCAGGGATCTTAATAATAGTCAAGGCAGCTGTCAAGAGTATAGCGCCTAACTGATTTTGCATATAAGAGCCATTTTTAATCTTTTCCCCATTAGAGGTAGGGAAACCTTGTTTCCATGTTATTCCAAAGTCATGGGTTGCTCCAAAGGAATACTGACTATCAGTATAAATGTTTGCAGTTTTGCCCTTGGCTAAACTACAAACCTCAGTGAGGGCATATAATTCAGCCTGTTGCATAATTAAGCTGTAGGTAAAGGCGCTGCTTCAACAATATCAAAAGGAGTTGCAATGGCATACCCAGCACAATCTTTACCACTTTCTCCCTTTAAATAAGAACCATCAGTAAACCATGAAAAATCTGCATTGGTTAGAGGAGTCTCCTCTAAATTATTACACGGAGTCAAAGGGTGACCAGTAAGGGTCAGGCAGTGGTGAGGGGATTCGTCAGTGAAGGAGAGGAGAAGAGTAGCAGGGTTGAGGTTGGTGCAATGTGAAAGAGCTAAGTGAGGAGCAGTTAGCAAAAGGATTTCATCAGAGGTGAGGCAACTGACTGAAAAATGCTGAGTGGACGAGAATTTAGGAGGGCTTCCACTGCATGGAAGCATGCAGTACGAAGATGGGGTACGAAGATGGTTAAAGGGGATCCCATGATTGTCTCTTTGGTGGCCTTAACCAGAAGGACAGTAGAAGGAATGGCTTTGAAGCAAGGGGGATATACCTGTGCCACAGGGTCCAGCTGTTGGCTACAATACCCTGTTGGCTACAATACCCTCAAAACATTTAGATAACTAGGATCCCATTTTTCAGGGGTTTTTCTCTAGAGCAAAAGAATCATTCTCAAACAGCCCACAGGCCAAATAACAGCACAGTTCCTACAAGCCCCCTGTTTTTGGGTTCCGAGGACATTCCCTGCCTTCTCACATACAAAGAGGGAAAAGAGAAGCTGGTAATTAGGATGCCCAAGGGCAGGTAGTCTCATTAAGCTTTTCCTTAAGTCTTCAAAAGCTGTGTCATCTTGATCTCCCCAATTAATGGGGTCAGATTTGCTGGTTTTTAATAAAGCACGTAGGGGCTGAGCCAGAAGAGAGAAAATTGGACTCCGATTTCAACAGTAGCCGGATAGCCCAAGAAAACCTTCGGAGCTTAGTGTTCGATTCTGGGCAGTTCAGGATGTCACGGAGTCTATCTAGATCCAGTAGTCCCTGTTCTGAGATCACGTGCTCTAAATACTGAACCTGAGTTTGAGCAAAGTGCCATTTTTCTTTGGAGACTTTATGTCCCTTTAAGGCTAAAAATTTTAGCCGGTGGATGCTGTCTTCCTGTGAGGAGGTTTGAGAAGGACAGCATAGGCGCAAATCATCTATATAATGTAACAAAGTAGAACCTGCAGAAAACTTTACATCATCCAAATCAGCTTTCAAGATTTGTGAAAAGTAAGAAGGACTTTCTGTGAAACCCTGGGTCACTGCTATACGAGTATATTGTTGTCCATCCCAGGTGAAGGCAAAAAGATATTGGCTAGCCTTATCAACTAGAATGAGCTGAAAAATACACTGCATAGATCAGTCACAGTGAAAAACTTGCTTCAAGTGGGAATGGATGTCAGTAGCATGCAGTGGTTAGGAACAACTGGGTGTTGAGAGATAACAATGTTTATTGCTCAGAGGTCCTGGATAAACCTCCATCCTCAGCCCTTGGGTTTTCTCACAGGTATAACAGGTGTATTACAGGGACTAGTGCAAGGGATAGTGAGGCCCTGAGCCTTGAAATCTTCTATCATGGGTTTTCTATCTGAAGGGCTTCTTGACTTACAGGGTACTGATTAATTCTGAAGAGAGTTTAGACGGATCGATTTGGATCTTAATGGGAGGTACACTGTGAATTTTGCCAATATCAGTTGGAGATTTTTGCCTATAAGGAGGGTGGTGGCTGATTCAATAGGGACAAATGATCAGTGTTTCAAGAATCGGCCCCAGCAGTGCCGGAAACAGAACAAATAAAAGGTGTCGAAGGGTCTTTTAATTTACCAGGTTGGCTATTTAGATGGCTACTGTCAAATTCTAGAATTATTTCCCCCTTTTGGGAGAAAGAAATTCGGCATAATACTCTTCCAAGAAGTCTTGGCCTAATAAGTGAATGGAGGGAGACGAGCTAAGGAGAGAAAGTGTGTCTCTCTCAAAGGGCCTAAACAAAAGGGAAAAGGTTCAGAGACAGGAGCCTGTTGAGGAGTATCAGAGATCGCCACTATGGGAACTGTATTAGGGCTCTGCAGTGGGGCTGAGCACCGAGAGTGGGGCTCCGCTGTCAGTAAGGACAGAGATTCCGTCCCAATCTGGAGAGTTGTTTCTTCGAGCTGATTAACAGGGAGGATTGGGAAGAGCCCCTGTAGTTCCTCAGGGCCCCCTCATTGGGCATTAGGAGGACACTGGAAAGGCTGAGAGGGCTGAAAACTCCTGGAACACTTAAATTTGTAAGTCTTTTTTCCGATGCCCTGGCTTTTTACAATAGCAGAAATTAGGTTTTTGGTTTTGTTTAGGGACCTTCATTTGCTGGAGTTGAAGATTAAGAATTTAGTGGTTTGGGCTTCCCTGGTGGTGCAGTGGCTGAGAGTCCGCCTGCCGATGCAGGGGACACGGGTTCGTGCCCCGGTCTGGGAAGATCCCACATGCCGCGGAGCGGCTGGGCCCATGAGCCATGGCCGCTGAGCCTGCGCGTCCGGAGCTGTGCTCCATAATGGGAGGGGCCACAGCAGTGAGAGGCCCTTGTACCGCAAAAAAACAAACAAACAAACAAAAGAATTTAGTGGTTTTTCTTTTTGGTGACTCATCTAGGGTGCAAGTGAGCTGATCTGCCAAATGAATCTACAGTGGACACAGTTTCCCATTCCATCCTGGTTCTTTAAAATAAAAGAAAAAGATCCTGGTTCAGCCCATTAATAAACATGGAGGTGACAGTTACCCTAGTGGACTCAACATCTGAAGGAAGACCAGAGTTTTCTTTAAAAATAACCTGAAGTCGATTAGAATAGCCATGAACAGGTTCATCAGATTTCTGTATGCAAGGCTGACGTTTGTTCTGATCAACAGGCTTAGGAGAGGCTACTACAATTGCTCAGTGGAGGTTTTCACTGAGTGTTCTAGCCTCTTGCCAAAAGTTAGGGGATTGCCCTTCTAAATCCCCTCCAGAATGTTCCCATGGGCTAGTTTCATCCAGTGTTTGCTTGACTCTCACCAACAAGCACGTGGACTAACTGATATAAATCTGAGAAACCAGACTGGTAGGTTTGAACAAGTATTAACATCTTCAGCAAACCTAAGGGGGTCCTCAGTCACTTTAGGAACCTCTTGAACTATGACTCCCAATTTGGCTTGGTCCAGGGAACATAAGTAATTTGGGGTTTATTTCAATCCTCAGAAGATTAACTTTAAGGAGGAGGTTCTGACAGGCTCAGAGGAGGGAGCAGGGAGAGTCAGCGGAGCTGTAGGGAAAAAGGGAAGTTCAGCGAGAGAACTAGACTGGGGAGGTGCAGAAGGAAAGGAAGATGGCGCCTGGGATGGGCTTGAGCACAAGACGACTGCCAGTATCCAGAGACAAAGAAGACGGGGTAGGGGAAAAAGAGACCTCAGAAGCCATTTTGTCTTATTTTAATATTTTATTTGCCTCAGTTACTTTAAAAATTGTATATTGCAAAGAGGCAATTTTAGACTCCTGATACGTTTTGGAAGCCTTAAAATACCAATCAAAATTGGTGTCCAATTCAGTTTTGACAACTGCAAATCTGTGGCTGTCTAACACAATTTTAAGAAAGGAAGTTTGGGGAGTTCAGAAGTTCCCCATGCTGGTCACTGATGTTCTAAATTACGTGTTTCAATTGGTCCATTTAGTTAAAAATGTATATAAGGAGAGACAGCAGTTTTTAAACATAAAATTGCCCAGGGTCCCTGAAAAGGTGTGTGTGGGGGCACCCTCAAAACATTTAGAGAACTGGGATCCCATTTTTCAGGGGTTTTTCTCTAGAGCAAAAGAATCATCCTTAAACAGCCCACAGGCCAAATACCAGCACAGTTTCAATAGGAACAACCTGGTTCCAAAAGTAGTCGGACTGAAAGCTAGCACAGTTCCAGTTGGAACAGCGTGATTTCAAGAGTGAGGCTAGAGTGCCAACCAAGTACTCACAGACAAACAAGGCCTTAACAAGAAAGGACGAAGCCTTCAAACAGATCCCAAAGAAAACCTGGAGAGCTTCAAAACGCGAAAAGAGCGGAGCTCAGATCCAGGAGAAAAACTTACCCTCAAACTGCAAAGTTGGTGAGAAAGCAGTGAGTTCTGTGGGATCTGTGGGTACCAGCACCTGTTTGCTCACCAGCCTCGGAGTTGTTGGGGGTCTTCTCTGGATCTCAGTGAAACCTCCGTGTAATGTTAACCTAAAACAATAAAATAGCCGCTTATTTTACTTGCAAAACAGGTTTATTTGGGAGCAGCGAATAACTGCAAGGCAGGATAGGCAACTATGGCGAACCACTTACAAGTCCTCTTAAGCAAAGGAGAAGAGACTCTTTTACAGAGGAGAAGGGAAAATTGGGTGGGGCCGTTATAAACAAAAAGCCCATTGGAAGACACGGGGAGTTGGAAGTATAATGGCTTTTCATTGGTTGAGTTGTGACAGTCTCTCATTGGCTGAGCTGTTGCCAGGCAAAGAGAAAATCATTTTTTCCTCCTGCTGGCAGTAGTAGTCTCACTTCCTGTCAGGTATGCTAAGTATGCCTCTTGATGTTGGGATTGTACTGACTGTCAAGTGTTCCTCTTCCTCATTTCCTGACTCCATTTTAGTGAGGTTTCCCTTTTTTAATTTTCACACAGCTCACAGTCTTCTCAAAGCTTTCATCCCATTAAAAAAATGAGGGTGGGCACACACTCTGGCGCCTGCCCAGGGAGAAGTATTTTTCCATTATCAGAGAAAAAAAACCCCCAAAAAAACAGATAAATAAGGTACTTGCAGCTTGTGCAAAACGCTATGATGGAAAAATACTCCATGCGGCCAGGTCTTCCCATTTTTCAGGAATTTTAAACATTTTTAAAATACATGAAATCTGTCAAATTTTAAATGTTGGCAACTTCTAAAAGCATTGTCTAGGC
Source organism: Lagenorhynchus albirostris (assembly GCF_949774975.1). Lineage (NCBI taxonomy): Eukaryota > Metazoa > Chordata > Mammalia > Artiodactyla > Delphinidae > Lagenorhynchus > Lagenorhynchus albirostris. The sequence goes on from NC_083096.1 coordinate 177,317,781, forward strand.
CAAATAAAAGTCCCTGGGCTCCAAGTTAGAGGCGTCTTAGGTACAAACACCTGCTCGACCTATCGTCCAAAGTCTGGTCTTTCGCTCTGGTCGCATGTCATCACTAGACTCCATCCCCAAAGCCTGAATGCAGAAGGGCGGAGGGGGTGAAGGTCATCCTGGGGCATTCTGGGGTGGAAACGTCCACATCAGCCCTAAGAAGCCACCTCGCATCGATTGGGCTTCCCACGTACTAGGCCCAGGGCCACACGCTGGCCTCTTCTCCATAGACCCTCCCTACAACCACTCGAGACACTGTTACTAAGCCCATTTCCGAAAACGGAAACTGCGGCTTGGGGAAGTTAGGCCCCCGTCCCAGGTCCTGCGGCCGTGACGGTGCCGAGTTCCTAGACTGTCCCCTCGCCGGGGCGCTGCACGCGAGGTTAAGCCGGAGTGGCCGCGGACGCCGAGGATACTCCGGGATGGCCAAGCCGGGAAGCGAAGCGTTCCGCGCCGAGCTATCAGACCCTAGAGGCTGGCCCCGCCCCGCGCCCCGCCCCGCCCGGAAGCGGCTCCCCCCAGCACCCTTCCCGCGACTGCCGGCTTCCCGGCCGGCCGGAGACAGCGTCTTCGGGCTCGGTTAACGTCCCGACGACCCCCCAGCGCCGAACACCCAAGCCCTCTCCCGCACCTGTCGCCCCCCTACCCGTCCCCTGCCTGGGCCGAGATCTGGGCCCGGGTCGGAGCGCTCGGCGCGACCTGAGCTCGGGGTCTGCCTGGAGCCTACGGCCTCGGCGGCGCCGTCAGCTCTCGCCCCGCCCGGCGCCTGCGTCACGCGCCGCGCTCAGGCCGCCTCCCTCGCGGCCCCAGCCTGCTGCTCCTGCGACTTCGCCCCGCCCCACGCCGGGACCACTTTCCCAGGCGCGAGCAAAGAAATCTAGTGTCCGCAGGGTCGGGGCGGCGTCAGGGGAGCTCCAGACCTCGTTTCCTGAAGCTCAGTCTTTCCTTCCAGGCGGTGGGCGGCTCAGCAGTGGGGACCCAATTTCTCTCTGCTCCCACTTCCCTCCGGTAGGCCGGAGCCTCCTTCTGACCTAGCCCTTCCCCTCTGGGGGCCACTCCTTAGACCTCTATTCCGGTTCCCTGCAGGGAGGGAGGTGGGCCCCCGCCTGGAGGGTGACTGCTGAAACTCTGGCCTTGAGCCTGGTTCGTACCGTCCCTAGGACTTACTCAGAGGTAAAAACCGCTCTGCGTTTTTGCTGGGATTAAGTTCATTAATTCCTTTCTTCATTCCACAAATAATTATCAAGCACCTACTTCAGCCAACCACAAGGGATCATGCAGGGTGTGCACTGCCCAAGGGTGCCTGATCCAGGCCAGGTTGTTAACTCAGGGCTACATATTCTCCGAGGAAGAGTGTGTTTTGCTAACTTGCCATACAGTTAGTGGGTGGTGGTCCTGAGACAGGCTGGGACCTGGGACCCTTTGCTGCAGTGCTCGCACCTGGACAATCTCCTTGAGCTGACAAGCTACAAAGAAACTATAAGGGACTAAAAATAACTGTGTGCATGTGCAGTTGGGGCAAAATTATGGAAAACAAGATACAAAAAGACCAAAAACCCAACTGCCACTTCTGAAGAGCCCAAAAACAGAGCATGGGGAGCAAAAGCAGGGTACTGCACATGCCCGCTGCACACACCACCACCAAAGGGGTGGGCAGACCACCTAAGCCACCCCTCCCCTCACCCTATACAAGGAACCAGCTCCCCCACTCCCCCAGAGTGAGCGAGGGATCCAGCAAGGGAAACTGTTGCTTGATTTCACTCCCTCTTGCTGCAGCAGGGGTCCCAGGAAAGCCTTATCTGAAACTCTTGTCTGGCCTCTTATCGATTTCTATTGATTAAGGAGGCCAAGAACCCTGGTCCGTAACAGTCCTTGCACTGTTGAGTCAGATAATGCAATTTAACAGTAGTTATTGAGCACCTACTGTGTGCCAGGCACCATTATAAATTCTTTGGTTTTGTCTATTATCAGTAAAGCTCTGGGCAGTGAAAAAAACAACAGTAAGTAGTGCCTGGGATGGCAAGAGTTGCCCAAGATATCTGCACACTCCACCGCCAGCCTGCGGCCAGGCCTCCAGAGGAAGGTGGCAGTACTGGAGGGCTGCTGCGTGCGAGATGTTTGCAACTTGTCCAGGGGTCTGTCCCAGGACCCTCATTCTTCGAAGGCTGGCTCCTGAAATGTCAACCCCTCTCTGTACCTTGGACAGAGCCATATAAGTTGCAGCTTCTACAGGCAAGGGGCAAGACCTCCCATGAAGTTTGCCTTTTCCCCCAGAAAGCACAGGGCACACGTTGGGCTGGGAACACCTTTTATTTGGCCACATGCATCAGGGGTAGGAGAACTGCTCTCTTTCCAGCAGGAAGGAGAGGCAGGAACGTGGTCCGACAGGGTGGGGAGGTCCTGGGAATGGCAGTTCCAAGGGTAGCGTGGGCGCTTGGAATGCTCTCCAAGCCAGAGTGCCTGGCCTAGGCATGGAGGTGGACAGGTGGTCCTTGAACCGCCCCCCCATCCCACTCATCCAGGGCTCACACATCCCAGCTCTCAGGGCCCGACCCTGCCCCTCACCTGCCCTGGGTTGCCGTGTGCAGGATTCCAGGGGGATCTTTTGGAGAGCCCTGCCCTCACTTAATGCACATGTGGCTTCTGGGGCTTCACTGACAGTGAAGAGAGTCCAGACTTGGCCGGGACCCCACCCCACCCTGGGCCTGCCTATCTCAGACCAGGCCTGAGCCTCTGGACCAAAGCCACCTCGCTAAGCAGGCGGACAGAGTGAGAAAGCCTGGGAGTGGCAGAGAATGGGGCAGAGGATGGGCCAGCAGAGCCATCCTTCCACTCCCAGACCTGTCTGAGCTACATCATCGCTCAGCATCTGTATTAGGCAGGGCAGCCACAGGCTTGCCATATGTCCTGACTGTCCCAGGTCTGAGGGCCCTCAAAGAAGACAGTGAGAAATGACCCAGCAAGGGAAGGTAGACACATAGATCTAGGTTACCAGCAGAGCTTGGAGACCCTCCCTCAGAGGCATCTGGGGGAACACCATGCACCCCCCCAACCTCAGGGGCCCCCTCATTCAGGTTGAGACCCCCGGGCAGAGAGCTAGCTACCCATAACATATGAAGGCTGTACAAACGAAGAGGCTCCATGAAGAGGCAACTGGGGGGGGCAAGGATGAACTAGGAAGTCTGGGAGAGCCTGGCCTCTACCTCCCCTTCCCAAGCCCAGCCCATCTCTGACAGCAGTTTATCAGTTGGGGTTAGGTGGCTGGGGGCTCGGGGGCGTCATGGCAGTGGGGGCCCGATGGTGATGCTGCTGTTGGTGACCCTCGGGCCGTACCAGCCGGCCCAGTAGTGAGTGTCCACGCCGCCGTGCTGAAACCAGATGTAGCGGACGCCGGGTGGATAGTTGGAGAACGTGTGGGAGACCTGGGGGGCGGGGGCAGGGGGAGGGAAGGAGAGCGGTCAGGGGAGTTGACCCTGAGCGGGGTACTGCCTGAGGGGGTGAGGGGACCAGGATGGGCTGAGGTCTCAGTGCTCAACCCAGAGTCAGCAGAATGGAATTCTAGTCCTCGCTCTGATTTGGGGCAGACCACCTCCCCTGTCTGTGTCTCCTCAGTTTCCTCATCTGTAAAATGGAGCAAAATCCTGCTGGGTCCACTCCACGGGATTATCTAAGTGCAGATCAAATGAACTGAAGGAAATTCTGCAAGCTGCCAAAGGATGTCCAATGCACTCATCACTGAGCACACGTGGCTATTTAAGTTAAAATTAATTAAAGTTGGATAAAATTAAAAATTCAGTTCCTAGTCGTACTATGAACTGGCTCTTATTAAGTTTTCAATTGTCACATGTGGCTCTTGGCTACCAAACTGGACAGGGCAGACAGACCATTTCTTTCTTTCTCTCTCTTTTTTTTTTTTTGGCTGTGCTACACCGCTTGCAGGATCTTAGTTCTCTGACCAGGGACTGAACCTGGGGCCATGGCAGTGAAAGCACCAAGTTCAGACCAGGGAAGTCCCAGACAGACCATTTATATCACTGCAGAAAGGTCTACTGGAGAGCACTGGTCTGCATCAGAAGTTGGCAAACTATGGTCTAGGGGCCCACTGCCAGTTTTTGTAAATAAAGTTTTATTGGAACACAGTCATGACCATTTGCTAAAGCTGCTTTCACAACACAACGGCAGAGTTGATGAGCTGAGTAGTTGTGATACAGTAAAACCTGCAAAGCTTAAACTATTTGTATCTGGCCTTTTAAGAAAAAGTTCACTGAACCCTAACCTAGATAATAGTAATAACTGATATTAGTAATTAATAATAGTCAATCTTTTTGAACATGGCTTTACCGGCATCATCTCACTGATAATCTTTGAGAGCTCAGAGCAGCCAAAGCCCAGGTAAGAAGCAGCAGAACTGGGATCTCAACTTGGGCCTGTCTGACTGCAGTCTCAGCCTTGGACAATGTGCCCCCTGTCCCCTTCCCGGCTCACACACCTCCCTCCACTTGGCATCGCTCTTCTGCTGGATGGTTGCTGGGTCTGGCTGGAAGGTCCCCAGAGGCGCATGCGCTGACGACAAGAGCTGAACACACAGCTGGTACTTGGACCCGCAGTCTGGCCTGGCTGCGAACCTGCAGGCGGAGGAAGGGCCCTTCAGGGCCTTGGAGATGGGGGGGCAGGGTGCGGGTGGGGCACCTGAGTGGCAGGGCCCCCCCCAAACCCTCGCCCCAAGCACTCACCAGTCCTTCACCTCGATGTCTGGCCGTGTGGTGTCCATCAGCTCCTCCCAATACCCTTCAGCCTTGAGGTCCACCACCTGGGACTTGAGGCAGGTGCTGGGGGTGGGTGGAGGGGTGGGAGGGGCTGGGGCTCGCCACTAGGGCACTGGGGGGCTAGGACTGCCCCTCCCAGAGCAGGAGAGACCCCAAGGTGCAGTGACTTGGGCTTCCCCCCACCCCGCCCCGAGACCCCTCGGATCTTACTAATAAGAAGTCACGAAGTATTTCTTGACCTGGTCATTGGGGAATTCCTGCCTCTGGTCTCCAGAGAGCTCCTCCACCTTCCACTCATCGCCTCCATTCACGTCCAGGCTCCAGAACTCAAACCCCTCTGGTGGGAAAGCAGAGTTCGTATCAAAGGGAAGCCCCTCAGTGGCCGCCTTCCAAGTGCCCCTTGCTCCTGGCACCTCTCCCTGGATTTCAGCAGCTGCCCTCAAGCCCCGTGCTGGGGAACCCTGCACATCAACAGTGCCTGCCTTGTACTAGGTGCTGCCTGTGTGCCAGGCACCATGGTAACTGATTTCTACTGGGAATCCTGATGATGGGAACAACCAGACTACTTCTGGGATGGAATGCTCTGGTGCCGGTCAGACAGATCTGGGTCTAGTCCCGGCTCCACCAATACTGGGCTCTGTGACCTTAAGCAAGCTGCTTTCTCTCTCTGAGCCTTGGTTTTGTCCTCTGTAAACCGGGGTCAAGAACAGGGGCTGGCAAACTTTTTCCATAAAGGGTCAGAATACTTTAGGTTTTGTGGGCTACATGTTGACTCTATCACATAGTGTCTTGTTTTGTTTGTTTGTTTGTTTAAGTTTTTTTTTTTTTTTTGGCGGTACGCGGGCCTCTCACTGTTGTGGCCTCTCCCGTTGCGGAGCACAGGCTCCTGACATGCAGGCTCAGCGGCCATGGCTCACGGGCCCAGCTGCTCCGCAGCATGTGGGATCCTCCCGGACCGGGGCATGAACCCGTGTCCCCTGCATCGGCAGGCGGACTCTCAACCACTGCGCCACCAGGGAAGCCCTTTTTGTTTGTTTTTTAAATAACCCTTTAAAACCATAAAAACTATTCGTAGCTCCTAGGCCAGATTTGGCTTATGGACCATAGTTTGTCAACATGCTGGTGAAGAACATGGCCGTTGGGGAGTCAAGTGAGGCAGACATCCGAAAGCTCTGGACAGCCTGGGGTTGTTTTACTATCATTTTGCTCCAGAATTTGGCCACATAATAGAGATTGAGGTTCTCATGCCATCAAAGTGTCTACTTAGTCATTTACAGCACAGCAAGGGAAAAGAGGGGGCTCTGGATGACCGCAGAAGTTTTGTTTTACCTTTTGTTGGAATGTGCTGGGAAGAAGACCGGATCTCTCATTCTCTCATAAGCAAAGCCCCCTTTGTCTTCTGGGCAGTCCTAGTAGGCCTAGTCCTGGAGTCTGGGAGCCAGGCCAAGAAAATATGGCTCTGACTTCCTGGTCTTGTGTCTTGGGCACAATTCATTCCAACTGGCCAACATTCCCTCTCCTAGGAAAGGTCACTGGGGAAATAACCTTCAGAGTGGAATAAGAGTGGAACAATGCCACTCTTGGCCTCAGTTTTCCCATCTGAAAAATGGGTGCCTAATAGTACCTACCTCTTAGGATTATTGTGAGAAAGGAATTAAACCCCCCAAAGTGCCTGGCTGGCTCATAGTAAGCGCCTAATGAATGTTAGCTGGTATCACAACAGTCTGTGTGTTTGGGGGCACATCATACCCAGTCTGCACCCCACCTTCGGCGCACGGGTTATGCAGGAGGTTCTTGTGGAGGCTGCGGAGGAAGTAGAAGACCTTCCAGTCGGCCACGGGCTGGTCCCAGTCTTTGGTAATGAAGCCCTCACGCAGGCATTTGCGCTTCCAGAGGGTCACGAGGTCGATGAGGTCTCGCCAGAGGCTGCAGACCAGGCGGCAACGCAGCAGCAGCTGGCGGGCAGGCACGTGCGTGAACAACTCCAACAGGATGTTCTCGGGCAGCTCGTTGATGTTCCCCACCGCCATGGCTCTCCTATGGTTGTTGAAAGCTACACTACAGACCTGATCCTCTCCCCAGGACCCAATATTCGCAGCACCCCGTGGTGGTGGAGGTTCCCTCCCAGCACTGCCATTGACTATCTCAGGAAAGTCACTGGGCCTCTCTGAGCCTCAGTTTCCTCCTCTGTAAAATGGGGCCAGGAACAATACTTACCTCCTAGAGGGGGTACAAGGAGCTTGGGACACAGCAGAAGCTCAGTAAAGAAGCTCAGAGCTCTGATTGTTTTTACTGGCAGCTCACAATAGCCTCTAAGGGAGGCTCACGAGGCAGAAGAGGTATCAGGATCTTCCCAAGGTCACACAGACAGGAGCAGAGGGGAAAGGAGCCTGAGCCTTCTCTGTATCTAGAGCCAGATTTTTTCAATAGGTCGGACGGTCTTTAGCATGGAAATCACAATTCGCAGCCCCGCAGCCTGTCTGGTACCTTCCGCATTCTCTCTCCCATCCTCAAAACGGAGGAGCGGAGATATTGGGGGGGGGGCAGGGATAATTATCATTGTCTCCGACCGAGGTCCAAAGGGCCCTAGCCACTTTTTCGAGACCACGGAGTAAATGCTCTGCCTGGCTGGGACTGGAGAAGGGGTGGGCGATGGGGAGCGGGCTTTCCTATACCCCCACCCCCATCCCCGTGGCTGGGCTCCAGCCCCGGGTGTCCCCGCGCGCCTTCGACTTCCCATCCCTCCTCGTGGCTTTCAAATGTTTCCCAAAGTCTAGGCTTGGACCCCTGCGCATCGATGGCGACCCCAGCTCTGGTTCTTGCTCGCGCCGCCTCTCGAGGCCGCGCCGCGCAACCCCGCCGCCTAGGCCTTGTCCGCGCGGGCCTCCCTCGGCGCACTGCTGCTGGGCCCGGAACCACCGAGCCCGCCCGCCCGGCCCCCGCACCCCGCGTCCCCGCCCCGGCGCTCCCCGCGCCCACTCCCGCCGGTCACCTGCCCTCTGCTACCGCTGTGCGATCCCGCTCCGTAGCAGGGGCTGAGCCAGCCTCCGCCTGCGGTCGCCGGTGGATGCAACCCCGCCCCAGCCCGCCGAGCCCCGCCCCGGCCCCGCCTCCACGGCCCGCTCCGGTCCCCGGCCCGCGGGGAGCACCCGGCTTGGGGTGCGCCCCCCACGGATGTAGGAAAATTACCTGGGGCGGGGCGGTGTCGTGCCGGGAGGAGCTTCTGCCCACACCCTCCGCATGACCCAGACTCTCCCAGCCTCCTCCCAGCAGCCACCCCAGGAGGGTGTTGGGAGACGCCCCGAATCGGACTCCCACCCGCCCCCATTAAAAAAAAAAAAAAAAAAAGAAACGACTCCCGACCTTTCTTGGCCTCCTGGGTCCGCCAAGGAACCGGGAGCCTCAGGCCTCGGGCCGATCGCTCCGGACTGTGGGGCGTCCCGGCGCGGGGCCAAAGGCGGGGCGGGGGCGGAGGCGGGGGCCTTTAAGAGGCGCGTCCGGCCGGGACCCGACCCAGACGTGAGCAGCGCCTGGACTCGCCGCCGCCGCCGCCGCCGCCGCCGCCGCCGCCGCGGGACTCGGACAGCCCGCCCGCAGCGCTCCGGGTCCTCCTCCTCTCGCGACAGCGCTCTGCAGCGATGGACGGAGACGGTGACCCAGGTAGCCGCCGCCGCCGGATCCACTCGCTCAGCCCTGGAGGGGTGACCGGGGCAGGCGGGCGAGTGCTACGGAGAGGGGGCATCAGAGAGCGAGGGGGCCCCGATACACAGAGCGACACACTTTCACCCAAGCAAAGCCCTTGAGACAGTCTCAAAGGAGCACAGTCCTCTGTCTGGTGTCTTGATCTGCTGGAGGCCTTGAGAGATGATAGGCAGAGAGGGAGGACTCCCGGGTCCCATTTACCCGGGAAATAGCGTATGAGTAATCCCACGTTCCCACCTCCTGAGGATCTATTGGACCCGGGTCTGGGACCTATCTGGGATGGAAGAGGCCACAAGCCTTTTTATTCCATCAGCTTCTTCCATTTGCCAACTCTGGGCGGTGAGATGCCTGAATCTCCATGAATTTCTTGGGGTTACTGGCCTCCCCTCACCCCATCCCAGCCTTCCTCCTGGGATCCCTTGTCTGGAGGGGCTGTCCTTCCTTTGGGTGGCTGGATGCCCAGTGGGAACCAGGCTGGTGGTGAGGGAGAGTTGGGACATCAGCTCTAGCTGATGCTCAGGGCCCTTTGAGACTGCCCAGTCATCTTGTCTGGCACCAAAGGTCCCCCGCTCCCCATCTCTAGAACTCTCCGCTGGGCCTGTAGGGGTTGCCTGCTGAGTCGGGGTGGGAACAAGACCTGCCCCCACCCCTTCCTCACCAGGCCCATCTGAGAGTGGCCAGTTGCTTGGGGAGACAATGGGAAACAGACTGATGCTCACTCAGGCAGCCGAGCTCCCCACCCCGTCCCTCCAGCCCTGAAAATCCTACCTCCTTCCGCTCTTGCCCCCAATCCGTGGCCCCCTTGCCCCACCCTTTATAGGGCCCCAGAATGGGTTCCTGCTTCTTCCCAGGGCCCAGCTATTCCCTGGACTCAGGGGCCCAATCCAGGTGAGTGAATAAGCTTCGGAGGCAGCTTCCAGGGGCCAGATAACTTTCCGAAGGCAACAATGTGGGGAGTTGTGTGTGCTCAAGAGGGGGGTGGGGGGGCCTGTAATCAGATCTGGGGCCTTGAGTGCCAGGCCTGGGGCCAGGAGAGGGGACTGGGCGAGGTGCACCTTTCGGGGGAGCATCAGGTGTCCACCAGGGCCAGGGCAGGGCAGGGCAGGGGGAGGGGTGGAGAGGTGAGGGCACTGGGCCCAGCTCCCCAGAGAGCTGTGGGCAGCAAGATGGGCAGGTGACATGGCTTCAGGGCAGGCATTTTCCTCTCTGCCATCCCACAGTTCTGCGGTGTGACTTGGGAGAAGTCAGTAAGACTCTCTGGGCCTCAGTTTCCTCCTTGCCAAAAGGGAAGTGTGAAGCCCCACATCATAAAGATGTGGCAAAAAAACAAACAAACAAAAAACTAACAATGAAGGGAACTGTGCTGAATAAGATTCACTAAATAAGATCTACTGAGGACTCACTGCGTGCTCTGGGCTCCAAAGACGTAAACGCTGATTGGCTCTCAGGGGGCTGAGAGTGTGCGCAGTGGGGAAATGCTGCATATGAGGAGGTGAAGGGCTGGCCGCCCAGGTTCTGGCAACACCCAGCCTTGGGTCTAGGCCCTGCTCGTTCCTCCCCTGGTGCCTGGCCTGTTTCCACCGCCACCTTGGCTTTCCAGGGCCCAGCACTTAGGACTCCCCCACCCCCACTATCCTAGGTCTGAGAGCAGTGGCCTCCCCCATCACCCAGAGTGGCTCTGTCACCTCCACACTGTCTTTCCCTCCTCCACTCGGTATCCACTTATTCAAGGCTTCAATGGCCCAGCTGAGGCCAGCCAGGATCCAGGAGACAGTCCAGCCCACAGCTCCTGATATCAGTCCCTCTTCTCATAATTTGGAATGCCCTTGCCCCCTCCTCAGAAGAGTTGAACATCAGATGACTGTCTGATTGGCCTGGGATTACCCCCATTTTACAGACGAGGAAGCTGAGGGCCAGGAATAGGAAAAGGAGTGAAGAAACCTTCTTTCCCAAGCACTTACTACATCTCCCTATTTGATATACATGTTCTCTTTTAACGAGCTTCCCTCCGCCATCCCCAAGCCCCTGTTCTCCCTTCCTTTCAGGCCTCAGATTCCCGCATCCCCTGCCTGAATACCAGCAGTGTGACCTTTGGCAGGTTGCTCTCCATCTTTGAACCTGAGCATTTTCATCTGTGAAATCAAAATCATAACCCTCAACTCAACGAATCATTTTCTCAGGGCTGTGATGGTTAAAGGTGGCTCTGGAGCCAGACTGCCTGGGTTCGAATCCAGGCTCCGACCACTCATTTGCTGCGTGATCCTGGGTGGTTTTACCTCTCTGTCCCTGTTTCCTCGTCAGGGAAATAGGGATGGTGATAGGGACAACCTAGAAGAGATGCTGTGAGGATTTAAAGAGTAAAAATTAAAACGCTCAGAATGGTGCCTAACACTTGCTAAGTGACAGGGAGCCAGGCAGGGCGCCAGATGCCAAGCATGGGGGATGAAGCAGTGAGTTTCCCAGACCCGGTTCCTGCCCTCATTCCCTCAGTCTAGTCCCCGGGAAAGGTGTTTATAAACTGTCAAACCCTTGGACAAAAGCTAGGAAGGACGGAACTCCCAGCGGTGAGGTGAGAGGATGCTGTAGTAGGGGAAGTTGGGGAGGGCTCCCCTGAGGAGGGGACCGGAGCAGGGATCTTAGAGGGCCGTTGAGAGGGCTAAGGGGCTTCATTGTGTCAGGAGTATCATCAGTTCCTGCTGTCGGCTCAGGTATGGGGTTTACTGGCACTGCAGGGGAAACTGAGGCCTCTGAGGCCACTCTTCAGACTTGGAGCTGATCTGTGGCCCCGGGCTCCTGGGCCTCCTCCACAGGGTCCCAGGCTCTGGTCACGGAAACTCCGGCGCCCGCTGAGGACTGTCCGAGCGCGGGTGGGGGCGGACGCCTTTCACATCGCGGCCGTGGCGCGCGGCGGGGGCAGTCTGGGGGGAGTCTCAGCCGCGCCCCGCCCGCCCGCCCGCAGAGAGCGTGGGCCAGCCGGAGGAGGCGAGCCCGGAGGAGCAGCAGCAGGAGGCCGGCGCGGAGGAGGCGAGCGGCGGGGAGGAGCGGCCCGAGGACGAGGGGGAGGAGGAGGAGGCCGCGTACCTGGACGAGCTGCCCGAGCCGCTGCTGCTTCGCGTGCTGGCCGAGCTGCCCGCCGCCGAGCTGGTGCAGGCCTGCCGCCTGGTGTGCCTGCGCTGGAAGGAGCTGGTCGACGGCTCTCCCCTGTGGCTGCTCAAGTGTCAGCAAGAGGGTCTGGTACCCGAGGGCGGCCCCGAGGAAGAGCGCGACCACTGGCAGCAGTTCTACTTCCTGAGCAAGAGGCGGCGCAACCTGCTACGCAACCCGTGCGGGGAAGGTGAGGGGTCGCGCCCCGTCAGCCCGGCCTGGGGAGCTCAGCTTCCCCTTCTGTACCGTGGGCAGTAACAAGGCCAGCCTGCTTTGAGGGGTGGATGAGATAAGGCGCTTGGCGCAGTGCCCAGCACAGAGTAGCCCCAGTACAGACTGTAGTATTATCCTCCTGTCCTGCTCCGGGGCGGGGGAAGTCGGGGAGGCGGGCGGGAGTTGTCTCTCTCCCAGATCCTTCCACCCCCCAGGGAGCTGGGGCAAGACAGGCCCCGCGGAGGACCCTCCTGGGAGGGAGAGAGAAGCTGGGGACAAACAGGAAGTGCTCACCATTCACGCCCACCGTCGTCTGCCCACCAAGACACCATTCAAGGACCACGTTCATCCTCCCCCCCCACGATAGGGGCAAGAGCCACCCTGCCACACCCTCGCAGGGGCTGGGTGACCAGCGTGGGGCTGTGGTGTTCCTACAGAGGACTTGGAGGGCTGGTGCGACGTGGAGCACGGTGGGGACGGCTGGAGGGTGGAGGAGCTGCCCGGAGACTGCGGGGTGGAATTCATCCACGACGAGAGTGTCAAGAAGTACTTCGCCTCCTCCTTCGAGTAAGGAGAAGGGGGATGGATGAGAAGGGGGGGAGGGGACCTCCACTCAGTCCTAACCCCCAGTCTCCCAGGTGGTGTCGCAAAGCGCAGGTCATTGACCTGCAGGCTGAGGGCTACTGGGAGGAGCTGCTGGACACCACTCAGCCGGCCATCGTGGTGAAGGACTGGTGAGCGGCCGTGGGGGAAGGGGAGCGGGGTTGAGGGGCGAACTGGAACCGGCTACTCTGCTTGAGAGACTGCTGCCTCCCTACTCTAGAGCTTGCAGTCACGTGACCATGGGTTTTCAGGAGAAGGTGAAAATCCATCTCCCCTCCTGAGTTTTAAATGTTGGCAATTGTTTTTGTTTTTTAATATCCACCTGCTGTCCCAACAAAAAGTGTCCCTGTGGGTTGGCTTTGGTCCCAACACTGGGTCTGGCCCATCTGGGGTTTAGTCCTTGGGTTTGGGCAAGTCACTTTCTCTCTCCGGCCTCGGTTTCCTTATCTGTAAAATGGGAACATTGGTATTACCGGTCAGCAGGGTTAACTCCTGTAGAGGGTGGGGCCCAGAGTACCCGCTCAGCAGGGCTGAAGCCTTCCCCGGGCGCTTCCTCCCTCCCTCCCTCGGGGCAGGTACTCGGGCCGCAGAGACGCCGGCTGCCTGTACGAGCTCACGGTGAAGCTGCTGTCAGAGCACGAGGACGTGCTGGCCGAGTTCAACAGCGGGCAGGTGGCAGTGCCACAAGACAGCGACGACGGTGGCTGGATTGAGGTGAGCTTGGAGGCCCGGGGGCGGTGGGGCCGGGCTCGTGAAAAGCCCGCCCACGGCCCGTGTGGGCGGGGCAGGGTTGGACTGGCCGAGAGGCTTGGAGGGGGGACGCTGCGCTGAGAAATCCAGGGGGCTAGACGAGGGTCAGAGCGCCGGGGTGGGGTGGCTGGGGGAGGCCTCGGGACTCCGAGCCTGACCCTCCCTCCCCCTTCCCCCTGACTCCCCACCCACAGATATCCCACACCTTCACCGACTATGGGCCGGGCGTCCGCTTCGTCCGCTTCGAGCACGGCGGACAGGACTGCGTCTACTGGAAGGGCTGGTTCGGGGCCCGGGTGACCAACAGCAGCGTGTGGGTGGAGCCCTGAGTGACCCCTCCTCCAGCCTCCCCCAGCTGCCTTGGAGGGCCAGAGGCGCGGGGGTAGATAGGGCTTAGTCGGTAGCATCCTGACCTTCCGCACTCGGCGCACTCCTCTCCCGTCCCGTGCTCGAAGACCAGCCCCCTCAGAGGGAAAGATGGGTTTTGTTGGTATATATTTGCATCTAGAAAATAAGATGGGTGAGGGCGTGGGCCTACACTGGGCCCACCGCTGCTGAATCCCCTGCACCTAACACTGTGCCTGCCACGAAAATGGGCGCTCAATAAATATTATTTGTCGGAGGAAGGAATGAATGAACACAGGGATGAGTGAACTCCCCTCCCTTTGTTCCGTCTCTGTCTCTCGAGGGCCCCTGGCCCAGCCTGGAAAAGTACTTGGTGGGGTTCCAGCTGCTCTGGTTCCCAGGGGCCCTTGGGCGGGTGCAGAGCCAGCCGGGCCTGGTCCCGCCGGACAAAGGCTGGGATTGTGAGGCCAGGGAGCGGGGAGCTGGGCCTGGCGCCCGACTGACACCCAAGCTGCCCAGAAGCCAGAACCGAGTGTGTGTGGGGCCCCCCTCCTGGCCTCTCTTGATCCCTCTCCCTGTTTTTTTTTTTTTTTTTTTTTTTCCTGAAGGCAGGATGGTGGGTGGTGGCAGCATCTCATCTAGGGTACCAATTCTCCTGGGCCCAGGGATGGATGCCAGTGGCTTGAGGTGGGGGATGGGGGGTGACAGGCTGGGGGGCACAGGAAGGATCAGCTTGGTGTCCCTCTTCAGTTCATGCCCACTTCACGCTGTCCTCCTTGGCTTGGTATTGGATCGGACAAGAGTCATTAGCATCTGGTCTCATTGGTCATTTTCCAAGCCCTGCCCAGGGGCTGGCCCCTGGTACTGGTTTGAGGGGAGGGGTGGAGGGAAGGGTGTGGTGCTAGGCTCTGGACCAGGAACTCCCTTTCTGGCCTCCCCAGCAGCTCTCAAACCCAGCCCCCTCCCCAGGACTCTCAGCTGCTGGTCTTGGGGGTGGGTGAGGGTCTGAAACATCTTCTCTCCTCTCCTAAAGGATGACCAATAAAATTTCCATGCCCCTCCAGCTTTCCTTTGATTCTGAGCCCTGATGCCACCTGCTGGTCAGGTGGGCTTGCAGAGTTTAAGCTGGAGCCTGCTTGCATTTGCTCATTGGCTCATTCATTCACTCATGATTCCTGACGCCCCAACCAGGGGCCAGGCCCAGCACAGGGTCCTAAAGTTGCAGGGGTAAGTCAGACACTCCTTGTCCCAGGAAGAGTCACCAGCTTGGCCACATCGAGGATGGGGCATCTGGGGAAGGGATATATCCAGTGTCACGGGGGCCTCCAGTCTAATGGTGGAGGCATAGCCCCTGCTCTGGGAACATCCTGTCAGACAAGGAAAGACAGATCCCTGAGGACTCCCGGTCTGATGGTGGAGGCACAGCCCCTTGTTCCATGAGCACCACTGGTCCTTTCTAGGGGTCTTCACAGTCCAGTGGGAGAGGCATCCTCCACACCCACCTGAGTGGCCGATCAGACAGGAGAAGCGACGCTTCGCCCTGGGAGCCCAGTTTGATGAGGAGCCATGAAGGAAGTGGGTCACCCCCATGAGCTCCCAGGTTTATGTGCAGGAGTGACAGGCAAAGCAACGCTTTTGGGTGAGGAGGGCCTAGGATGAGCGTGTTGGGAAACAGGTGGGGATGAGTCAGGAGAGGACCAGAGCCCACGCCTGGGCTAAAAGAGGAGGCTGGATGGAGAGGTGCGGTGGATGTGAGAGGCCAGGAGTCTGGGTCCAGGTGTCCAGAGGACTGGATGTCAGGGTGGGAATATGGGGGGCATGAAAGGTGCTGTAGGTGGGGGGAGCTCTCCCCAGGAGGCATTCAGGAAAGAGGGCCATAAGGAATCTGCGGCTCTGGGCTGGAGATAGAGGAGTTGCAGTGTCTGTGGCCAGCAGTCAAAGCCAAGGGCACTGGTGAGAGCTGGGAACAAGTGTGGAGTGAGTCAGGAGAAGGCCCAGGGAAACCTCAGCTTCTGGGGTCACGACGGGGGAGATGCAGCAGCCAGGGAGGTGGGGGGCAAGTGTGTAGGAGGATGCAAGCCCAGCAAGGCCACCTCCAGCCAGCTGCCGGCTCTCAGAGGAGAGCCAGACAGCCAGGGGCCAGACTCTCCCCCGAGGGCATGGGACCCACAGAGGAGACCTGAGGGGCTTGGATGAGGGGGTGGTGCCGACTGTCCCTGCGTGGCTGTCACTCGAGGGACCGCTGGATACGCTGGTGGTGTTCAGCTTGGGAAGACGAGACAGCTTCCTGTGGGTCATCCGAGGGCCGACGCTGGGGGAAGGGGGGCCCACAAGGCTCACTGTGCACGGGGTACGTCCTGTCACACCACCCCTGTCACCCAGTTGAATGTGGGGAAGGGGACAAGGGTATCGCTACCCTCTTCTACACACGAGGAGACTGAGGACGAGAGACTTTCCTGGCATGTGACACCCAGCGTAACTGGAGAAGCGCAAGCTCTGATCCAGGTGCATCTGGCTCCAGAGAGCGTGCTCCAAACCCTGCAGTTTACTGTCCCTACTCTAGAGGGCAGAGCCAGGCAGGCGTGGAAACTTGACAGTTACAGGAGGCAGCTATCACCTTCCCTCGAGGAAAAACCTACACGCCGTCCAGCAGGGGGCGCCTCAGGGCCCTGAGGAGTGTGGAAGCCGGAGATGGCAGAGAGGTCGGCCACACGGCTCAAAGGCACCAGAACGTGATTAAGGAGAGAGAGGCCTGCATGGCCCCTGAGATCCTTTCTAATCAACCGATGTTTTTGAGCACCTACTCTCTGCCAGGCAGGGATAAAACAGACGAGGCCTCTGTCCTCCTGGAATATACAGTCTAGATGGAGAAACATAAACACATGCAGTTAAATAAATAGGATAATTACCAACATGATATAGCACTTAATAGACATGCCTGGCACTACTCCAAGACCTTTGTATATATATTGATTCATCATGATAACCTTCTGAAGTGGGAACCATTATTATTTCCATTTTTACAGATGAGAGAACAGAAGCGCAGAGAGATAAAGCAAGTTATCTGAGGCCACACAGCTAGGTAGTGGTGGAACTGGAATTCTACCCAGCCACTTAGGCACTTGACCTCTATAGTACAGTAAACGAAGTAGAGAGTGAGGGTGGGAGTGCTACTTTGGTCAAGGTGATTAGGGAGGATCTCTCTGAGGACGTGACATTTGAATGATGATGAGAAACCAGATATCTGGCGGAAGAACACTGAAGGAGCAGTAAGTGCAAAGGCCATGAGGTGGGAATGAACTTACTTACGGATCAGAAAGGCAGCCAGCATGGCTGGAGCTCAGTGAGCAAGTGGGGAAGTGGTTTGACATGAGGTTGGAGATGTAGGCAGGCAATCCTGAGGGTTTCCTGAGCACCAACTGTGTGCTCTGTCTTATAAGATATAAACAGTACAAGAAGCAGATGCGATATCAGTGTCCTTTAAGGCAAAACCTTTATCTAGCAGGAGCTGGGTTGGGGAGTTAGATTTCAGAAGCTTACAGTTTACTTGATGAAACCAAATTTCCCATGAGTAGCAGGATGAACAGGATGATAATGATGATGGTAGTGAGGACGACAGGCATTTGCTGAGGCCTTACTGGTGCCGATTCCTGTGCTACGCACACAGGCTTATTTAATCTGCTCAACGGCCCTCTCTGGTAGATAGAGATATTCCCATTTTATAAATGAAAGAGCTCAGACTTGGATGTTGGGTAACTTGCCCAGGGTCATATGATGAGTAAGTAGTTGAGCTGTCCCTAGCCACTTCTCTGTGGTACAGGGTCAAAGATGGGCACATGCCAGAGGACAGAGCTAGGGCAGGAGGAATGGAAAGAGTTGGAAATGACAAGGACTGTGGGGCTCCAGGGCTTCTCTGCATATCATTGCCCCAGACAGAAGGAGGAGCTATTTTGGTTAAGGGATCAGGGAAGGTAAAATGATTTTTCTTTTATTGATTGATTGATTGCTGTGCAGATTGCAGGTAGTTCCCCCACCAGGGATTGAACCTGAACCACAGAAGTGAAAGGCCGGAATCCTAACCACTGGACCGCCAGGGAATTCCCGAATTTTCTTTTAGACTTCTTGGTGGAAATCTATTTAACCATTCTGAAATGGATAAAAGTCCCTCTTTCCCTTTCTGATCTGTTTACTTTGTAAATCTGGGTTTTTGTATACATGGTATAGCTTATCTGGGGACTTAGAAGGAGGAGGGAGGGAAGGACCAGTTCCTCTAAGCACCACTAGGTGTCAGCATTGTCAAGGGAGTCCCCTGGCGGGGCTGGTTAGGCCCAGTTCTCTGCAGAGGAAGGGGCCTCAGAAGTCAGGATTTGAATCCAAATCCTGATTGCTTTCCATTGACTGGGGCTAGGTCTCGGTCCACAGAAGCTGAGCCCCCTGCCCTGCTTTGGGGCTGCTCTTATGCCAGAGGCTCCTGAGAAACATTTAGGAGGCTAAGTCCTCCGAGGCCGGAGTCCTCTAAGACTGGAAAGGGCTGGTGGTCTCCAGGGATCCAGCCTCAAACGGGTCTGGGGGCCTCACCTCCCCCCCCCGAGTCTGTCCCCACCTCAGCAGAACTCTGGGCCTTCCTCGTGGCCCCTTGCCTGCAGTGAACACAGAACACCCAGGCAGATCCAATCCTGATCTGGTGAGTAATGACTTTGCTATTTTTTTCCCCATAAATTAAACCTAATCTTGTGTTGACTCTGCTGAACAAGGAGAATAATGAAGATTAAGATGAGATGGGGGCTTCCCTGGTGGCGCAGTGGTTGAGAGTCCACCTGCCGATGCAGGGGAGACGGGTTCGTGCCCCGGTCCGGGAAGATCCCACATGCCGCGGAGCGGCTGGGCCCGTGAGCCATGGCCGCTGAGCCTGCGCGTCCGGAGCCTGTGCTCCGCAGCGGGAGAGGCCACAACAGTGAGAGGCCCGCGTACCGCAAAAAAAAAAAAAAAAGATGAGATGGTATTCATTCTCCTCCAACAAAAGCCAATTAATTGTCAGCAGGATTACCGCCCTAAGCCAGGAGCTGCCACCAGCTCTGCAGATGGGGTGGGCAGTGCCGGGGGCATCTCCTAGTGCTTCAGCCAGGGTCTGTTGGTGATGCAGCGGAAAGATTTCTGTTAGATGTAAGGAAGAACTGCCTGGATTAGGGAGGGGGCTGGAGGCAAAGAAGTGGAGATGAAGAGCATGGACCCACCCACCCAGGTGATGTTTGTAAGACACAGAGGGAGGTTCCGGGAATTCCTGACCCCCTACACACACCAGGCATTTGCTCCCTGAGGTCCCAGTGCTCTCTCATCACTCCCCCATCTCCATCCCAGGCCGCCTGGCACCCTCCCCTACTTTTCCTCCCACAGGGGATCTCTCTGTGACCTGTCTCAGCCGTGTGGGCTCCATTCTGGGGTTGCCTTTGATAAAGGAACCTGCATGCAGGGGTCTCCAGCCTCCTTCCCACCCTGCTTTCCTTCCTCCCTTCCTCTCCCAGGAATCAGGGAGGCTGCTTGTCCACAGTTAAGAGCATGGATTTGGAGGCAGAAACATTTGGATTTCACCTGACTTTGCCCCTAATCCTTATCTGCAAAGTGGGACTTGCAACCACACCTGCCTACCTGCTTTGCTGCTCCAAGGAGCTAGGTTCCAGGCCCAGCTCCCGGTGCTGCCGAGGTTCCCTGCACAGGGTGGGAGGCCGATGGGATGAGGCTGACTGCTGCGGCTGGGGCTGCTGTTATTGAGAAGCAGGAGGGAACAGCTCCCTCTGCATCTCCTACACTGGCTACGTTATTGGCTCCCCCAGCAAAGCTCCATTTTGTCATCCCAATTTATAGACGAGGAAGCCAAGGCTCTGAGAGGTGGAGCTCATGGTCAAGGTCACAAAGCTGTAAGCTGCAGAGCTAGCTGAGATGAAGCCTGGGTCCAAGGGCCCCCAAGGCTCGTGCCCCTCCCCCCACCATGAGCCTTCAACGCACTTGAAAGGCGTTCGATACACACTTGCTGAATGACTGAAACACCCATCAAGTGCTGTTTCAGGTGCAGTAAGTCCCTGTTTCAGACCCTCCCACATCTCGGTAACTCTCAGAAGCAAATGGATTGCGTGTGCTTTGCAAAATTCTTCTCGGTAATTCTTGGCAACCCACCCATCTTACTACTACTATTAAGAAAAATCCACCCTTCCATCCAGATCTCAGAGCTTGCTTCATTTACTTGGATTGATAAGGATTTGTTATTTTTCTGAGTGCGGCAAAAGTATTCCCAAAGCCCTCATTTGATAGTCCATGATCTTTCACACCTACCGAGCGCTCACTATGTGTGTTCAAAGCGCCGTTGGTACATGGCTTTATTTAATCCTCCTAGCATGCCTGTGTACTATTTTCATTCCTGTTTGAGAGACTGTGACAGAATTGGGGCTCAAAGCAGCGTAGTCTCGCCCAAGGTCACACAGCTGGAATCCAGCTGACATCTGTCTCACTCCAGAGCTGGAATTCTCTCCACACCCAGGGGCTTTCCCACGTGACTTTCACGGGGATTTCAGTCCTGTAAGTGGTGGGATTGTTGGAGGGTTTGGGGCCTCTGGGTTTAGTGAACCAACGGGGTCCTTGTCCCTTGGGAGCTCACAGACTAAAGGAGGAGACACCTGGATTCCAAGTTCTGGCCATCCCTACCTGTGTGACCTTGGCCAATCACATAACCAGTCAGTGCTTCAGTTTCTTCGCATGTAAAATGGGGCCAGTCATAGGGTTTCTACCATAGGGTTGTTATGAGGATCAAATGAATTAATATTTGGAAAGCACTTGGATCAGGGCCTGCACATAGCAAGTGCTATGACAAGTTTGTTAAATAAATAAAATGCACAAGTCTGTCGACTACCATCTAATAATAAAAGGTCTGTGAGGGGGAAGCCCACTGTATTTTGGGAACCCAGAGGAGGGGTGGCTAACTTGGACCTTAATCAGGGGAGGCTTCCTGGAGGAAGCAGTGAGTGGACTCTTGACCTGAGGAGTAGTAAGAAGGTAAATTACTTTCTTAGCCAGCGCTTAGCTTCCTGTCCCATCAGTTGGAGCTGTGGTACTAACTGGTCTTTTCCCCGGGCTTATTGTTGTAATTGATCAATGTGCTAAGCACCATAATGTCATCTAAATTCAAAGAGAAACCTCTGTCCTCAGGGACCCATGATTGAGGGGGAGTTGGGCAGCGAGGGAGAAGGGATCCTAGATGGGGTGGGCAGGTGCGGGGAAGTGTCTGGTTGTGTAGGGTGTGGTGAGGCTGAAAACCTGCACAAAGATAAAGATTTTGTTCCTGAAAAAAATAAAAAGGAAAAAAAGAAAGGAGGGGAGAAGCAGGCGGGGAAATGATTTTCTCTGCTGGCGTTTCTCGGGGAATTAAATCTTGTTTTTCGTCACCACCGAGTGGAATAATCCAATATATTAAAGCAGAAGTCCTCCCTCCTATTTATTGCTGTGACTTTGACCTAACAGTCTCAGGGCTGCATTTGGAATCAGATGGTCCTGAGGAAGGAGAAAGGGAGGGAGGCGTCAGCCCCGTGGGTCAATTACTCTCCTCTCCAACACCGGAAAAATGAATTATTCCCCGAAAAGCAGGCTCCTCATCTGATGAATTCTGCACTGCAGAGCTGCGGGATACACGAAATTGAATTTGGTATTTGAGAGACATTTAAAACCAGGTGGAGTGTGTGTGGTGGGGAGTGTCCGACAGCTGTGGGAGGCCTCTGTTGCCTGGCTGGGGAAGCCCCCTGCTTACAGACCTCTGGGGTTGGGGGCAAGAGGCAGCCATCCTGCCTGCCTGAGGGCCACCTGCGGTCTGCAGGGTTGAGACATTTTGTTCCCAGTCTGAGGCTCAGAGAGGTGAGGTTGCTTGTCTGGGACCACACAGTGAGCTGGTAACCATGGCAACCTGCTACCTTTTTGTACCTTTTGCTGCTGAAAATGGCTTCAGAGACTCCCCCAGTCCCCTTCCCCCAGGAACTTCAGGGGGATCAAGTTCCGGTTGGGAGCTTTTCACTCTGGAGTACTGGTTTGGCCCATCCATAGCTGTGTGACCTGGGGCAAGTAGCTTAACCTCTCTGGGCCTAGTTTCCTGATCCAAAAACATGAGGCGTGCTAAAATCCTTGCGCTTGTTGCTACTCTCTCAGCTATAAATCACAGAAATGCAACTCAAAGTGGTTTAATTAAAAAGCAGACTTGGGGGCTCACCTAACAGAAAAGCCCAGGATAGGTTTCTTTCAGGTAAAGCTGGATGCAGAAGCTCCACCAGTATATTCAGAACTCGGTTTTTCTCTCTGTCTCTCAGCTGTACGTGGCTTCATCCCAGGCAGGCTCACCCTGAAAGGGGCTGGGCACCCGCCAGCCCTATGTATTTCCAGCATTAAGTCCAGTGGGTTCACATGTCCGCCTCTGAGCTAGTTACCATGGCATCCTGATGGGAAAGGCCTGGAGTGGAGTCACCCATTGAGAACCACAGGGCTGAGAGGAGGGGGCAGACGCTGTGGGGCTCGAAGAAGGGGGCTTGGGCGCTGGGATGAAAGTCTAACTTGGAGTCCCACCCCGAACAGCCTCGGGCAGCGACAAGTGGGTGTCTGGCTCAGTGTCTGGTGCAGGGCAAGCTCTCAGCTGACCACGGCCCTGCTGACAGCGATTGCTTCCAATTTTCATTGAGGGGGACCCAGTGTCCTTTGGGGCAGGATAGGAGGGGGCCCTGCAGGGACTCCCTCTGGCTTCCTCATGGTCTTCAGCTCTGTCTGCTCTTCCAGCCCACCCCCAGGCCAGATCCCAGCCTTCAGTCCTCAGCCTGGCCAGGGGTCCCCAGGGAGCAGTGGGGGGATCATTCCTTACCCCACACAGCTCGGGAGCTGCAGAGGCTGCACTTTCGCTAATGATGTGGGGAAGGAAGGAAAAAACTAGCCTGAGATGGAGCTATTTTAGCTGAAAAACCCTCCCCCTGGATTTGAGCAGGTTTTTCAGGGCTAATGAGCTGGGGCCAGAGGAGCTGCCAGGATGGGGCCATGTCTGGTCCAGGCTGCGGTTCTGCAGGGGCTGGAGGCCTGACCGGGGAGAGGGAAGTGGGGCCCTGGGGAGGGGGCCGATGGGGGCTCTCACCCCACAGTAGCTCTGCCCACTCCCCGGGTAACCCTACCCGCCTCATGCCCCACCACAGTCTGATCCACCAATGGCCGGGACAATTTTGCCAAGCTTGATTCTCTCTAGCCTGTGTTGTGAGAACACTGGGTATCTGTTTTATTTCCCCCCAATGTAAAGTCATGTTATAATATTGCAGCTGCCTTTTTATATTACAGCCCCACCCCCAAGCTCATCCAGAGAGATCTACTCTGTCAACCAAACATCTGCCCTGGGGATCAAGAAAGGAGGAGGTAGAGGATGGAGAGGAGGAGAGTCCTGTTTCACACCCACCTCAGCGTTGGCTCCTTCTGTCTTAGGGATTTGCACTCAGGTCACCCCCCCCCCTCACTTCACAATTTTCCAGTTACAGATGAGGAAACTGAGGCCATGTTGGGGGAGGGGATGGATGTGTTTCTCTCGAGGGTCAGCCTCCTGGGTCCTGCCACCTCGGTTCTGGGATCAGCTGTGTGCACAGGTGCGGGGAGGGACGTCAGCATCCCTGCCCTGTTGCCTTTGGGTGGAAAGGAAGGGCTGAAAGGAGAGGGCCTAGGCCGGGAAGGGAGTGTGGAAACAGTGGGAAGGCTCTGGAGCCAGGAAGGAAATGAGGTAGGAAGTGGGCAGAGCTGACAGAGACCTGGGTTCTAGGGGTCCTCAAGTGCCTGATTGGACTGCCTGGCCCCTGTCCACCAGGGACATGGGATCTCAGGAGCCAGAGGGAGAAGTGATGATAAACACAGAGCAATGGACTTGGAGTTGGGTTCTGAGAGACAGCAGAGCACCAAGGTCTGCAGCTCAGGCCTGGGTACAGAGTGACCAGCTCCATCCCTTCTTTGCTCTATGATGCTGAGCCAGGCTCCAGACCTCACTGAACTTGTTGCCTCATTTGTCAAATAGGAAGAAACTCTGGGCCAGCGTGTTGGGCAGTCATGAGAATGAAATCGGTTGCTGTATGTAAAGCGCTCAGTGCAGCTCTGGGCAGTTAGTACTCAAAAGAAATATTAGATTTTATTAGTATTTTCCCCTGATACATAAAAGGTACTCCAGGCCTCTGGAAGAGGGGTCAGGGTGAGAGGCTCACAGGGGTTTGGGGAAGGGGCAGCAGGCATGTGGGAGTTGGGAGCACCTGCAGGGCTTATGGACCTAAGGAAGGGTGGGGTAACTGAGGCAGAGCAGAGGCTGGGTCCAGGGCAATTCAGAAGTGCTCTGCCTCCAGGGTACCTTTCCAGAATCCCTTCAGTCCTCTCTGGCCACCCCCATCTCACAGCTACCAGCCTGGAGCAGTGGGCATGGTTGGAAAAAGTATAGGCAGAACCTGAGTTTAAACCTGTTTCTACCACTGGCAAGCTGAGTGGCCTTGGGCAAGTTATTTACCTCTCTGAATCTTGATAAAATTTTTTTTCCTTAAATTGACATAATAATGCCCACTCCATAGAGTTAAGTTTATTCTGTGTCAGGCACCGGACACACCACAGGTACTCAGTACCCCACGTATTGATGTGGTTTTGAGGTGCACAGGGAAGGATTCAAATTCCCTACTGGATTCAGCATATAGTAGATAGGTGTCTCCCTGTATATGGGGCCTTGCTGGTCACAGCTGCCCCTGAAGGCTTGGAGGACAGAGGGCAGAGGCTTCGGTTAGAAATGGTAGAAAGGACAGCAAGAGGGTAAGAGTTGGTGCACTGCCTGCGAAGATGGTGCTGCTGCCTTACCTAAGGCCAGATATGCCCAGTCTTGAAAGTACCGATTGCAGGTGTGCAGGGCTTAGGGGTGTGTGCGTGTGGGTATACACACCCATCTCCCTTCTTTGAGTCTGGCCCTGAATCCCTATAGCTTCAGTCTCAGGCCCCCACATTTTTGCACCGAGAGGGCCTCTGGCCCCCCTGTCTTCTGCCAGCTCCCCTCCCCTTCTGAGTAAGGTGGCCTGGGGCGTGAGAATAAGGAGAATGGGGCTTCCCATATCCAGAGTTCAAGTTCACCTGCTGCTGCTTTCTCCCAGGGTGGCCTTGGGCAAGTTACTTCACCTCTCTGAACCTCAGCTTCCTTCCCTGTGAAATGGGAGAATAGTCCTTGGCACATGGGCCTGCTGCCAGAGCTAAGGAGGTGAGCGGTTGAGAAAGTGCTTTGTGAACTTTAACCGTTCTGCAAACAAATTCCTGCCAGGGCCAAAAAGTTTTCTCTCTCATAAAACCTTCCCTTGGAGATCCAGCCACGCCCCAAACACATAGCTTTGGGGACGCTGTTTTAAGCAGATTCTAGGCTGCAGCCTCATGAGCCCCTCCTCCCCGCCCAATCTCTAATTCTTTGGGAGAACATTCACCTGCTCTGCTGGCCTGGTGTTGACTGGGGAATTAGACCTGACCTGACACAGTGGGTAGATTTCTGGTTTTCTCTGGGCCTGTGTTAGCTGGACTGTACAGTAGGGGTGATACTCTCTGTTTTATCCTTCCCTCGTCCCTAATTCCACCTGATCAGAAGCTGTTCTAGGGCGAGGGAACGGGCAGTGCATGCAAATACACAGTGATCGGCCACTTGCAGCTTCTCCAAAGCCAGCTTCCCCCGATACTGGAACCGGCACACATTGTGGCCAGAGAAGGCAGCCTGTCTACACCCTGTCCGGAACCCAAAAGGAGAGCAGGGGTCAACCTGGGACAACAAAAGCCTCAGCGACAACGTGATGGAGCCCAGCAGCTGGACTCTTTCTTGGTGGAAGTTGAGGATTTTCTGCGTCAATGGGGGCTGGAGGTCAGGGACCAGACATGTTGTTCCTTTGAGAGCCTCTGCTCCCCAACCTGGATTTTAGCCACTTTGGGATATGGGGAGGCAGAACCTTAGGAGAAGATTTGGACCTTTGCCTCTCAGGTCACTTGCGGTAGCGACCTTGGGTGGGGGGAGATTCTCAGAGCAAGCCTACCCGGCTGGAGGAAGGAGATAACTCGCCTGGAACTGAGAGGAAGTGTTAGGTGTGGTTCAGCACCGTGGACAGCGCCTCACCACCATCTAGGCCTGGAGACCCAAGGAACTGACTTAGGAGAGCTCCAAGTTGACGGGTGACAGTCTAAGTAAGGGAAGGAGAGAGGGGAGGCACAAGGATTATTGGGCACTTATATCAGCCAGCACCAGTGCTGGACACTTTAATACCTAATTCCAGCTTGGTCTCATCTTTATTCTCATTTTACAGCTGAGAAAACTGAGACTCAGCAAAGTTAAGTAAGATGCTCCAGGTCACACAGTGAGTTAGTCGTAGAACACAGACCTCAATCCAAGCCTGTATGGTTCCAGGATCTCTTACTGTTTCTTTGATCAGGTGGGAGAGGCCACAGGCTTCTGCACACTTGTGGCAATGATGACCCCAAAGCCACTGGATTTGTAGCTGGGAGTCTGGGTCTGTGTATGTACGTGTAGCTTTGTGAGTGCCTGTGGGAGTATATGAGGGTGAATTATTCAGTGGGGTGTGACTGTTTGCAGGAGGCTGCATGAGTCCCCATGGGAGCTAGAAGATGAGAGTTGTGTCATATTTCAGAGACACTCCCTCCTCCTGGGAAGGAGACCTAGAATTCACTGCGGGCTTTTTTTTTTTTTTTTTAAAGCACTTAAAGAACAGACCAGAACTGATAGCTAAATTAAACCTGCTGAGAGTGCCTGTTTAATTGAAAATGCCATCTGTAATTTAAATGTCAGAATCAGGATGGTGGTTATGGCCGCCTTGAAGACTGGGGCTCATTTCACAGTTTCAAAACAGACCAAGAAAAGCAGCAAATGGACCGTGGCCTGTGGCGTCTTGGAGCGATTAATAGCTTCCCTAGTCTCGCTGAGATCTGGCTCCCACAGGGGTCCCTACAGAGGGAAAACTGGCTGGGAGCTGGGGGCTGGGGGCTGGGGGCTGGGAGCTGGGAGCTGGGGGCTGGGGGCTGGGAGGTGGGAACTGGGAGCTGGGGGCTGGGAGCTGGGGGCTGGGAGCTGGGGGCTGGAGGCTGGGAACTGGGGGCTGGGGGCTGGGGGCTGGGAACTGGGAGCTGGGGGCTGAGGGCTGGGGACTGGGGGCTGGGGGCTGGGGACTGGGGGCTGGAAGCTGGGGACTGGGGGCTGGGAGCTGGGGACTGGGAGCTGGGAGCTGGGGACTGGGAACAGGGGGCTGGGAGCTGGGGGCTGGGGGCTGGAAGCTGGGGGCTGGGAGCTGGGGGCTGGGGGCTGGGGGCTGGGGGCTGGAAGCTGGGGGCTGGGGGCTGGGAGCTGGGGACTGGGAGCTGGGAGCTGGGGACTGGGAACAGGGGGCTGGGAGCTGGGGGCTGGGGGCTGGGAACTGGGGGCTGGGGGCTGGGGGCTGGGGGCTGGGGACTGGGGGCTGGGAGCTGGGGGCTGGGGGCTGGGGGCTGGAAGCTGGGAGCTGGGAGCTGGGAGCTGGGGGCTGGGGGCTGAGGGCTGGGAGCTGAAAACTGGGGGCTGGGAGCTGGGGGCTGGGAGCTGGGGGCTGGGGGCTGGGAGCTGGGAGCTGGGAGCTGGGAGCTGGGGGCTGGGGGCTGGGAGCTGGAAACTGGGGGCTGGGAGCTGGAAACTGGGGGCTGGGAGCTGGGGGCTGGGGGTTGGGAGCTGGGAACTGGGGGCTGGGACCTGGGAGCTGGGGGCTGGGGGCTGGGGTCTGGGAGCTGGGGTCTGGGAGCTGGGGGTTGGGGGCTGGGGGTTGGGGGCTGGGGGCTGGGAGCTGGGGGCTGGGGTTGGGGTCTGGGAGCTTGGGGCTGGGGGCTGGGGGCTGGGAGCTGGGGGCTGGGGTTGGGGTCTGGGAGCTTGGGGCTGGGGGCTGGGGTTGGGGTCTGGGGACTGGGGGCTTGGGCTCTAGGACTCAACCTCCTGCCTCGCCTCCTCTGCTCCAGCCTCCACTCAAATGCAGGGTATTTCCAAAGTGCAAGACTCTTCTTGTCCCTCTTCAGGGTGTCCCTGGCACTTTTGGATGAAATCCCAACCTCTTAGCCTGGCATTCATGGCCTCTGGAAGGCAAGGCCCTGCCCACTTCTCCAGCTTTAGCTCCTACCAGTGCTTGCTGCAGACATTCTGAATGCCTCCAGGCCTTTGCACAAGCTGAGCCCTCTGCCTGCAAAACCATGGCTTCCCTTGTCTACCTGGTGAGCACCACTTAGCATGCATGACTCAGCCCTAGTGTCACCACCCCCAGGAAGCCTTCCCCGACTACACCATGCTTCCCCAAAGCACCAAGCCAGTCAAGGTTAAGGGCTTCCTTCCTGGTCTCCCATGGCCCCTTTGCTCACCTCTGTAACTAACTTACCATGGGGACTTCTCTGGCAGTCCAGTGGTTAGGACTCCATGCTGCCACTGCAGGGGCATGGGTTAGATCCCTGGTCAGGGAACTAAGATCCTGCATTCCACGCGGCACGGCCAAAAAAAAAAAATAAAGACTTACCACGGTGCTGTCTTTTCCCCATTCTCCTTGTACCATGAGCTCCTCAAGGACAGAGACGGTGCCTTGTTCATCTTGAGACCTGGTGCCCTGCCCTGAGCTATCACAACAGCCAACATTATTCGGCTCCTACCATGTATCGAGCACTGTTATCGGTCCCATTTTACAGATGGCAAAACTAAGGCATGGAGAGTCATTTGTTATAAGCCAGACAGCTACCAGTGGCAGAGCTGGGACTTGGATGGAGGCCGTCTGCTTCCAGAGGCCAAGATTTTAGCCACTATGCCCTGGTGCCTCATGCCAGGCCCTCAGCTTGGAACATGTTTGATCACGGGGTACATAAATTGCTCATCAGGTATGTTCCAGTCTACCTGGGGAGGACAAGCCATAATAAAATGGTTGAGCATGAAGTGCAAAGGGAGTTAAGCCAGCCCTTGTGATAAGCTCAAGCCCTGGTGCTTCCTCCGTGCAGGAGGGACCTGCAGGAAGGGGTCCTTGGGCCTGAGGCTCTTATGGCTTCCAGGTGGGTGTCCTTGTCCCCTCTTCGACCCCTCCAAAAGCAACTCTCTGCCAGCCCACGCTCTGCCTATGACCCCCAGTTGCATTTAACAAAGCAGTAAGTGCCGTGTGACAACCAGAGTTGATGTCCCAGCCTTCTGTTCACAGCCAGAGAAACTTGGCAGGACATTTCACGTCTCTCACCTCACTGTCTTCATCTGTGAAATGGGGCCATAACAGTACCTAACTCAGATTGTTGAGGATTAAATGAGAGCCTGGAGGTACAATGCTTCTCAGAGGCAGGTAGCAGAGGTCCAATGTATGATAGCCCTCCCTCCCTCCCTATCTTTTTCCCTTCTTTCCTTCCTTCCTTCCTTCCTTCCTCCCTCCCTCCCTCCCTCCCTCCCTCCCTCCCTCCCTCCCTCTCTCTCTCAGTCCATGTCCAGGGGTAAGAGACAATGCCCGATCTGTGTTCCTGGGCCCCCAACTTCCAGCTTTGGGGGATTTTAAGCTGCTTAGTGGAAAGAGAGTCTCCAAGATCACATTTTTGTTCTGTGACGGATGCTACCTCCATCATGCTCTCAGCGTGACCCCAGTCTCCCGATCCCCTCCGGCCCCCACCCCACCTTCACATTCTGTCTGCCCTCTGCCCTGCTCTGTGCCCTGACCTCTTCTCTGGTGTTGTCTTGCGACCATTTATTCCCTCAGCCGAGAGAAAAACAGAGAAACTCACTCCTAATTTGATGCGTTTCCGTCTCCCCAGGTCTTCACTTCTTGCATGTTCTTGACTTGTCAGAGGAAATCGTATATCGACATTGGTATTGATTTGCATAATTCGGATATAATTAGGAGAAAGACTTGCCAGAGTGGCGGGTAGCGGGGCTGGTGCTGCTGTATCCTGCTGACCCCGGGGAGAGTTTGGAACTGGGCCTTTAACCCTCACCAACTTCCTGGCTCCACGGGCACTGTACCCAGAACTTTACTTCCCCATGAAGTTTCAAGGCAACGGGAAAGCCCTCTGCCATCAAAGTAGCTCCTTGCCTGGCGTAGCATCTGGAATCCTGACCATGAAGCCTATCCCGTGGGGGCCTGCTTAGATGTAGAAAGACATGCTGCTGGCCAGGAGGTCAGTGGACACAGGGGCCAGTTTGCTTATGATGCCCGCCAGGAGCGGGGAAGAGGACTTCAGGGCAGTGTCATTTTGACAGCTGGAAGAAAGGAAGAAAAACTAAGCAGCGCTTAAGGTCAGAGACTAGAAATTAGTGTGGCTCGGTGAATTATATGGCTGCCGTGATGAAGTGTGGTGGTGCGTCCTTGAAAAGATTAGGAACGTAACGAGGCAGAGAAATAGAAGAAAAATGCACACACGTGCCTGTTCTATTCTGCAACCATTTCTTCACGCCTTCATTTATTCATCTATTCGTTCAACATATATTTATTGAGGGGCTATTATGTACCAGGCAAATAGTAAAGAATTAGGTGTCAATGCTGGGAAAACAGATGTGATCTCTTACCACTGTACCTGGTGGATTGGGTTCCCACCCACTCCAGCCTAGAAGGGTGGATACTGGTATAGGATTTAGGGCCTGGGGGGGCAGGCTCTGGGAAGGACTAGTGCCCAGAAGACCATATGATGCTTCCTTTGAATTGTGCCTCTACTTCCTGTGAGCTGGTTCTGTCCCAGGAAGGCAAGTGACAGCACGGGGGTGGGTTGGGGGTACTTCCAATCCAGTGAGAACCTGGGAAGTGACAGCATGGGGGTGGGGTGGTATTCCCAATCAGGTGAGCTTCATGGGAAGCAGGAAGATGGGCAGGGAGTTTCTCTCCATTCCCAACACCTGCCCCCAGTCCTGCCCCAGAGTGACCCCTCCTCCTCCCATGAAGCACCTGCAGAGCGGTTATCACCAGAAGCCACATCCAACTTCCCCAGGGAGCAATCTCCAGGCCGCTGATTTACTCGTTGGCTGTCACCACGGGCACTGAATAATAAGGCCTCTTCCCACGGAAAGGATATTAGAGGCTGCAATGGGAAGGGCTAGGGCAGTATGATATTTATTTCTGGGGCATTTGCTGCAAGGAATCAGAGGGTTGTCTCTAACCTCCTCTCATACGGCACCACAGGCCCATCCGCAGGCCCTCGAGTCCCAGGGGGTCTTGCTCGGTGATCCGTTCCGGAGCCCCATCCAAGATTCAGGCTGCCTGTTGTGCACATGCGTGGACGGAGAGAGGGAGGAGTCTACCATCCTCCACTTGGAGAGGACTCTGTGATGCATTCATTCACTCATTTGGCAAACATTTATTGAACATCTGTGTTTCCTGCTGTGCCCTGGACTGGGGGCTGGACATACAGGGTGAACCAGACAAGCTTGGTGCCTGTCCTGGGGACCCTAAGTAGTGCTATATTTTCCATCCCTCTGCTACCACGCAGTAAGCAAGACTCTGTACTGAGGCTGGCTGGGGTTGGGAATTGATTCTCCGTTCTCTTTCCTGCCCCCTCCCCTTCAAACCCACCCCACCTCATCTCTGCTCAGATGGTTAAACCAGATATTCAGTCCCTAAATGCTCCAGTAACGTTTCTCAGCTTTGTGCCAGGACTCCTCTGCTTTCCTTGGGTGGGAGAAGGACACCCTTACCTTTTTTTTTGCGGTACACGGGCCTCTCACTGTTGTGGCCTCTCCCGTTGAGGAGCACAGGCTCCAGACGCGCAGGCTCAGCGGCCATGGCTCACGGGCCCAGCCGCTCCGCGGTATGTGGGATCCTCCTGGACCGGGGCAGAACCCATGTCCCCTGCATCGGCAGGCGGACTCTCAACCACTGCGCCACCAGGGAAGCCCAGGACACCCTTACTTTATCAGCACTAACCTCTGTCAGGCCCTTCCCGATGGTGATGTTACCTACCTGATCTCATTTAATCTTCACTGTGCAGATGGGGAAACTTGCACAGGGTCACACCTAAAGCAATGGTGTGCTGGGCAGACTCACTCCAGCCTGCATCTCATCTCAACTCAGCCTTCAGTGACGTCCGGTTGCTAGTTTGAAACTGCCCAGGGTGGGGGTATTTATAGCATGGAAGTTGGCAGATGCTGCAAATCAGGGCTTTTCCCCCTTGGAGAGCTGGTTGTTAAGCACACCACTGCACCTAAGCGCTTTGCCCAACACTGTCCTCTGCAGCAGCAGCAAAGGATGGGGGTCATATTGGAGCAGACAAGGATGTTCCTCCTGCCGGTAAGTGGCTGCTTCGTCCTGGGAGGACTGAGGGAGAGCAAAATGAGTTCCCATTGGGGAGAAAGGGGTTGTCAGCCTCTGGCCGCTGTGCAACATCACAGGTCGTTTTGGGAATCAGATGCGGTTCCCGCTACATTCCCCTCCAACCCCCCCCCCCCCGGCTACTGATGGAGTTAAGACCTTACAGCTAATTGAGGTCTGACTCAAGGTTAACTGGTACTTTTACTGGTGTGAGTGATAGCTTTTTGCAGGGCTCTGAGGACAAAGCAGGAATCTGGTGGGGGGAGTGCACTGAGGCCCCTCCTCAGAGATAAACACAGACACATCCTCTAGAAGACCCTTTTTAATGGCTGGGTTTTCCCCCACCTTTTATCCTTTTGATTGAATCTTAAATGGCCTCTCCTCAAGGAGACCCCGACCATCCTACCTACAGTATGTTTCTCTGCCGCCACAATCTTCTCTTTTAGTTTATTTTCTGTTTACCTCTTTCTTTGTTTCTTTCACTAGAATGCAAGTTCTGTGAAGATGGGAAACCGAGGCAAGTGGTTTTGGATGCTTTTTATTTCTTTTTTTTTTTTTTTTTGCGGTACGCGGGCCTCTCCCTGCTGTGGCCTCTCCCGTTGAGGAGCACAGGCTCCGGATGCGCAGGCTCAGCGGCCATGGCTCACGGGCCCAGCCGCTCTGCGGCATGTGGGATCTTCCCGTACAGGGGCATGAAAACCCGTGTCCCCTGCATCGGCAGGCGGACTCTCAACCACTGCGCCACCAGGGAAGCCCGGTATTGGATGCTTTTATTCTGCATTTCCTCACTGTGGCCTCCTGATTCCTGATCTGGGGCGGACATCACTCCCAGCTGTTTTCATAACTTAGCTTGGATCCGCGTTAGGTCCCTGAGCTTGGTGGCAGAGCCTTGATTTTGCATCCCGGTTTTGGGGCTGACTAGCTGTGGGCTCATGGGGAAGGAACGGAAAGGACAGCCTGGAACAGAAGCTCTGGGAGCAGAGGAAGCCCACCGCCCCCTGGCCCCCAGCCCAGCACTCTGTGGCTTGATTCTCCCAGGTACAATTTTCCTAGACACTCTAAGACCTTCCCTGCCTTAATCTTTTTCTTTTTTTACTTTTGATATGATAAAAATAATGCGTTCCACTGCAGAAAATTTGGAAAATGCAGAATATTAAGACAAAGGAAAAGTCCTCTTTTAGGTAAGGGAATTGTGTCAGCTTTATTCCCTTCCTTTCCTGAATTAGCCCCACCCACTTGAGCCCAAGACCCCACCTCCTCCAGCAATTATAAGTAATCTTAAAACTGCCTCTCTCTCTCTTTTTTTTTAACATCTTTATTGGAATATAATTGCTTTACAATGGTGTGTTAGTTTCTGCTTTATAACAAAGTGAATCAGTTATACATATACATATGTCCCCATATCTCTTCCCTCTTGCGTCTCCCTCCCTCCCACCCTCCCTATCCCACCCCTCTAGGTGGTCACAAAGCACCGAGCTGATCTCCCTGTGCTCTGCGGCTGCTTCCCACTAGCTATCTACCTCACGTTTGGTAGTGTATATATGTCCATGCCTCTCTCTCACTTCGTCCCAGCTTACCCTTCCCCCTCCCCGTATCCTCTTGAACCAAGTTATTACTTCCAAGAATAATAGTCTCTGTTACTACAAGAAACTAATTAACAGCATGCAATGAGGGGGAAAAATTCAATTCATTAGTGGCTTAATAAGCACTAGCAACGACTCTGGGCTTGGCTTGGGAGCTGGGGTTGGGGGGATGGCGACGCCAAGAGGGCTGGGGACGGGGGCTTGAGAGGTGGGGATGAGCACGTGGCGGCTGGGGAGTGGGTGGGGTACTGAGGTAGCCTGGGAGGCTGCGTGGTCCATGGCGAGCGAGCCCTGTTTCTCATTTCGCAAGATTTTTGCTCTGCCTCCTGGGCTGAGGCGCTGGGTCGCAAGGTAGGGGTAGCGTGTTGGAAAGTTCTTCGTCTCGTCCCCGTGTGGTGTTTTGGTGGCTGCAGGGGAGGTCAGGAAGGAGTTCCCTTCTCTGCCCTGTGGGCCAGGGGTGGGAAAGGGAGCTAGGGACTCGGGGCCCCTCTCCTTGCTCACAGCCCCGCCCCGCCTCCTTGAGTCCTCCCATCCCTCTACCAGAAGCTTGGAGTCACGCGGACATTGCCCCTTCCTCAAGCCCCACCTCCAATCTGTCCTGAGGTCTTGCGGCTGCTAGTTTCTAAGTGGTTCTCCCAGTCCAGGCACCCTATTCCTCTCCCCTCCCCATTGTCCACGTCCTCTTCCTGGGATTCTTTTTTCTTTTTTTTCTGGCCGCCCACGTGGCATGTGGGATCTTTTTTTTTTTTTTTTTTTTTTACGGTACGCGGGCCTCTCACTGTTGTGGTCTCTCCCATTGCGGAGCACAGGCTCCGGAGGCGCAGGCTCAGCGGCCATGGCTCGCGGGCCCAGCCGCTCCACGGCATGTGGGATCTTCCCGGGCCGGGGCACGAACCCACGTCCCCTGCATCGGCAGGCGGACTCTCAACCACTGCGCCACCAGGGAAGCCCGCATGTGGGATCTTAATTCCCCCACTAGGGATCGAACCGGCGCCCCCTGCAGTGGAAGCGAGGAGTCTTAACCACTGGACCGCCAGGGAAACCCCTTCCTGGGATTCTTGAAATAACCTTCCCAGCGTCCAGCTCCCCACCCCTCCAGCCCACTCTCGCCCCAGCAGCTTCACTGTCCTGCTCACCACTGGGGAATCAGATGGGTTCAAGGTCCTGCTTTGAGCTTCGAGGTCCGGCTGGTCCGGCTCCAGCCCCCTGGCCCTCCTCACGCCCCCACCACTCCTGCAGGCCCTCTGTGCCCCAAGCAGCACGCCTGCTTTGAGTTACCTGAATGCAGCAAGCGTGAATGTGCTACAGGCTCTGGCACTCAAGGCTCAGGGTCTTTCTACCGCACAGCTCCCTTCCCCGAGCATCGCGTCCCCACGGTCAAGCATGTGTGTAAAGTCTGCTGACGTCGATGATGTTAACTGCAGTCCATTAAGACTACTGTCTCTGTCCACTCAGGCTCCTCTGCCTTCCCACTGCCCTAGGATCAGGGGGATCTGGAGTGGCCATGGGCAGTTTTAGAATCCATCTAGGTCAAGGCTGAGTGGGGGATTCGTTTAGTGTGTGCCCCATGGGGGAAATATGTATGTGGTCCACGGTCTCTGAGTCTAGTTAAGAAGCACTCCTACCACCCACCCGTGACTCGCCCAAGGTCGTGACATGAAGACACAGGGGCAGGGGTTGACATGCAAGGTGAGCATGTCCTGGGGGTCCTGGCCTGGAAGGTCTGACACATGTGCAGTGGGAAGCAGGTCATTGGATGTGGACGTTTTATTTTTACTTTATGTTTTAAAAATTAACCATTTTATTTATTTTAAGTTTTATTTTATTTATTTTTGGCCATGGTGTGGCTTGTGGGGATCGAACCAGGGTCCCTGGCAGTGAAAGTGCCAAGTCGCAACCACTGGATCGCTAGGGAATTCCCTGGATATGGGCATTTTAAACAGGAGATTTAAAGGTTCTCATCGATGCCTCGTTAAGACAGGAGTTGTCTGCACTCAGGAACATACTTGAGAACATATCATGTACAAGTATAAATGCACTCTGTGTGTGTGTATTTTTTTTCCCAATGGCAATCATGTGAAATGGAATTGATTCTAATTCCTGTGTTTGTAGGTGTATTAGTTTCTTATTGCTGCTGTAACAGACTACCACAAACTTAGTGGCTTCTACAATACAAATGTGTTATCTTACAGCTCTGAAGATCAGAAGTCCCAAATGGATCTCAAATCAAGGGCTGAGATCAAGGTATGGGCAGGGCTGCATTCCTTTCTGGAGGCCTTCAGGGAAACATCTGTTTCCTTGCTTTTCCAGCTTCTAGGGGCTGCCTGTATTCCTTGGCTTGTGGCCCCTTCCTCCACCTATGCTGGGCCGAATCCTTCTCATGCTGCCATCTCTCTGGTTCTCTCTCTGTCTCCCTCTTCCTTTTTTTTTTCTTTCTTTTTTTTTTTTTTTTTTTTTTTTTGCGGTACGCGGGCCTCTCACTGCTGTGGCCTCTCCCGTTGAGGAGCACAGGCTCCGGACGCGCAGGCTCAGCGGCCATGGCTCACGGGCCCAGCCGCTCTGCGGCATGTGGGATCTTCCCATACCGGGACACGAACCCGTGTCCCCTGCATCTGCAGGCGGACTCTCAACCACTGCGCCACCAGGGAAGCCCTCCCTTTTCCATTGTTAAGGACCCTTGTGATTACATTGGGCCCACCTGGATCATCCAGGACAGTCTCTTTATTTTAGGTCAGCTGCTCAGCAACTTTAATTCCATCTGCGACCTTAGTTCCCATTTTCCACGTAACTGAACGTGTTCACTGATTATGGAGATTAGGGCATAGACATCTTTGGGGGACCATTATTCTGCAGACCACAGTAGGGCATAAACCTGAAGCAGCTCTACAGACAATGAGTGTGTCTGTGTGTGAAGCCATGTGTTTCATGCATCCCATATAACAAAATATATTTATTATACATATATATAGATTAATATACCTATATGTGTTTTATGTGTGGGTATATTTCATTCAACCATGCTAAAGGAATTATCTATCTTCTCTCTAGAAAATATTACAAAATCTTGACATACAAAGAGGGAATACAACAGTTTGTAGCCAAATATGTAAGAAGAAACTATTATAGAGGCGCTAGGCAGGTAATAAAGATGCATAATTTTTTCCTGGATTTTGGAATGTTTGTGATATTTTTCAGCTTTAAAAACTGTGTAAGTTGTGCTTTTTCATTCTAAATAAACATTATTTCATGATAAACTTTATTTAGAGCTTTATTTCATTGTAAATAAACATTAACTTTCACACCTAAATTTGCATTCTTTTGAATTCACTCTTTTGAATGATGAATGCAATTTTGCATTCTTTTTTTTTTTAAAAAGCCCCCACTTCCCACCCAAGTTGTATAAACTTCAGGTCCCACAAAACTAGGATCCCCTGCTGCTCCCACCCGAAGACATTGGCACATTCTCCGCCCTGCACTGAGAGCTCTTTACGCCTCCCCCCCCGCCCCCTCTTGGCTCATCCTTCAGACCTCAGCTC
Organism: Lagenorhynchus albirostris; assembly: GCF_949774975.1. NCBI lineage: Eukaryota > Metazoa > Chordata > Mammalia > Artiodactyla > Delphinidae > Lagenorhynchus > Lagenorhynchus albirostris. The sequence continues at coordinate 177,354,785 of NC_083096.1, forward strand.
AAGCTGAGGTCATTTCATGGGTGCCCACGTGGTGGGTGGCAGAGGCATGTGTCAGCAAATTCTAAGGTGGGAAGTTGGTGAAGAGCCAGGCTGCATTAGACCGTGGGGGTAATAGGGAGCCACAGCTGGTTCTGGAGCACTACTGGCTGTCATGGTCTGCCCTTGTGGGAGGCTCTCTGGAGAAGAGTCCCCTGGCCTGGCCCCATCAGCTCGGTGGGCAACTGTGTTAGAGTCTGCAGCCCCACCTGCAGCCCGCCTGGTTGCACTGACCCATCTTCCCACAGTACCTCGATTATGCCTATCAAAGCCAGCCGCTGTGGGCCAGCCGTTTCCAGAGGGAGGCTGGTAAGGCATTTATTGAATTTATGATTTTAATTTATGACAATTCTAATCCCATTATGTGTTCCCTTTTGTCTGCAGCCTGCACTGTGGTGGAGTTTAATTACGGCCAACCAAGATTTCCCCGGCTCGGGGTGGACCTTTCCTGCCAGTCCCGGAGGTCCACCCCCCATTGCTTGAGGGCATTTAGTGGCCTGGTGGGGGAGAGGTTCCCCGGTCTGCGGGAGTGACGGGCTGGGCAACAGTCCCCGCGGTTGGCAGCTGTACCATGCAGGACGTGTGGTGTTGCCTAGTGAGAGACAATTAGGACGGCAGCCCGTGGGTGTGTGTGGGGGTGTGTAGACAGTGCCCAGCCGCACAGCTGTCTGGGTATTGCTGGGGGGCTCCGGAGTCAGGCAGAGGAAGAGGCAGCAGAATGTCAAGGATCTGCCAGGGCTTGTGTGTCAAAGGCTCCGAGAAAATGATTATCCTGGGGGCGTCCAAGACTCCACTGCCAACCCCAGAGAGGGGGACGTCTCCCTCCCAAGTGGTGAGGGTCCCGGGAGAGAGGGCCAAGCCGGGGGAACGATCACAGTGATAACGGGCAAAGGCCCTTCTCAGCTTCTGTGGAGGGCCATGCAGCGTGGAGAGGGGAGCGTGGTAAAACAGGGGCTGGTCCCAGTTCTGCCGGCAGCAGCTGTGACCTCGAGTCACATTTAGCCTCTCTCTATGATGCTCCTTCTCCAGCTGGGAGCTCAGGGGCAGAATCAGGCCCCGCCTGAGCCTGGGAAAAGAATATAGCCGGGCGGGCTGTAAATGGCGGAGGCCGAATGGAAGGCCCAAATACAGGGTCAGTGGGAGCTCCAGGCTCGAGACCCCTGAGGCCCAGGTGAAGGCGAGGGGGGCCTGGACCTGGTCCTAGAGCTCAGGAACTACCAGGAGAGTCAAGGGTGACGAGGGGGAAAACAGCCTTGGCTGGGTGGCAAGGGAGACCTGGCACATGAGAGCAGCCTCGTATATTGCAAAGAGGGACCCAGAGTCTTGCCTCAGTTCCTTCATCTGTAAAATAAGCATGTGAACAACGCCAGCCCTGTTTCCTGCCTCGGGGAGGAATGGGAGTTGTGACCGTGTTGGTGGGACGGGGCTGGATGTCTGGGTGAGCGTGGAGCGGAATTTCATGGCTCTCTGCATCCCAGTCTCTCATCTGTAAGTGATGAGTTAGGACCAGATGATCTGCAAGAATCCTCTTAGCTCAGGCCCTGCAGAGTTGATGATTAAACAAGGAAGGCTTCCTGGAGGAGTCTGTCTGAAGCAAGGGGAAGGGTGGAACTTTTTTCAGATCTTCAGGTCTCAGGTCCTGATTCTTTACGAATCGGATGAGGGTGGAGGAGGCAGCGTGGTATAGGGGTTGAAACCCAGACACCTGCAGGGATGGAGCAAGTGACTTAAATGAGCCAGGCATACACGGTGTGAAAATAGGGGCGGTGGGGACTGTGGCAAAGTGGAATGTGCATGTCCCAACTCAAGGGGCAGCCGTTTCTCTGCTCCAGGGATCATTGCCATGTGAGGATGCTGATCTTGGGTTGTCAGATGGTCTCAGTCTCTGCAAGTGCCCCATCTGTAAAATGGCACGACATTATCTGTCTCACGGAGCTGGAATGAGGACGAAATGAGCTAGTATACGCAAAGTGCTTAGAGCAGCGCCTGGCACGTAGTAAGTGACGTTGACAATTACTATGATTATTGTTGTCATTTTCTGTCTGCACAAGAGAACAGCTGTCTCACTTCTCTGACCCCCAACACACTCTGGGTGGGAAGGTCGGGGGAGTCTATTCATTGTGGTCTTGTTATTTGGGGTCTTTGGGGCAATAAGCTTCCCTGGCCAAGATGGACTTGGCCTGAATGGTTACTGTAGACAACAAATGTTTGTGATGTGGGGAGGAAGCCATTGCTGTTAATGCTGCTGTGAGCAGAACCCGTTAAGTTATCCGGAGTCACTTCATAGGTGTTTTAATTTTACTTTGGGAGGTTGTGCTGAGCCTGAGATGTACACGTTTGCAGGAAGGATCTGTCAGGCTTAGCTGGGCCAAGAGGGCTGTGACAGAAAATCGTGGGGAGGGGGAGTCACATGGGGAGGGGGGAGTCACGTGGGGAGCGGGAGTCACGTGGGGAGGGGAGTCACGTGGGGAGGGGGAGTCACGTGGGGAGGGGGGAGTCACGTGGGGAGCGGGGAGTCACGTGGGGAGGGGGAGTCACGTGGGGAGGGGGAGTCACGTGGGGAGGTGCAGAAACAGTGCCAGCTGGAGAAGGGGCTGAATTGTGAATCTAAAAGAGGTTCCCCAAAAATAAAAAAAATAAAAGAGATTCCCAATTGTGTTCAAGGACAAGGAGGGAAACATTAGGAGCGGGAGTGAAAGGTGATTGTCTAGCCAGTCCTCAGCTCTGCATGCATTCTTAATTCTTCCTGGGCTGGCAGAAAGGGCGGTGTGAACACATGTGTGTGCATACGCGTGTGCACATTGGCACTGTGTGTCTCTCTACCAGCTGCTCCACCTCCTTCAACACCCTCTCCGTGGTTCACCCCAGCTGGCCTGGATTACACTTCATCCCTCTTCTCCATTTCCAGTCCTGGATCTTTGAATAACCAGCCACCTGTCCTTGGGTGAGTCACTTACCTTGCTGTGCCTCAGTTTGCCAATCTGGAGAGAACGTTCATCATTCTGGCCCTACCTGTTCAAAGGTATCATGAGGCGGCAGGCTGATGGCAGGGTCCTCAAACGGCTGCCTTTGGGTTTGGACACGACTCCTCTCCTCTGCAGCGTCCTTTTCCGGTTTCCAGGCTCTTTACAGCATCATCACATCTGATTCCCGCCGAGACCCTGTGAGGCAGAGCGGGCGGATGCAACCCCAGGTTACAAATGGGGAAGCTGAGGTTCAGAGAGTGTTTTAAAGTAGAGTTGCATCATTATTTAGGTGGTGAGACCAGGAGATCATGAGGCAACTGCCATTGAAAACATAGTTTGTTACTCACAGATCCAAGAGACTATCAGGGGGATGAGAATGCTGGGCTGCCTGGTCTAGTCACACAGCCTTCACGTGTGTGTGTGTGTGTGTGTGTGTGTGTGTGTGTGTGTGTGTGTGCCTGTGCGTGTGTGTGCATGTGTGTGTGCCTGTGCGTGTGTGTGTGTGTGCGTGTGTGTGAATGTGTTGCACAGAGCACTGTGACCAAGCTCCATCAGGACCACATGGAAGGGGGACAGATGGGCAGAAACAGGCACTGTCTGTCTCCAGTTCAATGCTCTTCATTTCCATCCAGCAGTTCTCTGTGAAGGTCTCGCTCTTTCATGGCCTCCAGCCCTGAGCTAGAAGGACTTTCCCGCTGTTCCCACAGATGGCCTAGAAGAGCAGGCATCCTGATCTGGGAGCCAGGACACCAGGGTCTGAGTCAGATCACCATCACTGAGTCACTCTGTGACTCAGGACAAGCACCATAAGCCTCAGTTTTCCCATCTGTACGATGGGTGGGCTGGGCTAGTGGGTCCTTAAGACGCCCCCAAGTTTGACCCTCTGTGCATGAAGTGCTCTGACCAGTGGTTCCCAAGCCCACTCTCCAGAGTGAGCTGAGTGGGAACAAGAGGCTTTTCAAATCCAGATTCCTGGGCCCTCTCCTTGACCTGCCAGATCATACTGTCTTGAGAGTGGGGCCTGAGAAGCTGTATTTTAAAAATATTTATTTATTTATTTGGCTGCGCAGGGACTTAGGTGTGACATGCAGGATCTTTGTTGTGGCATGCAGGATCTTTGTTGCGGCATGCGGGCTCTTAGCTGTGGCATGCGGGCTCTAGTTCCCTGACCAGGGATTGAACCCGGGCCCCCTGCGTTGGGAACGTGGAGCCTTAACCACCAGACCACCAGGGAAGTCCCGTGAGAAGCTGTATTTTTGAGACGCGATTCTGATGTTGTTGATTCATAAGCTGACATTTGGGCACCACTGCCTAAGAAATCTGGTTCCTCAAAAGGGACAATGAACTGATTCCCGTTTGTGGCATCGTTTGCCTCCTGTGTTAGCCTGAGGGCCAGCGGGGCGCGTCTCACGTGCAATCGGAAGGGACAGTGGCTGCCGAGCCAGGCCACATCTAAGCTTCCTGGTGGTGACTGTCCTGTGTCCACAGGTGGTAGGCGGCCCATGCGGGGACTCGGCCCTGCCACGTGATGGAGCATCTTGGAGCTGGGAGCTCTCCCTGGAGCTTCATCTGGTCGTCTTACTCCATGCCAGTGCCTGGGATGAGGATGCAGGGAAGAGATGAGGGTGCCAGCTTGGGGTGGGCACCAGGAGGCTGTGGAACAGGCTGCTGGAGACCAGCGGGCAGTGGGAGGAGCCTGTGACCTTGGGCAGGTCAGGTCATCCCCTCTGGGGCCTTGGTCTCCCCACCTGTAGAATGGGCGTAGGAGTGGATGAGATGGCTTGCCAGATCTTTAGAGCTGGGACATGCTGCGTCTAGTCTAAGCCCTAGAGAGGGCTCAGCTGGGGAGAGGGGCCATTGAGGGCAGCTGGTGTTGGAGCAGGGAGGAGGGCTCAGCCTGCAGGAGCCTGCGGGCACCCATCTGGCAGGGTGGGGGCAGGGGAGCTAGAACTCAGGAGGGGAGGGAGGGGGTGATGAGGCAGAAATGCTTCTGATGGGCAGCCTGGGAGAAGCTGCAGGACAACTCCGGTGTTCCCTTGTCCCTGCCACGGAGGGGAAGGAGCTAAAAGCACAAACCCCAGAGCTTCTTTTTCTGGATTCAAATCCCAGCTCAGCCTCCTCCCAGCTGTGTGACCTTGGGGAAGCCACTCTACCTCTCTGTGCCCTTGTTTCCTCACCTATACAATGAGGGATGGTAATAGCACCTCCCTTGGGGGTCCTTATGAATACTGAGGGCTTAAAACTGTGCTAAATGAGCATATAGCTATTGTTGGCATTACTGTTATTAATATTAGAGGACAGTGTCCCCTAGTGGTTACGAGCAGGCCTCTGGAGGCTAAGCCACTGACTGGTTGGCTGTGTGACTTTGTTGCCTGACCTCCCCATACCTCAGTTTCCCCACCTCTAAAAGGAGGAGAATGGTGTCTATTTCATTACCGTGGGTTAACCCAGGTGAAAGCTTTAGCATTGGGTCCAGTACATAGAAACGCTCTAAAAGGAGCAACTCTTATTGTAGGTAGCACTAATCCAGTTGGACTGAGTTGATTATGTCAATGATGTTTCTGACTTGTTTTCTCCAAGCTCCAGGGGTGGAGGCAGCCCAAGGCCCAGATGCTGCCCTCCAGGGCTTCATTTGAACTCAGTGTGTTTTGGTTTGATCAGCATCGTTCCTGACGTTTGTGCCCTGGTGTGAGGCAAGAGCTGAACTTTGAGTCCAAGGCCTGGGTTCAAGTCCCAGCCTCGGCCCTGGCCAGGATTTGCCCTCGGCTAATCTGAGCCTCGGTTTCCAAATCTGTGAAGTGTGATGATGATGCCTATTTTACCAGGATGCTGGGAGGTTTTAGAGCGAGCAGAGCGGGGAACCAACCCAGCAGAGCCAGCTGTGCAAACGGAAGGGTTGATGGCCGTGGTGACTCCGCCCAGCATGCCGCCAAAGGGACTTGACTTCGCTTCGCAGCCCCGCCACTCACGAGCTGGGTGACCCTGCGGCAGGTCCCTCCACCTCTCTGAGCCTATCTGGGGCTATTTCGTGAAGCTTGCAGGTTATAATGAAGTTAAAAATGAGATTTCATTTGCCAAGCGTCCAGCACACAGGATGCAGGACAGGGTGCCCAGGAGGGATGAGCCACAGGCTGGACCTCAGTCTGGGGGGAAGGACAGGACAGCTTTCTCCTCTTCCTCCCCTCCTGCCTCCAAGCCTCCCTCCCCAAGCCTCTAATCTTTTTTGTTTTTGTTTTTTTTGCGGTACGCCGGCCTCTCACTGCTGTGGCCTCTCCCGTTGCGGAGCACAGGCTCCGGACAAGCAGGCTCAGCGGCCATGGCTCACGGGCGCAGCCGCTCCGTGGCACGTGGGATCCTCCCAGACCGGGGCACGAACCCGCGTCCCCTGCATCGGCAGGCGGACTCTCAACCACTGCGCCACCAGGGAAGCCCCCCCCCCCCGTAGTTTTTAAGATTAGACTTTAGTGCTCGTGTCTTGAGGACATGGATGTGACACGCTGGTGTCTTTGCAGATTTCTCCTCTGCCAGCCTCAGCCCCGGAAGTGACAGCAAGCACCGGATCCTCTCACTGCAGCAGACGCAGAGGCCGGCTGCTGCTCCTTACCCAGCTGTGCGGACCTGCAGTTACACGGGAGGGATTTTCTTCCTTTTGATTTGTACTTCTTGCCTCCTTATCCCCTGTGCTAGATGTGGTCTCTCCCCTTTTCGCGTGATGTTCAAGATTCTAATTAAGTGGAAAAGGCTTTTACTCCTTGCAATTCTCCGGTTATGACTAATGATACTGGCTCATAAGTGAAAGCTGATTTTCTGTTGAAATTCTCTGTGTGTTTTTGTTTAAAAAAAGAAGGTAGGAAACCAGGGCTCTTGGGTCATTTGCAAGTTATTAATTTCAAGAGGAGCTCTTAGCTAGCTTATTAACGGTGAGGGTATTACAGCTGAGTTAAATAGCTGCGATATTAATTAACTTGCAGGCTTTCATGTATGGAGAAATGGCTCATTTCCATGTTGGTGGGTGGTCTAGGTGGAACTCCCCTTCTGAGAGGTATGAGAGGAAGTGAGTCCTGGTGAGATGCTCCTTGGGTAAATGCTGGGTCCCAAGAATTGTTGCTGGGAATGTTTCCCTGGTTTCTGGGGCAAGGTGTCTGGACATGCCATGGCGCTGGGGCCAAGTGTCTCAAAGACAGATGCAAGTGGGGGAATGGACATGTCTTCCCAACACACAGGACTGTGTCCCCTTGGCCTTCACCTCCACTGAAGACAGGCCAAGTAGAGGTGGATTGACATGGCGGCAGGAGACATTTCAATGAGTCCAGTGTTTCTAAAATCTCAGTCATTTCATCTGTTTTGGCTATATCGACCTACCACCTGTTCTATTATTTACTTACTATATTTATTTCCATTGACTTACTTAAAAAAAACTTAAAGGGAAACTTTATATCACCACCATAAATGGGAAACCAGCATCACTAGTCACAAATTCAAAGCCACATAAAAATGAATGCATGACTATTAAAATAAAAAAGGTCCATTCGGTACCACCTGAAGCGAGTCCCACGTGGGCAGTGGTGCATTGACCACCTGGCGGGAAACCTGGACTTCTTGACCCATGGCACGTGTGGCCCCAGGTTGGGGGTTGGGAGACACGTGAAGGGGAAAGGTGACGAACCAGCAGAAGCAGTGCTCTCTGGGGTCCTTCCACACGATGCAGCTAAAGCTAGGAGGCTGTATGGGAAAAGGCAGTTCTAAGGAATTTCCATATATTTTGAACTTCAGGGAACAGCATGTAAATGACATGCAAATCCCACGCCAGCAGCATTTTTTCTGGGGGCCTATTACTCAGGTGTGTAAGGTTGGCAGTGTGGCTCACCTGCTTGGGGCTCCTGCTCTCATCTGGTCCCTGCATTCCCAGGAGCCATGGCAGGAGCGAGGGGATTGTCCAGAGAGCACTGGCCTGGGAGTCAGGATGGAAGCAGCCAGGCCCTGCTGCTACATTGCTCTGTGACCTTGGACAGACCACTGGGCCTTTCTGGACCTCTGTCTCTTCGTCTGTACATGAGGGTGTTCAAAGAGATGCATCTGGGGATGATGCTCTGATGGTTTATTTTAGGTGTCAGTTTGGCTGGGCCATGGTGTCCAGATACATGGCCAAACATTGTTATGGATGTTTCTGTGAGGGTGTTTTTGGATGAGATTAACATTTAAATCAGTGGACTTTGAGCAAAGCAGATTGCCCTCCATAATGTGGGTGGGCCTCATCCAATTAGCTGAAGGCATGAATAGAACAAAAGACTGACCTCCCCTGAACAAACAGGAGTCCTGCAGCAGAGGCCTTCGGATTTGAACTGCAGCATCAGCTCTTCTCTGGGTCTCCAGTGGTAAGTCAACCTCCAGGGTTATTTGACTCAGCAGCTCAAGAAGTATCACCAGTTGTCCAATTAGTTTCCCATCTCTCCACTCTTTTCCATTCCTGGTGTTAGTTTTGACAGGAGAATGGCTCCCCTCATGGTGGCAAAATGGCTGCACAGTTCCAGCCACACCTCCTAGAACAGAAGGAGAGAGATGTCCGTCCAGAATCCCAGCCAAAGTCCTCAGCGGAGGTGGGCTGACTGGCCCACTTCAGAGCCAATGCCTGTGCCAGAGGAATGACATGAATGGATCAGCTCAGACCTGGTTTATCTGGACCAACTACTGTGGCAAGGGGCATGGGACTACCATGTGACAAGGGGGATTGGGGCTAGACTGGAGTTAGCCTCATGCAAACAGGGTTTTTTGGGGGATGCTGAGCTCAGAGTTTCAGCGCTGTGTGGTCCAGGTGCCACTCCCTTCCCTTTTTCCCCTGCACTTCCTTCTCTTCTCTCCCCTCCTCTCCTATTCCTCAACCCCCTTACATCTCCTTCCCTCTCCTCTCCCCTACCCTTTCCTCCCCTGTGGTCACAGGCTGCATCCTCACCCTGGAAACTGCCCCGTCCCCCTTCTGGGAATCCCTGACTATCCAAAATATCCCTATTGTTTGTATCTGCCCAGCATCAGTTCCTCCTCTTATGGTAACAGAAACCCCCTCCTTTAGGGGAACAACCCTCCTGTCCATTCTGTTTGGTTGTGGGGAGCTCTTCATCACTGGACCCCTTCCAGCTTACACAAGTGGCCATGAGACCCAGGCAGGGCCAATCAGAGCTCTTCTCTAGGATTTTATAGCCTCTCTTTCCTCTGAAGTCACTAGTTGGGATGATGTAAGCTGGAGCTGTCTGTAGCCTCACTCTCTCCCTACCAGGTGGAGGAAGCTGTGTGCAGAAGAGAATGAGAGAGAGAGAGAGAGAGAATGCTAAGAGGTCGAAGGACACTGTTTAGTGTCTGGACCCAGCTGTGTCCAAAGCTAGCTCTGTCATGCCTGGACTTTTCAGTTACTGGAGCTGCTAAATAGCCTTTCCCTACGAACTAGCTTGGGTTGAGGTTTTGTGGCTTGTGACTGAAAGCACCTGACTGGCACGCCAGCTTTATTAACTTTATTAACTTTAATTATTAACTTAGCATGCATTCACCACTTCCTTTGGGCCAGGTAATTCTGGAAGATAGGCACTATTATTTCATAGGTGGGGAACAGAGGCATGGAGAATTTAAGCAACTTCTTCAAGGTAACGGTGGAGCTGGGATTTGAACTTGGCTTTGCCTGTTTCCAAACAGTCAGCTCTAGCCAGGAGCTGCTATGAAGCCATCCATATGGGGTCTGACAGAGATGAGAGGCCAGCTTTCAATTAGACACAAATAATAATAATAACAACAACAACAGTAGTAGCAGCAGCGGCAACAATAACATGTAATGGAAACTCACCGTGTACCAGGCGGTGTTCCAAACACTTTCCACGGATGATGCTCTTGAGGGGGGCATATTTATTTTATCTCCATCTTACAGATAAAAAACCTCTGAAATTCAGAAAGATGAAGTAACTTGCCAAAGATCATGCAAGTTGGAAGTGATGGGGCCCAAATTTTCTCATGGCGACAATTTCCACTTGAGGTCAGGCCCAGGGCTGGGATTGGATCTCTTCTGTTCCAGAGGGAGGGAAGAGCCCCCCAGGCCATTCGTGGCGATAAGCACTGAAGTTAGTGCCCATGGGCCCATGCCTCCTTCCCTGGCATTCAGCCCCCTGGGACAGGGGCCTGACCCATTTCCCAGAAGCAGAGTCAGTCATGCAGAGTAAAAGTGGCCTTGGCCTGTAAAAATAAAAGTGTCCCATGAACCTGACCTCAGACAGCGTTGGCGGGGTGGAAGTGGGAGTGGGGGGCGGGGGAAGAATGCAGAGGGGCTGCTGCTCAGGAATCCAGCTCTGCTCCAGGCTGGGGGCCAAGTGGTAAGTTGGGTCTTTGGTGGCAGACCCTCTTGGAGATGGCCCATCACCCCCAGTTCTCCAGGGTCCTGGCCTTCCTGCTGTGTTGAGGGAGTGGTGGGAGGCTAATCTTAGCGTCAACACTCTCTCCCTCTCAGTAAGAACTGTGCATTATAACAGAGGCTTCTAGAGCCAAGGTCTTACTCCAAAGGAGAGGTAGAGCTGAAGCCACTAGAATAACTGATTCATCTTCCTGGGGGTCCCCATGGGGGCCAGGTCCATGGACGACCCCATAGAAATTGGGCAGTTTTTGCTGGATCGTGCGGGAGCTCCCCACTCTCATCTCCTCCCCATGCTGCTTCCTCCCTACCTTCGCCTGGTCTGGGTGAGACACTCGGGATGAAACCTGCTGCCTCGTCTGGGATGCCTTCTTGGATGGGTCCAGTCTGCCTTGCTCTCCACCCACCTGGACTGGTCGCAGCCACAACTGTCAACATTGTACACATTTGGTACGGTTATATTCAGTTCAGTGCTTGGTTAAACACTGTTATTTACTTTTTCTTAAAGTGCCTTATCTTTTCCACCTGATTTCAACCCCTACCTCCTGTGCTGGGACCATCCACTTGGTTGCATTCCACAAGTACTTTTGGGGTCCCTCCTATGTACCTGGCCCCAAGCTGCTTGGGCATGGAAGGGTCCAAACTAAACCTTTGAAGGGTTGGCTTGAACGACGTCTCTTCCACTGTCAGCCCCGGGCTCAATGCTGCCCTGCCCTTGGGCTGGGGGGCAGGCTGGGAGAAAACTGGCTGACCATCTGAGAGGCATCACACGGGGTGGGGTGGGTTGGGTTGTGCTGTGATAAGAGCATCAGCATCTCAGTGGGTTACCAGCACAAGGGTGTGTTTCTCACTCACTAACCATCCATCGTGGGTGCATGGGGGGCATGCTCCTGCCTTCTCCCCGCCAGGACCCAGTTGGTGGAGCTGCCACCATCCTTTTTTTTTTTTTTTTGGCCAGCATGTGGGATCTTAGTTCCCTGACCAGTGATTGAACTTGCAGCCCCCTGCAGTGGAAGCACAGAGTCTTAACCACTGGACCGCCGGGGAAGTCCCCAACCACCATCTTAAGTGTTGTCATCAACCTCGACCAGAGAGAGCCCTGGAGGGTCTGGGATGCATTTCATTTCAGCCTGCAACTCACTGACCAGAACTGGCCGCATGGCCCACCTCACCCCATGGGGGCTGGAAGAGAAGGGCTGGGACTACGTGGGGAGCAGCAGTGATGACACCCTAGAACCCAGAACCTAAGAATGTACAGCAGAAGCCTGCTTATCCCCCAACCCACCTCCCACCCACACACTGAGGCCCAAACCAGGAGTCACCCTGATCACTCTTTCCCTCCTTCCCAACCAGCCGGCTGGGGTGCAAGCAGAGGGACCTTCCCATTGTCACGTGGGTGCTGTCCCAGGATGACCGCAGTGTCCCCTACTGCCCTGCCTGCGTCCTGTTCCCTCCCAGCTGCTTATTCTCCAGAGCAGCCAAAAGGATCTTGTCTTTTTTTTCTTTAGATATAATTCATACAACATAAAGATCACTATTTTAACGTGTATAATTTAGTGGATTTTAGATTTTAGTATAGTCATGCTGTGGTACAACCATCACCACTCTCTAATTCCAGAACATTCCATCCCCCAGAAAGTAACCCTGTAACCCATCAGCAGTCAGTCCCAATTCTCCCCTCCCCCCGGCCCTTGATAACCATGAATCTGCCTCTATGGATTGCCTCTTCTGGATATATTTCATATAAATGGGATCACACAGTGTATGGCCCTTTATGGCTGGTATCTTTCACTTGGTGTGTTCTCAAGGTTCATCCAATACGTAGTGTGTATCAGTACTTCATTGCTGTTTATGGCTAATATTCCATTGTGTGGCAGACCACGTGGTGTTAATCAAAGGACCTTAGAGACATGGATAAGATCCTACCGCATCCCTGCCCACAGCTCTCTAAGGGGTCCTTCAGCAATTAGAGTACACTCCACATTTCTTCACTGGCACCAAGGCTCTGCCTGGTCAGGCCCCTCCTATGTCTCTGACCACATCTGACTTTCCCCCACCAGCCGCCGTGCTCCAACCACATTGGCCTCCTTGAGCTGGCCAAGGTCAACCAGCCTCAGGGCCTTCGTAATGGCTGATAACTTCTGCCTAGAAAGTTCTCACCCCCAATGCTGTTTTGTTTGTTTTTACTTTTTATTATGGAAAATTTTCAAACAAATACAATAGGAAAGACAATATAGTAATGAACCTTTCCTCTAGTCATCATCTAGATCCAATAATTATTAATTCACAACCAATCAGTCTTGGTTTATTTATAGCTCTACCCACTTACCCCACTATATTATTGAGAAGCAAAATCCAGACGTGTCATTTCATCTGTAGCTATTTTAGCATTATCTCTAAAAGAGAAAGAGACTCTTTGCAAACACATAACCACAATACTATTATCACATCTAAGAAATAAACTATATTCCCTCAATATCATTCAACATCGAGTCAGTGTTCACATATCCCCCATTGGCCCATACTTATATTTTTAAAAGCAACGTTTCAATTTATTTTCGTTGAGTTTTCACTTGGAACGTCGTTGGTTCTGCCTACCTCCAGATTCAGGTGGCTTCTTAATTCAGCTAAGCATTCTTTTATTTTACCCTTTTTAAAAAAATGAATTAATTAATTTAATTTATTTTTTTTTGGCCGTGTTGGGTCTTCGTTGCTGCGCACGGGCTTTCTCTAGTTGCGGCGAGCGGGGACTACTCTTTGTTGCCGCGCGTGGGCTTCTTATTGTGGTGGCTTCTCTTGTTGCAGAACACAGGCTCTAGGCGTGCGGGCTTCAGTAGTTGTGGCACGCGGGCTCTAGAGCGCAGGCTCAGTAGTTGTGGCGCACGGGCTTAGTTGCTCCACGGCATGTGGGATCTTTCCGGACCAGGACTCGAACCTGTGTCCCCAGCATTGGCAGGCGGATTCTCAACCATTGTGCCACCAGGGAAGCCCTTATTTTACCCTTGATCATGACTTCAGCCCCATTTGTTCTGTTTTCCTTGAGAACACATGTTATATTTAGGATGAAGTCTTCATGATTTCTGCAATTGCTCCCTTTCTCATTATTCTCTTCCTGACTGTTTTCTTCCACATGCTAGAAGGATATTCTCCAGAGCTTGATTCTTCATTGCCAATTTCGTTTCCCATAGTGGCCAGTCTGCTGTCATACATCTTTTAAAAGTTTGTAAATAGTTTGTACAATAGTTTAATAGGATAATCTGAATGTTGCCATTTGTTGATATGTCTCTTAAGTCTTAATTAATCTGTAGGTTAACCTGTCATCTCTCTCTCTCTCTCTGTCCTTGCAGTTGATGTGGTGAAGAAACCAAGTTGTATCTATTTTAGAGTTTCCTGCTGTCTGGAGTTTGCTGGTCGCATCTTTCATGGTGTCACTGAACATGATCCCTTGTCCCTTGTCTCTACAAGATCTAGATCTAGAGGCTTGAACAGCATTAGGCGAGATAATTTAGCAAGAATACGTCGAAGGTAATGCTGTGTATTTTCACCGGGGGGCCCACAACTGCACATTTTCTCTCTTGTGAGTTTCACCGCCACCAATGATCATGGCACAGATGTGTTCACTCATTAGGCTGGTATTCTGGTATTTGAATCCAGGGGTCCTCAACCGGGGGTGGTTTTGCACCTGAGGGACATTTATCAATGGCTGGAAACATTTCTGCTCGTCACAAATGGGGAGATGCTACTGGCTTCTGGTGGGTAGAGGCCAGGGATGCTGTGCAACATTCTGTGATGCCAGGACAGCCTTCCCAGCAGTTATCCAACCCAAACGTCAGTATTCCCAAGATTGAGAAGCCCTCTCCTAATCTAGCATCTTCTTTGTGGAGAGTGAATTTTTGCTCCCAATTCTTCATTTTTCTTCAATAAACGTATGTGTCCCACAGGCTGTGGCCTCATGGTGAGTGGAGAGGACTTCCTGCCCATCGACTTTGGGCTTGTTGGGGCCGATGGGGTGCTCACAGACCTGATGTGAGCAAAGATTTGAACTGTTCCCTTCCGGTGCTTATGCATTTTCAAAATGTAAGCCTGCAGTTTCTTAGATAAGTAGCAGCATGTTGTACACATCTTTTTCCACTCCGACTTCCCACTCAATAATATATCCTTAATGATAAGTCACTGAGTAGCGGTGTATAGCGAGCCTTCTCATTCCTTCTTACAGCTGAGTCCCCGCCATCCCGTGGCTGTGACCTCGCCATTCAATCCCCGCTCCCCCCCGCCGCCCACTGATGTTATCTGGGTCATTTCCAGTCTTGCTTTTACAAACAGAGCTTCAGTGAATAACTTGTGCAAACTCCTTTTCATATTTTTGCCAGTGTATCTTTGTTACTGCAGATTTTTTTCTCGACCATCTTCTTACCATCCAGGATTCAGTTTAAATAAATGTCACCTCCTCAGAGTGGTCCTCCTTGATCACACTGGCCAAAGTGTCCACCCCCATCCCCAAGTCACTCTTTTTTTTTTAAATTAATTAATTTATTTTTATGTTTTATTTTTTGACTGTGTTGGGTCTTCGTTTCTGTGCGAGGGCTTTCTCTGGTTGCGGCAAGCGGGGGCCACTCTTCATCGTGGTGCGCGGGCCTCTCACCATCATGGCCTCTCTTGTTGTGGAGCACAGGCTCCAGCAGCGCAGGCTCAGTAGTTGTGGCTCACGGGCCTAGTTGCTCCGCGGCATGTGGGATCTTCCCGGACCAGGGCTCAAACCCGTATCCCCTGCATTAGCAGGCAGATTCTCAACCACTGCGCCACCAGGGAAGCCCCCCAAGTCACTCTTACATCTACCCATTCCCCCCAGTTATTTTCTTCTGCCTGTGGTGGTGTGTGTATTTTCTCTCCTCAATCCCGTGTAAGCTCTTTAGGGCAGGGGCTTTGTTTTACTACCCCTGTGGATTCACAGCTCAGCACCTGGCTGAGGGACTAAGGGTGTTCCCAGGGCACAGGACTTGCTGTCTTAAGGCCTTGGGCACACTGGGACAATATGGGTACCCTGTCTGTCACGTAGTGGGTGCTCATTAAATATTTATTGAATACATTTGTGCAAACTGGGGTAAGTGTGTCTTGTTTCATCTACACAGCACCCAATTAAGTGTATTTTAATTAGATAACTTTTACAAAGTGAAGTATTTCATATCAAAATCTGGATTCCTGCTTTCTGGAAAAAATCAGATGACCTCACAACATGGGGCCTGTATTCCTGCAGGGCAGCTGTCAGCTGGAACTTAATTGGGGCCAAGTGTATAGATGGGGCGTGCGCTTGTCAGATCCCTACAGCACCCACTGCTTGCGTTCGCTCACCTCCGACCTGCTCAGCCCTGGCAAGCCTTTGTGGTTTTGGGGGCCCGATGGCCTCGTGGTTGGCTGCACAAACTTTTGAACCAGATGGATTTGGATTCAGGTGGGGGCCAGGACACCTACTAGTTCTGCCACTTTGGGGGGTTCCCCCAGCTTTCTGGCCTCAGTTTCCTCCACTTCACCTCCTTCTCTTGTCCTTGGGGTTAAGGCGTTGACACTCCCATTACAAAGTGAAGGTCTTACCAGGTTGGAAGATGTATTAACCCATCATTCCTCCCCTCCTGACCGCCCCCCTCAAACCAGAGAGCTGGGCCCTGGAGGGTCTAGTGTCCCTCGTTCCCCCCCTTGCCTTGTGGGGTCACCGGGCTCAGTGCCAGCTCAGCCCAGGCTTGGGGTGCTCTGTAAGACCCAGTGTGCTCCTGGCTAGTACTGGGGGGCAGGAGCCAGGGTGAGGGTTACCATGGTGATCACCCCCAAAAGATGAGCAGCCAGGAGCTGAGTCTAGAGACCAGAGGGGGTAAAGGAAAGGGACAGGTTTGAGGCAAAGGCTCATCGAGGGGTGGAGGATGGAAAGCAGGCTGGGGCAGGGGATGGGTCTTTCTGTTCCAGGAGCTCTGATCCCTCTTAAAATGCAAATCCCTTGGGAGGACCGGTTTCTCCTTTCTTCTGCTGCCGTGGAAAGTGGAAGATTTGAGGCCCTGGCAGCCTGAAATCGGGGCTTAGAGTTGCTCTGGCAGCCTCCTTCTCATCCCAGAGATGCTGCAGTTAGAGGCAAGCATCAGGGGTCTGGTTCCTCCCCCAACTCTGCTCGTCAGGAGCTGGTTCTGCCCGCCCTGGGCTCTGATGTTGCCGAATCATGTATCTCATCCCTCTCTCTAGGCTCCTCTCAGAATCCCCTCCTCCCTGCCCAGCTGAGCTGTCCCCTCTTCCAGGAAGTCTTCCGGAACACTCGCTCCCCAGTCCTGGTGAGGCAGACCCACTGGGCCACCTGGCAGCCTGTATTTCCTCCATCAGAGCTTTGGGTCATTCTCTGTGACTGCCGTACTTGTCTGCTTCTCCAGTACGTTGTGAATTCCAAGGGCGCAGGGGCTGTGATTTGCTGGTGCACCGCAGCGGGCCTTCCACCTAGTAAATGTGAATAAATGTGCGTGAGTGGATAGAGGAAGACACGGTTCACTGTCACAGAGTTTAGATGGGGCTGCGGGGGAGGCGAGAGGGGCGTGCGGATGATTGAGGGAGAGCTCAGAGAGGAAGAGAGCTCTCTCCAGCTTGGACGGGGACTTGCTTGCAGAAGCCCATCCCCTTGGCAGCCGGGTGTGTGTGTAGCTGAGGCCACTGTCCCACATGTCATGGATCGTTCAGGACCCGATCACGGTACCCCTCATGAGGGGACAAGTCTGCCAGGGCATCCCTTCCTCTCCTCTTCCCCTGGGCATGTCCCAGTCTCTTCGGCTTTTTCTCCAAACCTCCTTAACTTGGGTAGAGGCCACTGCTGAGCTGGCATCATCCAGCCTCACTGGCAGAGGAGGCACTGGACCCAGGCACCTTTACCCAGCTAAGCTCCCTTCAGGTGGGGGCTGGGCAGTAGGAGGGGTTTCCCTATTCTGGGGCCCTCTCCCTGAGGTCTAACCCAGATCACTTACACGGCACGTACCAGCACTTCCCTGGGGAGCTTGCCCTTGTGCAGTCCTGTCCTGCCCAGACGGGCCTCTGTCAGCTGGCTGACTGTACAGGGGAAATATTATAGCCTTTTCCCCTTTCTTTTCCCCCTTTCTCTCCATTCAGTCGAAAAAGGGAGGTCATGAATGTGGCAGGTTCACTAACTAGAAAATATACTCCAAACCACACAAATGAAATTCAAGCGACTGGCCAAACAACATTTTTTATTGCTTTGCTCTTCATGGGTGAGAGGGAGGTCTTTGTATCTGTCTTCGTGTGGTTCTGAGCATTTCTGCACCGTGAGGCTGGCAGCCCTGTGGGGCTTGGCCTTAACTAAGTACAGTTCTAAAATGTCGATCCCGGAGATGGGTCAGCATTGCAGGGTTCATCGATGGCTGGCAGGGCCCCCAGAGAGCAGGATGGGGAAACTGAGGCCCAGAGAGGTTTGGTCCCTTTCTCAATCAAGGTCACGCTAGCTCTTTGGAACTACAAGCTTTTAAGGAACTGCAAAAATATCTGAGACCTTAAAATATTTATTGGCTATAAAATGGGGGGAAAAAAACCTGTGAAATCGAAATTAATAAATGTTAAATGTCTACCAAATGTAACATTAGGTCAACGGCATTAATTACTGCATTTGGTATTCATAAAAGTGTCATTACGCATGAAAACAATTTGTCAGCTACATTTTCTCAATCAGTAAGAGATCCCGGGTAGACAAGAGGATGGATGGGAAGGCATAGCCACCGCCAATTAAATCAGTGCCCGGCAGCCAAAGAAGTCCAAGAGCAACATTATAAAAATCCTTAAAAAAATCGTGACGAAACTGTTCTATTTAATATGATCTGTTGGTGCCCTTTGCTCTGATGGAAGAGAGGGCATTAGGAATCCTCTTGTCTCGGGCTTGTCCCAGGTGGGGGACCTGTCCTTGGCATTTGTGAGATCTCAGCCAGAGCCCTTCTGGCAACTTCACTGCCAGTAACCCCTCACTGCGAGAAGGAGGGAGGGCTTTCAGAGGACACGGGAAGGACCCGGAGGAGGCCCTCCTGTCCCTCTGATTCCATCGCCAAGTTCTCTCTGCAGGGCTGTCTGCCACCTCCCTGTGAAGAAGAGCTCCTAGGAGTCTGGGAACACAGTTGCAAACCCACAGCAGGGACAATGTTGGGATTCAAGCCACAGGCTTTTGGGGGAGAAGCGGGTCTTGGGAAAAGCCGGAGGGTTGGGTCTGGCTTGGCGCCAGCTGGGCAGCGGTGTCTCAGAACTGGCCGATGGAAGAACGCTTATGACTGGACTGGTGGCCCATGTCTGGTCCAGCACCAGATCTTAGCCTGGCTCTGCCACAAAGAGCTATGTGACCTTGAGTGAGACATTTTTGCTCTCTGGGCCTCAGTCCTTCACTTGACAACTAAGGGTATTAGACCATCCCTTTGAAATTTGAGAGCAAAAAGAGGTCTGCTAATGAAATCTCCCCATTTTACAGCTGGAAAGAATGAGTCCTAGAGGAGGGAAGGGAAGACAGTATGGTACTGGCACGAAAACAGAAATATAGATCAATGATTCAGGATAGAAAGCCCAGAGATAAACCCACGCACATATGGTCACCTAATTTACGGCAAAGGAGGCAAGAATATACAATGGAGAAAAGACAGCCTCTTCAATAAGTGGTGCTGGGAAAACTGAACAGCTACATGTAAAAGAATGAAATTAGAACACTCCCTAACACCATAAACAAAAATAAACTCAAAATGGATTAAAGGCCTAAATGTAAGACCGGACATTATAAAACTCTTAGAGAAAAACATAGGAGAAACACTCTTTGACATAAACCACAGCAAGATCTTTTTTGACCCACCTCCTAGAGTAATGAAAATAAAAACTAAAATGAACAAATGGGACCTAATGAAACTTAAAAGCTTTTGTACAGAAAAGGAAACCATGAACAAGACGAAAAGACAACCCTCAGAATGGGAGAAAATATTTGCAAATGAAACAACGGACAAAGGATTAATCTCCAAAATATACAAACAGCTCATGGAGCTCAATATCAAAAAAACAAACAACACAATTAAAAACTGGGCGGAAGACCTGAATAGACATTTCACCAAAGAAGACATACAGATGGCCAAGAGGCACATGAAAAGATGCTCAACATCGCTAATTATTAGAGAAATGCAAATGAAAACTACAATGAGGTATCAACTCACACTGGTCAGAAAGGCCATTATCAAAAATAAATGCTGGAGAGGGTGTGTTGAAAAGGGAATGTTGGTGGGAATGTAAATTGATACAACCGCTAGGGAGAACAGTATGGAGGTTCCTTAAAAAACTAAAAATAGAACTACTATATGACCCAGCAATCCCACTACTGGGCATATACCCTGAGAAAACCACAATTCAAAAAGAGACACGTACCACAATGTTCATTGCAGCTCTATTTACAATAGCCAGGACAAGGAAGCAACCTAAACGTCCATTGACAGATGAATGGTTAAAGAAGATGTGGCAATGGAATATTACTCAGCCATAAAAAAAACCAAAATTGAGCTATTTGTAGTGAGGTGGATGGACCTAGAGTCTGTCATACAGAGTGAAGTAAGTCAGAAAGAGAAAAACAAATACCGTATGTTAGCGCATACGTATGGAATCTAAAAAAAATGGTACTGATGAACCTAGTGGCAGGGTAGGAACAAAGACGCAGACATAGAGAATGGACTTGAGGACACAGGGCGTGGGCAGGGGGAACCTGAGGCAAAGTGAGAGTAGCATTGACATATATATGCTACCAAATGTAAAATAGCCAGTGGGAAGCTGCTAAAAAGCACAGGGAGATCAGCTTGGTGCTTTGCGAAGACCTCGAGGGGTGGGATAGGGACGGTGGGAGGGAGGCTCAAGAAGGAGGGGATATGGGGATATATGCACGCATATGGCTGATTCACTTTGTTGTACACCAGAAACTAACACAGCATTGTGAAGCAATTATACTCCAATAAAGAGGTATTTAAAAAAAAATACAAGAAGAAAAAAAAAAGAAGAGGTCTGTTAATGAAATCTCCCCATTTTACAGCTGGAAAGAATGAGTCTCAGAGGATGGAAGGGATCCATCCAAGGTCACACGGGGAGCTAGGATAGAAGTGAAGCCAGCGCCCCCTCTGATTCCCACCATGCCATCCCACTTGGGTCTCCACTGCCCCACCACAGGGCCTTCCTGCAGGGACCCAGCCCCTGTAGGGAAAGTACCCAGAGCCCTAGGTTGCTGGGAGCAGGTGACCTCATATCACTCCCCCAAGAGACTCTTTCTCCATCCCTTCCCCCACCCCTGAGAGCACGCTGGATTTGGAGTCAGAAAGCTGGGCTTCCTAACCTCCTCCCCACATAACAGATGTGTGACCTTGGGCGAGGCACTCAATCTCACTGATTCTCAGTTTTCGAATCTATAAAATGGAGCAGAGATGGGCTCTGCCCACCTGGTGGGGTGGCAACAGTTGCCAACAGCCTTTTGCTCTGGAGGAAGTGACCCCCGCCCACCCAGGAAACAACTATAAGTTGTCACATAAACGCCACTTCCTCTGGAGCCAGGAGGAAGAATCTGTTCCTTTCAGAGGCTGGGGAGGGAGGGGCCGGCCTGGTGCCAGGAGCCACAAATACCATCCCCCAGGACCCCTCCCTCTCCCAGGGGCCTAGGGGGACCCAGAGGGACCCAGGCTCGAGGTGGCAATGCTGCTGCCGGTAACTGGCTGAGCTCTGGCTCCCTCCTGTCCCCTCCCACCCTCGGTCTCCTCCCACTCTGATCAGAAAGCCCGAAGGGTCCAGAGTCCCTGAAAGTTGCCAGGAGCCTCCTGATTGGGGTCTTTGCTGGAGTGAGGTCCTGGGTTTCCGGCGGAGGGGACGTGGAGGGGTGGGGCTTCCGGGCCTATGCCCAGGACCTTCCTGGTCCTATGCCCAGGACCGGGCACCTGGGCCGAGCAGCAATGAGTTTCCAGCCTTTGGTCAGCTGACTCTGGAGAATGTTGTGAATAACACGGAACACAGGCTCCCCTGAGCCAAACAATCTGGGAGGAAACGGAATTGGGGTTTATTCATGGGGGAACACTGTGACCCTCTTTTCTCCATCTTCATCTCATTCCAAACAGGATGACGGATTCCAATAGGGAAGACGGATCCCCTCCCTTCTCGAGCGCTTATGTTGTGCCAGGCCCTGTACTGACCATTTTAAATGTGTCATCTTATCTAATCCTCACCACAGCCCTTTGGGAGTAAGTACTATTTATTATCCCCACTTTGCAGGTGGAGAAGCTGAGGCTCAGGTACCTGGCCTAAGGCCAGCCCTGTCCCCTAACCACTAGGTAACACTGCCCTTGTTCACACTTTGTCTGACAATATGCTGAGAACTGAGGCTCTAACTGGGAACCTTGGTACAGCCACCCTCCTTCTCTGGGCCTCCTGGCTCCAGGAACTGGGCCTGACCAGCAGGGGGCACTCCAGTAGCCCTCCCCTTGGCTCCCAAGGCCCACGTGCCTGGCCCTTGAAACCCACCCCCAGGTGCTCCCCATTCAGGTCTCCCTAGCAGGGAGCCAGGGACAAGGAGAGATCAGGAGCCAGAAAACTGTGGGTTGAGTCAAAGTAGGGAGGCTCCAGGAGAGGCCCATGCAGTTAATGAGAAACCTGCCCCTGCAGACCTGGGCAGTGACACCGCCGTGATGGTCTCTCTGCCCGAGGCGCCCGGCCCTGCCCTGTTGACTCCATTCAGTGTCATTGATCGGCAGGGGCCCTGTAAGAGCCAAGGGGCAGGAGAATCGATGTCCCAGGGCCAGTGGGGCTGTCCCTGTGGAGCAGGGTGAAGAGAATGGCTCGGGTTGGGGCCCCAACTGTAGTCCTGATGACATTTCAGACCTTTGTCTGCAGAGGGAAGGGGATGCCTTCCTAGGAGACCAGGCGATGGGGGTCCTGTTTTGTGGCTTCCTACCAGTCCCCCTCTGCAAGGACCACCAGGCAGGTTTCCCAGGGCAGAGGCTGTGCTGCCCAGCTGGCTTACCTGACCAGCGCCTTCTCTCTAGGTCTTCCTACCGCTTGCTTGGACCATGCTGTGGCTCCCAACTACCTCCTGTGTTACTCTATACCACCACCCCTCACTCTTCACCCCCTTCCCAGATTCCCATCTCTGACTGAACACTTTCCTGAGTTCCAAACCCCAAAATCCTCTCCCCATTGGCATCCTCACCTGGACAATCCCAGGCCCCTTGGGCTCAACAAAACCAAACAGGACTCGCCATCTTCCTTCTACAACCTCCCCGCCACCTGGTTTCCCTGCCCTAAGTTTCACCTCCCCAGTGAATGGTAGAGACGCACACTTTATGAACACGCAGGTGAACAGGAGTATCAGGTGGTGTTCCGTGTGATGTAGGGGAGCCAGCGGGGTAATGAGGTAGAAGTGACTGGGAGTGGGGTGGACTGTGTCTGATAGTCAGGGGAGGCCTCTCTGAGAAAATGAATGACCTGAGAGCTGAATGACGAGACAGAGCTGACTTTGCAAGGATCTGGAGGAAGAGTTTTCTGGGCAAAGGGGAATAGCAAGTGCAAAGGCCCTGAGGCAGAAGCAATGAAGCTGGTGTGTCTGGGAAGCAACAGGAGAGCCAGTGCAGGGTGAGGGTGGTGGGTCACATGGAATGCTGTGTGGGCTGAAGTCAGAGAAATCCGCGGGCAAATAGATGGAATTTGTTTCTAGGTGCAGTGGGAGCCATTGGAGGCTTTTAGGTAAGGGTGGGGGCTCACATTATCTGATTCATGTTTTAAAAGGATCCCTCTGGCTGTTGGGTGGGTGCTGGAGCTGGAATCATTTAGGCAGTTGACTTGGAAAAGACAGGTAAGGACAAGATGTATGAGGAAGCAGTCGGAACTGGAATGTGATTTGGAGACAGAGCCGACAGGACTTCTAATTTGATGCAGGGTGAGGACAGAGAGTGGAAGGCAGGATGATGCCTGGACTTTTGTTCTGAGCACCTGAGATGGGGAACAAGGAGGGAGGAGCAGGTGGAGAGGGAAATTGAGGTTTCTGCTTTGAATTCCCGTCCTCGTGCCAATTTCAAGAAGGCAGCAGGATGTATGAGTCTGGAGCTCAAGAGAGATGTCAAGGCTGGAGAGATCAGTGTTAGCAGATAAACGTGAGTCCAGCCTCCTGGCCTTGTGCTCACCCTTTGCTGCCAGTGTCTCTGCTTCCTATTGGAATGTGAACTCCCTGAGGGCAGAACTGCGTTTTATTATTGTTATAGCTCCAGAGCTTTGGGGCGGATGTGACTCAATAAGTTGTTGAGGAGCGAATGAAAGCATAAATATCTATTTCACGTATTCATTATAAAATATTTCCTTAGCACTTACTCTGAGCCTGGCTCTTCTCTTGGTGCTGGAAATACAGTCGTGAATGAGATGATGTTCCTGCCCTCTGGGAACTTAGACTTCGGTGGGTGAGATGGGCCAAAACCAAACCAATGAATATGTAGTATAATGAGGAACAGTGACAAGAACAAGGAAGAAAGATTAAGCAAGATAAGGAGATAAAGGGCACTAGGAAATATTCTTTATGAGGGTAGTTGGAGAGGTCTCTTTAAGGAAAGGACATTTGAATAGAAACTGAGAGTGAATGAAGGGTAAGCTGTATAAATATCTTGGGGGAAGAGCATGTAGGCAGAAGGAACAGCATATGCAAAGGCCCTGAGGTTGGAACAGAGATGTCCCTATTGCTGGAGGCTAATGGCACCTCAGAGCAGACACATTTGAGGGCTAATGAGAGTAAGTCAAAGTCGTCTTTTTTTAAAGTTTAAAAAATTTTTTTAAACTAAAAAAATTTTTTTTATCCCTCCCTGCCTTTCCCCTTTGGTAACCGTAAGTTTGTTTGCTATGTCTGTGAGTCTGTTTTTTGGTTTTTTTGTTTTTAGATTCCACATATAAGTGATATTTTTCTTTTTCTGTGTGACTTACTTCACTTAGTATGATAATCTCTAGGTCCATCCATGTTGCCGCAAATGGCATTATTTCATTCTTTTTTATGGCTGAGTAATAGTCTATGTATACATCTATCTATCTATCTATCTATCTATCTATCTATCTATCTATCTATCTATCTGTCTATCGTATCTTCTTTATCCATTCATCTGTCGATGGGTGTTTAGGTTGCTTGCATCTCTTGGCTATTGTAAAGAGTGTTGCTATGAACATCGGGGCGCATGTATCTTTTCACATTAAAGTTTTCGTCTTTTCCAGATATATGCCCAGAAGTGGGATTGCAGGATCATATGGTAATTCTATTTTTAGTTTTTAAATAATTAATTAATTAATTAATTTTATTTATATATTTGGCTGCGTTGGGTCTTTGTTGCTGCGCACAGGCTTTCTCTAGTTGCAGGCTTTCTCTAGTTGCGGTGAGCGGGGGCTACTCTTTGTTGTGGCACACGGGCTTCTCTTGTTGTGGCGCACGGGCTCTAGGTGCAGAGGCTTCAGTAATTGTGGCATGCGGCCTCAGTAGTTGTGGCTCGTGGACTCTAGAGCACAGGCTCAGTAGTTGTAGCACATGGGCTTAGTTGCTCCGCAGCATGTGGGATCTTCCCAGATCAGGGCTCAAACCCGTGTCCCTGGCATTGGCAAGTGGACTCCCAACCACTGCGCCACCAGGGAAGTCCTTATTTTTAGTTTTTTTAAGGAATCTCCATACTGTTCTCCATAGTGGTTGTATCATTTACATTCCCACCAACAGTGCAAGAGGGTTCCCTTTTCTCCACACCCTCTCCAGCATTTAGTATTTGTAGATTTTTTGTAGATGGCCATTCTGACCAGTGTGAGGTGACACCTCGTTATAGTTTTGATTTGCATTTCGGTCAGAGTCTTCTTCTTTCCCATACTCGTGTGACATAAATTCCCTTGACTAGTGACTAAAGATAGAGGCTTGACCATTTGTTAGCTGAAATATTTTTTTCCTTTCCCATGATCTCTAGGCTCCTTCTAGGGAAGGAGCCAGTGAGTAGAGAGGTCAAGAGCGTCTTTTAGGGGAAAAAGAAAAAGGAAGTCCCAGTGTCTCTCGGGCAGGACACTCAGCCCCCAAGTGTTTGCTCTAGAATCCCTTCCTCTCACTGGGGGAACGGGTGCGAGTTAAATTCAGTGACACAAAGTACCTTCATGACAACGCTGTGTAATAACTTAATGCCTTCCTAGAGCTATTATCTATAATCACAGAAGACTCCAAATGCCACTGCCTAAGAGTGCTGGAACGCAGCCTCCGCCCCAGAAAGTTTCATCCCGATCGTGGTATTTTAGCCTCGTAACATTCCCACTTAGAGGTAGGGGGGCAGGACAGCACCCCCATTGTAACAATGTCACCTTCAGGGGTGGAGATGGACCTATGATCAGAGGCTCCAAACTCCTCATTCTGGCTCTTCCTCCTTCCCCAGGTGTTCTGGGGAAACGGAGGTCGCTGTCAGCTCCTCATCTCAGCCAAGAAGCCCAGGCAGAGGTTGGGCTCTCTCCTCTCAGCCCCGCCCT
Organism: Lagenorhynchus albirostris; assembly: GCF_949774975.1. Lineage (NCBI taxonomy): Eukaryota > Metazoa > Chordata > Mammalia > Artiodactyla > Delphinidae > Lagenorhynchus > Lagenorhynchus albirostris. The sequence continues at coordinate 177,380,702 of NC_083096.1, forward strand.
CAGCTTTTCCCCACAGCTGGGTTTGGTTGCAGGACTCTGATCAGACCTCTGGCCAGAAGGAACCGTGAGAGTAATGAACGTGTGTAGCATCTGGGCCCATGGCCTCCCAACCTCCCAGAGGAAAACATCCTTTTGTCTCTCGGCAACCGACTCTTTGAAGATGCTGTCCAACTCATGTCCTTATTTCCCACTGGCCACGCCTCTCCAGGGGCCTCTGGCCCTTGGGTCTGGGTCTATATCTGGTCTCTCCACCCTGCCCTTCCTGTCCCTGAAGCAGAAGTCCTGGGGGAAGCTTCACACAAGTCTCTGGAGTCCTTCGGCTAGGAGAGAGAAATTCACAACAAGGGACAAGACCACTCCATTTCAGACTCGCTGGACTAACAACAACAGCAATAATAATAAAGCGCTCGTCACATGCTGAATACTTTTCATACATGGTCACACGATTGACGGTTATTTTCCCCATTTCCTGGCGGTGGAAACGGAGGCTTGGAGAGGCTGAGGGACTTGCCCAAAGCCACACATTCAGGGAGAGGCAGAGGAGGGATTTGAACCCTGGTCTGGCTGACTGCATTGCTCTCTCTGCCCGTGCCTGAGCTCCCACCTCTGTCACTCATCAGGGGGCCTTGACTGCCGCCTCTTCTTGGCCACCTCTGGGTGTGGATGCTCCTGACAGGGGCCTCTGGTGCTAGTTTTCCCTCCATGGGCAGGCCGGCCTCTCCCTCGAGCCGGGCAGGCTGTTGACAGGAAGGAAGCTTGGGCTGCAAGGCAGGGCTGTGAGCTAGGCACTCCTCCCTGATGGCCCCTACTGCTGCCAGGGGCCTCCCTCCCAGCTGTTTTCTAGAAACCCCTGGAACTGCAGGGAGACGGCTCCTGGGCAGGACAGGCCTCACTGTCCTGCACGACCCCTGCCCCGGAGGCCCAGAGCTAGCAAGGCCTGATCTGTGTGTGCAGGGACCGGGGGCGGGGGACAGGTGGTAAGGAAAGGTTGTGGCACTTCAGATGCTCTGGGGGCCCTCTGTTTGCCCCTTCCCTGTGCCTGCCTCCACCTGCCTCTTCCCTCTCATCTCTTTAGAGGCTTCTGTTGCTTAGCCTCGACCCAGGAGGCCAGGAGGCCAGGAAGCATCACTTCTGCTGCTATGCTTCTTCCACGGTTTGCAGTTCTCAGAACTTCCTCACACACCTCTCTGTCAAAAGCCCTGGGACATGGGAGGGGACATTCACAGCTCATCTGGGAGGGGTCTGAGGGGCCCAGGACCGCAGAGTGTGTCGGGGGAGAGCCGGGGCCTGGTCTTCCAGTGGTGGAAAGGGAGAAACAGATTTTACCACTGGCCTCAGCCTTGACCAGCCTGTCCTACCTGTGCTGAAATATTTCCCCCTGGGGAGGAAATGGAAACAACAGTAATCAACATTTGTCAAACAGTTGCTAACCTGGTAGTTCTGAGGGCTTTGCCTGTACTACTAATTAATTTAATTTTGCCACAGTCCTGTGTGGTTGGCACTGCTATAATCTCCATTTTACAGATGGGGAAACTGAGGCATAGAAAGGTTACTGTCACATGGCTAGTGAATGGTACAGCCAGGATTCAAATGCAGGCTGCCTCCAGAGAACTGCAATGGTATTTGATAGTGATGTACAGAAAAAGATATTAAGTCTAAAAATTACATCAATGTACGTGTATATTTACACAATTGCCTTTATTGAAAAGAATGCAATAGTATGAAATCAGGACTATCTCAGAGCATCTGCTACATGTTTCTGCCTGTGTTGGGAGGCTGTGAGGGGCAGCCACAGGCAGGCAGGCTCTGGTGTCATGTCAGGAGGTCCTAGATTTAAGTCCTGCCTTCCCCACTCACTAGCTATGTGCCCTTGGGCAAATTACAGAACTGCTCGGAGCCTGTTTCCTTCTCTGTAAGATGAGGATAATGCTATTCTCCATGTCATGGGGTTGTTGGGAGGATGAAATAAGAAATCACGTATAAATACTTTGCCTAGTGCCTGAGATGTAGTAACAATTGGACAAATGAGCTTTTATTATTTAAAGAAAGCCACACCATGTTTGTGGTGGTTTGGTGGGTAGTCAGGTGGTGTGGTGGAGAGATCTCTGGGGTTGTGTCTCCGGTGTTCATGTTATCTTTTGCTGCATACAAAAGTCACCCCAAAACGTAGTGGCTTAAAACAAAAGCCTTTATTTTGCTCCATATAGGCAGGGCTTGAGGGCAACAGTTCATCTCTGCTCTGTGTGGTATCAGGAGGGGAGGCTGGACCGGGGATGGAGCACCCATGTTCAAGAGGAGCTGCTCATATCTTGATGAGTTGGTGCCGGCTGACAAGTTGGGATGGGTCAAGGGCTTCATTTTCTCTCCATGTGGGTCTCTCTGCAGTCTTCTTGGGCTTCCTCACAGCATGGTGGCTGGATTCTAAGTGTGAGCATCCCAAGAGAACCAGGTGGAGGCTGTCTCACCTTTAATGACCAAGATTTGGAAGTCATATAACATTGCTTCTATTGAAGCAGTCATGAAGGTCCTCCAGACTCAAGGAAGGGGACATAGAACCTAATGCTCAATGGGAGGAATATCAGGGTCTCATTATGAGAAGAGCATATGGGATGGGAGGTATGGTTTCATCCATCTTTGGAAAGTATGTTCTCCCACACTCAACGACTAGTATTTTCATTAGACAGGACGGGTGAAGCTTTGCCTTGAATCTCAGTGGAAGCCATACTTCTCACTCTACTGGTAGTCCATGCGGGTTGGCCTATGCCCATTTCCTGCCCTCCCACATGCAGGAAATAGGGGATCCTGGTTCCTTCTGCTTTACTACACTGCCATCCTAAACTTGTGCCTTTGAAGTCAGTGTATAAGAGGGAGACAGAATATAGATGAAAATACAGGGGGTTATGGCCAGACCTAGAAATGACACCCAACACTCAGCCTGCTTCTCCTTTGGCCAGAACCTAGCCAGATGGCCCCACCCCCACTGCAAAGGGAGCTGGGAAATGTAGTTTTCCTGTGTGCTCAGGAAGAGGAAAGGGGATTGATGAGTACTTAGTTGGGCTCTGCCACACCCACCTTCTAAGACCTCACCTAGAGAGCACAGGGATTAAGGTCCTGGTGTTCACTGTTGTGTTCCCAGTACCCACCACATTGCCGGCACATAGTAAGTGGTCAATACATGTGTCTTAAATGAATGAATGGACAGGGAGATGGCTTCCACTTTGCTCCTGGCTTCTGAGCTTTGGGGTTGGGTGTAAGAAGCTGAGTAAGTCTTAGCGTTGATAAGGTTTGGAAAGTGGTGGTTCTCATGGTTTGATCTAGAGTTCAAGTTTAAGCCCACCTTCATGAACCCACCGAAGATCCCCTGTGGAAGCTGTGCCCTGGGTGTGGCTGAAGCGGCCGCCATGCCAGCGGGCACCCATGCTTTCCAGGACTTGGGGAATGAGTTGCAGGTGTTTGCAGGAGGTGAGTGCCAAGGGGCATGGGTGGGGCACCGACAGCATCTGTCACATAGGGAAGGGGGAGGATTAAGAGGGTTCCTGAGGTGAAAGATGAGTCATCCTCCAAATGTAAGGGATCGTGGTTAAAACTGATTGAGCAGGAACACCCACCCACCCCTGTCCTAACACAGAAGTCCTGGAACTTCCTCAACTCCTACAACACAGAGTGACTGGCAAAATGAGAAGCGAGATCTTGCTTGATTTCCAAGTGAGAAATTAGCTTCCTGGATCAGGAAGCTGGTCGAGGCTACCACCTGGGGGATGCTGGTGCTGCCAGGGACCCTGAAGGGCAGTAGAAATGGGGTGTCCATCAGCCCCCTGCGCTTGGAAGCTTACCCTTCTTACTCCCCCTGAGCGCCCTATCACCCTGTCCCTTCTCCCGGCTCGAAGTGTCCACACGTCACGGATATTGGAGCCACTAGCAGGGCTAAGAAGTCAGGATGAGCAGTGTTGGGAAAAAGGTTGAGCAGAGGAGGATTTGAGGATGCTAAGTTTCAGGGGTTGGAGAGCATCGTGGTGCAGACGGGTTACAAAGTAGGCAGCGAGAAGATACTCCACAAGGGCTCCACGAATTTGGAAAAAATAGGAGAATCTTGTAAAGCACGCCCACTTTTATTAATGATCATGGTAATAATGAAGATAAAAGCAACGGCTGCCGTTTACTGGGCGCTAGCACCACCCACTTGCAAGGAGTAATTTATAAACATTTTCCTTATTTAATCCCCTCACCCCAATGAGGCTATAGGTGAGGCACACAGAGGGCCTCCCCAGGTGGCTTGTCATGTGTCAACTCCTTTGAGGCAATCAGGGCTGGATGGGGATGTGGGAGGGTGGCTGGTACCACTTCTCATGGAACCCAGGCACTTGTCTCTGAAACTGGACCCTCAGGGTCACTTGATTTGTGTCTGTTTTTCCTGCTGAACTGTAAGTCCCAGGAAAGTGAAATCAGTGTCTATTTTTCTCCCAGCTGTATCTTTCCTGCTCACATGGTGAAACTTAATTCATATTTGTTTGATAAATAAGCCAAAGGGTCAGTTTCTCCAGGAACTCTGACAGGTTCACTTGGACCTGGGAATGGTGGGTCTCATGGGAGATCTAGAGTTCAAATTTAACCCACATTAAACTCGGAAGGAGGTGCCTGAGCACCCTAGTCTCCCACTGCTAGAGCTTTCTGACAACTCTCTCTCCTTCTGAAAGTGAGTTATATGCTGATGATAAACTGCTGTGTAAAAAAGTGTCCCCAACCTTAGCAGCTGTATTAGTCAGCATTCTCCAGGGAAACAGAACCAATAGGAGATAGATAGAGAGAATAGGAAGGGTGGGTATTTATTATAGGAATTGGCTTACATGGTTATAGAGGCTGAGACGTTCCACCACCTGCCATCCGTAAGCTGGAGACCCAGGAAAGCTGGTGGTGTAATTCAGTCGAGTCCAAAGGCCTGAGAACCAGGGATGCTGATGGAGTAAGTCTGAATCCCAAAACATGAGAAATAGGGGACCAGGGGTGTGAGTCCTGGTCTGAGTTTGAAGGCCCCAGACCAGGAGCACTGATGTCCACAGCAGGAGAAGACGGATGTCCCAGCTCAAGCAAAGAGAGGAAGTTTGCCCTTCCTCTGCCTTTTTGTTCTATTCAGGCCCTAGATGGATCAAATGATGCCCACCTGCGCTGGTGAAGGATGACCTTTTTTACTCAGTCTACCAATTCAAATGCTCATCTCTTCCGGAGACACCCTCACAGACATGTGAGGTAGAAATAACGTTTTACCAGCTATCTGGTCAACCCTTAGTCTAGCCAAGTTGACACATAAAATTAACCATTGCAAGTCCACCCCTGGTCAACTTGGCACCCATATACATCCCCTTAAACATACTTAATCTCCGAATAAAGACAATAACAAGGTCATAATTCCACCTAACGTGATAGAACTACGCTTCATACAACCAAAAATGCACTGATCCCTTTCCCAGAAGAGGAGGTAAAGTCCTTGAGTGATGTTTACTCTTCTCCTGATACGCCATAACTTAAATACTACGATGTAAAATGAACAATATGTAAATACTGACATAAAGTCAGTACATTTTATGTTACATGATAAAGCAATAAGAGAGGAAAGAAAACAAAGATATTCGCTTAATATATGTATATACACACACAAAAGTATTCGTAACAAATAGCGAGGAAATACTCATGACAATTACAGTGCTCGATTTTTTTGTAACTGGTCATGCGGTCATAGTTGGTATTTATAACTGCCTTTCTTTGTTATGCATTCTGTATTCCCTTTGCATTTGTCCCTCTGTAAGTAAGACCTCTGGGCCATAGAGTCACAGGAAGAGGAAGCAAACGTTTTCTAGCAGGTCGCTAGGGATAATAGTGGGTGGTACCCCTTGGTACCATCCTTCCATCCCTTGGTCCTGGACCATGAATCCTGGCTATTGGAGAAACGGCACCTTATATTGGATGCTGACTCAGAGCATATGCAGCCTTCTGGAGAACCTGGCCTCAGCCGTGTAAGCTATTGCTATCTAGCTGGTGCAATGACTCAGTCTTTAAAAGGCCATTCCACCAGTCTGTTAGACCAGCTGCTGCAGGAGCGTGGAGATCATGGCAAGCCTAGTGAATTCCCTGAGCACGGGCCCACTGCCACACTTCTTTTGCTGTGAAGTGAGTTCCTGGGTAGCAAGCAAGGCTGTGTGGGATACCGTGACAGCGGAGGAGGTGTCCTGAATGAATCAGTGTGTAATCACACATCTGCCATTTCTCCTTCCAAGAAAAGTGAATAACCAGGCGCAACGCCCGAAGTTCTGCACACTGGGAGGGCTTCTCTTCACCACTGTCCTTCATGATGTCCCAGAGGTAATGTAGCAGCTGCCCACTTTTGGGTGGTACCTGGGTGCTGTGCAGAATCGTCTGTAAATTAGGCCCGAGTCTTTTCTTCCTCTGTCAACTGGTCATAGTGAGCTCCTCGTGAGGCCATAGGTGCAGGCTGGGAGAGAGAGAGAAGGCAGCGTAGCAGGAGTGGGGACCGTGGGCATCTGGGCTATTTCTTCATTACTTACTGGTGCTCGGGCCCGATCTTGTATCTACCATGTCCATTTGCTAATGGAGTGTTCTTGTGCACACCCAACTTTCTGGCTTGGTGAGTCAGACAACCCCCAGAAATAATGTTTGACCAGCTATGTGGACATCCCTTAGTCCATTCAGGTTGACACATAAACCATCACGTAACCATCACAGCAGCTGAAACAATAATTTATTATTAATGCTCGCATTTCTGTGGGTTGACAAGACTCCGCTGGGTGGCTTCTCCTTGGGATCTCTCATGGGGTTACAGCCAGATGGAGGCTTGAGTTGGAGTCACCTGAAAGCTCGACAGGGCTGGTCGACTAAGATGGTTTCTTTATGTGCATGTTTGGTGCCTCATTTGAGATGCTGGAAGAGCGGGGAGCTGCCAGGCCGTCTCCGCCTCTTCATGCAGCCTCTTTACGTGGCTAGCTTGGGTTTCCTCACAGCATGGAAGGTGGTTGGACTTCTTACACGGTGGCTGGCTTTCCCAGAGCAAGCGTTCCAAGATGCCTGGGTAAAAAATTACAAGGTTTCTTGTGACCTAGCATTGAAGGTCACGCAGCATTACTTCCATCATGTTCTACTGGTCAACAGGAAGTCACCGACCAGCCCAGATTCAAGGGGTGGGGACCACTTATTGAGAGGTGCAATTTACTGGGTGGGAGGTGGAGGTCATCTCTGGAGATCAGTCACTACAGGGCTGAAGACAGACGTGGTGCAGAAAACAGGTCTCTGAGCTGCAGGTCAGAAGACCTAGGTCCCAGTCCTCGTTCTGCTGGTCACCCTTGGACAAGTGTCTTGACCTTTCTGGGTCTCAGCTTCCCTAGGCGTAGAAGTGGACTAGACATCTCGAAGGTTCCCTTGGCACCGATAGACATGGGCTTGGCTCCCTGGAGCACAAGGTGGGCCTCTTGTGGAGGAGGTGGGCCGGACGCCCACCTCAAATCCCAGAGCCCATGACCCCCTGCTGAGCTCCTAGACTTGAACTGAAAACAGATGGGGCTTGATGTCCTGAGATCTGGAAAAAATTCACCCTCCCCAGCCATCTTTAGGTGCATTATTCACGAGTCCGTTACTGTTTGATTTAATCACCAAATGTCATCCAAATGCCATTCATTTTGTCTTATCAGCAGAGATTTACCTATTTATTTTACATTTCAAATGAGTTGCTCATTATTTTGTCATTTGGGGCTTTCTTTTGTAATCATTTGTCAAATTTTCACAAGTCAAAAATAACGCTGTATTGAACATAGTAATTTCCGGCCCCCTCGAAGGGATCCCTTCCCTAAAAGGGCCTCCCTGAAGCCGTTGATCTGAGAGATGGACGGCACCTCGGCCTGGAACCGAAGCCCACATCTGTATTACAAAGCATCATTGCGCCTGCAGGCAGCTTTATGGGTTGTGCAGCAGAGCCAGAAAGGCTCTGAGCCAGGCTGCCTTCAGAGTCACTGGGGAGTCCTCACCCCAAGATTCTTATTCCTTAGCCTGGGGTGAGTCCCAGAGGACTCAGAACAACTGCCTTTTGTGTGTCCCTCTGCAACCCAGAAGCTTCCTAGGCCTCTTGGATTCTTAAAATATATATATATATATTTGCTTTTCTAATTACAAGATCAATAGCTGTACAATGAAGAAGGCTGGGAAGACACAGAAAAATCCACTTGAGGGAAAATGGCAAATCCTACTCCCTAGAAGGCACTAATATTCTCAGTCTCTGGTTTATGTGTATATTCCACGTCACGCATTGTTTCACATTGTACTCTTCCAGCCTGCCTTTTCAGTTAAGGGCTTAATGCCCATGAATGTTCCTCCTCCCTAGGAGTTTTAGTGTCTGTCCTGGTCCTGCGTCCCCACTCTGGGACTGGCTCAGTATATTCTTCCTCTGTTGGGCAGATTTGACTTCTCTCTCTTGGACCCCAATTTTCAGCCAGCATCCTCAGATTCCTCATCCTAAAATACATTCCCTGGACCCTCTCTTCCCACTCAAACCATTTTTCTATGTTTCCTTCTTAATTTACTGTGAATTTTCTGAAAAGTCTACCTTCTCTCTCCTCTCCTCTTCATCTCCTCTTAGGGTGTTCACTTCAGACCCTCAAACTCAGGTTCTTGCCCCTCCCCATCCCCTGAGATGCTCTAGAGCAGTGCCATTGTCCAATAGCAATAGAATGCCAGGGACTTCCCTGGTGGCACAGTGGTTAAGAATCTGCCTGCCAATGCAGGGGACACGGGTTCAAGCCCTGGTCCGGGAAGATCCCACAAGCCGCGGAGCAACTAAACCCGTGCACCACAACTACTGAGCCTGTGCTCTAGAGCCCGCGAGCCACAGCTCCTGAGCCCGCGTGCCACAACTACTGAAGCCCGTGTGCCTAGAGCCCGTGCTCTGCAACAAGAGAAACCACCTCAATGAGAAGCCCGCGTACCACAATGAAGAGTAGCCCCTGCTCGGCACAGCTAGAGAAAGCCCGTGCAACAAAGACCCAATGCAGCCAAAAGTAATAAATAAATAAATAAATTTATTAAAAAAAGAAATAGAACGCCAGCCATATATGGAATTTAGCATTCTTCTAGCAGCCACATTCAAAAAGTAAAAAGAGACAGGTAATATTAGCTTTAATAATATGTTTCATCGAACTCAATATATCCAAACTATTATCATTTCAGCCTGTAATCAATACAAAAGTTACTAATGCGATATTTCACATTCTTTTTAATTTTTTTGGTAGCAACTCTTTGAAGTCTGGTGTGTATTTTATACTTATAGCACATTTCGATTTGGACTAATTGTTTCAAGTACTCAGTAACCATGTGTGGCCAGGGACTACAGTATCGGGCGACACGTAGGGGACAAACCAAGGACCAATGGTAAAACCCAAGCATCTCTTTTCAAGGAGTCAATTTCTATAGTTTGTTGTTGTGTCCAGCATAGCTTTCCATGCTGCTCCTTCTTTCACCTTCACATGTTATATCTTTATTTCTGAAGCTTCTTTTATGATATCAGTAGTACGTGATAATTTCTGAGTATCAGAAAAATCCAGATACAATGACCTAGATTTTTTTTTTTTTTCGGTACATGGGCCTCTCACTGTTGTGGCCTCTCCCATTGTGGAGCGCAGGCTCCGGACGTGCAGACTCAGCGGCCATGGCTCACAGGCCCAGCCGCTCCGCAGCATGTAGGATCTTCCTGGACCGGGGCACGAACCCGTGTCCCCTGCATCGGCAGGCGGACTCTCAACCACTGCACCACCAGGGAAGCCCGACCTAGATCTTTGAAATAAGATCTTTGTGACTTTCTCTCCCCCGAGGCCCTCGTACACATCCCAACCTGGTCAGGCAGAAATATCACCTTGCGTTACGATTGATTATGGCAGGAGCACAAAGGATGGAATAGTCACTGTTGAGACTTTTTGAGAACCTAAGGGAAAGTTCCAAGGGAATTTGGGTTTGGAGTTCATGCCATAAAAGTAGACAGGGCAGAGGAGAAGGTAGAAGCCAACCCCAGCTCCCCTTTGCTAGGAGTAATGATACGAGGACACTCAGGCTAGTTTCAGAGCAGAGGAAGGACATTTCACAGGGTCTTCAATGGTCTATAGAATCGTTGGGGGCAGGAAGCCCAGACTCCAGTCTGAGCTTTCAGGATTGATTTCTGCAGCCGTGCAGCGTAACTGGGCCACTAAAGGGGAGGCTGTCACTTCTATGGTCAGGATGCCTCTTGTGGAGTAGGGGGGCTGCAGTTCCAAATCCAAACCACTGCCACCATGACCAGCATCACCACTGCCCTGACCCAGCTGCTGAATCAGGATGCAGCCGTCACCATCCACACCCACAGCACTGGGGCCCTGAGCCCTGCCAGGTCACTGGATTCCAGGCCACTGGGACTGCCCAGATATAAAATATAATACCATAGACTGAGTAGCTTAAACACCAGGCATTTATTTCTCACAGTTATGGCGGCTGAGACATCTAAGATCAAGGTGCTGACTGATTTGGTTCTTTTTTTTTTTTTTTTTTTGTGGTACACGGGCCTCCCACCACTGCGGCCTCTCCCGCTGTGGAGCACAGGCTCCGGACGCACAGGCTCAGCGGCCACAGCTCACGGGTCCAGCCGCTCCGTGGCACGTGGGATCCTCCCAGACTGGGGCACGAACCCGCGTCCCCTGCATCGGCAGGTGGACTCTCGACCACTGCGCCACCAGGGAAGCCCTGATTTGGTTCTTGATGAGGACTCTTTTTCTGGCTGGCAGACGTCTGCCTTCTCACTGTATCCTCACATGGCAGAGAGCTATCTGGTGTCTCTTCTAATAAGGGCACTAATCCCAACATACAGGCCCCACCGTTATGACCTCATTTAAACCTAATCACCTTCCAAAGGCCCCATCTGCAAATGCCATCACTTTGGTTGGGGGGATGGGCAGCGCTGGTGGGAGTATCTTGAGGTTTGGGGCTTCAACACCTGAATTTTGGGACATACACGTCAGTAGATAGGAGTATTTTTAAAATTGCAAGGTCACTGAAGTTTCTAAGCTGCAAGGGAGTCTGATAAATATAGTGAGGTTTTTGGGCGGCCGTTCCAACCTCTGCAATAGGGAAGATACATTAGAAAGGGTTATAGGATGCTGGCACCTGCAGGCAGCATTCAGGACCATGTGGAAGCTGATCCCCCAGCACAGACACCCTCTCCATTCATCACCAAGAGGAGCCTCTATTGACACTGGTGCAGTTCTTATAGACTTTCAATAAATATCTATTAACAACCAGAACAAAGAATGGAGATCATACTTAACACCTGGCTCCATGATTTGTTTTCCCATTTGCTGTATTGTTGAATCCTTTCTCACGTCAATAAACATTCACACTGTCAGTGTAAACAGCTCCTTGATAGTTTGCAGTCTGGATAAAACCATAATTTATTGAACTAAATGCCTATTGTTGGAATTTTTTAGAACAAACGTAGATTCAGCCTAATGTTCCCCTATTAGAATCTGAAGGACATTTCAGAAGCGAAATCTAACGATAAATGACTGAGAGCAAAATTGCTTCAAAAGGGTGTATGTGTTTTAAAGACTGGATACACATTATTGAATTGCCCTCCTGAAAAATTATGTCAAATTACACCCACGAGTCATGGCAGACAGCGCTTGTTTCCTCACATCTTCAACCACGCTGTGTGTTATCATTAAACTTTCTTCTGATTTGATAGTGAAAATCTGCCCACCCCACCCCCACCTTTTTGACGTCCTTTTCCTGATTTTACAGGTGATCCTGTCTGCGTCCCTTCCATTTCTCACTGACGCCTTCTCAACCTCGGTGCAGGTTCCCTCTTCCCCACTTGCCCTGCAAATGTCTGTGCTCCCAGCTGTCTGTCAAACCACATCCTTTCCTTCCCCAACATTCCCTTGTAAATTTGAATGAAACGAACCTCTACAATCTCTCTCTGGCTGACGCCCACTCAAAAAGCCCCCAGCATGCATCTCTCCCCTCCTTGGCCCCAAATAAATATGTGATAGATAAATGAATGAGAAATAACACTCCTAGCGAAGACTTGAAACCAGAAATGCCGTCCTCAGAACTTGTTGGAATCTTAATGACCTTTAGGTGAAATTGTTCACACTCAGTACAGTTAAGAGTTCAACAGTGAGAACAAAACAGAGAGTCGTATCTTAAAGAATCAGCTTTAAAGTGCCTTTCTGCAGCTTCCCAGGAGCACAAGACAGACCGGGAACAGAGCTAGGTGGTAATTCTCAGGAACCGAATCCCCCAAAAGATGGAGGGGAAGTTGACTACAGATCTCATTATAAAGATCTTCTGCGATACAATACTTTCTGGGGTGGGCTTTGGTTCACTCTAAAACAGGTTCTGTTTCCACCCCCGATGTCCAGTGTCTGACCCACTTCTATCTGCTTCTATAAATCTTTGGAAAATAAAACCAAACAGCAACCAAAAAGCCCTCTCTCGTCTCTGTGGGCGATCCCCTATAGTCTCGAGCTTTAGACGGGATGTTAACTTGATGTCCTGCTGGGATCTCAGACTCGAGGTGCTGTCATATTATTGCCCAATCTTCTGACTATTTTAATCACTGATTTATTGAGCACTGTCTTAAGTTGAGTTACCCCAGAGGCAAGCCCAGGGACAGAGCCGTGAGTGCAGTCGTTTATTTGGGAGGTGATCCTAGGAAACGCTGGCTGGGAGAAGTGAGGTTGGAGGACATGGGGGAACGAAGGCGATGCTGGCTTTGTTAACGAGCAGGTGACCGCTGTGCACTGGGCTCACTCACCGGGAGACCTCTGGGAGCCTTCGCAGAGCAGACCTCAAAGCTGCCTCAGGTGAGGGGCAAAGAAACCGGGTATTTATCCACCAATTCCAGTCCGTCATCCCTGTGGGAGAGCTGTGAGACCTCCTGCAGCAAGTGAAGCCTTCGGGAAAGGACCTGCTGGGACCATCGGCTTTTGCAGGAGGGATGAGTGCCAGGGGGCCTCACAGCATCACCGTGAGAGCCTCTTACGTGCCGGGCATCACGCTATTAGATATTTATTTATTTATTTAACATCTTTTGGGAATTTTTTTTTTTTGCGGTACGTGGGCCTCTCACTGATGTGACCTCTCCCGTTGCGGAGCACAGGCTCCGGACGCGCAGGCCTAGCGGCCATGGCTCACGGGCCCAGCCGTTCCGCGGCATGTGGGATCTTCCCAGACCGTGTCCCGAACCCGTGTCCCCTGCATCGGCAGGCGGACTCTCAACCACTGCGCCACCAGGGAAGCCCTATTTAACATCTTTATTGGAGTATAATTGCTTTACAATGGTGTGTTAGTTTCTGCTTTATAACAAAGTGAATCAGTTATACATATACATATGTTCCCATATCTCTTTCCTCTTGCGTCTCCCTCCCTCCCACCCTCCCTCTCCACCCTCCCTCTCCACCCCTCTAGGTGGTCACAAAGCACCGAGCTGATCTCCCTGTGCTATGCGACTGCTTCCCACTAGCTATCTATTTTACGTTTGGTAGTGTATATATGTCCATGCCACTCTCTCACTTTGTCCCAGCTTACCCTTCCCCCTCCCCATATCCTCAAGTCCATTCTCTAGTAGGTCTGTGTCTTTATTCCCGTCTTGCCCCTAGGTTTTTCAGAACTTTTTTTTTTATTCCATATATGTGTGTTAGCATACGGTATTTGTTTTTCACTTCACTCTGTATGACAGACTCTAGGTCCATCCACCTCACTACAAATAACTCAATTTCATTTCTTTTTATGGCTGAGTAATATTCCATTGTATATATGTGCCACATCTTCTTTATCCATTCATCTGTTGATGGACACTTAGGTTGCTTCCATATACCCTGAGAAAACCATAATTCAAAAAGAGTCATGTACCAAAATGTTCACTGCAGCTCTATTTGCAATAGCCAGGACATGGATACTCTTTGATTTGCACACGCCATCTCATTTAGTCCCCTCCAGCAGCCCAGGAAGTAGAGACTCTATGTAGCCCCGTTTAGAGATGGAGAAACTGAAGCTTGCCGAAACTGATGCTGAAATCCCAGCTTCCTTCCCTGTGCACCGGCGCCGAACCTCATCTCAGAGACAGAGTTTTGGGTGAAGTAGAAAAGGAGAGCTTTATTACTTCGCCAGGCAAAGGGGGACACGGCAGGCTCCTGCCTCAAAAAACTATGTGTCCCAACCCTGGAGGATTTTTTTTTTTTTTTTTTCCGGTACACGGGCCTCTCACTGTTGTGGCCTCTCCCGTTGCGGAGCACAGGCTCTGGACACGCAGGCTCAGTGGCCATGGCTCACGGGCCCAGCCACTCCGCGGCATGTGGGATCTTCCCAGACCGGGACACAAACCCGTGTCCCCTGCATCGGCAGGCGGACTCTCAACCACTGCGCCACCAGGGAAGCCCAGACCTGGAGGATTTGGTAAGGAGTTTTATAGTGACACTTCCCAAGGGTGGGGTTGCTGACAAGATTAGGGTGTGTGTAGGGGCTCAGGTGGTCGGGTCTCCTCATCTTGATGAGCTTCTCTGGTCCCTCTAATCTCGCCTCAGGTGGTTTCGTGGCTACTCCTACCCTGATTAGCAACAGCTTGTATCTGCCCTTTGGAACTCAGGGCAGGTCATGGAGGCTGGGGTCTTGCCTACAAGAAATGGGGGACCAAAAGAAGAGGCCTCTGTGCCCAGAAGCCCCACAGGGCTCCGCTCAGTTTCATTGTCAAAGGATGGGCCACACACACCCAGGAGGCGAGGGGGCTGGGCTTCGGACTGCAGAGCCAGTGTGGTCCACGCAGTACCACCAGCCTCACATCACGTGGCCGTGTTCCCTGTGTTCCCTCGTGCCAGCTACTCCTTCCAGGGTGGCACCTGATGAGGAAGTGGGAGACGGATATAATTCAGGGGCTCATTTACCTCCCAAGCTGTGTGTTTCCTTCAATCGCAAGGTTCTTGCAATTTTCTGAGCCGTCGGTTCCCCACTTGGCAGGATTTTAGACTCTGAGGTGGGAGTTCTGCTTGCGAAGCCCCTCGAAAGGAAAATGAACAGGAGCCCTGCCTGGTGATCACATTAGCCTGATTTTGATTAAAGAAAGTATGCATGCATGTGTGCTATGCTGTAATGTCATTTTTTCCCATGGAAAACAACTATTTTCTTGTGCTTTGAATGATCTGTTCTAAAGAAGGTCCCTTCTCTGTCTACAGCATTCAAAACCCTTGGTTAAGCACATGGGAAGAAACGTATTTTAATTCTGATTTCTTTCTCGTCTTTACTCTGTTATTCCCTTTAATAGAATAATAATTATATTAGTAGTAATATCAGCTATCATTGACAGAGGGCTTACTGCGTATGCAAAATGATGTATTGGGTTGGCCAAAAAGTGCCTCTGGTTTTTAAGTAAAAATAAAAGACACATTTTTCATTTTCACCAAGAACTTTATAAAGTATTCACCCTTTTGTTTCATTACCTTCTGCCATTTTTCAGGCAACTTCATAATTCCATCTTCCCAAAACTTTTTATCTTTTTGAGCAAAGAACTGTTCCAGGTGCCTTTTACAGTCTTCCAGGGAATTGAAATTTTTTCCATTAAGAAAATTTTGTAAAGACCTAAGTAAATGGAAATCCAAAGGTGCAATGTCTGGTGAATACGGCAGATAAATCAGAACTTCCCAGTCAAGCTGTAACAGTTTTTGCCTGGTCATCAAAGAAACATGCGGCCTTGTGTTATCCTGATGGAAGATGATGTGTCTTCTGTTGACTAATTCTGGACACTTTTTATCGAGTGCTGCTTTCAGTTGGTCTAATTGGGAGCAGTACTTATTGGAATTAATCGTTTCGTTTTCCAGAAGGAGCTCATAACAGAGGACTCCCCTCTAATCCCATCATGTATACAACATCACCTTCTTTGGACGAAGACTGGCATTTTTCTTGTCCCACCATCTCTTCCGTTCCACATTACTGCACAGTATCCACTTGTCATCGCCCATCACAATTTGTTTTATTTTTTTAAATTAATTAATTTATTTTTGGCTGCGTTGGGTCTTCGCTGCTGCGCACGGGCTTTCTCTAGTTGTGGTGAGCGGAGACTACTCTTTGTTGCTGTGTGCGGGCTTCTCATTATGGTGGCTTCTCTTGTTGTGGAGCATGGGCTCTAGGCGCGTGCATTTCAGTAGCTGTGGCACGTGGGCTCAGTAGTTGTGGCATGCGGGCTCAGTAGTTGTGGCATGTGGGCTTAGTTGGTCCACGGCATGTGGGATCTTCCCAGACCAGGGCTTGAACCTGTGTCCCTTGCGTTGGCAGATGGATTCTTAACCACTGTGCCACCAAGGAAGTCCCACAATTTGTTTTATAAATGGAACGTTTTCATTATGTTTAAGTAGAGAAGCACAGGCAGAAATACGGTCAAGACGGTTCTTTTTGCTTAATTTATGTGGAACCCAAATATCAAAGCAATTAACGTAACCAACCTGGTGCAAATGATTTTCAAAGCTTAATTTGGATATTCTGAGTATGTCGGCTATCTCCCGCGTGGTATAACGTTGCTTTTTCTTAATTAATGTCTCGATTTGATCACTATCAGCTTCAACATGTCTACCCAACCGTGGAGCATCGTCCAGCGAGAAATCTCCAGCACAAAACTTCACAAACCACTTTTGACACGTTCGATCTGTCACAGCACCTTCTCCATACACTGCACAAATATTTTTGTGCATTTCAGTTGCGTTTTTACCTTTCTTGAAATAATAAAGCATAATATGCCGAAAATGTTGCTTTTTTTCTTACATCTTCAATATTAATATGGCTACCCCAAAATTCACCAATTTTGTTAAGTCTTTTTAAAAAATGCACGCTGATATGACAGCTGTCACATACAACCTAACAAAATTGTTTCGAATGAAGGTAAAGACAACTAAGTGCTACTAGAGCCATCTTATGGAAAAAACCAAACAAATCTTTTGGCCAACCCAATATATATGTGCTAAACTATATATATATATATAGATATATAGATAGATAGATAGATAGATAGATAGATATAGATAGATATATTTATATATAGATATATAGTATAAATATATATTTAGGTATACTATTATATGACTATTATATAGATATATTATTTAATCTCCACGGTAACCTTGTAGGGTAAGTGTATCTCTGTTTTGCAGAGGCCGAAGCTGAGACTCAGAGAGGTTAAGTAACCTGCTCGAGTTCACTCAGCCATGAAGAGGTGGAGCTGAACTTGACTCCGTCTGGTGCCAGAGCCCCAGCCTCTACCCTCTGCCCAGTGTGCCTCCCTCTCCCCCCGACTCCAGCATCCACCTCTTCCTGAGTGCGCCACCTCTGTGTTTTTCAGGTTCCAGTTATTCTGTCCCATTTTCCAGACGGGACCTAAGTGAAAGCTTCTGCTTTGGCTCATCTGGCACCTCGGCAGTGAGGCTGGGAACTTGGGGAGCAGCCGTGCAACCCAATCCCCTGCTCTGTGTCCCTGGAACCACTGCCTGCAGCCTCTGCCCACGGCCTCTCATCACAAATAAATATGTCAGAGCACGATTTGTGGAGGGTGTCAAGACTGTGGGCACTTTTTTTTCACTTTCTGTTTCGATTTCCGTTATCCTTGCTGCAGTGTAGGTTCGAGGAAAAGTAAGTAACAGAGGCATTTATCTTCTCTTCCTCTGTTCTCTCTCTGGGCTGTATCTCTTCCACCCTTTCTCCGCCTATGGCTTGTCTTGGACATGAATGACCTTTCACTGGCCCCAGCAGTGGCATGGAGCGTCTCCCCACCCCCTCAACATGGCTGCGTTTGGGGACTGTGGCTCCCTCTCCCCTAGTTGACAGGTGCTTCAAGAAAATCTAAATGAAAATGGGTCAGAAAAGATGTTCTAAACCGCTAACCAGCCGTGAAATAAAAGGAAGGGAGACCCAGATCCCACGTCCACTTACTGAGCTCCCGCCATGGGCAGACTCATGCGGGCACATTCCTGACATCGTCCAGGAACTGAGCTGAGCACAGCTTCTCTCCTTCCAAGCTCTGCTGGGTCATTCACTCATTCAACAAACATCCACTGAGCACCTGCTACGCTGCAGGCACGGTTTTAGGCACTGGCGATACAGCAAGCAAGTCTTCCTGCCTTCGTGAAGCTTAGATTCCAGTGCAGAAAAAAGAAAATAGAACGAGATAAATAAGTGGGAAATAATTATGGTTTGTGAAGTAGGGACAAAGTAAAGCAAGAGGTGGGGCTTTTTGGGGCGATGCAAGTTTTAACAGAGTGGTCAGGGAAAGCGCCTCTGAGGAGGTGACCTCTGAGCCAGGACCTGAAGCAGGGGTAGGTGTGAGCCATGTGGGTCTGCGGGGGGAGAGCATTCCAGGTAGGAGCGATGGATGAGGCAGTGTGTTTGAGGGACATCGGGAATCCGATATAGCTGGGGCAGGAGGAGTGAGGGCAGGAGCGAGGTCAGGTGAGAGTGACGGGGCAGCAGAGCATGCGGGAACTTGGGGCCACCATAAGGACTTTGACCTTGACCTGTGTGAGATGGGAGCCATTGGAAGGTTTTAAGCAGAGCGGGGGCGTGACCTGACTTAGATTTAACAGGATCCCTCTGGCTTGCTGTTTCTGGAGAGGCGTGTGCAGGAGGACGGAGGCTGGAGAGCAGTGGGGAGACCCAGCCACACTCCAGGCTTGGGTCGGCCTGGGAGGGGGTGATGGGGGCGTCAGGTTCTGGAGACATTTCGAGGCTAGTGCTGATGGGACTTGCTGATGGGTTGGTTGAGGGATGAGAGAGAAAGATCAGGGATGACACTATGGTTTTTAGCATGAGCATCTGGAAGGATGGAGTTGGTGTGGACTGAGACGGGGCAGGTGCGGGAGCTGCAGGTTTGGGGAGGAGAAGGGCCCACTCAGGTAAAGGAGGAAAAGATTCTGGTGGGTGATGAGACGGCCTGGGCCTGAACCCCCGTCCTGCTACTTTCCTAACTGTGTTGAACTCTCCCAGCACAGCTCCTCACCAGATCAAAAGGGCACTAGTCTCTTCCACCTGGGTTGTCACGAGAACAATAACAACAACTAGCATCCATCACGGGCCTACTGTGTGCCAGACACACTTCATGCACCTTAACTCACTTACTCTTCACAACAACCTTATGGGGAAGCACAAATTTCATCCCTACTTTACCAAGGAAATGGAGGCACAGAGAGGTTAAGTAGCTTGCCCAAGGTCACACAGGAAGTGAGTGTCAGAGGCTCGGCTCAAACCCAGGCAGTCTGGCTCCAGAAACTGCCCTCTTTCCTGCCTTCTCTCCCTGCCTCTGGCGTCAATTAAGACAAGGGACGAAGAGCACCTGGCACCCAGTGGAAGCCCTTCCTCTCTGTTCTTGTCCCTTCTGATGCCCTCAGCCCTCTTGCCACACGTTCCTGCATCTCAGATGGAACGAGGATGGGTGGGGAGTGTGGGGGCAGGAAGAGAAGGAATGGGAGGGGGGACTGGAGGTGTGTCGGCAGGAGCGCGAGTGTGCATGTGTGTGTGTGTGTGTGTGTGTGTGTGTGTGGTGGCCTGTCACTGCCAGTGGATGGCTGTGTCGCGCAGGGCTCCCCTGCAGGCGTGCTTATGCAACAGCATGCTGCATTTGTCCTGTTTGAGAAGGGAGTCGGACTGTTGATGACTCAGCCACAAAGGGTCTCAGCTTTACTGTGAGGCAGCAGGTGTGTGGGTGAGTGTGCTTGGATCTGTGTGTATGTGGGAGGGTGTATTTCTCTGTGCCTGTCTGTTGGTGTGTGCATTTGCGTGTGTGTATGTGTTTGGGCACACACTGGAGGGGACAGAGGGGGCCTGGAGCAGATTTGAATATTGGATTATCCTGTCTATTGCACCAGAGGTTACTGTTTTCCAGAGAAAAAGCACCGTCTGACCATTCCATTGGGTTGCTTCTGCCCCCTCTGCTTTAGAGCCAGAACACAGGAACTGATGCTGCCACTGCTGCTTCGGATGGTCCTGCTGTCGACGGTGGTGGCGACCGCCACTTATGCAGCGATTCCTCAGCGCCAGGCGCTGTGCTGAGCACTGTGTGTGTATCGCCTCATTCGTGTCTCCCAGCAGGTCCTGACGTTATGGCCATTTTTATAGACAGGAGGTTATAGACAATGAAGTTACTTGCCCCAGGTCGCCCCCAGGTGAGTGAGATGCCAGGGTCTGGCTGACCGCAGGTCCCGCTGGCTGACAGTGGGATCTCAGCGGGCTCTGTGGTCTCCGCTGGAGAAGCACCTACATGCACCTCTCAGAAGGTCAGACCGGGAGGTGACAGGTGCGTCAGGGACTGGGCTTCTCCTTCCCTTCTGGCTCTGAGGCAGGGGGTATGCAGGCCACCAGGCTTAGAGCAAATGGCACCGAAAGTGGGGCCTCTGGAGCGGCAATGCTAGCATCCCTCGCTGGAAATGCGAATTCTCACATGGAGCGGGATCCAGCCCTCTGAGGTTTAGAGAGCCCTCTGATGCTGAAAGATCCAGCAACTGAGATGGATATCTCTGCCCAGGGTCACACGGTTGATAGCTGGAGGAGCCCCAGCTGCACCCAGGTCTGCTGAGTCTGTGTTCCGAACCTCCCTTAGGCCGTCTCCAACATCATTAGCAGTCAACGTCTCCCACGCGCCGCCCGCCGAAACACCACTTTCTCCTCCACCTGCAGTCCTAGGAGTCCCTGGGTAGGGGTGAGATCTCCCATTCTTATGCAGATCCAAACGTGACTGGTGAATATGAGCCCTAGGACTCTTGACCTTGAAAACCACAGGATGGGAGAAGATATCTATAATACATGTATCTGACTGAGAGCTTAATCCAGAATATATGAAAACACCTACACATCAGTATGAAGAGAGAGAGGCTATCACAATGGCTAATGAAAACACAACAAGGTGCTCCACTTGATGAATTTTCAAGGAAATGCAATTAAAACCATACGAAGATCCTACAATACCCCAACCGCAATGACTAACATGAAAACAAGACAATACCAAGTGCTGACAAGGATGTGGAGCAACAGGAACTCTCCTACACTGCTGGGAGGAGGGCAGATTGGTAGAACTACTTAGGAAAATCGGCAAACTCTCCTGAAACCGAAATTATGTGACTTGGCAATTCTACTTTGAGGTGCCAGGCCACCCCTATCATGTGCAGGACAGTGGGGAAATATTGTTTTCCAGGACTCTTGTTTATATAAACAATTAGGAGATATATGTATACACATAGCTGATTCACTTCATTGTACAGCAGAAACTAACACCACACGGTAAAGCAACTATACCCCAATTAAAAAATATATATATATATATAAAATATATATATATAAAATGAAACTCATGGGCTCACATGAGGCATGGTGATTTATTGATGAAGATTTAGAATAATGGAGAGAAAAGAGTTACTTCTGTATTTGTTTATTGCATGGTCAGTTTCTTTGTTGTCTGGTGAAGTTTCTTTGTAGTGCCCAGGCACCATCTCTTCCGTTTAGATCCAGAAACCTTCTCTTCAAGTTCTTTACCGTCATATGTGCCATTCCTGGCTAATTTCATTTCTCCACCAGGAGGAAAATGTAGCAGTGCTGTAGTGATTCACAGCGCTATGGCTCTCTGGAAGCTGTTATTATTGAAACAGTATACATCTTCCCATCCCTGCAGTCCCCGATGCCATTTACACGGCGCTGCTTATAGCATCACTCATGATGCTGCATCATCTATCGTGCTACCTCTGAATCCTGACTTCTGATGACTCTCTCGGAGGTTGTCACTGAGCTTCGGTGATGATGCAAGTCTCACCCCGTGTGTGAGTGAGAATGCATCTGGGGGAAATGTTAAGCCTACTGTTTGGACTTTGACAGCATACGTATGCAGCAGCACACTTTTCAAACCTGTCTTCTCTGGAATTTGGGGGCCATAATCATTGCATTCCTGGAATGCAATCTTTTTCATTGTTGACGGGACCCCTGCCTTCCACACCACCACCAGCAGGGAGAAAGACAGGGACCCGGGGGCCAAGAAAGAGGAGGGGTCCCCAGTGTCACCACCTTGATAGACAAGGAGAGGACACCAGCAAGAGGGGGCCATTGGCCTCATGGAGCAATGGTCTCAGAAGCCCTTGGAGAAGATGAGCACAGCCACCCCCAGAGGACTGCCTGACACATGGAGCCCTTTGGAGGGGGATGGAAGACCAAACTGGGTGCCAGGGGCTGGAGGGACACAGGGTCAAGGACACTTGCTGCCAGCCCTGCCACGCTGGGTGCTGCAGACCAGAAGAAGCACTGCAGCCAGGGGACAGATGGGCAAAAGCTAATGCACAGCTCAAGCCCACGGGTGGGCAGTGGACCAACGGTAGCCTAGAGCTCTGAGCTCGTTCTGTCCCAGGGTGAGTGAGTCGTCCTGAATCAGCGCGCCAACATCCTTCTAGTGGCCCAACCCTGCACAGTCTCACAAAGAAAAAATCACGCTGACCAGCAGGCGTGGGCTGCAGGCTGGGCCACCCTCCTAGAACCAGGGCCTCGCCGTGGAGCCCCAGGACAATCCATTGGTGTGAGCTCCAGAGCCTCTTGGGGCATCCACTGGACACCACGTGCAGGACAGGAGGCCAGAGAGAACATCAAAGGAGAAACAGAGACCCAGATCCATGCGGATCTTGGTCTGGGTTCTCGGGGTGCCCTGTCCAGAAAGTACTGCCTGCCCTGGCCATCCCAGCCACCATGGGGAGGCTAAGGAATTTCAAGGGAAGTTCTCCGAAGTGTGGGCTTTCCAAGGCACAGGACCCTTCCTGGGTCCTTCCTGCTTGCTACCAGGTCTCCCTCTGGGGGTGTTGTGATGAGAAAGGATCATGAGGGGGACCTCTGGCGTGCTGCTGGTCTTCTGTTTCTCTGGGTCTGTCACTAAGACAATTCATTGAGCTGAACACTTAGGACAGGCACGTTTCCATATGTATTTTAAAGAAAAAGTTTATCAAAGGAAAAAAAAAAAAAGAATCTCAGACAGCCCTCAGCCCAACCTGAGCTCACCCTGGGTAGGCTCTGATTCCTGAGACCCCTCCCCATCTCAGAGCTCCCAGATACAGTGTTAGAGGTAGCCGGGCACCAGGGTTGGGGTGCTGAACTCACTCTGGGTGGCGGGAAGCTGGGGCCCAGGGTGAACTGCATGGAGGTTAGGAGGTCCAAGGAGGGAAAAATCCAGACGTGACTGATCCTGCGAAGTTGACTCTCTCCTATAAGAAAGTGTTTAGGTACAATCTGTTTACCTATTACATGCCTCATTTGGGGAGGACTTATTTTTTTTTTTAAACAACCCACTGTTGAGGGGGAGTGGAAGAAGAGAACTTCCTTTCTAAGGGGAGGATGGTGGGACGGATGAAGAAAGAAAAATAAGGGGCCTTGTGCCCCTGCTCTTTCTGACTCTGACCCCACGGTCAGAGATGTGAGTTAGGAAGATTGCCTTTTAGGGTTGTGGTTCAGGCATTGCATTAGTGTCCTGGGGCTGCAGTAACAAAGGACCACGGGCTGGGTAGCTTAAACAACAGAAATTTATTCTCTCACGGTTTGGAGTCTGGAAGTCCAAGATCAGGGTGTTGGCAGGGTTGGCTCTTTCTGAGGCCTCTCTCCTTGGCTTGAGCTGGTCAGCTTCTCCCTGTGTCTTCAGATGTGGTACGTGGGCATGGGGCTGAAACAGTGACAAATCACTTGTAAAGCCCAAAGACAGGCTGTCACATTTTTGCAAGGCAGTGTAGAGGAGAGGTCAGGGGCACGGACTCTATAACCAGTCTCTCTCACTTCCTAGCTGTGTGACCCTGGGCAAGTTACTCAACCTCTCTGAGCCTCGGAGCCCTTCTCTGTGCTTTTCCCTCAGAGATCTGTCGTGAGCATTTCAAGGATTAATATTTGTAAAGTGCCTGCAGCACGGTAAGAACTACGTTAAGTGTTAGCTATGATTCTTTTCAAAGCAGCACAAAAGAACTAAATGTTGCAAATGGAGAAAAAATTTAAACCGCATTATCCTACACTAATAGAACAATTGATTTGCTTTTTAAATTGTGAGATGTGCCCCAAAGAACAACTAGAGCTTCTCAGGTGATGGATTCAGAGGCCCTTGGGTCCTTGACATGAAAAGCCCTAAACCCACGCCCCTAAATTGGAGGTGACAAGTGTAAGAGGGCAAGGCTGCTGCTCCCTGCCTTGGCCAGAGCTGCAGAGTGTGCGGGGGTGGCCGCTTAGCTCCGGGTCTTCCAGAAGAAAGCTGTTTCTTCCCTGCTCCTGCCAACCTGCAGCCGCCTAATCTTTTCAAGCTTGTAATTTCCCTTTGTCTCCACGGGAACCAAAGCCACCCCGTTAACCCGCATTGCAGGCGGGCTCTTTTTAAGGAGTTTTTTGGTCCTGTGTGGCCCTGGCTTCAGCTCCAGGGTGAATGTGGCCTCTGCTGAGGCTGCCTGGATCAGGCTAAAGGGCGCTCTCAGGGGCTCACGGCGAGACCCTGCAACCACTGTTGGTGGTTCTGAAGAGCACGGTCTCTCCGAGGCATGTCCACCACCACCACTGCAGCAATTCTCCGCTGTGTCTAGAGAGGAGGCCAGGAAGAGGTCGAGAGTGTGTGTGTGTGTGTGTGTGTGTGTGTGTGTGTGTGTGCGTGTATGTGTGTATATTTGTATGGGAGAGAAAGCAGGAGTTTATTTCCTGATAAATTCAACTAACACTAACTGCATGAATCTAATGCTTAACGAATTTAACACTTACTGAGAACACGCTGAGTTCCTCTCCAAAACTCTAATAAGGTAGGTGCTTTTCTTTAACCCCATTCTACAAATGGGTAAACTGAGGCACAGGACGATGCAGTGAATTGCCCAGGGTTCCACCCCTGGTAAAAGGCAGAACTGCGATCTGAACCTACAGAGAGCCTGGTTCTGGACCCTGCGGGCTAGACACTTACACACACTGCCAGGACACTCATCTCTGGCTATTTCTCAACCTCGAGTTTCATCTCTGTCGTTGCCCAGGGGCTCATTGCTTCTGCCTGGTGCCTACAGGCCAGGGGTGGCCCATGTGTGGTATCTGTGCTCCCATCTCCTCCTTTATTTTTATTTATTTATTTTTAATACGAGATTGATCTTCCGGAATCTCCATCCCTTTCCCCTCTGGGACATCTCACTCCAGCCTCTCTTTTTGGCCTCAAAGGCCCTAGCTCCCGTTTCCTCAGGGGCATCACCTCTTCAAAGGGCTGAGGCTTTCCCCTGTGTGAGGGCTTCTGTATTCTCCTCTGCAAACCCACTGCCTAGCCCAGGCAAGGAAAAATTAAACCCAGCCACGTGTGTGTGTGTGTGTGTGTGTGTGTGTGTGTGTGTGTGTGTCACACACACAGCTCAGCATGCTAATGCATTATCCTGTCAACCTGATAGTTGAGGCAGGGAGTGAGTTGTCTCCACTCCCATCAGGAACCGAGGCCCTGACATCGTTCAGCCCTCCCTAAGACCCTCAGAATCCCAGCACAGGACACCCGAGCCCTATGCCTCGAGGCCATGATTCACTGGAACTTCCTTTCTGCTCACACTGGCTGTGCCCAGATTTGCTGTCACCCCTGCCTTTGGGCAATAACGTGATAGAAGAGGAACATGGTCAAGCACATCACAAGGCTTCCTATGAGCCAGGCCTTGTGTTGCACTCGGAATGTGGCCTTTCTTACTGGATTTTCACAAGACACCTGAGTTCAGGGAGGGCAGATTCCTGTTACCTTGCACTCTATTAATAATTGCTGCAAGAATGAACAACTCTGTGAAGTGGGTACTCTTATTTGACAGATGAGGAAACAGAGGCTCAGAGAGGTTTAGTAACTTGCCCAGGGTCACACAGCTCAGAGATGGGAGAAACGAAGCAAACACAGGCAGCCTCTGCTCTTAAGTACTGGCCGGGTCTGCTGCTTAGCTGGGAAGAGGCCCAGGACGAGATGGGGCTGAACCCTGGGGCCCCTGCCCCAGCTCCTCTGGATGCAGGGAGGGGAGGTGGGCACAGCCTGCTGAGGCCAGGATCCTGGGCTGGGTCTCGTTCAGTCCACATCTGGCTGCGTGGCCGAGCTGCCTGTGGAGCCACACCTGCTTCCCGTGGCCATCCTTCAGACACAGTGTGTTCTGGGTCATGGGTGCCTGTGATTGAGCCTGGAGCACCACGTGTACTTACCAACTGGTTCTGTTCTACCTTGCAGGTCATTACCACAAACCAAGCCGAAATGTTCTCCCTTTTCCTTTCACCAAGGCGGGACACGCAGCTCCTTCACTCAGGGTGGATGTTCAGGAGAGAGTACAAAACACTCCTCTAAGGAGGCAGAAAACTAGCTGCGCTGAGGAAGTGAGTCAGCTAGGACTCTCCTTTAGAGGGAGGTCCTGCTCTCTACTGCCTCCAGGGCTTTTCACATGATGTTCTCTGCCTGGAACATTCTCTCACCCTCTCCTCCCCCACCATCACCTAGCTGATTCCTAGCTCAGGACATTTGGGCAGATTCAAAAAAGGAGCCCCTTCCTCAAGATATCTACTGCCATCTGAGAAGACAGTCATCCTAATTCACAAACAAATTAGAACATAAAGCATGAGCCTTGTAGACTTGGGCAGTGCACAGCCTATACAGCTGTACATGGCAACCTCGGTGCCCCATATATTTGTTAAATGACTATAGTTGTAAATAAAATGGAATTCTTATGCTCATATATGTAAACTATGTACTTTAAATAACAAATTGAGGGCCTGCTTGGAGCTGAAGTGAGTCCAACCTTTGGAACACAGGGAAGGAAACTGGGTTGGTGATAAATAGATAACCATAAAGAGGCACCCTAGAAAGGCAAGACCCAGAAGTGGGTCAGGCCTAGAGCCTATGCAAATGAGCGACTGTTTATTTAGAGGCTTTTCTCCATGGTGTACGGCTGCAAGGTTGGAGACAACTCATTTGGAGATTTAGTTTCAATAGAATAACAACATTTCTTTTTAAAAATAGCTTTCGATTTTTAAAGTATTTTCCACTGAGCCGAGGCTGGGGCGAGGAATAATTGGCTTGCTGGTGTAGTGTGGGCAAGAAGGGGGACAGGAGAAGCCTTGGTCTGGGTTCCCTTGTGATTTGGACTTGCTAAACTCAGCCCAGCCTCCCCTGGCTTGTATCCAGGCCCTGCGGGAAGGAGATCGGGGAGCCCTGGTGCCCGGTTTCGTTGGGGGCAGTGGCAGCCCAGGATGCATATGTGGGGTGAAGATGGAGAGACCAGGGAGAAGAAAGGGAGTGACCTCTCCCGCGCCTGGCTGTGTTCGGGCGCTGTCTGGACTGGGTGCGGGCGATCTCATCTCATCCACGCAGCAGCCCCGAGGAGGCTTGTGCTGCCGCCCCTGATCAGATGAGAAAACTGAGGCTCAGGAGAAGCCTTAACAAAGCTTTCTAAGAAAAGCCAGATAGGAAATAGTTTAGACTTTGCAGGCAACTGCTCGACTCTGTCCCTTGTACTGTGAAAACGGTCATAGATGATGTGTAAACAGATGGGCACGACTGTGTTCCGGTCAAACTTTATTTACAAGAACAGGCGTCGGGTTAGATTTGACGCATGAATGTTCAGGATGATGGACTTGCCATCTTCAGGTTTAACGGAGGAAACATTATGGTGCAAAAGAACAAGGAGATTGGCACTTGGATTTGACTCCTGTCTCCCCCACTTATCAGCTGACCCTGGGCAGGTTTCAGAACGTCTTTGTGCCTCAGTTTCTTCATCTGCAGAATGGGGAGGATGTCCATCATACCCGCCGCACAGAATGAGTGAGTGTGGAATGAGCAAGGCCAGCAAGGTCTGGCATGTAGTTGGCACTCTCCGACCCTCCCGGGTTTGAGCCCGGGCAGTCCGACTGCAAAGCCAGAGCTCTTCTTCCTGCAGATGGGTGGGGCAGCAGCCCTGCCTCACTGACCCCTCGAAGAAGCTCCTGTCCAGCTTGGAGGGACTTCCTGGTCACCGGCTCCTAAAGGAGGTAGGAGGTGGGGGAGCAAAGCAGGAGACTCACCCCCAGCCTCCAGGTCACTCCCCTCAGCCCCCTCCCCCAGGGACCTGCCCTCAATGACCTCCACCCTCAACTCGCATGCAATTCGTCTTCAAAAGTGTATGTGCTTCTGTTGAACCCTCTAGCTCATCTCTGATTTCTCTTGGTGAGGATGCGGCATGGGGAGTGCGGCTGGGGTCTGTACTAAAAAGTATCCGGGTCTTGCCTCCCAGGCCATAGTATGTTTTCCCACACTGCCCACCCCCCTTCTCCAGGTGACCCCTTTAGTCTGGCGGGACCTTCCGCTTTCTGAGACGGAGGAACCAGGCAAGGGGCAGTCCCCACCCAGTTGCCGCTGTGTCATTGGGCCGTTGGCAGGTGGGTGTGCTCGGGGCACCTGCAACACAAGGACTTATGGGGCGGAGTGAGGGGGAGCCGGGCTCGTGGACTAGCTGCGTGAGGCACCATTTAGCACAGGGAGGAGGAAAAGAAAATCACGAATGGAATAATGCCGTCCTGGAGATTCACTACCACACCCCCATATATTCCTGCCTAAAGGAGTTTTTATACGGCTAGGCACTTGCTCAGCAGGGCCATTGTGTGTTTACAGATGGGAGTTTAAAGGAACGCCTATTATAAAGTCTCAATTAGCCGAACCCTAATTTACGAGCATAATTTGCTTTTGCCATTAGAGCAGAGCTGCCCTGGCTTGCTGGAAGCTGTGAGCATCTGAGTGCACTAGCAGGGGGGTGCTGGGCTCCCACTGACAACAGGGCGGTGGGGGGATGGTGCGGGGGGGAGGTTTCTTGGGAGCAGACAGGGTCCCGAGGGTATCCCCAACCTGGGGAGGTTACCTGGTGCAAAACTTCACACTAGTTTTCAGATCCTTATGACAGCCTTGGGGATAGCTTCTGATAGTCCCTCCAATTTGCAAGTGAGGAAACTGAGGATCAGAGACATTAAGTAACTTGTATGGGATCACACAGCCCGTAGGTGATATAGCTAGGGCCTGAGTCCAGAGCTGGGGACCAGAAGTGTAAAGCCTTAGCGCAGTTCTTGGCACTGTTAGGGACTCAGAAGTATGATAGACCTGGGCCCCAGTCCCAGCCTCTCCGCTCACGGCTGTGTGACCTTAGGAAAGTTACTTAACCACTGTGAACCTCATTTTCCCTATCTGTTAGATGGGGATGATTGTAGAGACTATCTCATCAGACAAGTGATGGTAGAAAGGGCTTAGCCACGTATTGGTTTCCTAGGGCTGCCAAAACAAATGACCACTAACTGGGTGGCTTAAACAGTAGAAATGTATTGTCTTACAGTTCTGAAGTCCAGGAGTTTGGAATCGAGGTGTCAGCAGGGTTGGTTCCTTCTGGAGGCTCTGAGGGAGAATCTGTTCTGTGCTTCTGTCCTAGCTTCTGGTGGCTGCCGGCTATCCTCGTGTTCCTGGGCTTGTAGAAACGTGGCCTGGATCTCGGCCTCCAGCCTCACATCACCTTCACCTCCGAGTGCCCGTGCATCTCTTCTATCTCTTATAAGGACACGTGTCATTGGAGGTCGGGCCACCCAGTTAAGCTGGGACCGTGACATCTCAAGCTTCTTAGTTTAGTTACATCAGTCAAGAGCCTTTTTCCAATAAGTTCATATTCATGGGTTCCGGGTGGACATATTTTTGGGAGGCCACCATTCAACCCCACTACAGCCCATACAAGGGCCTGTTAGGAACCAGGCCGCACAGCAGGAGGTGAGCGGCGGGGCGAGTGAGCGAAGCTTCGTCTGTATTTACAGCCGCTCCCCATCGCTCGCATTTCCGCCTGAGCTCCGCCTCCTATCAGCATTATGGTGAGTGGTATAATTATTTCATTATATATTACAACATAATAATAATAGAAATAAAGTGCACAATAAACGTAATGTGCTTGAATCATCCCAAAGCCATTCCCCCCACCCCACCCTGGTCCGTGGAAAAACTGTCTTCCACGAAACCGGTCCCTGGTGCCAAAAATGCTGGGGACCACTGGTTTCTCTGGGGCCTCCAGGCACAAGGTCTCAGGCCAGCTGGGCGGGTTGAGGGGCGGTGCCTCCGAAAGGCGGCCTGAACTGCATTCCCCGGCCAACTGGGAGCCCAGGCACAGGGCTGGAGCCCCTGTCACCACCATCAGACCTCCTCATCTCCCAGCATCTTTATCTTCATTTCTGACAGATCTGTGGCGGGCTGGGCCCTGACACTTCCTCTTCATGTCGCTCATTCCTGGAGCCTCTCTGTCAAGTAGCTAATGAACTGTAAACAGACACTCCAGTGCTCCAGGGGAGCCCTCGAAGGAGGTCACAGGCGCTGTGTCTGTGCAGCAAAGAAGGTTTCGGGAAGGCAGATAATACCCATCCCGCATCAGCCCCCCTCGAGCCCAGGAGCCCGTGTCCCTGCCTGTGTCCTCCCCTGGGGGACAGTGGAGGGGCTCCCCAGGCAGCCTCGGCCTTCCCGCTCCTTTGCTCATTGCTTTGGAAACTTCAGAGGGTCCCCGCCCCACCTCTCCCCATCCCCAGCTCAGCTGTCTCCAAACCTGGTTTATGACTCACCAGGAGGGCTTATGGAAAATGCAGACTCCCAGGCTCTGCACCCTAAGGACTGGAACTCAGCAGGTAGGGTGGGCTCCCCTTGATTGGATTATCAGGCTGCTTTGGGAACTGCTGGGTTAGGCTGGGACCACCCCCCAAAGCTCTGCTCACCAGCTCTGTCCTCGTCTCCTGCCCTGACATCACTCCCCTCTGGGAGACGTGTGTCCTCCACGCTGTGTCTTGAAAACGACTGATCTGATCCAATTCCTTCACTTTACAACTCAGTGAGCTTAGTCCAGTGAAAGGAAGGGACTCGTCCAAGGTCACTAGGGTGGAGCTGAACTAGAACACGGCTCCCCCATCCCATAATTCATGGCCCCGTGTCCCTGGAGGCTCATGACCTCCACTCCTATTTGCTGCTGCTCCAGCCCTAGTTGGGCTGTGTTTCAGGACGGAGAAGGAGGGAGCCCCCCGCTTCTTCCCACCTCCCGCACTGTTCAGTTGACTCCCCTGTCCCCCTGTCTATCCACAGCCAAGCTAATAAAATCCTGCACTTTCCATAGACTGTTGGGTCCCACCAAGCCCTCTGGCTGCTTTAGTTTCTTCTTGGTTCTGCGAGGAGGCAGGAAAAAGGCAAATGCTGATCACTCTGCTGGTGAAGGGAGAAAATGAATAGCAGCTCTCGTCTCTGAGGTCTTTTTCATGCTCGAAAATCCCTGATCTTGTCCTAGATCCGCCTGCTGGGATTCAAGATGGGCTCCTCCACCCCTGTGCTGATTTGCTGACACCATCAGTTTTGTGGCAGGCACAGGACCAGGTCCCTCGGGGGAGGTGGGGACACCGGACTGGGGGGCATGAAGGAGCAAGGGGTGCCCTTCCTGGTGAGGGGGTGGATGGTCCTTCTGTGGCCCGTGAGAAGGGATTGAAGGTGTGGGCTTGGCTCACAGAGGGCCCAGAGCCCATCGCAGAATGTGTGTGGCATGTGCGGGGGTGGGGTGGGGGAGGACTTTGGGCAAAGAGGCTGTCAGCTCAGGGTCCGTGTGTCCAGGGCCTTTGGTCCGGGGCCTTCTCAAAGCAGAGAGGCGTGAAGCGGGCCTAGGGAAGGAAGGGATGGCAGCTTAGGGGGATGAGGGCCTGAAATGAAATATGAACGAGGCTTTTCATTCTAGTAACTCGGCAGCTGGCGTTGAGGGTGGTGCTGGCTGGAGGCCACAGGGTTTGTCCAATCTGATAATGGCCATTTTCAGCGACACTCTCTCCGTCACCTCTGGTCTTTCATTTTGTGAGGTTCCTGCGGGGAGGCGGGGGGATGGGGTAGAGGCCCTGAAGACAGCTGTGTCCCTGGAGAAGAGGCCTGGGGGCGAGTAAGTTC
Organism: Lagenorhynchus albirostris; assembly: GCF_949774975.1. Classification (NCBI taxonomy): domain Eukaryota; kingdom Metazoa; phylum Chordata; class Mammalia; order Artiodactyla; family Delphinidae; genus Lagenorhynchus; species Lagenorhynchus albirostris. The sequence goes on from NC_083096.1 coordinate 177,412,677, forward strand.
TGCTCGGAGTTTTGGCAGGGGTGTCCTGACGTCAGACCAGGGAAGGACGGGGACAGTTCCTGCCCTGTTTACCTGTATCCTGGTGCCCATCACAGTGCCTGGCATGCAGGCTCAACCAGGATTTGCCAAGTGGAAGAATGAATAACCGTTAAACATGATTTCTTAAAAAACTTGCTCTCTGCCAGGACCTAACTTACCCTATGCATTTGTATTAGTGGGCGCCAGTTTAATTCAATCAGCCTGTAGTTACTGAGCACCCACTATGTACCAGGCAAAGTTTCTGCGGTCGAAAGCTCACACCCCGGTGCTGAAGGTTCACTGCTCACAGGGGATGCTTCAGAGCCAATTTTTTTTTTTAAAAAAAAATTTATTTATTTACTTACTTACCTAATTGGCCGCATCGGGTCTTAGTTGCGGCATGCGGGATCTTTTGTTGCGATGCGTGGGCTTCTCTCTAGTTGTGGCGTGCGGGCTCCAGAGTGCGCAGGCTTAGTAGTTGCGACATGTGGGATCTTAGTTCCCCAGCCAGGGATCGAACACACATGTCCTGCATTGGAAGGTGGGTTCTTAACCACTGGACCACCAGGGAAGTCCCTGGAGGCAATTTCTTAAAGCAAAGAAACTAGTGGAGTGGAAGCAAGTGGAGTGTGTTAGATGCTGAGGTAGGTGGGTGGGGAAGAGATCTCTAGCTGAGGAAGGGGGAAGAGAGACTTCCAAAGTGCTACCTTGTTTGAGCCTCACCTGGATCTGGACCAGGCAGGGCTGCCTGATGAGACCCCAGTGATTCATCCCAATTTGCACTTGGAGTTGGTGGCAGGGCCAGCGCCCCGACTGTTGAGTTGAGATGAAAAGCATCACCAGGTTGTTTCCCAATGTTCTAGGCCTGGTGCTGCAAACGGCCTGGGCTGGGAGAAGCAAACCCTTTTTCTTCTCACTTACCCCACCTCCAACTCTGTGATTTGCTGCAGTCCCTGGAGGATTGGAATTGGGGTGATGTATAATAAACGTCAAGTCAGTAATGCTGATGCTGCTAGAAAGAAGAGAGATACTAGCCACTGAGGGGCCTTATCACACGAAGAGGGATGTGACAGGACAGAAAGGATTCACCTGGGAGTGTCCTCAGCTTGTCCCCGCCCTGCTCGCTAAAGAGGGTTCTGTCGTCGTCTACTGGGTTTTTTCTACCCCAGTTAGTCCCCGTCCCCACTCTGGGGAAGGCCCTAGTGTTATCAGACTGGCTCATTGGCTTTTGGCGATATAGAATCATGGAGAATAGGGAGGAGTAGCTAGAAAATCTGCAGCTCTGGAGTTGGGGGCAGGTCCGGGGGGATTTGGGAGGAAGGAGGCGCAAGGGGAATCAAAGGCACTAGGGAAGAAGGGGTGTAGGTGGGAGAGACAAGGAAACAGGGAACTCTTTCTGACATACGTCCACTTCAAAAGGCCTGAGATATGCAATTGAAGAATTTTAAATAATTTAAAACAATTTTTGGTTGCTGGACTGTGTGTCTTCATCATGGTGACACTAACCGTTTGGATGAGAGCTTGAGTAGGGTACGTGTCATAAGGACAAAGAAAACATAATATCTAACATGTACTGAAGGTTATTATGTGCTATGTATGAATAAAAATTATCAAGTGCTGCATTTCATTTAGTAACACTATTCTTTTTCTCTTTCATATTCAAAGTTTTGACCTCCTCAAGCCTGCTTTTTTTTCCCCCTCCATGTTGACTAATAGAATTCCAATATTGGGTCTTGAAACTGTATGTCTTATAACTACTGGTGAAAGAAATCTCAGCAAGGTAAGATGTAAAAAAAAGAACAAAAAAAACACACAAAAACCTTTCCACTTTCCCTGCAGCTATAGGAAAGCAGACTCTCGTCTGCATCAGAAGCCCATCCTTGCAAATGTTACTTCTAACCAAAGAGTTTTATGTGGCACCCTGACTTCCGAGATGGTTGCAATACTCCATGGTAAACAGTTTTTCTCTATTTATTTATTGAAGTATAGTTGATTTACAACGTTGTGTTAATTTCTTCTGTACAGCAAAGTGAAAGTGTGAAAGGGAAAGGGACCACAAGGTCAATGCCACTGATGTGGCGTAACTCAGGGGCACCATATACAAGAAAGATGAGGTGAGTGGTAAACCCTAGACTTGGGCAGCATGGAGACCCTGCTTGGGGACACTTTGCTTGGAGGAGCAGCCAATTCACTGGACAGAAAAAGGCAAGATATATACAGAAGAGCCTAATGAATGCTTTAGCACTCTGTCAAGCTAACTGGGCAATGTGAGGCTCAGTACCTGGAATGCACCAACTTGTGCATTGCCTGTGTCTACTAAAAATGGTGGGCACCATGGGCAGTCCTGCAGGTGTTAGATATACCACTTGTTTGTCTACCATGCTTGCCCATCCCCCTTATTCTAATTCCTGTGAGAAACAACCTCCTCAACAGGCACGCGCGCGCGCGCACACACACACACACACACGTGTTCTAGTTATCTTTTTCTGCATAACCCATTACCCCCAGACTTAGTGACTTAAGACAATTGTTTTTTGTTTTTCTTAGCTGGTTAAAATAACACATATTTTTATCTTACAATTTGGGAGGTTAGAAGTTCCACATAGGTCTTACTGAGCTAAAATCAAGGAGTCCTCCAGGTGGCATTCTTTCCTGAAAACTGTACTGGAGAATCCATTTCCTTGCCTTTTGCAACCTCTAGAGGGCAGCCACATTTCTTAGGCAGTGACCCTTTCCTCCATCTTCAAAGTCAGCCAAGGCCAGTTGAGTCCTTCTCGTCACCACACTCGGACCCTCCAGAGTCATGTTTCCCTCTGAGTCGTCTTCTGCCTCTCTCTTCCTCTTTTAAGGACACTTGTGATTACATTGGGCCCACCCAGATAATCCAGGATATACTCCCTATTTAAGATCAGCAATGGGGCTTCCCTGGTGGCACAGTGGTTGAGAGTCCGCCTGCCGATGCAGGGGACATGGGTTCATGCCCCGGTCTGGGAAGATCCCACATGCCGCGGAACGGCTGGGCCCATGAGCCATGGCCGCTGAGCCTGCGCGTCCGGAGCCTGTACTCCACAACGGGAGAGGCCACAACAGTGAGAGGCCTGCATACCGCAAAAAAAAAAAAAAAAAAGATCAGCAATAAGCAACCTTAAAACAATTGTTTTATTATGATTACAAATTCTTTGGGTCAGAAATTGGGAAAGGGCACAGGAGGATGGCTTGTCTCTGCTTATGTGATGTCTGGGGTCTCATGTAGGAGGACTCAGTCTAGGGACAGGAATCTTCTCCAAGCCTCACCACTCACGTGTCTCTGGTTGATGTTGGCTGTCCACTTAGACCCCTCCTGGGGCAGTCAGAACACCTGCTCTTGGCCTCTCCACATGACCTGGGCTTCCTCATAACATGGCGGCCTTGAACTTCTCAAATGGGGGTCTAGGGCTTCAGAGGTGAGTGTCTCAAGAGGCAAGAAGTGGAAGCTGCCAGTCTCTAAGGGCTGGACCTGGAAATGAGGACAGTGTCACTTTTGCCATATTCTACTGGTCAAGGCAGCCACAAAGTATGTCCAGATTCAAGGGGACGGGACATAAACCCGACCCTAAGATAGAAGGAGTGTCAATATCACATTCTAAAAGAGTGGGTGGGATGGGAGACATTGCAAGGGCCATATATAGAAAAACACAATACATATACACTCAGTCTTCATGTGCCGATTATGGTGTCCCTTTTGTCCCCCAGGAGTGGTCACCATGTCTATGCTGGTCAATCAGATATTCCATCCCTCTGGCAACAGTGAAATGTTCAGGGGTTAATATGTGACCCAAGCAGAGCCATTAGAGTTCTCCCAGGTGTTGATCCATGGATTTGGGAGAGGAATTTTCTGGAAGGATGAGATTCTAGGCCTGTGCTGACCTTGCCTGCTGCCAGCTGGGGCAAGCCTACTTGCAGAATGATTCCAAGAACACACCTGCAGAGCTTAGAGCTGGAGAGAGACAGAGTTCTCACAACATTGCCTGAGCTCTGAGTAGAGTCGTGCCCGCAACCAGGTCTTGTCCAGGATTTTCATGTATCTGACACAACTAAAAGAATTCTTAATAATAGAGAAACGGGGAGAGGGATGACTGTACCCCAAAGGTATAGTGGCCAAGATTTTGAGCCCCCAGTCTCATTCTGTGGGGGAGAAACTTCCTCCAGAGAGAGGCAGTCATCTTCCAGGGAAGAAATAGTGGGAGACTGGGAGACTGCTCTGGGGGGTCCCCACCCTCCATGGAGTATATGACCTCCATTCCTTCCTCTCCTTCCACCATGATTTTATCCCAAAGAATCCAAGAATCATGGAGATGACCTAGAAGTTGGGTAATTAAACGTAGCTCCTTTCCATTCCTGTGATTTTTAAAACAAGCCACTTAGATCTCTCCTAGCCTCAGTATTCTCAACTAAAATATGGAGATCATGGGGTTATTGTGAGGATTAAATGAAATGGTACATGGGAAACCCTGAGCACAGTGCTGGGCACGTTGCAAACTCTTGATGACTGAAAACTGTGACATGAGCTCTGAGCTCTTTGGGTGGTCAAGATTTCTCTGACGTTAGTATAAGGATGGAGGTCTCAAAATCTCCAAAATAGCCTCAGCTCTGCCCAGGCTTCTCTCAGTGCAGCTTGTGGAGCTATTAGAAATGACAAGAGGCTCTCTTGCAGATTTATATGTATGGGTGAGTGGTAATTTCCATAACAAACACAGGCACACAGAGATTCCTCCAAGGCTCTGGAGCTGCAAAGGGAACACCTACTAAATCAGGACTGGTGGATAAAGCCGAGTGTGTCTTCCTCCCCTTCCCCGTGCTAATGAGCTGACAGATTACAGTTATGGTCCAGTGGAAGGGCTTGGCCATGGTGGGATTTGCCGATGGCCTCGAAATTGAAATAGCAATACATACAGAGAGGCCGTGTGGAGCACAGGCATCTTTGTAGTCCCAGCACACCTCCTGATGATGACCGGAGAGATTGCAGGAGAGCCAGGGCCTAACGGGGGCTTGAAGGGGCTGTGTGTGGGGGTAAGGGGGTATCTGGAGAGTGGGGGAGTAAGCCCTTGCAGAATACATTTCTGGAAGAGTTAGGATTTACCTGAGTGAGTTGTAATGGAATCTGACCCCCTCTAGCTCAATCTGTAAATTTGTGATTGGTCCTTGTGATCTTGAGGTCTCAGTTTTCCCATCCTGAAAAGTGGGCACAGTCTATGGCCATACCACCCTGAGTGTGCCCGATCTCATCTGAAAAGTGGGCACAATGATATGTATTTTCTATACTTTGGGGGGGTTTTGGGAGGACCAAAGGAGATACAGAAAACGTGGGAAATGCAGGTCCTAGGCCATTTACAGACTGCTAGAGCCAGAGGATCATGGAGTTCAAACAAACCCCCTCATTTTACAGTTGAGAAAAACGAGACCCAGGGAGAGGAGGAGATTTGCCTGACGTCCTTGAGTGAGTTAATGAAGGAGATGAGACCGAGTACCAGGGGCTATGGTGCTAAGACAAGTGACCTTTGTTTTTTCCCTCATTTTTCATCTAGGTCACATAGGTACGAATTCCCAAGGCACTTATGGCTAGTGAGCCTAGTTGGGTAGCAAATGGTCTTGCCCACTATGCATTTGTGGTCTCTTTGGGTCTTCCGGCTAGTCTGGGAAGGGGTGTCCCTGTTGTAGTAATGCCTTAAATATCATACACGTTGATGCTTTTGTTCACTGCATAATTCATAGTGTATAGTCTCCCCCATTGGCATCCCATCAGGTGATGTTTGTTTCTGGGATGATGAGTCATGAGGAGTGGATTAAGTGCTCTGCGTGCCATTCCTCCCCAAGTGGTAGCCCATTAACTGAAAGAGTTTGAGAAGAATTGGCATAAAAGAGGCAATAGACTCCGTTTCTAGATGAGCCATTTCTAGATGAGCCAAGTGGCTCTGAAGTCACCATTTCATTCATTCTTTCAGCAGTAAACAGGACATAACATGTGACCCTGTGCATATTCTCTCATAATATCTCACAAATGTATGGCATCGGTTAGAGGAGGGACCAGAGGAAGGGAGCATGGATGACTCAGAGAAATGCATCCTTAAGTTGGGAGATAAAATTACATGTGGAGGGAGGTAAGGAGAGGCTACCATCACCATCATCTCTCAGGGGACCGTTGTAGCAGCTTAGCTTGGTCTTCCAACTTCTCCACCCAATCTCTTGCTAGTCCATTCTCCACATGGCAGCTAAAAAACCAGGTTGTTTTAAACATAAATCATATCATACCACTCCTTTGCTTGAAACCCAAACTCCTTATTAGACCTACAAGGCCCACGTGATCTGGTCCTCTCCTACTTCCCCAGGCTTATTTCCTCCACGTCTTCCCCTCGTGCTCTATACCCCAGCCACACTGGCCTCCTTTCCATCCTTTGAACACGTCCCATTTGTTTCCACCTCAGCACTTTGCAGATGCCACACCGTTTTCCTGGAATGCATTTCTGTTAGATCTGCACAAGTCTGGCTCCTCCTCATTGTTCAAGTTTCAGCTCAAACACCGTCTCTTCAAAGCGGCCTTTCCTGGCCCTTCTCGCTAAAGTATTCTCACCCACTCACTATACAGCCTGTTACTCTACTTGCTTTCTTCATAGAACTTACCACAAACTGAAATTATCCTAGTTATTGATATGTTTATGTGTCTATTGTTGTTCCCTCACACTAGAATGTAGACTCCACAAGGGCAGGGAATTTATTCGGTTCATCGTTGTATTTCCAGCGCTTAACACAAGGCCTGGCACACAGTAGGCTTTCCACAAGTATTAGCATTTCCACAAGAATGAGCTCAGGGTGCCCGTATTTTTTTTTTCATTTTATTTATTTATTTTATTTAGTTATTTTTGGCTGTGTTGGGTCTTCGTTTCTGTGCGAGGGCTCTCTCCAGTTGCGGCGAGCGGGGGCCACTCCTCATCGCGGTGCGCGGGCCTCTCACTGTCGCGGCCTGTCTTGTTGCGGAGCACAGGCTCCAGACGCGCAGGCTCAGTAGTTGTGGCTCACGGGCCTAGTTGCTCCGTGGCATGTGGGATCTTCCCAGACCAGGGCTCGAACCCGTGTCCCCTGCATTGACAGGCAGATTCTCAACCACTGCGCCACCAGGGAAGCCCAGGGTGCCCGTATTTTGAAGAAAAGTTTTCTAAATAACCTCCCTTTTCACTCTCTCAGAGTGGATGGTATTCTTGCATCTAGGTTTCAGAGGAAAATAAGCTGGGTCCCAGGTGTTCTGTTCTACTCTGGCACTCCACTGACAATTCTAAATATGAGAAACCCCATTTACCTGGGCATTCCCTGAAGTTCAGGTCCGTTGGGGAACGCCTGGATCGGAGGAAGGAGGTGGAGGTAGAAAGGAGGTAAATGTTGCGTGTTTTCCAAAACAATCTTCTCATCACACATACGTTTTTAATGCTGTCAGAATTTAATTTGTTATACAAAGCTGGAAGCAATAGTGTTGTGTGTAAAGAGCAAACCGTGGGAAGATTGCTTTCCACAAATACGTTTTGCTCTCCCAGTCTATTTCTATGCCCATTTAATGCATGAGCCGCTGTCCCTGGTGCTGAAACAATAGACTCAGCCAGGAGCCTGAGCTTCACGCAGGGGCATCTCTGTCCGAGGTGTTGAAACAGCCTCTGGGAGCTGCCCGGCAGCATGTGGTCACCATGTCCTGCCATAGTTGGGTCACACTGCAATAACAGCTGCTGAAAACCACAAGGCTGGTCTCTAATTCAATTTTCATTTGACATCTCTTGAAGTTCATCCTGGAGCTGCTGCAATAACCATCCTATTCTGCTCTAGGGAGAGTGGCACGGCTATGGGATGATGAGCCCTTTTGGTAACTTGGAGGGGTGTGTCCAGCCTCAGGCGTTGCGAACCACATCAATAATGCCACGAGAAATGATAGGGGTGCCACCGATCACGGATAACAGTCTGCACCCACCATGACACCTGTCCGTCCAACCTTAGACAGCATGGTCTGTAATGGTGCCTCTACCTGGACATTCCATGCCTCAGTATCCTCATTTGTGCTATGGGCAGGTATGTTTCCATTTTCCTCAAGACAGAAAGTAAAGCACAAACTCTGTGCATATCATGGCCCTCAAAAAGTGAATGACACGTGATGATTTAAATTTTGGAGTGACAGATTAAAAATATTTGTTAAAAATTTTGAGTTATATCATATAAAGTACACAAATCTGAAGTATATAACTTAAAAGTGTGTGTGTGCGTGCGTGCATGCGCGCACGTGTGTGTGTGTAACCACCATCCAGGTGAAAATACGTAACATTTCCAGCACCACCTCCTGTGCCACCTCCCACCAAGGGTAACCACTTTTCTGACAGCTGTCAGCATAGACCAGTTTTTCTTGTTCTTGAACTTCATATAAATTGGATCATTCAGTAGGCACTCTACTGTGTCTGGCTTCTTTCATTCAGCATTGTGTCTTGGGATTCATCCATGTTGTTGCGTGTCAGTAGTTCATTCTTCTTTATTGCTTATAGTAATCTTTTGTGTGAATAAAACACCACTTATTGATCCATTCTACTGCTGATGGACATTTGGATTGTTTACAGTTTGAGGCTGTTATGAATAAAGCCATGAATTTTCTTGTGCACGTCCTTTGAGGACAAAGCACTCAGTGTGTTGGGTACGTACCCAGGAGTGGAGCTGCTGGCCATAATGTATGCACATGTTTCCAAAGTGGTTGTTTCACTTTACAGTCATTTTTTAAAAAAATTAATCCCTCCTTCCTGTTTTTGCCTTTTCTGCATTCTCTGGATCAACAGAGATGTTCTTGGGAGGGTCTGTTTAAGTAATGTGGCTTTAGATTTTTCTGGGACACTTTACTGATCAATATTGATTAGATGACCATTCCCAACGAATCTCTTTCTAGAAACGAGAGACATTCTTCCCTCAGACCTTTCTTCTTTTTGGTTATCACCATGACTGATTCCTGTAATGGAATCTGAATGAGATGATGCAGAGTTTATAATGAATAATCTTCCCTTCCTCCACACCCCAGGCTGCAACATGTCTGAGAGACGAATCTGGCCAAGGAGAGCTAGGAGCATGGTATTTACCCCCAGTGCCAGTGGAGGAATCCTGGGAGCTCCACACATTCAAAGCCCAGTTGAAAATCTGCAAGGAGCTTTGTGCTCCAAGAATAGGAGGGGGACAGGGAGCAGGGAAAAGAGCAGGCTCCTTATCCTTTCTTCTTCTCCCCTCTTGCCTTTTCCCAAGTTTATGAGTTTTTATGAGATTTTGGAGCATTATATCTACTGCTAATATATAGTGTTTAGATAATTTAGGGTTCACATTTGGACTGCATTATAGACAGCTCAACAACCTCGAGGGCACACATGGAGCACTTTACAGATTGTTCTAAACATTGATCCATCCATTAGTAGACTAAGTGCCCACAGTCTGTTCACCCTCCTGACTGTTCTCTCTGACTCTGGGGTCATGAGATTTCCCAATCCACACTTACTCCCCTGTAAAATCAATTTCTCTCTCTCTCTCTCTGTGTCTCTTTCTCCTCCAACCTCTACTTGTTTGGCATACTCTTTGGAGACAAGGTCTCTGGATTCAGAACAGTGTTCTTTGGAGATGGAGTCAAAGCTTCTCATGGCCCCTTTAGAGACAGCAGTAGAGATGGGTAATGGTTTGTGCCTCATGAAATGACAGCAGTCAGGGCTATGCCAACAAGAATTGAAGACCCTCCACCCTGCCTTTCTGAGTTGGGGTTGGGGAGCTCTGGGTTGGGCTGAGGGTTAAAGGACTTGATACTTGGAATGAAGAGGGAAAGTGGAACACATTTCTGGTTGCACCTTCGCTTGAATTCCCGTGGCCTGAAGAGTTGGGAGTCAGATAGGCATATGGTGGGACAAGAGAGGGTGCAGTGTTCACCTTGGGGCTCTAGGAATCTTGGAGGTTCACATAGATCCTTCACATGACTTTAGGGAGTCCCTGCAGGACTGGGATTGAGAGCTCTGTCTGTCTCAAGTTTACTTAACATTCCCATCAGCCATCTAGGCTACCTGCAAGTCATACAGGAAGGGATCTCCAAATCTGCCACAGCTGCAGGATTTTGCCGTGGCCCACTCCTCCCTTCTGGCCTGAAGATGGTCACTGTCAGCACTTTCCTTCTTTATGTAGATCAATAGGGCGCTTGAATATGACCTCAAGTTCAATTATGGCTTCAGTTATGGAATAAAGAGGCTGTTACTGCACACCTACCTCTTATTAAAAACACTGCACTGGGGGCTGGCAGAGACTGGACCTGGGGGAAATCATTAGCCTACTAATTTGAAATCAATTTAAAGTGCATTTGCTTAATGGTGTGAGCATTGTGAATTATCTATAAATTGTTAATTTAGTTGAATGTCACACTAGATTTTCATTTTATAAATTGCATTTTGGGGTTGGCAAATGTGTGTATCCTTCCTCCTCCCTCCCCCGCTTGCTTCCTCTCTTTTTCTAAAACAAAGCTTAATAATCCTGTCTTCTGGGATTCGACCCATAGCAGGAGGGTTGAACACAATTCAAGTCATAACAGGAGGCCTTGTGCATGACCACTCATCCTCCAGGAAGCTGATGCTGCCTTGTGAACAAGCCTGGTGAGTGACACATGGCCTGTGACCCTTGTTCCCTCAGCCTGACAGCCAGCCCAGCCCCCAAAGCAAAATCACTCAGCTAACCCACAGTTGACTGCACACACACGTCGTAGCCCTCTAGGATCAGAAGAACCACCCAGCTGAGCCCAGCTTAATTTAATTAGCTCACACAATCATGAGCTAAATAAATTGTTGTTGTTATAAGCCACTAGATTTTGAAGTGGTTTATTAGATGGCAAAAAATAACTGGTATATTGAGGCTCAGAGAGATCGTGTGGCTTGCACAAGGTCGCGCAGCAGCTGTAGGTGGCACCCAGGCAGGCTGATGGTCTGATTACCACACCACGGGGAAAGGATGTGTCCCAAGGTGTCAGATTCCTCAAAGTCTCCCTGGGACAAGGAGCCCACTAGGTGGGACCTCTGGAATTCAGTGACCCAGGAGACAAGGTGGGAGGAGTCTTACATCAGCTACACCATTTGCTTTGAGACCCTGGGAGAAGTCACTTCACCCTGCTGAGCCTCGGTTTTCTACTCTGTAAAATGTGGTGGGAATAAGCCTGCCTTGCAAGTTGCGAGGAACCCATGAGATTCTGTGAGTTGCACAGGGTTGTACACATTTTGGGGGGTCTCTCTTTTTACTGTAATAATGTCATTGATGCTCTCTGTCCCCTCTGATACCACCTGCAACACCGAGGTGCTCGGGATCATTGCTCCCTGGGGAGGCAGTTACAAGTAGTAGAAATTGACCTTGGGAGTCAGCCAGCCTGGGTTAGACTCCCAACGCCGGGTGAAGGTGGGCGAGTCACTTTCTCTTCTGAGAAATGGGGATACACCTTCCTTCCAAGATGGGTGGTGGGGTTGAAGTGAGCTCATGGGTGGAGAGAAAGCATGTGGAAGAGACCCAGTTACATCTCAGCTTCCTTCCCTCCATCCTTCCCTCCCCTGCTCCGTTTCTGCCTGCCCTCACCAGGACAAGGCACGTCAGTCCTGAAGGCGCTCAAGTAGGCAGAAGGGAATGAGTGGGAACAGCCCAGTCAGAAACCCATCTCCTCTCCCTGAGCAAGCCAGGTGAGTACAGGCAGCATCTCTGTCAGGTAGATAGAATTGTGCAGAACAAAGGCTGCATTGACCTTCCGCTGACAAAACATGTCTTTCACCTCGAGTCCCTTTGAGAAGAGGCAGGGGAAGAGTCTAAAAGCAAGGAGGGGATGCAGGTGGCTGGAGAGTATGAGGTACCTGCTAACTCCTTCCCTGCAGTGAAACAAGGCACAGGCATCGCTCTGCCCCAGTTCTGATGTGATTATCCCCATTTAACAGGTGGGCAGATCGAGACTTGAAGGGGTAGGAAGTCCATTCAGTCAATAAGCATTTACAATGAACACACTGTACGCCAGGAACTGGGGATACCTGGGCTTTGCCTTCACGGGGTGTGCCCTCGTGGGGAGAGAGACAAGTAGGAGGTCATTAAACATACAGGGCACAGGATGTAATGAACAATGCTTCCATCAGCTATTGCTGCAATAATGCTGCATAACGAATCTCCCCAAACTCAGTGGCTTAAAACAATCATTAACGATGTTAGCTGAGATCTCAGTGGGCTAGGTCAAGACCACCTGGGCTTGGTCCAGGATACCGTGTGCGTCAAGTCTGCTCCATGTGTCTCTCAGCCTCCTGGAACCAGTGGGCTCCCTGGGGCATGCTCTTCCCATGGAGAGGAAGAAGCTCAGAGGGCAAGTCCCCTTGGACGGGCACATTTCAAGCCTTTGTTTGCTGCACTCTTGCTGCCATCCCAATGGACAACGCAAGTCACATGGCGAGACCCAACATCGATGGGACACGAAGACATATGCCACCCGTGGTCAGAGAGAAACTAGTCAGAGAGGGAGTAGTTCCTATTTATTGAAGCGCTTTGCTACTCCAAGCACCTAAATGCTATCCTGAGTTAGGAGAACTCTGTTTTAATAACAATGATAACAGAAATTATGATGGTTTAGCAGCTCTCGCTATGGCCAAACTCTTGGCATATATTACCTCATTTATTAATAAAACACGAAACCAGGGACTTCCCTGGCAGTCCAGTGGTTAAGACGCCACGCTTCCACCGTAGGGGGTGCAGGTTCGATCCCTGGTCAGAGAACTAAGATCCCGCAGGCCGCGCGGTGTGGCCGAAAAAACAAAACAAAAAAGCCAACAAACAAAAAACCACAACAACCATTCATGATAGATATTGTTATTCTATTTAACAGATGAGAAAACGGGTTAAAATAGAGGAAATGACTTGCTTTAATTCACAGTTAATGGAGGCAGGGTAAGGAGGCTAACCCCCGGTTTCTGGAACTCCACACCAGGAGGGTCACAGACCCCAACTGCAGCCTCTTTCTTTGTTGTTGTTGTTTTTGTGGTACGCGGGCCTTTCACTGTTGTGGCCTCTCCCGTTGCGGAGCACAGGCTCCGGACGCGCAGGCCCAGCGTCCATGGCTCACAGGCCCAGCTGCTCCGCGGCACGTGGGACCCTCCCGGAGCGGGGCACGAACCCGCGCCCCCTGCATCGGCAGGCGGACTCCCAACCACTGCGCCACCAGGGAAGCCCTGCAGCCTCTTTCTATTACCCTGTGCTGCCCTCTTCCAAGCGTGCCCTCTGCCTGCTCAACTACAAAGAGGCGAGGGAGCGGCATCGAGCAATGCCACACTCCTGATCACTCCAAAGGCTCTTGGTCTCTTTGGCTCCAGAGCGGGTGATGGTCCACATCTCTACTCAGACACGGTGGCAGGGAGGCTGTTGCTAGCCCCACAGGACGCTGGCAGCGCCTGGGTTTAGAGCACTTCAGCTGATGTTTGTTGATGCCTTCTCGGGGTGGGGGCACACCTTCCTTCCTTCCTCACTGCTGTCCCTGCCCCACTCCATATCCTCCTGAGTGCATCCTCTGCCCGCAGCCAGAGTGAACCTTCTAAGGAGTAAACAAAAACCATGTCTCGTTTCTGCTTTAAAAAAAAAAAAAACATCCAGATAATATATTCCTGCTGTCAAAAAATGCAAGAGTGTGAGAAGATTTGTAATAAAAGTCTTCCTCCCCTGGCTGTCTGCCATCCGCCTAGTCGCCCCCGCCCCGCCCCTAATTCCCACAGGTAACTACTGCCTTAGTTTTTCTTGCATTCCCTTCAGTTTCTTTATGCGTATACAAGCAAAATGAGCATACATTCTCTTCCACCCATTTTTTTCAACATATTTTACACACACTTTTGCAACTTTCCTCTCTTTTAATATAGCTTGGTGGTTTTTCGCATATCAGCACTTAGAGAGTTTCCTTATTTTTCGTTTATAGCCACAGAGTATCCTATTGTCTGAATGGGCTGATCATAACTTATTTCATTTGTCACTGCGCTGATGGACGTTTAGGAGCTCCCAATCCTTTGATATACTAGACAAGGCTTCAGGGAATAACTTGCCCTGTGGAACTTTACCTGCAGGATAAATTCTCAGCAGTGGCACTGCTGAGTCAAAAGGATCGTGCCATTGTGATATTTACTGCCAAATTCCCCTCCACGATGGTTGAACCAGTTTAAGCTCCTACCAGCAATGCATAGGAGAGCCTGTTTGCCTATGTAGCCTTGTCAACAGAGTGTGTTACCAGACGTTTAGATTTTTACCACTGAACAGGCATAAGATGGTCTGCTTTAAAAACCCTTCACTGTATCCCCATCCCCCTTGCATAGAGTCCAGCTTCCTTGGACAGTGTAGGGGTGAGCTCAGCCCTGTCCTTTCTCGAGGGCTCTTTCCCAGCCGGGGAGATGGATGTAGACACAGCTCAACCAGAGCACGGGACTCGGTGTTCCAGTCAAGGAGCAGTGAGAAAAAAGACGGCGGCTTCAGGGAGGAGGTAGCATCTAAGCTGAGCCTTTAGGGACAGGTCAGAGTTTGACAGGCGTCAGTGGGGGAAAAGAGAGGGGGACTGTGTGGGTGTAGACCACAAGGGAGATGGGGAATGTCTGGGGAGGCTGAAGAGCCCAGGATGGCTGGAGGACCTAGAAGGAGATGAGCCTGGAGAGGGGTCGGGGACAGGTCACGATGGACCTTGAATGTCACGTGAGAGAGAGTTGGGGATTTAACCTGTAAGTGATAGGAGCACAATGAAGGCTTTTGAGAGGGTGTGTGAAGTGGGTGGGTGGAGGGAGTGTTTAGCTAGGACTTTCGACTTAAAGTCAGAGAGAATATTACTCAAAGTGGCTTAAGGAGAGGGGAATTTATTGCCTTATTTACGAAAATAATCTAGGGATACATTAGCTTCAGGCATGGCTGTATCTAGGGGCTTAAGTGATGTCATCAGAAATCTGTCTTTCACCCCTGGTTCTGCTTGCCTCTGTGTTGCCTCCAGTCTTTCCTCCCACAGCCTGGAAATATAGGTCAAAAGAGAGTGTATCTTTCCCAAGAAGATGCTCCTGGGACTGATTTGGGTCAGGTGTCAATTCCTCAACCAATCACTATGGCCAGGAGGATGGAATGCACTGATTGGCTGGGTCTGGGTCACATACCTACCCACCTGGTGGAGGAGGCGGGGAGGGATAATGTAAGGGGGTAACGGGAGGAGTGTGTATGGCGAGTTTGCCTCAGCTTCACCCGCATCACAAGGTCTGGATTGGGGGAGGATTCCCAAAGAAAAAGCAAGGTGCAGTGTCCAGAAAAGGGAAGGATGGGCGTATGTCGGAGACAATTAAGGTGGGGAAACCCAAGCAGAGGCTGTAGAGCTCAGGAAGAGGATGAGGGAACTAGAAGAGGTTCCTTTTGAGCTCCTCCCTTGGAGGTGTGGTGCGGGGCCCTGAGCGCCTCCTTGTGGCCGGGAGGCGCACCCCACCCGCTGCTGCAACCGGGTCCCAAGGTGAAAACTGCAGAGCTAGTCTCAGGCAGAGCCAGGCAGCCTTGGCGGGCAGGGCTGGGCAAAGACATCAGGCCCTATGCCAGCCCGAGACCTCCAGGCACGGTGGTGTGTGGACCCAGGGCCTCCAGATGCTGGGCTCCTATTTTAAGTCCGTTTGGAGTGGCTGGGTTTTCACATGACTCCACTGAGCCTTGAATGCCAAAGGCAGTGGTATTTAGCCTGCTGGAGAGGACATGCATGCCACTCTGAACCCCTCTGGAGGCCCCAGGAGGAAAAGGAGACTCGGTTCTATCTGGGCAACTTTCTCTGCAGTGACCGAGGCAGGACTGAGAACTGTGCAGGCCATTCCATGCCTCTCTCTCGGGTCACCGGGTGGGGTGTGTGTGTGACTCTGAGCTTCTAGAACAGCCAGATGTTCTCTCCTGACCCAGTGTGTTGCCGCTTTCCCTGTCCGCTGCCCCCAGAAGCTCCAGCCTTGTCCCCTAAGATACAACGGAATCCCTCCTTTTATGCCTTAGCATCAGCCTGCGGTAGGCTGTCCTGTGGCTCAAGAAGGCCTGTGTCTGGTAGGACCAACCCCCAGAGGCAAGGGAACTGGACCTTATCCTTTATTTTATTTATTTATTTTAAGGCATTAACCTTCTGTTTATTTTTTTATACATCTTTATTGGAGTATAATTGCTTTACAATGTTGTGTTAGTTTCTGCTGTACAACAAAGTGAATCAGCTGTACATGTACGTGGTCCCCATCCCTTCAATCCAGGGCAAGGACCCCCCTGCCAGCCCCAGACACAGGGCTTTGTGCCCCTACCCCTCAGTCTCCTCCCTCACAGCTCTCTGGTTTGTGGTTAAATATCTGAGGGGTTCTTTTATTAAAGATTTTCCCCACCTCGACTGTAAGGTCCACGTGGTCAGGTCTGGGTCTGTTTTTGCGTTTTCTTGGATGGCTGAGGCCTGGAACAGTGACTAGCACATAGTAGGTGTTCAATAAATTGTTGTTGAGCAGACGACAGCTCCAGTGGGCATCCTCCTGCTTATTGGACGTGAACATGACGAGAACAGGAGAGACTCACAGGAGAAGATGGCCACCGATGGTGGGCACTGGGGCAGCTTGATTTAAGGAGACTCAAATCCTGGCAGCATAGCCCTGGAAGGAGGCAGAGCCCCGGACATCACGCTGTCCCCTGCCACTTTGAAGCGCATTGAATCAGTGTGCAGTGGCTTGCTCTAGGTCACCCAGGCAGGGCTGGAACCTAGACTTGGATGCTGGACTCTCCCCTCTAGGCCTGGACTCTCCCTTCTCCAAGTAGCACACAGGTGGGTGACTGTGAAGGAGGGAGGACCCTGGTTGCCCAGTTGGCCTGGGGCTGGCTGCTTCTGTGAGTCAAATCTGCTTGCAGGAGAGGCTGTATCAGAGAGCGAGCACATACTCAGGAGCCATCAGCCTTGGGTGGGAATTCCAACTCTATCTCGCACAAGCTGTGTGACCTCAGGCCAGTTACTTCACGTCTCTGGGCTTCAGTTTTGTTAGCAGTGAAATGGGACAGAAACACTCCCTGCGAGAATTCCCAAGAATGCATGGATGGGGCCTAGACACGGCCAGCACTTCAAAGCACCCGGCTCTCAGTGATTTCCTGGCTTCCAAGTGAAGGAGAAAGAAGCAAGGGCTCAGGGAATCTTTGTAGGTGACAGGGGTCCCTCTCCATGGGCTCCTCTCATCGTCCTCTGCCCCTCCTTAGCCCACCAAATGCCTGCACCCCCTCACAGACCCCAAGCTAACTGTTGTGCCTGAGCTAATGAAGGGCATCTCATTAATGCTTGGCAAAATCTCATTAAGACCACGAGTTGTGGACTTCCCTGGTGGCGCAGTGGTTAAGAATCCGCCTGCCACTGCAGGGGACATGGGTTTGAGCCCTGGTTCGGGAAGATCCCACATGCCATGGAGCAACTAAGCCTGTGTGCCACAACTCCTGAGCCTGCGCTCTAGAGCCCGCAAGCCACAACTACTGAGCCCGCGTGCCTAGAGCCTGTGTTCCGCAACAAGAGAAGTCACCGCAATGAGAAGCCCGCGCACCGCAACGAAGAGTAGCCCCTGCTCGCCACAACTAGAGAAAGCCCACGCGCAGCAACGAAGACCCAACCCAGCCATAAATGAATAAATGAAGAAAGAAAGAAAGAGAAAGAAAGGAAGGAAGGAAGGAAGAAAGAAAGGCCCATCCTCCAGAAGGATCCATGCTGCCAACACCTTGCTTAGGAATTCCAGCCTCCAGAAGTGTGAGAGAATAAATTCCTGTTATAAGCCACCCAGTTCAGGGCACTCTGTTATGACAGCCGCAGACTAATACAAACCCTGAGAAGGGCGTCCGGCACAGTAAGTGCCCTGTCAACTTGTACCATTAATCGCGTTTGGTGTCTGTCTGATGCTCCCTCAGCAAATACCGAGCACCTGCTGGGCGCCAGGCATGCACTGGGCGGGGACATGGTGCTGCGTGTCTGTCGTGCACGCCCAGCACCCCCCGACCCCGGTCAATATTCACAGATGACCAGGTGAGCTGATCTGGAGACAACCCTCAGGGATGTCTACCCCGCCCTAAGGGTTTAGTCCCAGCTCAGTCTGTGTCCAGCTTCCGAAAGCCCAGGGGCCAACGTCTGTCCCGAGGAAGAAGGTCACAGCACAATACCAGACGCGCTGAAGGGGTCGACGGACGTCCCTGTGGGGAGCCAGACGGGCCCCCTCCCACGGTGCTCCCCCAGTGGTACCCAGCCTCCTGAGCCTGCACAGCACTCTGTGACCCTGCTCCCCAGAGGCTCTGGCACCTTCCACCCCACCTCCATCTCCTTCCAGGCCCGGCCCCACCCCTCGTGCCAGGTTCCGGCCGGGCGGCACGCGGACACTTAGTTATTTCAATTTTAAGAATACGATGGAGCCAGCAATGCTTAAAATGCTCGTGTTAATGGCAGCGGTCTGCAGTTTCATTTCACTTTAATGAGAACCATCTGCTGTGAGCAGGCAGCAGGCACGGCCAGCTCCCCCTCCCCCAAATTCCAACCCCAGAGTCAGGTGGGGGAGGTAGGGGCTCAGATCTGTAAGGAAGGCTGTGCTGGGGCCCCATGGCTTCCAAAGAGCAGGAGCCCCTTGAGGCTGGGGCCAGGGGTGGGACATGCAGTACCCCAGGCCGGTCCCTCCGTGCTCCCCGGCCAGGACTAAAAGCCCTGGGGAAGATCACAGGACCACCCAGCACTGGCCGCTGTAAAACTGATGGGGAGGCGGGGGCAGGGAGTGCAAGGCCCTGCCCTTGCGCCCACTGTGCTCTTCCTGCAAAGTCCCCGAAGGAGGCAGCTCTGGCTGTGCCGCCACAGGTCAGTCACTTTGCCTCCTGATGCCTCGGTTTTCACATCTGTAGAATGGGGGAACTGTAACACCCACATCAGAAAGTTCTTGTGAGCACTGAGGCAGTGTGCGAGGGAAGCCCCCTGAAAAAATCCCCTGACCCTCATGGTGACCAGGCACAGGGGGAAGGCTGGTCTCTTCCGCCGCCAGGCATAGTCCGGGGCGGCTGCCAGCTTGACCACCCAGCGGTGGCTGGCACTGAGATGAAGGCAGTGTGGGTCACACAGGTGAGTGTCGCCTGGCCCAGGCCTGGGAACGTAACTAGCTGTAGCCAAGCTGGGAACAAAGTGCCCCTGGGGTCAGAGAACGAGCATCTCGTCCCCGACCCACTGGACCAAAGGTGTGCAAAGCCGGACGTAGTGCCAGGGCTATAGGGAGGTCCCATCGGGCAGGGGGATCTTATAGCCGCTCTGGAGGAGCAGCAGGCAGGCGCCCAGCCCCAGGGCCCCTGCCAGGAGCACGGCACCCAGGGCTTTGAGGAAGGAAGTCCTGGTCCGGGTGAAGGAGCCGGGCGCCATGATGCCGAGCAGGGCTGTGCTGACCGTGAGCGTGTAGAGGATGGAGACTCCAGTGTTGAGTGCGACGATCTTGCCAAACTTGGCAAACGGGGCGATGATGCAGAAGAAGAGGGGCACCGTGGCGATGACTGTGGTGAGGGCGCTGGAGACGATGGCCACGCCCACATGCCGCACAGCCTCCAGCGTCCGCCACTGGCGCTGCGAGTGGGCATCCTGGGTGTGGGTGAGAGAAAGTTGGGGCCCCAGAAGCAGGAGGGGGTGCCTCCCTGCCTGGGGCTTTGGAATGGGGGCTTGGACCTGGGATGAACACGCATCGCTGTCCAAGGCCAGCCTTGCCCTCACGGGCTCCCCATTCCACCTCCGTGAACGGGGGTGATAACAGCACCTGCTCCCTGGGGTTGGCGTGAAGCTGAAGCGGTTCCCCTGCAGCAGCTCACAGTGCACAGCACACAGTAGGGCGTGTTAAATGTGGCTATGACAACCAGAGCATTGATGACTGCACAGTAGGTCCTCAAACATGTGAGCCGTGATTGGAACTGATTTCCTTCTTCTGACCAAGAGCAGCTAAATGTATAACCGATTTAATTTACATATTTATGAATGTTTCACACCAACACAATTCCAAACTAAGAAAAGCCAAAAACTTTACGAGACCCAGAGCTAGTTTTGGCACTGGTACACGGGCATGTCCTCCCTAAGCCACAGGGTCCAGTGGGGGCAGGGGTTGGTGGCCTCAGGGTCACGACTAGAAGGGCTCAGACTTGCTTCCCGGGCTCCAGAGTGAGACTTAGACTCAGGGAACCGAGAAGCAGGAAGGGCCCTTGGACATCGCCTGGTTCAACCCCGCATGCTCACTCAGGGAGACAGAGGCTGGGGGCAGTGGGCCCGCCCACCACCCACCACCCACCACCCACCACCCACAGTGATGCTTGGGTGGGGCTGCTTTAGAACTTGAGTCCCCTGGATGTGGAGAATGGCCCTGGAAACTGAGCCTCCTAGAATACATCCTGGCTGGGCATTGGGTACCAGGGGTGTCCAGCTACCCTTGGGGGTCCTCATTGGCACCGAGGGGGGAGAAGATTTGCTGGGGAGCGGTGGGGCAGGCAGGGTGCTCACCTCGGCCTGGTGCGGGGGCAGGTTCTCTCCGGCCAGCAGATAGCCCTCGACCAGATGCACGCAGTAATCCACGGAGGAGCCGACGAGGATGGACAGGGAGATGGCTTCCACGGCGCCCATCTCCCAGCCGCTCCAGTACATGACGGTCACCACGAGGCAGACGCTGCCTACGGGGCACGGGAGGCGGCAGGGAGGCAGCTTGGACCTGGTCCCACCCATACAGTCCTGGAGGATTGCTGGACAAATTCTAAGGGCCCCTGGGGAAGGTGGTAAAGTCTACAGTGGAGGCCCCAGCTCTGGTGACAGGTGCGATGAGTAGGGACAGGGCCAGAGAGAGCTGGGTTGGGGGGGGCTGCTGAAAGAGGGGACAAGTGTAGCAACATGTCCCTGGGACGAGAGCTACCACCTGGTGACACCTGGCTCCCCTCGGGGAGCACATGGTCCTATGAATGACTGTCACAGAGGCTCTTTTTGCTTGGGGTGGGGAGTCGGGAAACCTTCACTGAAAAGACGGGACAGTTGAGGGTGGAGAGAAACCTCCTGACCGGAAGCCACCAGCGAGACCCCTGCCCGCTCCTGACACCCGGGCCACTTACCCAAGATGCTCAGGAGCACAGGCAACAGGAGCAGCACGTGGGTGGTGAACACAGTCACCGCAGCCACGCAGATGAGCAAGGAGAGGGCCAGGCCGTACAGGGCGCTCTGCACCCCTGGAAGGGAGAGGAGGGGGCCCTCAGCTGGGCTGCACCAGGGGGCACCCACAGTCCCCTCACCCTCGTGGACCAGAGGTACTGGGGTTATACAGACGGGCACCGTCACAGCCAGCTGTGCCACTCTGGGTGAGCCGCTTGACTTCTCTGAGCCCCCATTTCTTCATCTGTAAAATGGGGTAATGATAGTACCTACTCCCTAGGCCTCGTTTGGAGTTTAAAGAGATGACATAGGTCAGGCCTCAGCCAGGGCTTGGCATCAAGAAGGGCTCCAAATGAGAGACCACTGCCGTGAGGGTCATTACCATTACCTTTTAGGTGGCCAAATTCAGGATCAGAGAATGTGGCCCCCCAAGCAGGAGGGGACCCAAACTCTGGTCTCTGATCAGTGTTCCCGGCCACTGTGTCATCCCAGTTTCTCCAGGGCTCTCGGCCAGAATTGAGAAGACAAGTGTGGCTCAGACAGGCCAGGTCGTGCCCTTCCTGCTCTAGGTCACCTCCCCGTGTCCCTGCTGCCAGCGCCCACCCCACCGGGACCCTGTGGGGTGCGGGCTGGGCTGCCGCTTGCCTATGATCTCCATGAAGATCCGCTTCCAGTGCTCACAGGTCTGGAAGCCGCGGTGCAGGGCTGAGCCCTCGGGGACCGTCTTCAGCTGCTGCTGCAGGAAGCTCTCCCAGCGCAGGTAGTCCGAGTAGGTCTGGAAGGAGGACTTGCCCTTGTACGTGGTCTGCGGGGACAGGAGCCAGTGAGACAGGCGGGCAGCTGTGGCCCACGCTGCTGCCCGGGTGGTGGCTGGTCTGCTCCGTACCAGCTGCAGCTGGCCTCTGGCCACTTGCGCAGGGAGCGCGCTGTGCGAAGGGTGAGCCCACCTGAGATCACTTCCCGCCAGCCTCTGGGTGCACGTGCGACTCTCACAGCAGCGGCAGGTCCCCATTCAAGCAAAGTCCCCGTCCCTTTCCAACAGAACCACCTCCAACCTCCAGAGTCTCCCAGCTCCGCGTCCCACCCTCGGCCCACGCTGTCCCTCTGCCCTCTGCACAGCTTGCTCCCACCCCTCCCTCAAGCCGCGTGACGTTTCCGTCTCCTCTAGGAAGCCTTCCTTGATGCCCCAAGATGGTCATCTTCTGGGCTCTGCGAGTCCTCGGTGCTTCCCCATCACAGTTCTCGTCACTGCCCGGCAACCTGCCCCTCCTCTCCTGGCTGGACTGTGAGTCCGGGAGGGCAGGTGACCTGTCTGGTTCACAGCGCCCAGCTCTGGAACATTTATAGATGTTACCTCGCTGGTCCAATCCTGCTCTCCCTGAGCACAAACCAGTGTACAGCGTGTCTGTGTGCACGTGTGTGTCTGCGTGCTGGTGGGGGAGCCTGAGCAGGGATTCTCTCCTCCAACTGTCTGCGGCTTCGGCCTTTTTGAAAAAGGAGGGAAATTCAGACGCCGGCTACAACATGGATGGATGTGAAGAACGCTGTGCTACGTGAAACGAACCAAGCACGAAAAGAAGAGCGCTGTGGGATTCCGCCTCTGTAGTCAAATCCACGGGGGCAGAAAGCAGTGGTGGGTGGAGGGGGTGCCTGGGGAGTCCGCGTTTCATGGGGACAGTTTCAGTATTGCAAGATAAGAAGTTTTATAGATGGATGGTGGTGATAGTTGCACAATGTTGTGACTATGCTTAATGTTACTGAACTATACACTTAAAAATGGTTTAAATGGCCAATTTTATTATGTATATTTTATCACAATTTTAAAAAGCTACGTGGGGCTTTGAAGTGGTGTCTGCGTTAGCCTGGGGCTCACTGAGGGCTGGGAGGGGGTCTGGGTTCTCCTCGTGGTGGCCAGGGGTTTGGCTGCTCGTGCAGTGAGTGGCACAGGTGGTGGGACAGAAAGTAGGGCTGGAGCCGAAGAACAAGAATCGCCCTTGGCACATGAATTCTCGTTCCCCAACACCTTCACGTGACTGACCTACCCTAGCTTCTCGATGACTGCCAGAGGGCGGGCGGGGAGCCGTAACCCTCATCTTTAGAGGAGGAACTGGAGGCTAGAGGGGATGCGTGTTGTGCTCAAGGACACAGAGCGCAGCAGGATCAGAGCCAGGACTGGACCCCGGGGCTCAGCACGGAGGCAACAGGGGCAGACCTGGCAAGTCTCACAGTGCCAAGCGCTAGGGCCAGGCCCGCAATGCCCAGGTCGGGGAGGTGCGTGTGCAAGTGTGCATATGTGTGTGCACATGTGTGTGCATGGGTGTGTGTGCATGGGTGTCTCCCTGGCAGAGCCTAGGGGGTGAGAGAGGAAGCAGTGAAGTGTCGAATGGCTGGTCCCCTGTCTTCCGATCTCTCCTGGGGGGGCCCAGCACGGGGCCTCTGTGGTCCCAAACCTGCCCCCTCACAGTGGCAGAGGGGAGTGTCCTGGACTGTAACCTGCCCCCGGAAAACGATGTGGACCTCGGGCTGTCGGGGAGGGAGGGGGGTGGGGGGTGGGTGGCGTCCCGTGTGGCAGAAAGGCCGAGCTTGGCGGTCAGACGGCTGGTTTAGCACTTGCTGCTGGTGCTCACCAACCCCGTGGCCTTGGACAAGCAATTTCACCCCTCTTGGCCTCAGCCTCCCCTCTGAAGAACAGCCACTCTGCTCTGATCTGGGATGAGGTCCGGGGACCCGTGGTGACACTGCACTCTGTGAGGTCAGCACACTGCCCTGCACCCGGTGGCCCACCCGGGGCTCACCGACTCGAAGGCCATGGAGATCCACTGCACTCGGCCATCCTTGACGCCCACGGCCCCGTGTGACAGCTGCCCTGGGAGCAGGTGGGGCTCAGGCAGCTCCTTGCACTCGGGGTGCAACATCTGCAGGAAGGAGGAGATGCTGTAGCCTGCGGGGAGAGGGGAGAGGTGGGTCGGGGCGGGGACCGGGAAGGGAGCACCTCTTCCCCCGATCCTGCCTGCGCATGTGTACTTACCCGTCTGGGTGTGTATGCACAGGGGCACGCACCCTTCCCCCAACCTCCTAGTTTAAAAAGTGTCTGGAACCACTGGCAATGCCATCGGGAAACCTACAACACCTATTAGCCGTCAGGGCAGAAACTGACATCTCGTGCCTTCTCAGGAAGAGCCCTGGCCGGACCCAGGTCATTGTCTGTGCCGGCTCCCGGCCTCGCTCCCAGTTCTGGAAAAGCTCCTCCTGCAGGTGCGCCCTGCACACCACACCCCCGCCAACGCCCATGCCGCTCTGCACCAGTTCACCTTTAGGCACGAGCCCGCTCTCATCTGGAAGATTCGCACGCCCCCCACCCTAGCGTGGACACACATAAGCTTGGACACATGTCTGCAGATGCCCTCACGCCAGGCACATGCGCCCTCGGGGCTGTCCACTCTCAGGTCCCCCACACGCACCTGAGGGCAGGCACTGGGCCCCGCCCGGCTTCACCAGCTCCGAGTTCCCCGCGATGGCCTTGCAGAGGCGACACAGGTGCCCGATTTCTTTGAAGAGGTCAAAGCTGCTGTCGTAGATGACGCTGCCCTTTCCCAAGGAGACACAAGCCAGTGCGACTGCTCAGTGAGTCGGGAACTCGATCCTGGGCCCCACCCCCGGGGAGGAACCTCCGGCAGCTCCTGCTACCGTCGTCGCCAGCACTTGGAGCCCTCTGCCTGGTCACCCGCGGTCCTGCCGGAGCCTGCTCTGCCCTGCCGCTGGCAGCACCTCTGCTGCCACTGCTGCCCACCCGCACGGGCCCCCTCAGCCTCCCCTCCTTGATCTTACTCACCACGCGCTCACCTGGGCTCCCTGCCTTCCCCTCTCCCTCGGCACAGCCGAGTCCCACCTGTCCTCCAGCGCGGGCCTCCTCTCCTCCCTGCCTCCCCACCCCTCCTCTGAACACCTGCGGACTCCCGATCCAGACTGGACAGATCTCCTCTGACCCCACCTGGTTCCCGAATTACTTCCTGTCTGAAACCCTGTACACCCAGCCAGGCTGACTTCCCAAGGCAGGGGTCATGACCAAGAGTACCGACATCCACGGTCCTTCCCACCATGTCTCAGTACCCACCAAGTGCCAGGCACAGACCTAGTCACACCTCCGTGTCAGTTCCTCTCCCGTCCGACGCCCAAGAGCCCAGCCCTGGCACAAAAACGTACAAGGTGGGGAGACCACCCCGAGCGAGGGCACCATGGCCGAGGCACGCAGCAAGGGCTGTGGGCACAGTGAGGGCCCCGTGCAGGAGGAGGAGGGCAGGGAGGCTTTGCACACCTGTACTGCCCTCACCTCCGTGCCACCCCTAATGATGCAGGGCCGCTGGCTCAGGCCCCACTGTACCCAGATTCCTGGGCGATTCTAAGAGCTCAACGCTGCTCAGTCCTCAAGAGAAATGTGGCCGCGTAGCGGAGCCTGTGGGCCAGGTGAGCAGCCAGGGAGCCGAGAGGGGGTGTGCGGAGCCGGGCCGGCAGGCCCTGGGCTGGCGCTAGCTTGCAAGCCTGGTGTGGCCGGGCCCTCTGGCATCTGCCCAACGTGGGCACGCGTACCGGGTCTCCGATGACATGGTTGTCCACCTGCCGCGTGCGGTTGATGCCAATGATGCCAAAGACCACGAAGACCATGGCCCCCGTGTCCACGAGCGGCCGCACCGCCGGCTTCCCACAGCCCGTGTTCACGCAGGGGTTGAAGCCGAAGGTGGCAGAGGGGCGGGCCTTGGGCGCTGCGGAGGGAGTCACAGCTGTATGGGAAGGCGGGGCCCAGCCTCCCAAGGCCCCGCCGCGGCCTCCCCGCGTGTACCTTTCTCGCTGGGCACGTAAAAGAAGCCTTTGGTTGGCCCATCGGGGCTGGAGCCGAGCAGGCAGCCAGGAGGGGCCGCACACACACGCCCGTGGAAAGGGGGCTTGTGGGACTGGGCAAAGTACAGCTTCCTGTGGAGGCAAAGGAGGCGAGGCCAGGACTGAGGCCAGGAAGGCCAGGAGCAGTGGGGGAGGGGAGGCACAGGCGGCTGTGAGCAGGGGCTGGAAGGGTGCAGGCGACGGACTCGGGCTCCCCCAGCACAGGGATTTAATCTTAGGTTCAGGCCTGGGGTTTGGATACCTGTTCTAGTCCCGCCCCTGCCAAGGCCCACCCTGTGGTCCTGCTCAAGGCACTTCCCCTCTCTGCATGTGTCTCCTCGCCTGTGGCAGGAGGGGTGGAAGAGACCAGCAGCTTCCAAACGGTCCTCAAGGGGCCCCAGGGCTAGCCTTGGGGGTCGGTGCTCAGAAGCCCCCTGCCCCACTTTAATCTGAACAGTGACAGAGCCTCAAGATTCTGTTTGAAGAAAGGATTCCACGGTTAGCTTATTCACCACTGGACTTGATGTAGCTCAAGGCTCTTTCTAGAATGTTCTAAGCTCAGCCAGGCAGCCTGACCCCAGTGGCTACTGTATGTGCAGCGTGAGCCCGACCATGGAGGGGAGGCAGAGGGACCCCCTCATGCCCCGAGCCGAGGTGTGCCAGGCCAGAAGGGCCCAGTGAGCCCATCTTGGTCATCCCCCTGCCCCAGGCATCAGCCTCGTGTGGGCGTTCAATGTCCTGAGGCCAGGCCCTGTCAGAGACCATGGGTCCCTGCTGTCACCAGCGCAGGCCCCGCGCTGCTGTTCTCTGGACCACAGCAGCAGTGCGCTCTTCCTTTCAGAGCACGTATTGTAATCTGCAATGACACTGTGCTGTCTCCCGAGGGCAGGAGTCACATCTGTCTTGTTTCCCATCCCCAGCACTAGCCCCGTGCCCGTTCAC
Organism: Lagenorhynchus albirostris; assembly: GCF_949774975.1. Taxonomy (NCBI): domain Eukaryota; kingdom Metazoa; phylum Chordata; class Mammalia; order Artiodactyla; family Delphinidae; genus Lagenorhynchus; species Lagenorhynchus albirostris. Next base: position 177,439,705 of record NC_083096.1, read on the forward strand.
AGTCGGTGCTCAGTGTTAAATGAATGAATGGATGAGAGACAGGCCCTCGGCTGACACAGCCTCAATGGTCAGAACGTGGCGGGGGGAACCTGGGAAAAGATGGCCCCAGCTGGCTCAGAGACCCCCGGGGCACGGAGTGCAGTTGATCATTAGGTGTTCATGGGGACTTACTTCATGCCAGGCACCAGGTAGGGCGTGCGTATTCAGTAGGTAAAGACAACAGACACGGGCTCTCTCCCATCACCTTACAGTCCGAGGGAGGGGGAACATTCAGTAATTGTTTTCTGAATTAACTGTAGGTATTGAGAGCGTGGATAGTGCCTTGGAGAGGAATGCAGTGTACTCATTCATTCATTCATTTACTCAGCAAGTGTTTCCTGAGCACCCGCTACCTAGCACCAGGTGAGGGGACACAGCACCGAACTGCTCACGCAGGATGCCTGCGCGCTCCTGAGCAAGGACAGGTAATAAACCAGTAGGTCAGTATGATTCCAGGTGGTGGGAGAAGCCAGAACGAGAGCAGCGGGGTGATGCATGGGGAGAGGCGGGTGCGGCTATTTTCACCAGGGAGGGAAACCTTGTTGGGGGTGGGTAGGCATCTGGGGAAGGACCTGAATCTTGAGAACAAGTCAATCCCAGGAGGAGCTAGGGGCAAGCAGCCTAGGCCCAGGGAATAGCGAACGCAAAGGCTCTGCGTTGGGAACTGCTTGGCGTGCTGAGGGGCCAGACAGCCGCTGCGCCTCCCGCGGGAGCCATGCAGAGGGAAGGCCGCAGGTGGGGGAGCGAACTGCGGGCCTGGCGTCTTGGCGTCCCCGATCCCCAGTCCTGGGCGAGAAGCATCTGAACAGATGGGTAGAAATGGACTGGGGTTTCTGAAAGGTGTCGTGGGAGGGGCAAACGAGTGGGCCGGGCTGGTGGAAACCAACTTATCTGCGAGGCTGTTACCGGGTGTGCTGGTGCTCCTTGGCGGCCACGTAGAAGCTAAAGTCAAACTTCCAGCCCCGCTTGGTGTCGCAGGCCAAGGTCGTCACCATCCACCTGCCGGAGGGGCTCGCCGCCTGGAGCAGCCCTACTGTAGACATACAAGCGGTCAGCTTCTTGGTGAAGTTACCAAAAGGCGCTCTATACACCTAAGCAGTGGATTGACAGAGACAAGACAGGTGACTCTGGGAGGCTGCCTTGGCCTGGGCCCAGCCTCAGGCTCGGTCCCCTCCCTCCTTGGAGCGCTCGCCGCCCCCTGCCCCCATTCCAGCCCCCAGAGTCGGGGGGTAGAGACCTGGACAGAGGCGCAGGAGGCCTGGGTTCAAGTTTAAAGACGGAGCAAATCCTTCCCTACCTCTCTGAGCCTCAGTCCTTCCTTGAACTGAGGATCTACTCCAAGCCAGGCCCTGAGCTGGGCTCTGAGGATGTGGCTGTGAGCCAGACAGGCTTGGTCCCTGCCCTGCCCTCCTGGAGCTGCCAATTATGATGGCTTCAGATTCTTTGAAGGGCCCTGAATTAACTATTAGGCCGATAAGGCACAGGACGAATGGGGCAGTGGAAGAGGAGGCCAAACTGGTAAGGATGGTAAGGATAGGGTCCTAGGAGGAGGCGACATTTAGGCTGAATGGGGAGCCAGCCACGCATGAAGCTGGAAGGAAAGCCCTCCAGGCAGCGAGAACCGCAGTGCAAAGGTCAGAGCCAGGGAACGCCTCACACACCCCATCTTTCGAATGGAAATATAAACCCTGAACAAATGAGTTGACATATGGAACTGTCACCCAGGAGGTGTAACATGTTAAGGAAACACAAATTATTCCTGAGAGGAAAAATCAGAGGCCTGGGTTGGCCCTGGGAGCCCCTTTTCTGGGGCGCTAGAACAGACGGCTGAGAACAACAACCTAACTAACAGCTCCCATTTTACTGGGCACTTACTATGTTCCAGATGTTACAGAACGCACAGGCCTTGCCTCACGTACCTCCAACATCCCTGGCTGGTACCTTTCATGTCCCTGTATCACAGATGAGGAAACTGAGGCTCAGAGAGACTACATAATCTTCCCAAAGACATACAGGTTATAAATGGCAGAGCCAGGACTCGAACCCAGGCCTGGCTGACTCGGCAGCCTGTGCTCTCACCACTCTGCAGGTCCCTGCCGCAGGCCTGGCTGACGGTGGGAGAGGGTCCTCACCTGCCTGGAGCAGCTCCATCCTCGTAGGCCCTGCCCCCACCCCCATGTGGCCAGTGCCCACCAGTGTGGCACTGAGGGCCCCCTCCCCTGGTAGTGGCAGCTCACTTAAGGACAGCCAGGCTCACCTGGAAGGAGGGCACCTCCCCGTCCCCAGAGGACACGGTCTGCCAAGGGCCAGGCAGGCTGGCGTTGAGGGAGAACCTGTAGACAGCCGGGTGGCCTTTGCTCTTCACCTTGGAGACGTACACAGTGCCCGGGGAGTCTAGGGACAAACGAGGGGAGGAGGAGGGACAATCACCTCGACTGGCTTCCCCTAACCCTGCAACAGCCCAGCCTCTGCTCTGTTGACTGAGGAGCTGAGCCTGACCTTGGGGTCATCACTGAATGGTGGCTCTGTTCCTCTCTACCGGACCGAGCCCATGGCAATGATGGGGGACTGGTTGGTGGTGGTAGACACTGGATGGGGTGCAGGTATAGATGGAGGGGGGGTGGTGGTGGACACTGGATGGGGTGGAGGTATAGATGGAGGGGAGGTGGTGGTGGACACTGGATGGGATGGAGGTATAGATGGAGGGGAGGTGGTGGTGGACACTGGATGGGGTGGCAGCACGGGTAGAGGGAGTGACAGTGATGGTGGGAGCCATGGTGTGGGAGCCCTAGTAGGAACTAGGGTAGTAGAAGTGACGCCAACAACGATGTCCCAGGCCTGGCGTGAATGGTGGGGGTGTGCTGCTGGTGAGGATGGTGGGCACAGAGGGGGGACGATGGCCGTGTGATGACAAGGACACGCAGAACTGCCCCATGTGGGGGGTTTATTCCCACATGCATCCTGGCATCCCACAGCTGATGGAGACCCCAGCAGGGGTAAGCCAGCCTCCAGTGTTCAGGACGCCCTGCCCGCCCCCAGACACTCAGGATGGATCTGCCACACAAGGCAGTTCACAGTGCACCACAAGCCAGGCTGGCGTGGCGGCAAGAAGGGACTGCCCTGTTCTGGCTGAAGAGAGCTGGTGCGACGAAGGACAAGGGCCTCAGGTCCACCCCCGCACCGACCCTTCCACGGTGACCCAAGAACACAGGCTTTTGTTCCCGAAGGAGAATCAAACCATGGATTTAATGTGCTCTCCCCACAGGGCCCCTGCACCCTTGTACCAGGACCTCCCACTGCCCCACCCAGCCAGTGCACACTCCCCACTGACCCTGTAGGGCGGCCTCAGGCCGGCCGGCCCAGGACACCCCTGAGCCCCGCTTCTTCTCCAGGGACGTCCGGATGTTCTGCAGGCTGTGGGGCTTCTCCTGGAACAGACCTACCCACCCCCCCAACCCCCGCACCGTGTCAGACAGCAGGGCCTCCCTGGCTGGGCCCGGCCAAGGCTGGGAGACAGACGACCTGAGGGACATGGGCCCCAGGGCCCTCAGCTTGGGAAGAGGGTGGTATCAGGGGTCTGAAAGAAACTAGATGGAACTGAAGAAAGGCCAAATGCTGAATTTACAAGAATCTTGAGGCAAAGGAAGGAACCTGCCAGCCCCATCCAGAGAAGGACACTCGCAGCCTACCCTGCTCATCCTCACCACGCCTCACTTCCCTCCTCTGTCAAGTGGGATGACACCCAGAGGGTACCTCCAGAGGGTGGGTGAGGGACAAAAGGGGATGCTGCATCTCAGGCGCTTAGCAACGTGTCTGGCTTGCGATGAATGCTTGATAAATAGGAATAATTAGAAACGGCATGTTATCCACTAGCAGAGGTAGGGGAGGCCTCCTGTTTTGCCCCAAGCAAGCAGAGGTTCAGGGAGGTTACATGACCTTCAGGGGAAGTGAGAGGCACAGCCCCATCAGGATGGGTCTTGTCTGCCCCTAAAGCCGAAAATCTTTTTGCTACAGCCTGAAGGGCCCCTTTAAGGGGCAGTTCAGAGGCTAAGAGATACAAGGGGCTGGGGCTGGACTCTGGCTGGGGTCCTGGCCCTTCTCCAGATGTTTCCAGGAACTTCGGGACCATCCCAGGGTTTGTCCATCTGTGAAGTGGGAGCAGACAGGCCCTGAGGGACGGTGGGAGGCCTTGCAGCGGCAGTGCCATTGGAGCGAAATTCGATGCCCAGGCAGGTGGGAGAGGAGCGGGGATGTGGCCAATTTAGGAGGGGCTCCTCGGGCACCTCTCTGGGCTGCAGCCAATTATCATGCATTCGGCTAATGCCATTTACCAAGGGGAAGCCCAGGTTAATCTGAACACCACCCTAATTACATGAAGGCAATTACAGCAGTCAGCGGGTCTTCCCCCGGGAGCTGGAAGCAGTCACCCAAGTGTCTTCTCATTTGGTTTCTAACCACCCGGCAAAGCTGTATGACCTTGGGTCGACTTCCCCCGCCCCAACTCCAACCTCAGGCTCCCCTCTGTAAGACGAGAGCCTGGATCAGACTAACTCTAAGGCAAGCAGACATCTTTATCTCACCTCTGAGCTCATCCCCGGCACGCGCTCCATCACCAAGTCCTGTGGGTTTCACCTCCTAAAAACCTCGCGTCTTCACTGTCACCATCGGCCACACCGGCTCCAGCCCCCACTGTCTCTTGTCTAGATGACTGCACGAGACTCCCACCTGGGCTCCCAGCCACGCTCCACGCTGGCCCTTCTCTGCTTAAAGCCCTCCACTAGCTTCCAGTGCCAATTATGATACAATCCCGACTCCTCACTGTACCCCAGCAGGCCCTGGCCCAGCCTGCCTGGCTAGCCTTAGCTCCTGCAACTCCCTCCATCAAACTTGGCCCTGGTCCCTCCCTCTCTGGTGCTCGCCTCTGCCTAGACCGCTTCTCTCCTCTCCTCTCCCAGCTTGGTCAACTCCTTCCCTCCCTCCCTGCCACCCAGGCAGGCTCAGTGTTGCCTTAGACATTCCCTCCTCCAGGAAGAAGCCTTCCATGATGCTGAGCTCCCCAGTCACCCTCCTTTTAGTCCACCACAGCTCAGATCTACTATTATATGGCCTGCCCCAGCAGTGGAATGAACTCCCTGAGCTCGAGAAGCCTGTCCTGCCCACTGCGGCCTCCCCAGCACCAGCACAGCTATTCGTTTAATGAAACGTGAAAACACTGAGGCTTAGAGGTGGGGTGATTTGCCTGAGGTCATACTGTGATGGGGAGCCTGGATCTCATATCTCTCGTCTTGGAGACGTGGACTCCAAAAGGGGCAGGGGCCCACAGGGGACACCCTGGCAGGAAACCCTCACCTGAACAGGTGATGCAGGAGATGCCCTCGGCGCTCAAGTTGTACTTGAGGTCTAGCAGCACCTGGATGTTGGTATCCGGCCGGAAGAGCAGCGGGGCCCGGCTGGCGGGGCGGAGCCGGCTGGCGAACACCAGGGACAGGATGAGGATGGAGACAAAGAGCCCTGCGAGGAAAGGATGCTGCGCTAGGCAGGGCTGGGGCCAGGGGTGGGGTGGGGTGGAGGCATTCGCAGCTGGGGCTTCCAGAGCTCTGGGAAAGAGCTGCTCCCTCTATGGGGACGGGATGGGGAAGGCGGGGGGCAGGTATCCCAAGGGAGCAGGGCAAAGCCCAGCGTGCCAGCCTGTGGGTGAGGCTGCTAGGGGTCCGTCCCTCGGAGGTAGGGGCCGGTTGTTACATGTGTCACTGGTGGTCAGACTGTAAGCTATAAGCTCACGTTCCTGGACAAGAACCAGCCACCACCTTAGAGCCCTTAACAGTCTGTAAACAGCCAGCATATCCACTCGATCTTACACAGACCTGAATACAGTCAGTGATGATAATAATGATAATAATAGTAATGGCAGCACCTAGCTTTCATTGAGCACTTACTACATGCCTTGCACGGGGCTCAGTTCTTTACATACGCTGTGGCTTTCCTCACAACTGCCTTAGTAGATCGATACTATTCTTGTCCTCACTCCTAGGACAGGGAACGGAGGCTCAGACTAACTGGCGCAGCCAGGGTGCCGCTGCTAGTACACAGCAGAATTAGGATTCCAACTCAGCCAAGCTGGTCTAAAGCCAGAGCCCAAGCACTGGGCGCTCTGCTCTGCTGCCCAGCCTCACGACTGGCACATAGTAGGTGCTCAAGAAGCAACAGCTGTCGTGGAACCAGCTTTATTCTACACAGGAAGCAGGGTAAAGCTCCGAGAGTGAGGGACACCAGCCCAGGTTTCTGACCTCTAGCTCATCTGGGGAACAGGAGTGGGCTCCCAATGCCTGCACGTTCTTTGCATGGAGTGGGGTCTGTCCCCCACACCTTAGGCACTGGGAGAAGCTGCAAGATGGGGGAAAGGAGAGTGGAGAGCCCACTTACCCACAATCACCCAACGGCTCTTGACGGCCGACCACAGGACCCAGTGGTGCAGCAGCTCCTGCAGCTGGGCGATGAGCTGCCCCCGGCTGCCCCCATCGGGGGCTGGCTGCAGGCCCTTGGGGGGCACAGACACCAGGGACGCGTCTCCCAGCTCCAGCGACACTGCCAGGGCAGAGCAGCGGCCTGTCAGAGGGCCGGCCCAGAGGCGGGTCAGAGCCCACCCTGGTCCCTGCCCTCTCCAGGGAAGCCCAAACGCTCGATGGGGATCTCGTCCTGCCCTCCCCTCAGGACCAGCCTGTCCTCATACCAGCTCGCCAAGGGCTACTTCCCCTGGCCGAGGCATCCCCTGGGTCCCCGGCAGGCTCAGCGGGAGGCCCGCACCAGCTCTCACCTGGCTCCTCCTCCACATTGAGCAAGGGGATGTCATCATCCAGGTAGGGCATGGGGCCCTGAGCAGGGCTGCCCCCAGCCCGCTCAGCAGCAGCAAACACGTCCCCGGGGAAGTGCAGGGAGCTCCTGCAGCCGCACTTCTGGTGGCAGCTGTGGAGACAGTGGGAGGAGGGGGTGAGTCCTGGGTGTCCAGGGAAGGGGGCGAAGGTCCCGGCTACATGTGAACCCAGGTATCACACCGCTGCCGACAGCTCACATAGGACACTCATCACAGGTTTCCAGGAGCCTGCACCTGAGTCCTCTCTAGCCCTGGGGCCCTCGGGTGCCACTCTTCCTCTGGGGACACAAATGGTGACAGCAGCCATTACCCAGGGAGAGGGGACGATGACTCGCAGCCCAAGCATCAAGGCGACCAAAGCAGGGGAATCATGTCTCCCACATCGTGTGCCCAGGGCCCTGACACCAGGAGGACGGGGAAGCGGGGCTGGGCTGAGGACGTAGCTGAGGCCTCGGCTGGAGTGAATGTGAGGGAGACAAGGCTCACCCTAGGGACTGGGGACAAGAACAATGCACGCGGTGAATGTGCCAGGAATACTACGTGCCAGGCGGTGAGTAAGATTCGCTCATTAATCCTCACGGGGTTACATGTACCCATTTTATAGAACAGAAAGCTGAGATGCAGAGAGGTTAGGTAACACGTCCAAGGGTCCGCAGCCGCCAGGCAAAGAGGCTGAGGCTGGAGCCCAGGACTGGGAAGACTGCTGCGTCCACTGCCCCCAGACTGGGGGGCGGGACAGGGCGGGCTTAGTTGGTGTCTCTGTAGAGATTATAAACAAGGAGCCCTTTACCCGAGACACTTTGCTTCTATGTCACAAAACTGTCACAGAAATAGTCAAATCTGAACGTCTATCGTGCAGACCACTGTGCCTCGGCCGGAGTGCCCTTGTCCAGTGCCCAACCCATACCACCATACATGGTGGCCCTGAAGCAGGAGGTGTGTGTGGGAGAGCTGAGCGTGTCCCAGGCCCGAGTCTGAGCTCCTCGCTGCCCCTCCTTGGCTCACCATGGTCAGGTGGATGCTGTCGTGGACCCCTGACAGTCCTGCCCATGCATGCCCTGCCCCAAGCCCAGACCCTCCATCATTCCTCAGGACTCCCAACCCCGGCAGCCACCCAGGCTGGATTCCATTTGGTCACTGTCCCCGCCCCCCCACCCCCCGCCACTGACCACCTGGCCCACGAGACCCCCAACCCCTAGACCTTCAGCAGCGGCTCTGGGCTGATCCACTCAACTCTGCACACCACTCACTGCACCTAAATATTGTTCCTCTCCCAAGACGAGAACCTCGAGGACATTTAACGTGGCGGCTAAGAGCATGGGATCCGGAGTCAGATTATGTGGTCTAAATCTCAGCTCCACTGCCTATTAAATGGGTAACCTTGAGAAAGTTGCCCAACTGCTCCAAGCCTCTGTTTGCTTGTCTATAAAATGGGTGAACTAAGAGGACCCAGCTGCCAGGGTCCTTGGGGAGGGTGGCAGTAAGATCTCGTACGAAAGCTCATTGCCCACTTCCTGGCACATAGTAGGTGGTCAGGTGTAACTACTGGACAGGATTCTCTTCTTCCTCTGCTCCCCCAGTAGTGCCCAGCATAGGACTGGGCATACGGAAGGTGCTCAATGGTGAATCACGAGGCTCTTGGGAGATAGGAGGGTGTGCTGAATGGCCCCCCAAGGGCCTGCTACGGATATTCTGTGAGAGGAGGACGCGCCCCCCTGCCTGGCTCACCTGGTCTGGCAGGCAGTCTCCAGCGGCGCCATATAAAGGCTCCAGATGCCCAGGGCAGCAGGCATGGTGAAGAGCACAGCCAGCCAGCAGCAGGACACGATGAGAGACATGAACAGGCCAAAGTCGTGGACGGCCGGGATCTGGCAATGGGGAAGTAGAGGGGGGATGTGGGACCACCAGGCCTGGAGCCCAGGGAGCCTGGGGGCTCTGCAGCGAGGCACTCAGGACACCCGACCACCCTCAGACTGAGGCAGGATGAGGAGGCCGGGGCTGCGGGAACAGAGGCACTGGCCTAGGAGGTGGTCAGAGGGCCGGGCTGGTGCCAGGGGCAGGGCAGGGGAGGAAGAGTCCCACCTCTGGTCCACACCGCAGCCCTCTGCCCGGAACAGTGCTCAGCACAGAGCAAGCGCTCCATAACTGCTATTACATGAAGGACAGAGGAAGACGTGCCCTGCTGGAGCAGGCCACGGGTCAGCGAGAGGGAAGGGAGGGAAAGCTGCTGTGATGGGAATAGGGAGGCTGGGTGTGCTCCCTGCGCAGGGTCACAGGGACCTGCACGGGGTGTGGCAGTCAGAAGGAAACTGTAGCCCACAAGCAGACAGGCCTTCACTGTTTGTGAAACACTTTCACAGTCATCTCATGTCAGTCCCTGATGATCCACACATGAGGAAAGCGAGGCTCAGAGAGGTTAAACAACCTGCTGAAGGCCACACAGCCAGAAAATGGCAGAGGTGGGATGTGAACCCAGCTCTGCCTGTTTTCTGGATGTGGTTCTCTAGGAAGGCCTGGAGAATCCCAAAGCACCTAGTGGTTTCTAGACAGGATCCTCAGCCCAGGTCACAAAACCTCTCAGATTCAGGCAGGCTCACTGTCCTCTAGGCTCTGTTGGCACCAAGGACCTGGCCGAAGATCCTTCTCCTGAACCCAACTCAGACGTGAAGGAGCGTGGGGTCAGCGAGAGAAAAGTGAGTGTGAGGCATGACCATGTGGCGTGAAGCCAGTGGGTGGAGAGGGCCCTGGACCCCGCTCAGCAGACATGGGCAGGCTCACCACTTACCAGCTGGGGGCCTCTGGAAACTGCCAGACGCCCTTCAGGAAGGAGGTTGGATTATCATTAACGAGCATCAGTAAGAAACACTATTTGTATTATTATAATTCTCCCATTGGTTAAGTTCTGGTAATGACGACTAGTAGCAAACATGGACTCTAAGCGGGGGAGGGGTAAATTGGGAGACTGGGATTGACATATACACACACTACTATATATAAAATAGATAACTAATAAGGACCTACTGTAGAGCACAGGGAACTCTACTGAATACTCTGTAATGGCCTATATGGGAAAAGAATCTGAAAAAGAGTGGATATATGTAAATGTATAACTGATTCACTTTGCTGTACACCAGCAACTAACACAACACTCTAAATCAACTCTACTCCATTAAAATTTTTTTTAAAAATGAGAAAAGAATGGACTCTAGGGACGTGGCAGGAGCCTTGAGGCAGAGGCTGCGTGGCCCCAAGAGAAGGGGCAGGTAGGAAGAGCAGAGACCAGGGGCCAGGTGTGCACGGGAGGGACGGGGAGGTCAGGGCGGGGGGAGGGCGGGCTCCCACCTGGGAGAAGACGTTAGCTGCATAGGCGGCGGCCGTGGTCAGGGAGGTGAAGAAGGTGGCCTTGCCCGCCGTCTGAATGGTATGGGTCATCCGCAGCTGCGGGTCTTCCAGGTGGGTGGCCTGGCGGTAGGTGTTGATGAATACGAAGACGTCGTCCACGCCTGTGGGAGGGAGCCCCGGGCCAGCAGGGCTCAGGATCACTCTGCTGTGTCCACGGTCAGACCCAGCCTGGGCCAGGAACCCAAGCCCCACCCTCCATGCTCCTGGCTCCTCACCCCCGTCCCCACCAGCACCAGGCCCTTTCCTCCAAACCTCAGCCCCCTTCCCACCTTTCCCACCATTCTTAACCTCCACCCAGAAGAGCTACCCATTCCTTCCAGCCCGTGGGGGCTCCACCTATCATATGCCAAGGATCCCCCACCACTCATATTCTACCCACCCACCACCCCAATTCCAAGGAGCCCCCATGGAAGCCAGGCTTTGCCTCCTGGAAGAAGGCCCTTTTGGGGACAGAGTTCCCAAGTTCCCAAGGCCCATTACCATGGCAACAGAGGCAACTCACCAATGCCCACTATCACGAAGGCAGCCACCCCATTGAGGATGCCCAGGTACTGGATACCAAAGACCACATGGTACAGGAAGAGTGCCACCAGGCAGCTGAGGCCGATGCTGGCAATTCCGAAGAAGGACAGGAACACTGGGCAGGGCAAGAGGCACAGGGGATGGATAGAGTGGGTGGACCCAGAGGAACGCACCTCTTCAGTGTCCCTGGCCCCTGCTGGGTCCTGCCTCACATCCCCCCAACCCCAGGGAGTACCTCTACCACCCCATCTGAGCCCAGCACAGTTTTCTGCACCCAGAGAAGGGGCTGGGCAGGAGGCCTGAGGGGCAAATGAAGCCGTTTTTGAGTAGGTTCATCTTTGCAGAACTTGTCTCAAGTGCTAGTGGGGAATTATTACATATGTACATCTGTCACCCCGGTAGACTAGAGGCTCCATGGGGTAGGAAGTGTGTCTGTGATGTTCACCACGTGTCTGGATCCCTGGCACCTCAGAGCATCTGGCACATAGTTGGCGCCCCATCAATATCTGTTACATGGATGAATGAATGTCTTTTCCATTTTTGAAGGTACGACCAATCTCTCATTCACTAGAGCAACCGGGAGTACCTACTGTATATGCAGAAAGAAGCAGCTAGGGTATATGGGGAGATGGTGGTGGAAAAGTAAACTGGGGGACTAAGGGCAGCTGACTGGGACTATAGAACAGGCTACAGAATAATTCATAAGGTGTCCGATACTCCAGACTCCCCAAAACTTATCAGCAAGTTTATCGGCAAGAAAAAGATGGTCAAAGGGAAAAAGGTTCAACTGTGGGAGGTCAAGGGGATGGGGGCCCTTGGGCATGGCCCAACCTGCCTCTGAACCTCAGTCTACCTGCCTGGGGTTAGAAGGTGATGTCTGAGCACCCCTCCCCCCACCAGTTCTGACATAGTGGATTCAAGACCATTTCTGGCATTCCTGAGCAGGAAGGCTTTGTCCAGAGAGAAGCACACTGGAAGAAGAGAAGGGGCTGGCTCCACGCGGGGCTTTTGAAGAAACCCTACCTGAGCAGGAGGTGAGAATGTAGACGAGGGCGGCAATGCAGCTGCTGCTGATGAAGGCCAGGAGCATGTCATTGTTGAAGGTTCTGCGAACCTCGTAATCAAAGAGGTCCGTCCCCCCATACAGAACCTGCACTTTGCTGAAGGAGGGAGGACACAGAGAGAGGAAAGACGGAGTGGATCAGAGCTAGAGGAGGCCTGGGAGCCATCCACCTCACCAGTGCCTCTTTACCTTGGCTGTACATTATGACCACCTGAGGGACTTCCAAAAATCCTGATGTCCAAGCCATACTCTAGACAAATGAAATCAGAATGTCTGGGGTGGGACTGAATTATCAGTGAGGTTGAGGCCACTGCTCTACACAAATAATAATCAATTATAGCCAAATTCTATGTCACCTTCCAATTCTCAAGTCTCCACAGCAAAATTCTAAATTCAAACCAGCTTTCAGATACTGTTTTACACCGCTAGTGTGCATTTATTTAACAGCAGTTGTTCTTAATAAGAAAAACTTCACCAAGCCGGTCAAGTTGGGTTTTAAAATACAAACAGGAGTGAGATCTGCTTCTGGCCAAGATGGAGTAACAAGGTGAAATCCAGATTTACCTTCCCAGTGAAACTAGTGAAAACCATAAGAAAATACATGAGACATGAGATAACAAAGAATGGTGATCGCTGAGAGGTGAGAAGCAAAATGGACCCTATGCTTACCCTGACTTACTGGCTTGAGAGAGTTTCCAGGCTTCACTGCAGCCTAATATATGGGTTAGTGACTTCTCAAAAGAGGCTGAAAGTTTTCCAAACTTGATGAAAACTATAAACCCACTGATTCAAAAGGCTCAAGCAATGGACCCCAAGTCCCCCAAAACCATGAATAAAACAACAACAATGCACATCATAATCAAATTGTTCAAAATCAGTGACCAAGATAAAATCTTAAAAGCAGCCTGAGGAAAAAGATGCATTACACACAGAGGAACAAAAGTAAGGATAACAGCAGATTTCTCTTCAGAAACAATGCAAGTGAGAAGACGATGGAGCAAGGTCCTTTACCAACTGGGGAAAAAGTCAACCCAGAATTCTATACCCAGAATTCTATATCTTGAAAAATATATTTCAAAAACAAAGGCAAAATAAAGACTTTTTCAGTACACAAAAGCTGAAAGGGGGCTTCCCTGGTGGCACAGTGGTTAAGAATCTGCCTGTTGATGCAGGGGACACAGGTTCGGGCCCTGGTCCTGGAAGATCCCACATGCCGTGGAGCAACTAAGCCCGTGCGCCACAACTACTGAGCCCGCACTCTAGAGCCCGGGAGCCACAACTACTGAGCCTGCATGCCACAACTACTGAAGCCTGCACACCTAGAGCCTGTGCTCTGCAACAAGAGAAGCCACCACAATGAGAAGCCTGCGCACCGCAACGAAGAATAGCCCTCACTTGCCACAACTAGAGAAAGCCCGCACACAGTAACTAAGACCCAACACAGCCAAAAATAAATAAATTTTTTAAAAAGCTGAAAGAATTCATCTCCAGTACACCTGCACTACAAGAGATGTTAAAGGAAGTCCTTCAGGCAGAAGGAAAATGATTACAGATGGAAATATACATCTACACAAAGGAATAAAAAGGACTGGAAATGGTAACAACATGAATAAATGTACAAAATTTTCTTATTCTTATGTAAATCTTTTAAAAAGATAACTGACTGTTTAAACAGAAATAATAATAATGTGGCATGGGTTTATAACATATATGAAAATAAAATATATGACAACAATAGCATAAAGGCCAGGAAGAAAGAAATGGTGGTATACTATTCATATATAGTATACACTATACATGAAGTGGTTTAACATCATTTGAAGATACACTGATAATTTAAGGATGTATACTATAAACCTTAAAGCAACCACTAAACTAAATATTTAGAGCTAAAAAAACAACAAAGGAAATAAAATGGAATAATAAAAAATTCTCAGTCTAAAAGAAGGCAGAAGAGAGGAAAAAGGGAACTGAGAATATATGGGACAAAGAGAATAAAATAAAATAGTCTTAGGTCTAACCATATTAACAATGCATTAACTGTAAATGGTCTAAACACCCCAATTAAAAGGCAGAGACAGTCAGATTAGATTTTAAAAAATCAAGACCCAGCTGCCTACAAGAAACTCACTTTAAATATAGACACAAATGGTTAAAAAGAAAAGTGCAGAAAAAAATATACCATGCTGACATGAATCAAAAGAAAGCTGGAGTGGTTACACTAATAACAAATGAAATCAATTTCAGAGCAAAGAATATTACTAGGGATAAAGAAAGTAATTTAAAAATGATAAAGGGCTCAGTTCATTAAAAGAATACAACAATACTACATGCTTTGGACCTAACAACAGAGCTTTAAAATACATGAAGCAAAAACTGATAGAAATAAAAAAAGAAATAGACAAACCTGCAATTATAGTTGAACATTTCAAAACCCCTTTTCTCAATGACTGCTAGAACAATTAGACAGAAGATCAGTAAGGATATAGAAGACTTGAACAACATAATCAACCAACTTGACTTAATTGACATTTATAGAATACGCCACCGAACAACAGCAAAATATACATTCTTTTCAAGTGCACAGGGAACATTTAGCAAGACAGACCATACTCTGGACCATAAAACAAAACTCAATAAATTTAGAATAACTTAAGTCATACAAAGCATGTTCTCTGACCATGATAGAATTAAATTCAAAATGAGCAACAAAACACTATCTGGGAAATTCATAAATATTTGGAGACTAACACATTTTTAAATAATACAAGGGTCAAAGAAGAGATCAAAAGGGAAAATTGAAAGTATTCTGAATTGAATGAAAATGAAAGCATATGTCAAAAAGTATGAGATGAGCTAAAACAATGCTCAAAGGTAATTCTATAGCAATAAACACCCATATTAGAAAAGGAGAAAGCTTTCAAATCAATGACCTCAGCTTCTACTGCAAGAAAGAAGAACAAGAGGAAATTATATATAAAGTAGGTGTAAGAAAGGAAATAATGAATATCAGAGCATAAATATATAAATAAACAAACAGAAAGATACTAAAGAAAAATCAATGAAACCAAAAGCTAGTTCTTTGAGAAGATCAATGAGATTGATAAACTTCTAGCCAGACTGATCACGAAAAAAGGAGATAAAACACACATGAAGGAAGGGACATCACTACAGTTTTTATAAATATTCAAAGATAATAAGGGAATATTATGAATCACTTTGACATTTTAATGAAATGTCATTTGACAAGTTCATTTGACAATTTCAATGAAATGGACAAATTTCATGAAATATACTACCAAAGCTTGTACAAGAATATAGAAATAACTTTAATAGCCCTATATGTATACTTAAGAATTGAATTTGTAGTTAAAACCTTCCCATAAAGAAAACTCCAGATCCAGACAGTTTCATTGGTGAATTCTATCAAACGTTTAAGGAAGAATAATACCAGTTCTATACAAACTCTCCAGACAGCTGAAGAGAAGAGAATACTTTCCACCTCATTCTGTAAAACATTTTGATACCAAAATCAAACAGAGATATTACAAGAAAACTACAGCCTAGTATCCATCATGAACATATACCAATGAACAAAGAATACAAATAGAATCTAACACTATATAAAAAGGATGATAGATCATGACCAAGGGGGATTTACCCTAAGAATGCAAGGATGGCTTAAAATTAAAAACTCTATCAATGTAATTCACCATATTAAACTAAAAAAGAAATACTGTATGATCTCTCTCTAGATGCAGAAAAAACATTTGAGAAAACTGAATATTCCTTACTGATTAAAAAAAAAAAGACACCAGCAAATTAAGAATAGAAGGGAACTTCCTTAACCTGACAAAGGACATGTACAAAAAAACCTACATAATCCGGTCAGGGATAATACAGGGTTCTCCATTCTCATCACTTATTCAACATTGTACTGGATGTTCTAGCCAGTGCATTCAGGCAAGAGAAAGAAATAAAAGGCATCCAAATTGGAAAGCAAGAAGTAAAACTGTCTTTATTAGCAAAAGACATAATTAACTATGTAGAAAATCAAATGTAATCTACCAAAAATCTTCTAGAACTTATAAGGGAGCTTAGCAAGGTTGCAGGACCCAAAGTCAATTATATTTCTATATGCTAGCAACTAACAATTGTCAAATGAAATTTTTTTAAAAATACCATTTACAATAGCATAAGAATATGAAATAGGGATAAATCTGACAAAAGACATCATATACACCACATTCATTAGTCATAAGACTAATACTGTTAAGATGTCAGTTCCCCTCAAACTGACCTGTGTATTTGACACAATCATAATCAAGATCCCAGCAGACTTTTATTTGGAGAAATGGACGAGCTGATTCTAAAATTCATAGGGAAATGCAAAGGACCTAGAATAACTAAAACAACTTTGAAAAAGAACAACAAAGCTGGAAGACTAACACTTGGACAAGACATGGTATAAAGCCACCATAATCAAGACAGTGTAATACTGGTGTGCAAATAAAAAATAGATCAATGGAACAGAGCAGAGCATCCAGAAACAGACTCACGTATATACGGACAAAAGATTTTTGTCCAAGATGCAAAGGCAATTCAGTAAAGAAAGAATGATCTTTTCAACAAATGATGCTGGAACAACTGGACAGTCATATAAAAATAATAAATAAATATCGGCATGTTACAATATATACAAAGTGTTTATAGTGTATGCCTTGCACCATATACAAAGATTAATTAAAAATGGAATATCACACATCTAAATGTAAAACCAGTTTTAAAATGATCAAAAGATCTAAATAGTCACCAATGAAGATAAATGGATGTCAAATAAGCATGTGAACATCACTGGTAATTAGGGAAGTTCAAATTCAAACTGCAATGAGATATCACCACACACCTAGTAGAATGGCTAAAATTTTTTACACTGACCATACCAAGTGTTAGAGAGGTTGTGGAGGAACTGGAGTTCTTATACACTGGGTGGGAATGCAAAATGGTACAACCAATCTGGAAAACAACTTGACAGTTTCTTAAAAAGTTAAACACACACCTACCATATGATCTAGTCATTTCACTCCTAGGTATTTATCTAAGACATATGAAAGCACTTGTTCACACAAAGGCTTGTTCATAGCAGCTCTATCTGCAATAGCCAAACCTGGAAACAACCCAAATACCCATAAACAGCTGAGTGGATGAACAAAAGGTGGCATCTCCACACAATGGATACTACTCAGCATTTAAAAAGAATAAACCATCTACACATGCAACAACACGGATACAATTCAAAATAATTAGGCTGAGTGAAAGAGAGCAATCAAAAGTGTGCATACTATATGATGCCATGTATATAAAACTCTAGAAAATGAAAATGAATATACAGTGATAAAAAACAGAAAGTGGTCCTGGGGTGGCAGTGGGAAGGCAAGGTGAGGCAGGATGGAGTGATTATCAAGGGGACATGAATAAACTTCTGGGGGTGACGGGTCTCTTCATTATCTTGATTGTGGTGAAGGTTTCATGGTGTATACATGGGTCAAAACTAATCAAATTGTAAACTTTAAGTATATGCAACTGGTTGTATATCAATTATACCTCAATAAAGCTGTTTAAAAAGCCAAACAGGACATTTAAAAACCAAGTAGAAAAGATCTTTGGATTATCTACTTTGTTGAACTAAATGGATTAATTGATCTTTCATTAGAGTAGAAAACTGAAAGTTCAATCAATTGTTTATTCATTCATTCATTTGTATAGCTTTTATAGAATGCCTTCTAGGTTCCAGGTCCTGTCTTAGTTACTGGCTATAAAAAGACATGGGCCCAAACTTTTACTCTCAAGTAGAAAGGAATAGCTCATGCAAGAACAATATTCTTGCCTAGAACTACTAAAAAGTCAGATAAAATTGAGAAGTCATCTGTTTAATGACATTAGAGACTTCCTGAAGCAATGAGAACTAGAGGGCTAAGACTCCAGAAAGCAGAGAACCTACAAAAGGTAAGCTTCCCTTCTACAGCTGCATTTACCCTAGAGGTATTTGCTGATTGTGAACACAGGCATGAGGGTAAAAATCTAGGCGGGGAGTCAGAAAAACTAGCAGAGCTTTGGGCAGAGACTTGCAGACCAGCATAGCATAAAGCCAGTTTCTTCCTCAGCACTTCTGCCAAATACTGGGGCTGTGTGGAGTATGAGGCTACAAAGCTAAGCAGAAAGGCTCTGAAAAACCAGAGTAGAGATATTTTTAGCAGTTTCGAGAGACAAAGATTAGGGTCTGAAACCTGTCAGGGGAAGGGGCTCTGCAGAATACTCCAGGCTCTCAGTTGAACATCTTAGAGAACCAAGGGCAAACTAGAGGTATGCTGAGAATTTTCAGTATTGCAAACCTGCCTCGACTTTGTGTAACTGCTGACTATTTAAGGTGATCAGTCACAACGCCATCTGCCTAGTGGAGGGAAGGATAAACTTTCTCTGGAAGAAATAACATCATCTGGACCTCTATGTTTTTATATATAATGTTCATCACTCAGTAAAAATTACCAGGCATACTCACAGGCAGGACTACATGACCAAAAACCAAGTGAAAGAACAGACCAAAGAAACAAATCCACAAGTTATCCATAATAACCTAATAACTTAATATGCTTAAGATGCTTATGGTGTGTATAAGGGGCTCAGAACAGTGTGTGGCACAGGGTAAGCACTCAATAAATGTTAGCTCTGATTATTACAGTAGTTGCTCAATAAAGGAACGAGGGTATTTCAGTCAGATTCATTCCTCCTGTGCCGGGGGATGACTTGTCAGGGCAGAGGACCAAGAGGCACTGGAGTTACTGCCCTGCAGGACTGACAGATGAGCTGTCCAATGGTCTTTCCTGGTGGCGAGAGGCCCAGTTGTATTCTCAGACACACATCCCAAGGGCTGGAGGATGATCAAAGCACCCACTGCCCAAAAGCTCTTTCATATCTCTTAGTTCGTCTCCTCCTAATGACTGCAGAAGGGTAGCAGGAGTCATCATCCCCGTTTTACCAGTATCAGAGGCCCAGAGAAGTGAAGTGACTTGCCCACTATCTCCCTGGATAGTAGAAGCAGAGAGGAACTCCTTATGCCCTGGTCAATACTCTTTCCACAAAGCCTTCTAGCACCACCTCAGGAGAAAATCAATACCAAAGACCTCGAGGGCAGAAGTTCCTCCAAAGCTGTCATGTTCACTAAACCATCAGCACTGATCAGGAAAAGCGTCCTTTCATCTGTCAGAGTGATGATGAGGATGTATCTGGCTCTGCCCCTGATCTGAAAAGAAAGATCTCCTAGGGAAAAGGTTGCAGGTAAGGGGATCTGGGGTTTATGAGAAAAGAACCACCTGGAAACCAATTCCCTATGCTATACAGCCCTTTCCTGGTACAAACAAGGACAGGCCAGGCACACACCGGGTGCAGCTGGACTGCCTACCTAGTGGACTGCTTGGCCAGCATGGCCACATAGGTGACCACAAAGCTCTGAAACTTAGCCCGCTGCTCCTCCCAGCGATCGTCCACCGAGTAGTAGTTGGGCAGGGGTGCTCCAAAGAGGATCTCGCTGCGCAGGAGGGAGCTCTTGAGGTTTTCCGCAGAGAGGCCTTCGTCCACATACCAGTAGAACTCCGGGTGAGTCATGGCCAGCTCTAGGGAGCCTGCAGGGGCAGAGGTCAAGGGGTCCAAGGAGCTCAGTGGGTCAACTCCCAACAACCCTCCATCAGGGTCATCCTGCCTTCCTCAACACTTCACTCCCTTTCTGAGGAAATGGAAAACTGTCCCAGCTTGGGCTACCTCCAACTGTCTCTAACAGAACGGATGGTTTAGAGAAATCACAGCTGTCCAAGGGGAGCGGCCCCCCAGATATGCTCAGGCGGCTCCCACTAAGTTTACACCTTCATTTCAGCTTGAACCTCACCTAATTCAAAGGCTCAGTCTCTGCAGTCCTGTAACTCCTTCCCATCCCAGTCCCACCTCCACCTGCTTAGAACCCCGCCCATGTGCCCCTTAAAAGGCAAACCCAAGCCCCGCCTCCACAGCCAACCTCTGGCCCCTCCCCATCCTTTCTCAAGTCCCATCCCTAACGTACTTCAAACTAATGCACCTTGATCTTCCTTCAACCCCAGCCTCTCTCCAGATGCCCAGTTCTCTGTAACCACACCCCACCTTCCCTCTAACCAACCTCACGCCCAAGCCCCACCCCAAGCCTAACTCTGGCCACAGCATAACTCCCAGTCTCCCTCAATCCAGGTGTGCACACAAACCTTCCTTAACTCCCTCAGACCCCATCTTCCACCCAACCCCAGCTCCCTGCCCTTCCTCAATGATGGCCCCCAGGCCTGCCCAGCACTCAGCTCCAGCCTGACTCCACCTCACAGCCAACTCCGACCCCATCCTCCGACCAGTCTGTAAAGTACTGAGTCAAGAATCTAGCCTTCCCTTAACCTCCAAGCCCCGCTCCCAGCCTCATTAACCATCCCCTTCCCTTACAAGCCCCACCTACCCTCAGCCTCCACCCCTTACAAGCCCCGCCTCCAGCCTCCTTCAGACCTGGTCCCTACAGGCCCCACCCCACCCACACCCAGGGCTGCTCACCCCGGATGTCGGCCAGGTCCTGGCCCATGCCATCATAGTAAATCTTGCCACCCCTCTCAGTGGGAAAGAAGTAGGTCATGAGCGAGCTCGGCGGGGAGCAGTAAGAGTAGGAGCCGAGCGGCAGGTCTTTCAGCACTTCATGGGGCTTCCAGCAGAACTCCCGGAAGCCCGGGTGGTCCATGATCTTGCGCTCAATCTCGTGGATTGTGACCAGCCGTTCACTCGTGAAAATGTTGCGCTCTGCGTCGCCACGCGCCAGGAAAATGAGCTCGATGCGCCAGTGCGCGTGCGTCTGGGTGTTGGCGCTCACATAGGAGCGTGAGTAGTCCCAACGCGAGGCGCCGCGGCGGGCACGGCTCTGATTGGCCGCAGGCGCCGTGGGGGGAGGGGCGCTGGGTTGGCGCCGCCCACTCTTGTCCAGCCCCTGGTTCACCTGGGCTTCACTCTGGTTGGCTGCCAGGCTCCCCAGGGGTGGAGTCGCTCGCCGAAGACGCCCGCTCCGATTGGCTGCTGGCTTCTGAGCGGTGGAGGTGTCCCACGGTCCTGGGCCACGCTGCAGCGCGGCAGGGACGTGGTACGGGGCCCGGGTGGCCGGCCGTGAGCGATTGCCTGGATGTAGCTGCTGCAACTGCTCTGTGATGAGGCGTTGGAGCGTCTCAGAAGTGAAGTCGGCCAGGTCGCGCCGGTTGCGCCCCCAGGACCCAAACTGGGATTTGAGTGCCAGTGCGAGGGCGTCGAAACGCTGGGAGGCCTCATGGTTGCGGATCTCAAAGGCATTGTAAGAGATGTCAATGTCCAGCGGCGGGTAGTAGAGGAACATGAAGGCTGAAAGAGCCATGGGGATGCTGCAGCCGAGGAAGAGCACCAGCCCCGCACAGCACGGATTGGTGAAGGCCCAGCCCAGTGTATTCCAAAAGCCTGACGCTGGGGGCCGGGAGGGCAAGGTCCAGTGCCGCCAGCAACACTGCCCCCCTGCCCCAGCTTGGGGCCCCGGCTTCTGGGCCCTCCTAAAGGCCTCACCCGTTGCTTCCTCCTCCTCTTCCTGCGCCTCCTCTAGCCACACATCCTGCAGCAAGGGGTCATCCTCCGGGTCCATAGCCTACAGGAGAGGGAGAGGGTCAGCAGGCTGCAGAGAAGGAGAGGATGGTGCCCTGTAGCTGCAGTCGCCCACCCTGAGCGTTAACCCTGCCCACTCATAACCAAGACAAATACTACAATGGAATTGCATCAAGCAGGCACTTAACTGAATTCAACCACATGTGTACAAAACAGAAAGAAAAATCCTATTATTTGACCATCACATCTCCCAACTAGATCAGGGCTTTCAAGGTCACAGAAAAAGGAGAATCACAGCCCAGTTGCAAACAGAAGAGAAATTCCTCCCGTGTAAGGGATATTCGAGGGGAATTTTGACGATGTATGATTTCCCAATTTTTGCTGCATCCTCTGATTTTAGAACTCAAAGCCAATGTGAGGTGTGACTTTGCTGCAATCACTTTTATTTAACGAGCAACTGTAAAGGCATCCAAAAGTATCAGGGTAGAAGGGAAAGAGCATGTTCTTCGGAGTCAGACCCTAGTTTGCATCCTGAACCTCAGTCTTCATCTGTAAAACAGAGGTGGCCGTTCCTGCCTCACATGGCCGTGGGGCGTGTCAAGGGTGGAAGCACTTTCAGTCTGTGTAGTATATTATCGCTTGAGCAGATTTCTTTGCTCCTCTCTGGGGACTGTAACGTGCTCAGCCAGTGCCCATGCGGCTCTTCCAGGGCTAGATGCCTGTCACAGTTCTGCTCAAGAACTCTCAATAGCTCCCCAGCCCCTCTTTGGGACACTGCGGCTGTGGCCACTGTTTGTCGGGCTCAGACCACTTAATATGCAGCTCCAGGGACGTCAAACCTTTAGGCACAGACAGGGGCCGGGCATCTGTCTCCCCAAGACGTGGGCACAAGCAGCAGGAGGGCCTGGCAGGAGAGGGCAGCCTGAGGACTCCAGCAGGGTGGTCCAAAGGCAAGAGGCCTTCCGGCATCCCCGGGCATGGCCTGTCCCCTTGTCCTGCCTGCCCTCTGTTTGGACGGAGAGAGACTCATTATCCAGTTAGAGGCCAGGCAGTGAGAAGGGGAAGCTAATTATGCCAGCGCTGGCTAATTAATGCTGTCTTTCCTATTAACATTCTCTAGAATGCTCCATTTCAATTAGACTGTCTGTCCGGGAAGAGAGGGGGCTGCCCTCAGTCCAAAGAAAGTGAAGGAGAGAGCGCAAGGAGAAGGAGGAAAACAGAGACTGAGAGACAGGACTTGGGAGAGATGCGAGACAGAGAAAGATGAAAACTGGAGAGGGACAGGAGAGTGGAGTTAGGGGACAGAAGAGGAGGGAGGGGGTGCCGAGGGTGGGTGGGAGAGGAAGACTTGAAAGGGAGAGAGGCCTGGAAGGGGTGGGAACTGCTTCTGTAATATTCGAGATTCCTACGGATGCAAACATTTAACTTCCCATTTCTGAGGCCCTAACACCAGCCTGCCGAGGGGACGCTACCTGCAATGAGGCCCAATTTGCTTTAGCAAAAACTTGTGCGAGTGAACCAGAGGCAGCTCAGACTCACCCCATCTCCAAAGGGCAAACCCAGGTCTGCACGTGGAGGTGGGGGATTGGGGGAACCTCCACCCCATTCCCAGCCGCTGAAGGAGGAAGCTGATGGTAATACGGTGGAAAGGGACAGGGGCCAATTTTGCATTTTTTTTCTGGGGACTAAGTTCATCCACTGGCCGCCAGCCTCAGCCTGCCTTGCCCAAGGCACAGTTTACAATGTGTTGGTGTGTGAGTGGGTCTAAGACCAGGATTCCGAGTCATGTCAGCACTCCCTGGGTGATCCCTCTATCCCATTGCTACTCCATCAGGAATGCTACTCCCTTCCCCAGATGTCCAAGTTTAAAACATCTTTCAAGGCCTTGCTCAAGTGTCACCTCTGCCAAGAAGCCTTCCCAGATCTGAACACCCCGCACCCCCCACCCCCAAGCTACTTGTCTAAGCTTCTCACCACACTTTGTGGGTAAAAACTACTAAGGGACAGGGAGGGAGAGGCAGTGTAGCAGATTGTTAAGAGCCATGGTTTTGGAGGCAGACAGATTTGGGTGCAAATCCCAGCTGTATGACTTAGGGCAGACAGTGTAGCATTTCTGAGCCTCAGTTTCTCCATCTGCAAAACGGGGCTAACAGTACTCACCATCGAGGTTTCTAGATGATATACAGAGCAGGCTGACCACAGTGCCTGGTAGGTATAAGTACTTAGGAAATGACAGCTACTATTCTTTAACACTCTGCTTCTCCCCAAAGGCTGTGAACTCCTAAAACACCCACGGGGCCCATTGTATTTGCCAAAGATGGCCACAATATCTCCCACCTCACATGTTCTTCTCATGTTGTGACTTTAAGACTTCTCGCATCAAGAAGTAACGTCTGCATTCCTTGCCTTGGATCTGGGTGGGCTGCGGCCACAGCAGAGTGATGCTCTGTGACTTCAGAGGCTAGCTAAAAGGGAGATGCCGCTTCCGCTGGCTGTCTCGGGACACTCATCCTTGAACCCCGCCACCATGCTGTGAGGAAGCCCAAATTAGCCCACGCAGCGAGACCACATGTGGGAGCTCCTGCTGACAACCTGGCTGCCAGCCAGCATCAACCACCAGGCATTTGAATGAAAATGCCTCCAGTGATTCTGGGCCCCCTGCCATCAAGTTTCCCCCAGCCTTCTAGTCTTCCCAGCTGAGGACCAGGTACCGTGGAGTCGAGCTAAGCCACCCTCTCCTGTGCCTGCCCTATCCTAACCCACAGAATCCACGAACATAATATATCAGCTGTCACACATCACTAAGTGTTGGGATAGTTTGCTCCATAGCAACAGTAATTGGACAGTTGCAGTGCAGCCCTGTCGCATAGGTATGACTCTGTGCCCTGCAGGCTGTACTTGCTAGATTTAAGTGACCCATTCTGCCTCCCAGTGAGAGCCCCACAGCTCGGTGGACATGAGCTCCAAGGGAGCAGGGACTTGGCTGTCATGTTCCCTGCTGTGTTCCTGTGGCCTAAAATACTCTGGGGAGGGACATTAGTGCCTAGCAGATATTTGTTAAATGAAGGAAGGAAAGGGAATCTCTGAAGAGGCTGGGTTTGATATTAGGTAGAACTTTCCCCTGGACAGAGGACAGTCAGACACCAAACAGTGTAAGCATAGGGCAGAGAGTATGGTTTCTGCCTGGGGTGGGAAGGATCTTGGAGGGGATGAGATGGAAGAGGAGGAAGTGGACCTGATGAGTTTTCTAGCACGCCCCTCCCCGCCTCCACCACCATGCCCGCCTTCTCAGTCTACCCCTGAAAAGGAAAGTTGCCAGGTGGGAAATGACACATGACTCCAGACCCAGCTCAGCTTCCAGCTGTCTGTGTGGCCCTGGGCGTGTCCCATCCCTTCCTGGTACCCTGTCTCTGCCATCTGGCAGTGGGATGGTGAAAGCCCAGGTCCCTCCAGCTTTGACACCTCCAGACTCTCTGAGAAGCCCTAGTCTGCAGGCCAAGGGGAGGGTGGGTGCAATCTGAGAGATTCCACCAAACCAAGGGAGGCCCGGCTGGCAGCTGGGGTCTGACACCAATGCCTCAGCTGGCAACCCCGTCCTCAGCAGCCCCTCCCAGGATGGGCAGCAAATCGCAAATGTGTTTGCCTTTCTCAAATTATGGGAATTGATTAGCTTAGTGCAGAGCTCCAGCTGCACCATGCTGGAGCTCTGCACTAAGCTGATGGTGCCTTCAATACCGCTCATTGACTCAGACAAAGAGCCCAAAATAGGGCTGTGATCACGGGGGACTGTCACCCTGCCCTCGTGATCTCCCCTTAGGGTGCCCCTGCTCAGTGACCGACAGGTTTGCTCTCTCCCTCCATCTCCATCTGTCTCTGACACACACACACACACACACACACACACACTCAGAGACAGTCAAAACTCTGGGCCTCCCGGGGGCCCATGAACCAAGGTGGACACATCCATGGAACATGGTTTCCCGCCTCTTGAGAAAAGCAAATGAGACAGCAGCCTACAAGGGAAGAGCAGACCCTGAGGAGCCTCAGAAGAAAGAACCTGGCCCAATTTCAAGGGTCAGGCTTGGGGCAACCCAAGGCCACATTTGCAGCATTATCCCAATTTTATAACAGAAAAAAAATCTACATATATATGCATTAAAAAACCCCATTAATAGGGCTTCCCTGGTGGCGCAGTGGTTGAGAGTCCGCCTGCCGACGCAGTGGACACTGGTTCGTGCCCCAGTCCAGGAGGATCCCACATGCCACGGAGCGGCTGGGCCCGTGAGCCATGGCCGCTGGGCCTGTGCGTCCGGAGCCTGTGCTCCTCAACGGGAGAGGCCGCGGCAGCGAGAGGCCCGCGTACCGCAAAAACCAAACAAAAAACCCCATTGATAGTGGTTATCTCTCTGTCTGGGAGAATTATGGGTGATTTTTATTTTCTTCTTTATACTTGTCTATTTCCAATTTTTCTACAATGATCAGGTACAGCTGGACTTTTAGAATCAGAAACAAATGTTATTTAAAAATAGAACATGTGTGTATGTGTGTAGAAGGGATTTTGTTAACAGCCTTCAACTCTTTGAGGAGTTACTATAACAGGCATGGGAGGGTGGAGGGTTCTGTCCTCCAAGGAGAGGCAACATGGAGAGTTGCAGCAAGAGAGAACCTGGTTAGAAAGCAGAAGGACCTGGGGAGAGCGGGAGGCGGCAAATGCCCAATGAGTGAGTGAGTGTGGGATCTTCTAGTCCCCTGAGATGGACAGAGGAGTCTTTAAAATGACCAGGAAGTAGATCCTGTCTTATCAGACTCAGAAGGGCCATCAGAGCACACCTGATCCCACTCCTTCATTTCACCGCTTAGAAACTAAGCCCAGCAAAGGGTCTTACCCAAGGTCATGTTTCAATGGCAGAGCCGGGACACGTGGCTCAAAGGAGTGCTCTATCTGCTCCGGCACCAGATTCTGGAGGCCGTTTTTGGCAGCCCTAGGGAATAACCAGGCCTGGGGAAGATGACATGGGGACCCAAAGAGCCAACATAGGGAAGCTATTTTTAAAGTCGAGGAAAGAGGCATTCTTCAAGTCACAAGCCAGATGGACTTCCCCATCCAGACAGAACGGGGCTTTGGCGGGAGGCGGTATTGTCTCAGACACCCTCAGCCCCTCACGGGGCTCTGCTCCTCTCCAGAAAGCCTCCAAGGGATGTGGCCCCATGCCTGAGCTGCCTGTATCCCTGTTTACAACTTCCCTCCTTCTGACGAAGGGTAACAGAACCCTTCCTTCTTCATTTCCCCATCCCAGCCAGACTATTAAAATGTAATAAAAGAATCGCATTAGCCTTGCAGATTCGGCTTAAAGCACGTATATGTATATATAATTTAATGGTAATTAGGAGCTAATCAGCGTTTTCTTCCCGGCTAGGGGTATTTTGCCTCCCTGGTTCAGCTCTGGTTCTTGGAAACATCTTGGGGTCTTTGATTTTCCTACTCTTGGGCTGAGAGATTTGGGCAGAAATTCAAAATGAGATATTTTGAGTCAAACAGCTCCATTTCCTCCTGATGTGCTGCAGTGGGGACACTGTGCCCTTCTCCACTCTCTGGTTATGGATCTAGCCCTCTGGTGAATTTAGCTCATCAGAGGTGCAGAAGAGAGGAAAGGAAAGACGAGGGCTTGGTCCCTACTAGGCGTCACTATCCTAAATCCTAATACCCCGTCTTCTAAGAGTCTGCCAGCCTCCATATGCCCCAGCTATGTGCCTGCTATCCAGAATTCCAAATTCTTCTTGGATACCTGAGTACTCCATCTCAGGCCAGGAGGATGCAGATACATTGGAGACATGGTGATAAAACTGGGTCAAGGGGCTTCCCTGGTGGCGCAGTGGTTGAGAGTCCGCCTGCTGATGCAGGGGACACAGGTTCGTGCCCCGGTCTGGGAAGATCCCACATGCCGCGGAGCGGCTGGGCCCGTGAGCCATGGCCGCTGAGTCTGCATGTCCGGAGCCTGTGCTCCACAACGGGAGAGGCCACAACAGTGAGAGGCCCGCGTACCGCAAAAAACAAAACAAAACAAAACTGGGTCAAAATCACACAGATGGGATGAAGCCGGAAACCCAACTAGCTCAATGCAGAAACTGACACCCAGGAAGAGAATCATAACATAATAATTAGCTGTGCACCTACCATGTGCAAGCACCTTCCCTCATATATCAGCCCTGCAAGGGAGGCTTTATAAGCATCCCCATCTTACAGAGTAATAAACAATCAGAGAGGTTAAGGGACTCTCTTGTGGTCACACAGCTAATAAGGCATGGAACTAGCGTTTGAACCTCAGGTCTACTAAGCCCGAAGCCTATGTTCTTTTCACCATTCCAAGCAGCCTTTGAGTTCCTTGAGAGCTGAGATGTAAATACTCACTGAGGAAACCCACTGCCCTTTAGCAAGCCTGTAGCATCCCCGTAAGACCTGAAAGCACGCAGGTCTCAGCAATTCTGCCTTTAGTAGGTGACAGGCAGCTCAGGGCATGATGCAAAGGAAGTCTCCACCAGCCTTGGATACTTGGCCTTCCCTTCAAGGAAAGCATGGGCGTGACGGTTAATAGTGTGTGTCACCTTGACTGGCCCATGGGATGCCAGACATTTGCCCAAACATGATTCTGGATGTGCAGACTGAGCAAAGCAGACGGCCTCCCCTAGTGTGGGTGGGCCTCATCCAATCAGTTGAAGACCTGAATGGAACAAAAAGGCTGAGTAAGAGGGAACGCTTGCTGACTGCCTGAGCTGGAACATTGGTCTTTTCCAATCTTCAGACTCAGGCTGAAACATTGGCTCTTCCTGGGTCTCGAGTCTGCTGGCTTTCGGACAGGAACTTACATAATCAGCTCTACTGGGTCCCAGCTTGCCAGCTGCAGATGTCGGGATGCCTCAACTCTTCTCAATCTCTCTCTCTCTCTCTCTCTCTCTCTCTCTCTCTTCTCTACCTAATCAACATCCTATTGGTTCTGTTTCTCTGGAGGACCCCCACTAATATAATTTCCCCAGAGGGAAAGTGGGGGTGAAGCAGGGAGCCCCATCCCAGCAGCTGGATCCTAGGATCCTCCTGGACTCTTCTCTCAAGAAGCCCCAAGTCCTATCCAGAATCTCAGATGAAAATGGCAACAGAGACAGGGAATGCCCTTCAAATCCACAGAGGAAGGAGTGTGGCTGGGTGGCTTTCTGAGAATTTTTCCCAACAAGAAGACCCTAAATCTATCACCCCCATCCTCCCTGCCCCAGCCCTGAAGAAATCTGGCTTCACAGCCGCAGCTGAAGCAAACACCTGCACCTACTCCCCATTAGACCTCCTGCCCCCTAAGAAATACCATTCTATCGGCTAAATCTGCCAACAGAAGCCAGGAAGAGGGATGTACACGACCACTTCTCCCCCCAGAGAAAGTCTGGGCTTATTTATTGGGAGTCCAGGTCGGGTGGGAGAGGGAAGGGATCTGGGAGAGGGGCTCTGTGGTGAGCCCGTCCAGGCGCCTCATTCCTCAGAGAAGGGCAGGCTGCGGAGACGGATCACAGGAAGGACGGTTGGCCTCCCCAGGTTGACAGCCGGCCAGGAAACTGTGGGCACTGACTCGGAAGCCCAACAGCTCGATATATATCAGGCAAACCAGCTTTGATCTCATCAATATATCACCCGGGGAAACATCCCAGCCAGCACCAGAGGAACCCAACATTAATGGTCACAACGGCCTAAGCGTCCCCCTTTCTGTGTGTTCTCTCTCTGGTGGGCTCAGTGGAACAGAACTGGTCCCCAAACACTAAGAGGGATGTCAGGTATTAAGAGCACCAGGGCCTGATTTGGGGGGGAAGGGGGAGAGACAGCCCTGGGTTCAAACCCTGGCTCTGCCACTAACTGGGTACCTTGGGCAAGTCTCAGTTTCCTGATCTGAAAAATGGGGTGGTGACACCCTGCTGGCTGAGTCACAGCAGCTAGTATGGTCATGATGAGCTTCAAAGACGGGAAGAGCCCCAAACCTGGCCCCTGCTCGTGGCCAGGTCTACCAGTCGGCTGGAGCTGGCTTTTCTATTCTCTGCCACATCGGCCCTCACACTTTAATGGATCAGTCACCAGGTGCACTTGTTAAAAGGCAAACTCCTGGGCCAGACACTAGATCCCATCAATCAGATGCTCAAGGGATGGGGCCCAGGAATCTATTTACACCACCTCCCCAGGTGATTCTTTTGCAGGTACTCCAGGACTATTTTGTGAAAGACCCTGCTGCCCTGGCCACCCTCCCCTATTCCCAGCGGCTTCCTCCAGCAGGTGACCTTGCCTTTGGCCTTCCCCTTGCTGGGGCTCACACTAGCCTCTCCTCAGGCTTGTCCTACCCCCGGCTCTAGGGATGGACTCAGGCTCCTGGATTTCTGGCCAGGGCTCACTCCTCCAAGCACCCCTTCCTTCAGCCATGGGGAGGGGAGAAATGATGCCATTTGGGCCAGGAATAGTACTTTAT
Organism: Lagenorhynchus albirostris; assembly: GCF_949774975.1. Classification (NCBI taxonomy): domain Eukaryota; kingdom Metazoa; phylum Chordata; class Mammalia; order Artiodactyla; family Delphinidae; genus Lagenorhynchus; species Lagenorhynchus albirostris. The sequence continues at coordinate 177,469,766 of NC_083096.1, forward strand.
GTCCAGAGAAAGGACACACACAGGCCATCCAGATCTGCCATCCAGCTCTTTCTGGTGGGACAGGCAGCGAAAGAAAATAGAAGGCCCTACGGAAGGGGCTTCCCATCCACCGAGCACTGCTGTGTGCCGTCACTGGTGCTTTACTTGTTTACGCCTTGTCTGATCCAGCCTCAGCTCTACAAGGCAGCAGGAGTGGGGCTGGGATCTGAGCCTCTGCAGGCCTGAATCAGAGCCCATCCTTTTAGCCACTGTGCTCCACTGCCCAAGGGAATTCCACTCACTGACCCACTCTTGTCCCCTCCCTCCCCACCTTGTTCTGCCTGCACAACTCGGGCCTCACAGCCCAGACCCATCAGCCCTGCCCGCCAAGCAGTCTTGCATTTCTGAGAAAAAGTCAATAAAAGCTTAATAGGGGACTTCCCTGGTGGCGCAGTGGTTAAGAATCCACCTGCCAATGCAGGGGACACGGGTTCGAGCCCTGGTCCAGGAAGATCCCACGTGCCGCGGAGCAACTAAGCCTGTGCACCACAACTACTGAGCCTGCGCTCTAGAGCACAAGCCACAACTACTGAGCCCGCGTGCCGCACCTGCTGAAGCCCATGTGCCTAGAGCCCGTGCTCCGCAACAAGAGAAGCCACCGCAATGAGAAGCCCGCGCACCACAACGAAGAGTAGCCTCCGCTCACCACAACTAGAGAAAGCCCGCGCGCAGCAATGAAGACCCAACACAGCCAAAAGTAAATAAATTAATATTAAAAAAAAAAGCTTAATAAACCCAGCGATACTTACAGAGCCTGTGAAATTCAGCCAGGGCCCCAGACACCCCTTGCCCAAAGGATCAGAAGGTTCCTGAAAATCCTCACTGCATACCTTGGTCAACCTGTCCAGGCCACCCCTTCCCACCACCTCTCCCCCACCCCCAGTCCCAAGTCCTGGCTGCTGCCTGGAATTCGTGGGAGCAGGAGGGCCCACGGGGCCCAGCAGCTGGTCAGCTCCCCAGCCCCCAGACCGCTGGATTAATAAAAAATAAAAAGATCCCCACAAAATACAACCAATGACAATGGCCATAAAAGCCAAATGGGATTCCTTCCTGGCTGACGAGCTCAGAGCCCTTCTCTCTCCCTGAGACCCAATTAACAAATATGTAAAACAACTCCCCTTGCATCTCCTCTCCGGCCCCAGCCGGCTCCTCCTGCAAGCTCAAGACCAGGGGCGAGACAGGAGGCGTCAGTGGGGGAGGGGTCCTGGGGCAGCAGCAGTGGCCCTGGAGGCTGGGAGTAAGGACCTGCCCTGCCACCAGCCTGCTGTGTTACCTAGAACAAGTCACTTAACATCTCTGGGTGGGTGGTTCCCCATCTGTCAGACCGTGGGTTGGGAGAGATGCTCTCCCAGAGTCTCCACCTCTGATTGTTAGCTGCTGCCCAAGAGGGGGAGGCAGAGGAAGGGGAGGGGTTCCCCTTCATCCCTATTCAGAAGCTAACATATAACTGGATGGGGGTGGGGACACCCAGGCTGGGTCCTGATGTATCATCAAGCCAAGAAGCAGGAACAGCCGAATAAAGCGTGCTGGCTGGGTGCCATCGGCTTCGCTGGGACACAGCAGGTGGTAACCTGCCAGTCCTTAGCGCTGAGGAAAGCTTCGGAGACCACTACCCCTCCTCTCCCCCCACATACCCAGACCACATCTGTGGGTCTGGGGACGTTCCAAGACTCTTCTTGGCCCCATACCACAAAAGCGAAGCTCGAGGGCTAATTGGAAGCTGAAAGATAGAAAGCAGACACGCAAAGTGCTCAGACACACCTACGGGCCACCACGACTGGTTTGGGATGGAGCTGTAGAAAGGGGCTGTATCCCCACCCTCACTGCCCAGAAAGAAAGTGAGGAGGCTTAGGACAGATCTCCCCTTCTGAGAACCTGGGGCTCCCCCAGCCTGGGCTCGTGGAAGGCCAAGGAGGCCGCCCCAGATGGAAGCAGCTCAGCAAGGAGACGTTGGCGACTGCTGGGGCTCTCGTGTCCCTAAGCCATAGCCTTGATCCTAGCCTCGATCCTCTCATCCTGAGGGATTGAATGATGCTTCATCTCTGTAGCAACTTACAGCTTGTAGGCGATTTTCATGTAGGCTTTCTAGTCTTAGGAATTATTTCCAATTTGCAAGCAAGAAAACTGAGCCTAAAAGAAGTAAAGGGATTTATTGGAACCTGACTTCTGATGAGCTCAGTACTCGTCTCATTATACTAGGTTTTATTTGAGTCTCACGTGTTGGAAAACTCTCACTAGAGTCTGCCTTCCCAATCCCCACTGGTGTGTGCACATGTTGCCCCCCATCCCCCCGCCCAGCCTCTGCCCCCAGGAGTCATTCTGGCCACAGGCACAACCCTGGCTCCTGGGAAGGGAGGAGAGAAAAAGCACCAGGGGGTGACATCCAACTTCATCATCTTGGTTGGCCGGGTGGAAACGCACCTTCCGGGCCTGCACGGGGAAGTGCTTCCTGGCTACCCTGCTGATTGGCATTGCAGGTGCCTATAGTTGGGAGGGAGGGGTCAGTCCAGGAGTTGCACTCAGAGCCCTTCCACAGCCGGGGCCAGCAGAGAGGCCCCTGGCAGGGTGGGCAGTCTGACCCTGGCCCTCAGCCCACCCTCCATGATGGTGTAGCTGCCTACAGAGACAGGAACAGAGGGCTGGAGCTCAGCTGCCGGAGCAGAGGGTCCAAGATGAAGATCAGACCCCAAGTAGCACCCCTCCCCAACTCTGCTGCCTTTCCCGTGAAATGCTTGGGAGATTCAAGGCCCCAGGAACTCAGAACTGTTGCTCCTGGCCCTGCTTCAGAGGCTGGGAGAGACCCAGTGAAGCCACCTGGGCTCCAGAACGTCGGGCCCCTCTGTCCCGCCCCCACGCTGCTCTGTGATGCAGTGTTCTCCCACGCTGCTCTGTGATGCAGTGTTCTCCCACGCTGCTCTGTGATGCAGTGTTCTCCCACGCTGCTCTGTGATGCAGTGTTCTCCCACGCTGCTCTGTGATGCAGTGTTCTCCCACGCTGCTCTGTGATGCAGTGTTCTCCAAGGCCTCATAGGAGCTTCCCTCAAATCCTCCCACAATGATAGGGCTCAGTCTCCTATTTGCTCATGACCTTGGGCTAGTCTTTCTTCCTTCCTGGGCCTCAGTTTGCCCTTCCGTAAAATGGGAGGGCTGGACTCAATGAGATTTCAGGTATTTCCTAGTTCTGTCACTTGGAGTCCTCAAAAAGCCAGGACACAGAAGTGTGATAACAGAGAAGACGGGGTGGCTTAGGGCTAGGGAAGCAGCTGGGAAGGTGAAGAGGTTGCAGATTTTTCAGGGTGCTGGGGCTGCAGCCTCCATCAGCTTTGGGGTCTCCTGGGTTCCAATCCCTGCCACGGCCAGGAGCCAGAGGAGCCCGGTGACCAGAGGGCCCTGCACAACGGGGTGGGGATGGGATATGCAGTGAGAGGGCAAGGTTCAAGGATTCAGACTCTGTCTCCCTGACTCTGAGCTGAAGGGTGTTCCAGCGGACAAGAACAGAATCCTTTGCCTTGTCAGTACTTGGGGTCAGGTGTGGCCAAATCCAGGTCCTGGCTGTCAAAGTCTCTCGGTCCCATTCACCAATTCTGCGTTTATGCATTCATTCACTCATTCACTCATTCACTCATCGTCTTCATTCATTCACTTGTTGGTGCTTGCTATATAAAATAAGGACTTTCTGTTAAATCATCATTATCTTAACTTTGTGGTGTCTTGAGCTCCTTTCCTCCGTAAGGCTCCATGAACCTTCACATCCCAGATCTATTCTCATGAGCATTAATGCCCAAGAGTGCCTCTTGGCTGACTCGTCCCTGTTTATCACGAATTTCTGGCTCTGTTACTCTGGGATCATCCACTCAAAGCCCCTGGAAGACCAGGTCACCAAGTCAGGAACCCTTGCAGGGAACATGCAGCAGCTACTAACCTACAAGACTCTTCGCCAGCCAGCCTCTTCCCAGCTCCTCCGGTTGGAGAAGGGAAGGGGGTTACTTTTCTTCTGGCTGCTGAGAGATCAAAGCCTGATTTCTCTCTAGCTTAGCTGAATGTCTCCCAGGCCTGGGTTGCAGAGAGGAACCAAACCCAGCATCCTGCCTTTGTGAAGTCACAAGATGATATTATAAAACCAGCAAATAATATTTCAAACAGAAAGTTCTCACATACGATCGTGTCCAGAGGTATGCAAGTCCCAGCTGTGTCTACATGGGATGAAAAGGGGAAACTTCTGGATGAAGCCAGAAAAGCCCTGCCAGTCTGCCAGATGTTGCCCACATCTGGATATCCAAAAAGTGATCTGTTCGGTGGCTTGGTAGTCAAGGAGCCAATGGTCAATCCACGTCACCCTGTCAACCAGGACGCAGACCGAGCCCATATGTACAAATTACCCAGATTACTGAAGGATCCAAAGGGTCGTTTGACTTCAATCATACTCATCTGTAAGGACCCAAATCAAGTTGATATAAAGGCCAAAGCACGAGCCACAGTCATCACATGGTGGTCATGACCGTGCACTGAGGCCAGCTTGCCTGGGTTTGGGCCCTGTCTCCGCGGCTTACTGGCAAGCCGTTCAGTCTGTGTTTCACATTTCTCATCCTTAAAATGGAACAATAATGGTAACTCTCTCGCAGAGCAGGTATGAAGATGCAATAAGATAATACCTATAAAGCCCTAAGCCCAGTGCCTAGCAGTTAGTAAACAGTCAAAATACATTGGCCACTATGATAATCATCGTTATCATTGGGGTGATCACCCGGCAGACCCTCTCGACTAAGAACACGAGAAATCCTCCAGGACAGTGCAAAGGCCAATACAGTGGGAAGGGGGCGGGGTGAAACACATACTCCTCCCCAAACACCCCAGGAACTCCAGTTTGCCACAGCTGTTCCAACTCCGACCCCATTTAAGCTGCCTTCCTCCGAGACAAGATCGCCACATTCTCCTTCATAACAGGAGTGGCTTCCAGCGGGCAGTCACGTCTCCTCTACTAAGAAGGTTTGGCAAAGGACGCACCGTCCAGGTGCTAGTATGTGTGTTGGATGCCTCAAGCAGATGGCTGGGCGGAAATGAGCCTTCCCTACCGTACCCCCTCTCCCACCAAGACATCAAGCTGGGGAGGGCACCCGAGTGTACTGCAGGTACCACCCACAGGAAATTCCCTTCTCACTGTGAGATGACCACTGGCCTGGATCATGTTCTCCTGCCCCAGAGGGCACCTGGGTCCCTCTTCTACTTCTGGTGGGGGACCTGGGTGAGCTATTACTTACCATCCATCACCTCTGGTCCAGGTAGGTGGTGCTGGGGCAGGGATGGGAGACTCTGGGGAGCTCTACAAGGACAGAGACTGAGACTTTCCCACTTCTGCATGTCTGGCGCACAGTGGGGCTGCTCACGCAGACACTCGTGGGATGGGGGATTAAGGAGAAGGCTTTTTCTGGTAGAGGAGATTTAAGCCTCTGGACACTGTATCCCAGGACAGCATTCCCTAGTTCCAGGGAGTGCCCCCTATAAGAGACCCGGATGGTACCTGCTGATATCTAAATCCAAGCCAGTCCTTCCCACTGTCACCACTACTTCCTCATTCCCACTGGTCAAGTTCAAATCTTCCACCCAACGGCCCTTTCCAAACTGCCCAGATTCCCAGTCTAGTTCCCTCAGAGGGAAGAGCAAAGAGAAAGCAGGATGCCAGGACTAAGGGCATCTCTGGGAGTCCCACATGCCTAGCGGGTTCTTTCCCTTGAGTTCAGGGAGAAACATACCCAGACCCTACACTTCGCTAACGTCCCCCAGGGGCTGTTCCCAGGACCCCGCGCTGGGCTTCTTCCTTCCAGGTTTTGGCAGAGGGTCAGCCTCTGCTGGCACCGATGCCAGCAAGTGTGACGAGGCCTAAAGGTGGGATATAAATAGGCTGCTGCTGCCCATGAGCTCCTCCGTCCCCTTGGCTTTGGTTCCAAACCTTCTCCCTCCTCACCCCCAGAGTAAACCTGCTAGCAGGGGCTCTGCGGGGCTCCACATGCCTCTTTCCTAGCTGTGTGGCCTTGGGCAAGTGAGTCGACCTCTCGAGCCCGGGTCCTTCAATTGCAAAGTGGAATAAGTACACACTCACCTTGCAGGGTCGTTGTGGGGATGACATCAATTAGCCCACGTCAAGCTTCTAGCAGTGTGCCTGGAACATGGCAAATGTTCTGTATCTGTTAGTGCTGTTGTTCACAGTGACAAACGGGGGGGACCTGGGCAGGTCAGCAGGGTCAGTCTTGATATCAGGGGGGATGCGGAAGAGAGGGCTTGGCAGTGAAAACCAGCTGCATCTCACCTCTGTGCTTGGAAGGGGAGTGTTAGGTTTACTGCCTGCACCTGTTCAATCCCCTTCACTGGGGCCACGTGGACGCTTCCCACATACTCAAGGAGGCCAGCCTGGCCACATGGCACGCCAGCCTGGGATTCTGAGATTCAGGCTCTGCCACCAACATGCTGTGTGATGCTGGGCAACTCACTTGCCCTCTCTGAAGTAACTTCCCCATCTGCGGAGGCCTCTCGCAGCCCTAACCTCTTATGGAGTTAAATTGTTTTTCATAGTCCAGGCATCACAGCGGGACTCCCGTCTGAGCCCACCCCCCCAGGCAGACAGGTCTGGGCTCTCATGGTTGGGGACACAGCCCAAGATGCAGAGGTAAGACACCCAGTTCCAGCCCCAGCCTGGAAGCCTGGAGTATTGATCCTGGGATGGAAAAGTCTGCCCTTTCCCCTTGGCCCAGCCGGCAGATGAATTTACATTCTTTTGAAAACCATCACATAAGTGGGTTTCTTGAAAAAAAAAAAAAGTATTGAATAAATGAATGAATGAATGGCAGAAACAATGCAGAGTACTGGGCAAAATAGGGGCTCTTGCTTCATTCAGATGAAAATCTGACCCCAACTTGGCCCCTTCTAGCTGTGTGGCCTTGGGCAGACCTCTTGACTTCTCCGAACCTTGGTTTCCCCTCATATTAAATCCACATGCCATGAGATGGTTGCGAGGTTAAGTGACCCCTTCCATTTACACGTGTAAATGCTTGGTGCCTGGCACATAGTAGGTGCTCAACAAATGACAGCTGTTACTATCAGGATTGTAATTACAAGCCTGCTGCCCCCATTGTAAGGCAGAGGAACCAAGGCCATCAGCCTTGCTTGGTGCCCATTTCCAAAGAGCTCTGACTGCCAGAGACACATGATCTCAGTCCTCCCACCTGTGTACCTTCCAGCTGGCGAGGAACAGAGCGCCGTCTGGTCTCCCAGGGCCAGGCAGGGAGTGAGCTCGTGGGGGAGGCTCTGCCACTTTCCCTGGACCAGTCCTGGCAGCATACTTGCTTCCGGCCTTAGTCGAACAGCTGGAGCGTGAGCAACGCTGTCTTGCCCGTGAAATGCAACTTTTGGAAAACATGCATATTTGTGAGTTGGTGCGTGTTTCTATTTCGGGCCAACCCTGCCCTCTTTACTTATTTTCCCTGGGCTTTGCATCTGGAACCCAGCTTGCTAGGGTGTTCTGACAGACTTTGACGCTGCTCCAGGCTTCTCTGGCTGGAGACGTGCTCAGGTGTGGGAAGGGTGGGCAAGAGAAGGAAGATTTCAGATGACAAGCCCTCTTCCTTGGCTAAGAGTGACAGATGATCAGACACCCCTGCCTCACTGTCCAAGCTCTCGGTTTCTCCAAGTATAGGTGGGGGAAGAATATAAGAGGTTCGGGTGGGGAGCAATTTCAACGAGGGGGAAGGGAACCAAAGAGGCAAATCACTGAGTTTCAAGCATCATAATGGTCACATCATGATCAATACCAATAACGTCATTATCAACCACTGCTGCCGCCACCACTACCCTTCGGGGGGCACCTGTTTTTTTTGTGTGTGTGTGTGGTATGCGGGCCTCTCACTGTCGTGGCCTCTCCCATTGCGGAGCACAGGCTCCGGACGCGCAGGCTCAGTGGCCATGGCTCACGCACCCAGCCGCTCCGGGCACATGGGATCCTCCCGGACTGGGGCACAAACCCGCGTCCCCTGCATCGGCAGGCGGACTCTCAACCACTGCGCCAGCAGGGAAGCCCCAAAATATATGTATTTTTGTATACATATAAATAGTATATGACCCAGGGAAGCCCTGGGGCACCTGTTGTTATGACTGAGAGCGGGCTGGCTGACTACCCTCAGGGAAAGCACCTCATCTTTCAGCATCTCGCTTCGCTGATCGGTAGAGGTGATTTTCGCAGTACCCAGCTCGTGGGGTTGTGAGAAGTGGTTGCTTAGCCAAACGGTAGCAATGAGCGCCTTCCCACCCGGCTGCAGATCCTGGCCAGCTGCCCGCGGACAGCCTACTTGGTAGAGCCTTCGGGACTTCGAGTTGACTGCCAAGCCTCTACCCACCAGGCATGGTCTCTAAGGCTGCTCTCAGCAGCCCTTCTCTGTGGCCATTTGCAACCAGCCCAGAGTCTGCCTTAACGGGGGGAAGGGACTCAGACAATTCCATCAGCCTTTGAATGACCAGGTGAGTGGAAGGGGAAATGAGGAGACAAGGGAAACATGTCTAAACTATCAGAGAAAAGGGCTTAAACCATAATTCCAAGATTCCGAGGGTCAGGGGATCCAGGTTTTAGTCCTGACCCTTCCACTCATTCATTCATTCACCAAGCTGCCACCAGCACAACCAGTTCATGCAGAGGATATGCTGACAGTAGCATCAATGCCCCAGTGGAGGTGGTGCTTCAGTGGCGTGACCTCAAGAAAATGACTCGACATCTCTGGTCCTATAAAGGAAATCATCTGAACATCCATTGCTCAGGGGACAGGATGCCTTCACCGGTGGTGGGTGCTCTGAGGAAGGGGAAAGGTACCATAAACTCTGGGGTTAGAATCACAATTTTCAATCCCATCCACACTCAGGAGAAAGGAGACTCAGGAGACTCGGGAGAAAGCCAGTGTCCCACATTATTAGGGCCAAACTGCGACCCTTGAAGGTCACCTCCACCAGCCCTGTCCTTGTACAGATGGGGAAGCCTAAGGCTCAGAGAAGGGAATTTGCCCATGGACACACTGGGAGCCTGTGGCCACGCTGAATCTAGGATCTGCCTCACCGCTCCCCACTTCCACTCCAGCGTTCCTTCCACTACGTCACTCTGTGACTCTTCCTCTCTCAGCTCAGTCTCCCCGATTCCAGAACTGAGGAATCCTGGCCCCTTGGAGAGACTGTGAGGGATCTGTGTCATCTGGCCCTGGAGATTTTCCCGGGGAGGGGGCAGAAGCTCCCCATGGGGAGGAAGGTCAGACTTCCAAAGAGAGACGTATGGGGGCGTGGATTCTGCTGGGGGAATGAAGTCAGCTCCCCCTAAGGGTCAGCTGTGGCCGCATTGGAGCAAAGACCGACTGGATCAGACCCCGGCTGCAGGAAAGTTGGGGAGAGAGTGAAGGCAGCTGGGAAAGAGGAATTGGGAAAGACAAAAGGTGTGTGTGTGTGTGTGTGTGTGTGTGTGTGTGTGTGTGTAAGATAAACATGGGGGAGGGAACCGAGCAGGGAAACAAAGAGACAGAAAGTGCGAGCAAAGAATATGCAGAGAGACGGATGTGGACCTTGGCTGCAGGAGCTTTGTCTGAAGTAAGAAAGGGGAGCAGGCATGAGGGTGGGGAGCAGGCATGAGGGTGGTGAGCTGAGAAAAATGGACTCTGAGCCCAATACCAAGATTCTGTAAGGCTGGGGTTCTGTTTGCCGCTTCCACTGGGCCAGGCTACTCCTTCCATTTGGCACATACCCTGGTTCCTGACCAAGTCTGCACTGGGGTGGGGGGAGGGTTTTCTTTGTGACCCGCTGCTTCCCTCAAAGGGTGTGTGTGCATGGGGGGGGGGCTGAGGCTGAGGGAGGGAGCCTGAGTAGCTCTGTGGGTCACTGGGCATCCCTGCGAGCACCCGGAGGTGAGCTCTGAAGCCTGAGGCTCAGTCAGGTGTCCAGAGACAGCAGGACCTGAGGGAAGATATTGCTCGGCTTGCTGGTGCTTGTGGGAAGATCTGTGTTTGTTCACGTGCGTGTGGATCGTCCCTCCATGTGCCGATTGTGGAGTGTGGGTGGATGTATATCGCGTGAGTGGACTATGAGTCTCTGGGGATTGTTTGCGGGTCTGTGGTTTGCGGGTAGACCCGTGTCAGTGTGTGCATGGACTGTGGGTCTGTGTGCTCTTGAGCCCGTGGGCACGTGCGCGGGGGCTGTGAGTCTCCAAGGCCGCCTCCAGGTGCTGTCCGCGGAACTGACCCCGGGCGTGGACGGGCGGGCACCTGCGCCCAGTCTCAAGAGGAACCTGGGGCCAACTGTGGAGCAAAGAGGGGCCGAGGAAAGGACGCCTCCTAGCAGGCGCCTTCCTAGCCCAGCTGCGGGCCCCCCAGGGAGTTTGGAAAAGTTCTCCCAGTGGCGGGGTTGCTCCCAGGAGTCGGCGCCACTCGCGCCGAGAATCTTCCCCACACCCTCAGCGCCACCACTGCTGGCTGCCCACCCCATCTCCACACTCACTAGCGTTCTCAGCAGGGCCCGGAGACCCTCTCGTGCTCAGCTTCCAGAGCCTACCCGGTCCGCCCCAGAGCTCCCGCGCGCCCGGTTGGACCGGTTGCCAGGTTAATTGGGCCCCAGCACTCCGGGAAGGTCCAGTCGAGAGCATGAGTGCGCTAAGGTAGAAGGTGGATGGAGAGGAGGTCATTATCTTTTCCAGTCCCCTCCCTGAGCTCCAGCTGGGGTGAGAGACTGATCCCGGGCGGCTTCAGACTGATGCTCAACTTTTCCGAAATCAGTCATCCATCCGCAGGGACTAGCAGGGGACTAAAGGTCGGAAGCCTCGCCGTTTGTGGGCATCAAACAGGCTGGTGCAGACCCAGGCTGCTCGGGCCCCGCGGGGAGCTGGTGAGGAGGGAGCTCGGCCGCGGGGGGCTATAGCTCTGGGCTCTGCGCCCCACCAGCCGGCTTTCCCGGAGGGTCCGAGGCCCGCATCCCGGGCTGGCTGGACAGCGGGAGAACTTCACATACAGAGCCGCGCAGGCCGGGGTGGGGGCGGCGCGGAGGGCTTGCCCCCCTCCTCCGAGCAATGCATCCCCCTGCCCCGACCCGGATGGCGCCCAGCGGCCGTCGCACTCACCTCGGCTGGCCAAGCTGAGCTGGCTGAGCCGCGGGCGCGGGAGGGAGGCGCGCCGTAGGGGGCCGAGGGCTGCGGCCACCCTGCCGTGCGGACTTGTCCCCTCGCGGGAGTCGCAGGGAGAAGCTCTTCGGAGCTGCAGGAGGCCGCCGTTGCCCGCTCCGCTCCAGAGCGCACAGACTGCGCGCAGCCAGCTGTGTGTCTCGCTCCCCAGCGCGCACCGAGAGCTCGCTGCGCCGCCGCCGCCTTTTATTCGCCGCCCGCCTTTGTTTGGGTCCGGGCTCCTACCACGGGGCGTGGGGGTGTGCAGGGCAGACTCTGGGGCCACACCGCCCCCCAGACCCTCGCGCCGCCGGCCTCCGCGCCGCCCGGCTTTGAGTCAGTAGCTGGCGAAGGCTGGCGCTCCGCCGCTCCCTGCTGTTTCCAAAGCCCGCCGCCAGGCGCCACGGTGGCCGCCGCACCCCCTGCGAGAGCCGCGCTGTGGTATAGCCGGGCTCTCAAAGCCTGCGGGCGGGGACTGCGAGGGGCGCAGCGACCCCTGTGGGTCAGTCCCCGCCTCTGCAAACGGCCCTGACAGGGTCCCCTGCCCCGCCCCCCCTTTCCTAGATTCCCACCTCTCTCCTAGCCCGCGCTCCTCTCCCCGTCCGCCCGGCCTTGGCAGGTCACCAGCCTCTTGGACACTGGAGGGCATCCTCAGGTCTTCTCCGGAGGGAGCTGCCAAGCCCAGGTTCCTGGCGCCGTCCCTTCCTCCCATCTCCATTCATCTCTCTGGCACCAGAGCCCAGAGCCATGCCAGCGCCTGGGACCGGGCATCCCTCCAGCCTTAGTACACGCTCTGCCTATATCCCTGGTTCGCGGGCCACAAGGAGAAGGGGCCAGGGAGCCAAGGCTATTATTGCCTGGCTCATTTCTCTCCATCAGGAGAGAAAGACTCAGAGGACATTAGCATTGGTGTCACCCAGGGAGAGCCAAGGGGGATGCCTTGAAAGAGGACCGGTTGCCAGCCCCCAGCAGCCGGATGGAGGGGTTTTACTTATAGAAGCCAGAACCAAGGGAGGCCATTGCTACTGTTGTGTGAGGGGTGAGCCAGGAGTTTACGATACATCCTCAGTGTGTGCTGAGAGCAGAACAGAGGAAATAGAGAGGGGGTCGAAATGCAACCCCTGTCTCTAGGAAGTTCCCAGCTTACAGGGCAGATAGAAACACGGTTGAATTCTAAAATGAAACACCAGGCCCCATACCCACACACGGATGCTCAATCCATGCCGCAGCCTTTCTTTTTAAAAGAGGAAAACTGGGGCTTCCCTGGTGGTTGAGAGTCCACCTGCCGATGCAGGGGGACATGGGTTCATGCCCCGGTCCGGGAAGATCCCACATGCCGCGGAGCAGCTAGGCCCGTGAGCCATGGCTACTGAGCCTGCGCGTCTGGAGCCTGTGCTCTGCAACGGGAGAGGCCACAACAGTGAGAGACCCGCATACCGCAAAAAAAAAAAAAAAAGAGGAAAACTGAGTTGGGAGCACCTCTAACATAGAAGGGCTGAGTGGAGCTTCTGTTTGCTCCTCACCTTCCATCCCTGCTCTGTCTCTCTGGTGTGCAGCCCCTGGGGGCTGTTCCCAGTGGCTGGCTGCCACCCGGACACATGGACGTTTATGATTGTGGATGCACTGAGAGCTCATCTATGCAGAAGCGAATGGCCCGAGCCGGTGTCCCTACCCTGGCACTCACTCTCTATGTACTCAAGATCGTCATGGGAACGACTGCCAGGCTGGCCAGATCTATCAGGGAACTCCCAGTGGTCCCATCTGGCCTCGAAGACATTAGGGTTTAGGACAGCTCCTGTGTGAAGGGTGCCTCCCTGAGCTGTGAGCGGAGAGAGGGACAGGAGACCTTTCCTGAGAAGTGGAGAGCACGTGTGTGACTGCCCCCAGATCAGAGGCCAAATCTGACACATGCGCACGGAGGAACAGACTCAGCATGGCCCTGCAAACGTCTAGTCTCTCTTGCCACATCCCAGAGGGAAGGCAGAGAACGTGGCACCATGGGAGAGGGTGGGAGGAAAGAGAACCAGGAGAAGATCTGTTTATAAGGGAGACACAAAAGTGTGTTCCCAAGCCCAGCTGAGAGCAAAGGGTTTTCTCTGCGGGCGAATGCCTTACGCTTTTCCATTGGTTTGAAGGCTCTTCCAGGAGCCTCCTCAAAGCTCTTCAGGGCTCATTCACTGTTCCTCCCAGTTGGACAAATCCACAGGGAGCGATACTGATGTGCTCCGTGTGTCACCCTCAGCCCATGCCTGGGGACACAGCCCTCACTTCCCTGGGAACTATTTTTAGTGGATTTGGGTCCTAGCTTCATGCTGTCTAGCAGGTCATAGCTGTGGCCCCTCGGCCACACCCTCCTTGGAGTCCTCCCTGGCCTCCTGGGACCTCCAGATGATCTCCAGGGGGGGCTGGGTTTGGTCAGCCCTTGATGTGGGATCTTCTGGGAACAGAAGGTCCAGAGGCAGAGGCCCGATGGAGTAAAGGAGGAGGTGGGAGTGTGGTGCCCAGGAACACTGGAAGCATGCAATTTTCTCAGGCCATCAGCGGGGTTTTAAAAATGCAAATGGAACTAGGCCTTTGAAATATGCCTGCCATAAAGTGGAACTGGTGGTGGCAGCGGAAGCTGGCGCCGGTGTGGAAAGTCACAAGAATCCCCCTCCTAGAGCCTCATCCTTGGACTCCCCCCTGCCCTCTACTCCACGTTTTGCCTGCAGGAGAGAATGCCTGTTTACAGGGGCCTGGGAATGCTGGACTCAGAGATCCCTGCCCAACCTCGGGGCCCCTCCCTGAAGCCTTCTTTCCCTCCAGGTGTTAATTAAAGATGACTCCGATAGTCAAATGATCCACCCAACTGCAGGGCTGCCGAGAATGAGATTCTACGTTCCCCTGACCCCCCACTCTAGTGATGTCTGTTGGAAGTTCTTCCAGGGTCTGATTTAAATGCCTCTTGGTGCCGATAAGCTGCTTCCCCTGTTCTCTGTCTTCACGACTAATTGAAAGGCCTTCTTCTGTAAGAAGTTGGAGCTATAAAGGGCTGCTTTGTCCTTAGCTCTTATCCCTTTATTTCTATTTTCTCTCCAACCATGTCTGAAGCAGAGCCTCTGAGCCCAGCATCTGATTCCACTACTCCCAGTAAAGCCGTATTTCTGTTCCATTCCTTAGCAGCTATGCGACCATGGGAAAGCTCTAAATAAATATTAGCTGCTGCTTTTGCTTCTCCTTCTCCCCCTCCCCCTTCTTCTTCTTGCCTGTTGGGCAAGAGTGACCTACAGGTGACCATAATACCTCTCACTTCTTTGCCCCACCCCTGGCGAGGGGGACTGTGTGCAGATCAAGTCCTCCCGCTAAATGTTTAAGCAGCTAAGGGAAAGAGTATATGGTGACGGATGGGGTGTTCATTTTTAACAGTGCAGTAGATTAAGCAATTTCTCCATTATCGCCCCCATCAAGGAATAGAGTAACTATATTTATAGGTGTTTCCTTCTTCAGTCTGCTAACACACTGAGTTTGGCCCCAACACAAAGAGATTAGAGGTTTCCCTCTAATCTCACCTTCTCCAGGATGCCCAGAGGCAAGTGAACTGGGGTGTGCCGTAAAGAGTTCTAGATTTAGGAAACTGAGTTTGATTTTTCTACGTGTTGTTTATTAACTGTATGACCTTGGGCAAGTCACTTCATTTCTCTGAGACTCAGTTTCCTCAACTGCAAAATGGAAGTAATAATGAACTCTGCCTATAATACTCCTGCAATTATCTTTTCAGCTGAGGTGGAGCACAGATTTATAGGTAACAGTTAGGTAATTAGTCATATATATAGTTATATATAGTCGGAGAGCCATATGCTAGATAGAATGAACAATCCCTGTTTCCGTGACTTTCAAGGTCGATTGCTCATCATGTGATATAATGGACGCAAAAGAGCTCAGGAAACTTGCCCAAGTTCATGGTGAATGAATTTCTGACTCCAGGTCGTGTAGCAGGTCAGTGGAATAGTTTGGGTTGGACCCAGGCCTCCCTCAGTCTCGAGCTTCTCCCAAGACAGCGTCTTTCCTCTCCCCAGCCCCGTTCTCCCTGAAGTTCTGTTCAGGAGGTGAGTGTGAGTTTATGGGGGGAAGAGGATAGAGGGGCCAATAATTCAAGAGAAGAAAAAGAGGTCTGGGGAAAGGTGATGGGGCCAGGCTGGGGTGGGGATGCTGCAGACAGGGCCTGGGGGAGGCTGGGCAGGTGGCAGCCCTTCACTCCTGCCTCTCCAGAATTTCGCAAGCAGCAGGCTTTGCACTCCTTTCCCAGCCTTGCCTGCCTCCTCCAAGGAAGCAGGCAACTTATGCCAGAGTGAATACGATCCAAGTTATTAGCTGCCTGCAACAAGTAGCCCCAGCGCCTGGGCCGGCTGACACCTCGGCTTGGAAAGAGGGAGCCAATTACAGCATCATCAGTGTTCACGCTGCCACATAATCCTCTCCCAACACGCCGCCCCCTCATTCCCCATCCAGGTTTCTAGAGGGCTTTGCCCTGACTTCAACACCTGGAGAAGACCAAGTAGAGGCCTTCAAGAGTGAAGGTCAATGAGGGGTTAGACCCCAAGGGGCATTGCACACAGCGGGGCTAAGGCACTAGCAGGGAAGAGCAGGACCCTGCCGCAGATGTGGACAGTGCGGCACTAGCCAGAGACCGTCTCGTTGTGAGGGAGAAAGTATAACCTCCAGGTTGTGGGTTTTAAGGAGATTCCGTGCGGGTTTATTGTTAGAACTGGCTTGAAAGGGAGAGGTCAGAAATACCCAAAAAGTTCTCGTTTAAATCCCAGCTCAGTCACGTACTAGTGCTGTGGCTTTGGGAAAATCCTTTCATGTCTCTGAGCTCGTTTCCTTACGTATAAACCTGCCACAGTGGCCACACCTCCCCAGGGAGGGAGATACTGCACAGTAGCACATAGTAGCACAGCTAGTGGCACAGAGGAGCTGGAAAGAAATGGCAGCTATTGTGTTCTATAGGGAAGGAGCCCTGGAAGGAGATTCTATGCTTCCTGTGAGTCCCCTGTCCCTGGGCAGGGGAGTGAAAGTGTGGGGCAATGGGGAATGAGGTAGCTGGGGAGTTAGGACACCCGGATGCTGACCCCAGGTTTGCTACAACTTACAGTGTGATCTCGGTGCCCTTTCCACTCTGGCCTCTTGTTCCAACCTGACAAATGAGGGCATGAGACTAGATGAGCTCTAGAGCCCCTCTCACTATGATCTTCCAAGAGAGTGTGGGTAGAGGGAATGAGTGTAGGGTGGGTAGGAAGCTGTGGGGAGTATGGAATCCCCAATTCTTCAAGAGGGCGAATGGCAGCAATGGTAAATGTGATGGAACTGCCAAAAGAACATGAAACCAGTTACACAGTTAAGCCTAGAGTCTGTTGGTTCTGCATCAGTAAAAGAAACCACATCCCTTCGATCAAGACAGGAAAAAAAAGATCACCGCCTGGTGCAGAGCTCCTGGGAGAGGCTGAGTAGAAGTCCCCAGTGCAGTTCTTATCTTTGGGGATGTTTAGAACAGCTAGTGGCTGACGACATCTTCCAAACACCCGAGCCGTAGCTGAGGCAAGGGCAGAGGGATGAGGACACTTTGGCCCCTTGGAGGTGGAGTGATGCTCAGGGTGAGCAGTGCTGAGGCTCCGGAATAACTCAGTTACACCTGATGGAGGTTTCTGAGCACCCAGTGGGGCTGCGCGAGCATTAGAGGGCGGGGTCATGTATAGGCAGGTGCACCCCGAATACCTAAGGCTCCGGATGCTCCTGCTTGTGTGTGAGCTCTGTCATGACTCAGCATGGAATGCCAGCCCCATCTTCCCACCCTTTCCTGCCCTTTTATCCCTCTGGCCTCGGCTTCCTGGCACAGGCTGGTGAGCAGCTCCCCCTGCCCCTACCAGCCTGGCTGGGGCCAGCTTTAACACTGACCATCAGGCTCTACCTGGGCCTCTGCAGTGGCAGCAAGAAAGAGCTTTTCTGGCATTTTCCCAGTCAGGAATCTGTGCAGCTCTGAGGGGCTGCCCCAGTGCCAGCTCCTATTCTAGCGCATCCAGTGTGGGCAGGGCAAGGAACATTCCATGCCAGAGAACTCTGTGGCCAGGGTCCTTGAGCTGGAATGAAGGGCTGGTAGACAGGTCATCAGTGCCCAGGCAATTAAAATACATTTTGGGGAGCTTCCCTGGTGGCGCAGTGGTTGAGAGTCCGCCTGCCGATGCAGGGGACACGGGTTCGTGCCCCGGTCCGGGAAGATCCCACATGCCGCGGAGCGGCTGGGCCCGTGAGCCATGGCCGCTGAGCCTGAGCGTCCGGAGCCTGTGCTACGCAACAGGAGGGGCCACAACACTGAGAGGCCCGCGTACTGCAAAAAAAAAAAAAAAAAAACATTTTGGGCACCAAGGGATTCTGCTAACAACATCACCACCAATAATAATGAATGGCTACCATTTATTGAGTACCAGGCCTTGTATGTGCATCACTTCATTTAAACTCACCCCATGAGGTGAGCCCTCCTATCATCCTCATTTCCAGGTGAGGAAATTGAGGCCCAGAGAATAAGCTCCTTTAGGTCACACAGCAGGTAAGTACTGAAGACTCAACCCTAGGCCGTTTGATTCCATAGCTCAAGTTCTTTACCACATTCTTATTCTCATCTTACCAATGGAAAACTTGAGAGTTGGGGAGGATAAGGGACTTGGTTAAGGTCACAGAAAGAGTCAGGCATGGAGAGGATTCGAACTAAGATACTACATTTATCTGCTCTACTCTACTGCTCCCCGATGAACTTGGTCCCTGTTAAGATACCACTCTCAGAGACCCCTACTGTGGCACTTAGGTCTTATCCTAGGTCTAAAACACAACAAAACTCACCTCCCTATTCATCCTTAGGGAGGTCACTGCCTCTCTCTGTGAGCCCCAATCTACCAAAAAAAAAAAAAAAAATCCTAAGACAGAGCTTACATTCCAATGTGAGAATTGTTCTGTCTGCTGAGATTCTCCCACACAAACTAGAAGGGCTATCCGGCAAAATGGCAAGATAGTTTCCAGGACCCAGGAGGGACCCAGGATGTAGGGGCCAAGGTCTCTGGTTGTGGACACGTCATGGGATTGACATCCCTTGATACGAAATGCCACGTCATCTCCTAGCTTCTCCTTTACCACTGGGGAGACTGAGGTCCAGTGCAGTGATTGCAGTGGTGTGGTTGCCTCCTGACAGAACTGTCCTCTTGGCCGCCCCTCCAAGGCCTCTGTGTCCTTCACAACACCGCTGGGTCCTCATTTTGCAGCTGGGCACGTCTGGGGACAGCTGTTCTTGCTGGCATCCAGGGCCGCATCTGACAGATGTGGCAGAAGGATGCAGGGGGAATGCGTGAGTGGTCTTAATGGCCACTTGGGGAGTAGACCGGGCCAGGCTGGCATGGCTGGGTGTGTCTGGGGATGCAGACTGATGGCATGTTCCCTTACTCCCCCCTCCTCCTTTTCCTCCCTGTTTTCTTTCCTATCTCTCCCCCAGCACACCCAAACTCCCCACCTTTCCTCCTTTACATGTCTTCCTTCCCTTGATAATGGCCACAGTAAACATATATCGAGCACTTACTGTGTGACAAGCCCATACCAAGTGTTTTACATGCACCATATTCTTTCATCTTCATGATAGCCCTTGGAGAGTGATTATTTCCCTTTTGAGGAAAATATGACTCAGAGAGGTTGGAGTCTGTAAGGCCCAGCTGGCTTTTGACCCCACATTCTCCTGTCCTTCTGCTCTGCTGGGGACAGTAGCACCTCATCACACGTAGGGCAAGCAGGCCAGATGCAGTGCAACCCGTCGATTGATTGGCATTGACTGGATTGACTGGCAAATGCTTTTTTCCTTTAAAACTCTAAGCTGATTTCATCTCCCTCCCTGAATTGTGACGTTCTCTGTACCTTCTCATGCTTCTATTCCCAATGTGTATTTGGGCAGCCCAGGGTCAGCCTATGAAGGTCCTGAATCTAGGCCCTGCCCTCTACTGGGCCTGGTACGGGAGGGCTGGGGAAGCCGGGAGAGCTCGCGGGGCTCCCAGGAAGCCCTGATGACACCTGCGACTCCCTGCAGGAGAGTCTGCTGCTCCATGGCCCCACGCCTCCCCACTGCCTGCACGACACAGTCCTGGCCCTGAATATGAACTCAAGGCCCTCTCTCCTCAGTGGCCTCTCTCCAACCTGCTCGACTGGCCGTCCAATCCTCCCCCGCAGCAGCCCTGACTCGGTCCTAGCTGAAGAGTTAGCCCCTCATCACGCAAGCACACCAGGCTCCTTTGTGTCTCTCAGCTTTGACTCACATCCCTCCCTCTGCCTGAAACATCACTCATACTCAATGCCAAACTCATCCCTTCCATGATGAGGCCACTCCCAAACCGACCCTCACCCTTTCCCCCAAAGAGTCTTCAACGCTCTCTCTTCTTTGCTCCTAGAACAATTTCACACATCTATTTCTGCATTTGTCACAGTCTGACTTGTTTTCTATATAGAGTGTTGTGTGAGCACGCACAGAGTGCAAGGTTGCGTGAAGACTCCTCAGGGGGGCCGCTTCCCAGGCTGAGGCTGGGGGCAGGCGGGGGCAGATCATGAGAAGCAGCAGAACCTGGAGTTCCGGGACCATCTCTACCGGGACCTGGATGCTGAGCTCAGAAGTCAGAGTCAGACATTCTTCTGCTCATTTTAGAGATGGGACAATTGAGGCTCACTGAAGGAAGGGATGACTTTCCCATGATCACATGGCACTTTGTGGGATAGTACCATATGACCTAACGGTAGACCCTGGGGTTCCAAAGGCCGGTGGGGTCCCCAAAGTCCCAGTTGTAGGGCTGGGCTGTGGTGCACACTCTCTCTCTGTCACCCAGAGCCTCTCCTTGCTACCTTTATCAGTCAGCTATTCCCACAATAATGCTGCAAAACAAACCACTTCAAAGTCTCAGTGGCATTTAACATTAACACTTCTATGTTGCTCACAGGTCTAGACGCGGCTGCAGAGCTCTGCTTCGGGTTGTGAGCCCGCTCGCGTCTGCTCCGTGTGTCATGTTGGGGGCCATGGCTATCCCGGTTAAGTTCCTTTTCTGGCTACGGCAGGAGTGCAAGCGGGCGAGCACAACCACGTAAACACATCTCAAGCCTCTTCTCTCATTATATCTGCTGCCATCCCATTGGCCAGAGCAAGTCACCTGGTCAAGCCCAAGGTCAAGTGGTGAGGAAGTAGACTCATGTAGCCTTGGCAAGGGTGTGAATGTGAAATACTACTCCAGGAGAGTGAAGAATTGAGGCCAATGATTCAATCCTCTGTGCTGTGCTTGTGCCTCTACCTTTCCTCTTACAGATTCAAATTGATAACCGACTGCCCCCCAAAGCCACGAGACAGGCCCCCCAGCTTCCTTCCTGACAGCCACTAATCCCAGAGCCTTCAGCTCACTCTCCACCTTCCCCATCAGAAACTTAGCCAGGCGATTTTCAAAATAACAGCAGAGAAGAGATGTAAAGAGAACACTCGGTCTCCACGAGTTGAACGTAAAAGAAGAATAAAGAGGCATGTGGTTTGTTTAACCTGGAAGAGTGGAGTTATCTCCACCCTCACCTTCCAGCCCCACCCATTGTCCCAAATCTGAAAGGTGAGCTTTAGGGTCCCTCAAAGCTTTGAGTCAAGTTCTCATAGGATCTCTAATCTACATAGCCTCACAACCTCTTTTCATTTTTGCCTTCCTGCCTCTGTTCACCACCCTTTTGATAGCTACCCACCGGTTTCCAACAGAGAACGACCATTCCCGTTCAGCCCATGTGATTTCGGTGAGGGCAACGCACACGTGACCCAGGCCTAGGCCAGAGCATCCCATCACCCCGTGGCTACAGTGATTGATTCAGGGACAGACTCACAGCAAATTAAGACCAATGAGAATTCAGTCCTGGGCTTTTTGTCAAACTGCTGGGCTTGATATGAGGAGTTAGAGGAAGCCAGAAAGAGACTGCTTTTCCTGCAGGACTTGGAACTTAGAGGATATAGGCTTTGTGTTACCAGCAACCGCAATGCCGCCATGTCAATTCCAAGAATAAAGTGTGCCAACATCACCATGAACTGAGGGACAGAGACAGACTTGACTTGAGCTCCTGGATCAAGCTACGCCTGAAGTCCTAAACTGCTTTTGGGTTTTTCAGCTATGAGACCAGGTGGAACAGTTTTTCTGTCACTTACAACTGAAAGCGTCCAAGTAAACTTGGACTCCTTTAATCATAAAATACTGGACAACTAGAGCCAAGGATGATTCGAATCATCAGTTTGTTGAATCCCAGGGAGTTGAAGTCCTTAGACTTTAAGCATGACTTAGAGGAACATGAAGAGGGTCCCGGAGCTATGGGTGTGGAGAAGGGGAGGAACCAAGGTATCTTTAGGCAACCCCACTGATGCCAGCACATTTGTCCTGTACCAGGAGCTCCTGCAGCACCAGACACTAGACTATAGATTGGCCCGGGCGGGCTGGGTGGAATGAGATGCATAATCTCAGCTTCCTGGTCTCAGTGATGACATCAACTTATAGCCTTTCATGTTTGTGCTCCTACAAGGCGCTCTCTCAGCCCTTCATTCGAGGAGAAGATGCGGTCTGAGCTGGCCTGGGGCGATGAGAGCAGTATTGCTAGGAGAGGCTGCCGCAGACAAGGGACTGGAGAGCACAAGGGAGGCACAGAGGGAGAGGTACAGTGAGGACGACCCTTGGAAGGGTTGCGTTTGGCCGGCAGAGAAGCCTGCCCCAGACTGGACTCCTCTGCGCCAGGGGCCTGGCCCCACTGTACCAGCCCCCAGCGTGGCATCAGTGCCCACTCTTGCTGGCTAGCCTTTCTGAGCAGATATTTCAGGAAGGGAAGTGAAGGCTCACACTCCACTCTGGCTTCCTTACCTGCTGAGACAATTTTCAAAAGTGCCAACGGCTGACCTGGCTCCCGGGCTATATCCCTCTGCCAGGGCTGAAGCTGCCACTGGCCCAGCTCACAGGGCCTCCTGCCTGGCCACAGCTCCCGGATCCAGCTTCACTTCCCGTCTGGCCACTGTTCCTTGAGAGCAAATGGCTCTTTTGCTCTGAATGAAGTTTCCTGGGTGTAACAGACCTGGGTTCTAGTTTCACTCTCTCCAGCGACTTGCTTCTTGTGTATCTTGACATCGGTTTAGCCACCCGTAACCTGGAGGCCTCCCCACTAGTGATGAGCCTCGCTACACTCTTATGAAACAGGCCTTACCACTCCCGTTCTACAGGCAAAAAACCGAGGTCCAAGAGGTCCTGACTTCACTCATTCAGCAGCACCATTTACCAAATGGATGAGCAGTCTACTTGCCAGGCACTATACTAGACTCTGAGGACACTAAGGTGACTGAAATAAGGTCCTGACCCATAAGCTGCTCAGTTAGGGTGAGGGAAAGACTTGCTCAAGGTCAGAGAGCGAACTGTCATCCCCTTTGCACATAGTAGGTGCTCAATCAATGCATGAATTGGCTGAAATACCGTGTGGGCAACTGACAAGGAGGAATCATGGGCAAAAAGGCAGTAGGATACAAAGGATGCAAGAGGAGAAAGGGAGATGTCCATTTCCAGCCTCGAGGCCGGGCTTGCAAACAAAAAATCTATCATATCTGATGCTGTTTGCTAAAGATCAGAATGGAAATGAGGGGTGGCGAATGGTGTGCTTCGCTCCCGCCTGACAAAGCAGCGTGGGGTCTGCAGGGGCTGCACTTGGCAATGAGCTCTGGAGTGGTCCCCGGTTCCCCCCTGTCAGGGCTGCAGAGAGGATGGAAACAGTTCATTCAGCGTGGCATGCTGGTAACACTGGGAACAGGAAGGGAGGATGCAGACATGAGAATGAACGCTTAACTGCCTAATTAAAATATCCCGAAATGTGCCCAGCCTCACAGATGATAAGAGCAGGTTCTTCCTCTCCTCTGGACCTTGTTTCTCAAAGCGTGGTCCATGCAGCAGCAGCAGCAACACCTGGGCATGTATTAAAAATGCAGACGCTCAGTCCTATCCTGGACCTACTGAACGCGAAGCTGCATCTTCAGCAAGGTCCCCGACTCTCTCCCAAGGCTGGCCGCATGTTAGAATCACCAGAGGAGGTTTAGAAAACCCTGATGCCTGCATATACCCTGGGGATTCTGACTTCATTGGTCTGAGCTGTGGCCTGGGCAGCAGGACTTTACTGAGATACAATTGACATCTAACATTGTGTAAGTTTAAGGTGTACAACGTGTTGATTTGATACACTCATACCCTGCAAAGTGATGACCACGGTAGCATTAGCTAACACCTTCATCACACCACATCAATGCCATTTCTTTTCAAGCAGGACTTTCTAATGTCCAGCAGGTGACCCAAATGTCCAGCTGAGGTTGACCATTGCTTTCACTTTACAGAGACATCCCCAACTTGACCTCCTATGCTCTTTGCTGTAACCCTAGGAGCTCAGGAGGGTATGGTTCTCCCCACTTTTCAGAAATGAGGTTATTCTCATTTTTCAACCCAGCAGGAGGGTGTGGAGCAGGGGTTCTCCAAGTGAGGTCCCCAGACCAGCCGCAGCAGCATCCCCTGGGAGTTTATTAGAAAAGTAAATTTCAGGATCAGAACTCTAGGAGTGGGACCCAGAACCTGTGGTTTAACAGGCTTTTCCGGGTGATTCCTACGTGTGCGCAAGTTTGAGAACTGCTGGTATAATGGAGAGAGCCCTGGACTGGGAGAGGAGATCTGGTATCTCCCCCAGCTCTGTGCGTCCTCGGGTTTCCATCTCCACCTGTGGAAACCGAGGGGACTGGACCAGATCAGGGCTGCCCCGCCCACACAGTGTTCCCCTGGCAGACATTGCCAATCCATCCCAGCACTGCTTCCCACTGAGCCTCGGTTGACCAGAGAGCTTTTCTCAGCACATCCTTCCCCTGCCTCCGCCACCCTCAGGGAGTGCAGCCCTCCCAGGTGGTCAGGGTTGGCACCCAAATTAAACTCTCTTTGCGACCCCAGATGCTCCCTGATCTCTGAGAATGCCTCCACCTCTGTTAATGGCAAGTGTGGGCCTCAGACCTTGGAACTGGTGCTTTCTCTGTCCTCCCCCGTCTCCTCCGCCGGCTCTAAGAAAGCTGTGGAAGCTGGTGCCTCCGCGTGGGTCAGAAGGCGGGTGTTGGAAGGCAGGCGGCCCGCCCCCAGCTTCATGCCCTGCCACACCTCCACGCTTTGCAGAGTCCTTTGCCACATCTCACGCACTCTTCTTTGCCTCCTCCTCTTCTGGACTTATCTTATGCAGCCATCAAGGCCCAGGTCAAGTGTCACCTCCTCAGTGACACCCCTCCCCCCCCACGTCTCCAGGTAGGGACAACTGCGCTTCCTGGAAGACGGGTGCACTTCCCACCTGCGTTACGCCTCTGCATTACAATCTGTCTCCCTCCGTGGACTGCAGCTCCTGGAAATCAGGGAGCATCTGGATCCCTAGCACGCAGCCCTGAGCTTGGGAAGGATAGCTGCTCAAGACAAATGCGATTGAATGAGGCACCCAGATTCCCAGTGTCAGGGGCAGGGTGTCCGCATGGGTCCAGTGCGCTCCCAGTCACAGTGTCTTCTGTGCCTCATTCTAACCGCATATCGGCCGACTTCCCACCTGCCAATCCTCTGTCACTCAGAGTCGAGCACTGGCCCTGGCATGGTGCTGAGAGGTGCACTGCCCAGCCCGTCCGGCCTGGCTCCTTCCCGGGAAAGTGGGAGGCAGGGAACGAGGCCACAGAGACATCCCCGCGTCTCCAGCAAGGAGCTAACGGGCAGGTTAGTGAGGCGCTGGCTGCAGTCAGATTATTCACCCCAGAGCGCTGGGGAAGTAGGCACCAGGACTGCAGTCACGCCCACACATCAAGGCCAGTTCCAAGGAGGTGGAGAAGCTGCCCTCTCTCTGCTCACCTGCACACCTCCCATCGCTGGGCTCAGTCTGTCTGGGAGGGAGGAGGGGCGAGGTCCATTCAGCCCACACTTACTGAGCACCTACTGTGTGTTCAGCCATGGGAGAGATGCACCGGGGCAGGGCAGTGAAGAGGAGATGCAGCCCCTGCTCTTAAAGAGGGATGAGAAGGGGAAAGACACGGGCATGTACTGAACATGGCCGTATAGCGAGTCTTGTGTGAGGGCGACGTGCATTGAGCGTCCACTGCATACCAAGCCCTGTGTGGGGATTTAACCTTACAACGGTCCTTGCAGGCAGCTTCCAGACCTGGGTTTGCATTCCTGTGCCTCCCTGCCCTACAGGGATCCAGCTTTTCCTCTTCCAAGGCCCAGCTCAAATGCCATCTCCCAGGGGAACGCTATGGACATGCTGTCTACTATGAAGAGCCTTTCCCGCTCTGTCGGCCAGAACTCTTGGTTCTTTCCTCTGCCTGGGGTTATTGACAGCAGGCTGCTGTGTGTTCAGCCCTTCCCGGGGGCCAGAAATGATGCCCAGTACTGCCGTGCATCCTCTCTCAGTCCTCACCACCCAGCTACCAGGTAAGTACTGCTGTTACCCATTGTACAGCCAAGGAAACTGAGGTCCTGAGAGGCTAAGGGACTTGCCCAGCACGGCACAGCCAGCAAGTGACAGAGCCAGAGCCTGACCCTAAGCCCAGCTGTTTCCAAGGCCACTGGATGAATGACCCAGGCCAATTCCTGGGCCCCTGTGCATGGCTGTACCCGAGGACATCCACTGGCCATTTTAATAAGAGTAAACTGAAGCCTTTGTCCTAATGTGGCTGCCCCTCACCCCACTCCCCACCTGGCATGCAGACACCTCTCCCCTGAAGCTCATGGAGACTCAGGATGTCGTATTTCCAAACTGAGAAACAGCCTCACGTTTCTGGGGGAGAAAAGACCAATCTGGAGAAGTTGGGCATTCCCCTCCTCCCACCCCCCGGGGAATTTGCATATTGCTGTTTCCCATGATGCTCTCCCTCCCACCTCACAAAATAATTGCTGAGCAGATTGCATTGGAAGGAGAATTCCTGAATTATGGAGTCATGATTCTAAATGGCTGTTTATCTGTGTTTTGCTTCATTTCTTAAAAAAAAATTGTTAAAATTTAAGTAAGTGAGTTAAATGCAAAGGCAATGGAAGCTGCACCCGTCACCCCGTGGAGGATGGTGTCGGGCATCACGGGAGGAAGAGACCGCGGGAGGCGGTAATGGCCGCCGTCGGCTGCCTGCTGGCTTTCTGGGCCTGCTCCCTACTTGTCTGTTACAGCCTCCCTCATTGTCTTCCCCACTGCACACCTGAGGAAACGAGAGCCCAGAGAGCTCAAGTGACTGGGCCAGGGTCACACAGCTGATATGAGGTAGTGCTGGGCTTGAAACACCTGTCAGTCTGACCCCAAAGCCAAGCTTTCCTCCCTCCCATGGTGAGCTGGGGCGTTTTTCAGCTGCCTCTCTCTGAGCCTCACTGGTGGGTCGCTCTGGTGTGATGGAGAAGGACAGAGAGGCCCAGCTGGTTAGGAACCACGCCTGAGATGCCAGGCTCTGCCTGCTGTGAAGTGGGCAGGGCTCTGTAAGAACCAGGTGGGGAGGTGCAGGAGGAATCACTGCCCTGACCTGCCCCAGGGAGCTCACAATCTCAGGGATAAGACGAAGGGCCCCAGCCTGGTGATGTGGGAGAATACTACCTCCTCAGTCCAGGGACACATCACAAACCGATGCTCCTGGGTGTCTCCTTGGACCCGGAAGTACGTGCTTCCCTCCCTGCTGCTCATCTGCGTGGCCCTTCAAGGAAGGGTAGGGTCCTCCCTCATGCTGCCAGAGTCAAATCTCCACCTCTGCAGTTTTTTAATAATCATCAGACCTTGGACAAGTTGCTTAACCACTCTGAGCTCAGTTTGTTCATCTGTAAAATGGGGATAACAATAGCACCTACCTCGTAGGGTCATTGCGGGGGTAAACTGGGCTAATACAAATAAAGGGCTCAGGACAGTGTCTGGCATTAGGACCTCATAAGTGCTCAGTAAATGCCGGTGGGTAGGATTCTTCATGCAGTAATTCACTGGGCATGCATGTGCTGGGGACGCAGAGGGGAGATGCAGACCCTGCCGACTCAGAGCCTATAAGCTAAGGGCCTGAGGAGGAGTGGCAGATGGGTAAAGACCACCCTGTGGGCCGTGAGCTGCAGTGCAGGTAAGCACAGGGCATTAAGGGAGCCTAGAGGCAGAGGGTCAGTGAGGGCTCCCGGGAGAGGTCACAGCTAATCTTGATGGATGAAGAGGCATTCACCAACTGGCTGGTATTGGGGGGTCAGGTGGGCAGCTAAACACGAGGCAGGCACCCAGGCAGAGGAATGACACATAGAGAGGTGTGGCCCATCTAGGGACTGGCAAGTGACCCAGGATGGCCGAGGTCAGGTGTGTGAGTGGCTGTGATGAGAGACAGATACAGAGGGGGAGGCAGGGACCAGACCTCGGGGAGCCCTGGGAGCTGTTATGGGTGGAATCATGTCCCCCCCAAAAGATATGTTGAAGTCCTGGGATTTCCCTGGTGGTCCAGTGGTTAGGACTCCACGCTTTCACTGCAGGGGACACGGGTTCGACCCCTGGTCAGGGAACCAGGATCCCGCATGTCACGTGGATACGTTCAAGTCCTAACACCCAGTCCCTGTGAATGTGACCTTAGTTGGATATGGGATCGTTGCCAATGTAATTAATTAAGATGAGGGCGTATTGGAGCCGGGTGCGCCCTCTAATGGGTACTCTAATGTGACTGGTGTCTTCATAAGAAGAGAAGAGAGACACGGGGAGGAGAATGCCGTGTGCAGACACAGACCCATGAGAGGAAAGGCCAGGTGCGGTCAGAGGCCTGTGATGCAGCCTCAGATGCAGAGGATCGCTGGCCACCCCCGGAGGCAGCAAGCAAGCAGCTTTCCCCGGAGCATCCAGAGAGGGCGAGGCCCCGCGGACGCCTCGCTAGTGGGCTTCTGGCTGCCGGAGCTGCGAGAGCATCTGGTGTTATAAGCCCCAGCCGATGATCCTTCGTTACAGAAGCCACAGGAGTAACCCAGGAGCCAAACTCCTTACAGCTCTCAGGGTGGAGAGGGTTAACCCCCAAGAGCCCGGCCGCAATCACTTCTCTGTGTCCCCCTTGCTGCCTGGTGCTCAGCAGCGCTGCACAGAGACCTGGCGCCCTGCTGCCTGCTCGTTGCGCCCCCATCACCTCTGCCTTCGCCCCCAGTGCCACTTCCCGTCGGGACCTCACTGCTGTGCCCGAGACCGGCCATGGCGGCAGCCACAGCAGCTCATCATGAGATCTACAGCCGGCCTTGGGCAGGGTGACAGGGCCCTGCTGGGCTGGCATGAATCATGTTTATCGCAAAGAGGAAACAAAGCTGCTGGAGGGGGGAGATGGGCAGGCGGGAGTGAGGTCTGGGGGCAGGGGCCGAGCGGAGTGAGAGGCGCTGCCCACAGAAAGGCCCGTTAATTTCCTGATGTTTGCTCCAGGCCCGGGACCAAGCAGCGCAGCGCTCTGTTGAGGTTTATCTGTGCGCCTCAGCTGTGGAGCGTGATGTATGCCAGCTTCTTGGGTGCTTCAGAGATTTGCCAGGCCCGATGGGCGCCAACAGACGCTTCCAGCCCCCCCATCACCCCAGCAAAGGCCTGGCTTTCAACGCTGTCCATGGGTGAAACTGCGCTACATTCTACCTGACAATGAGGTGTCTGTGGACCAGGAGCCGCTCGGGCCTGAGTCACCCCCAGCCCAGACCGGCCTGGCCTGAGAAGCCAGAGAGGGAGGGCATGGAGGTGCCAGAAGAGAAGGAGGAGATGGCGCAGGCGGAGGGTCGGCACCAAGGAGACGCGAGGGAGCCGGAGTTCTTGAGCACCAGTGTGTGTACCAGACGCATGTTCAGAGGTTTTCCTCTATCATAACAGCAGTGCGTTAGTTTCCTGTTGCTGCTGTAACAGATCAACACAAACTGGGGCGGCATAAGGCGACAGAAATTTATTCTGTTACCATTCTAGAGGCGAGAAGTCCAAAATCAAGGTGTTGGCAGAATTGGGTCCTTCCGGAGGCTCTGGGGGGAGAGTCTGCTCCATGCTCCTCTCCTAGCTTCTCCAGACGGCCGGCAATCCTCAGTGTTCCTTGGCCTATAGAGGCCTTGCTCCCCAAATGGCCCCATTTACTCAAACGGGGAGAAGAGAAGGGAGGGACGGGCTCAGGGCAGGGGCAGGCAGGAGGACGAGGGCTTGGCAGTTGACTTCAGAGGCAGGATGAGAAGAGGACCCAAGGACCCCTATTCCCCCATGGCATCAGCCATTTGGCTTCCCAGATGCACCCTCCAGGCCCCGCCAGCATCGCCAGCCCTGCGTCCTGTCCGTCCCACGTCCTCCTTCAGACATGCGGCCATTTGCAGGGAGCCTGTTTAACTCATTCTCCGGGACTCACCTTGGTCACTCCTCCTGTATGAGGACAGCCTGACCTCTCCCCTTCCCCCCCGACCCCCGCTTCATACAGGACTCTATACACCTCCTTTCACTGGCCAACCTCCAGGACACAAGCCCCTGCAAAGCAGCACTGGACTTGTATTTCTGATCCTCAGGCCCAGCACGGGAAACATTTCTCAATGAATGAAGTAAGTCAATGAATGCATGTGTGGGAAAGGGGGCAAATGACAGTCACCAGCCCTCCCCCCCTCGCCCCCCCCCCCCGGCAGCCCCAGCATGAGGCCCCCACCCTCCCTCTGGCCACTCTTGCTTCCCCTTTCCGCCAGCCCACACCCTACAGGGGAGGGAGCCCCGCAGCCACTCTCCCCATCACCCCCCGGGCAGAGAGACCCTGGTCCAGAACTCGAGCTCCAACAGGCACCAAGAGTGGCCGGGACCCTGCCGTATGCATCCCATCTCTTCTTGCAGCCTCAGGGGTGGGGAGCTCTGATAGGTGGGGGGAAGAGGGAGGAGCCATGTATCTGGTTGGTCACGGGGAGATGTGGTCCTTACCTGGGGAAGGGGTAGATTCTCCCCACCCCAGATTCGCCGGTGTCCTCACCCACTGGGCAGGCTCTCCATCTTCCAGGGTCCCTGATATTTAAGGAAATTAAAGTCAGGTCTGGATGCTAAATATTTGTCTAAGCTAAATAGAAAATGGTACCAGAGAAGAAGGCCTTCAATTTTATGAGCAAATAAATCATATGAGAGAGAGTGGGCTGGTGAGAGGGAGGCAGGGCAGGGCACTCAATTATCTAGGACAGAAAGGGTCTCCCAAAGTCTGGGGCTCTGTCCACATCCCCCTTCTTTCGAAGTGTGCTTCTTCACCTGGCACTATGGGCCAAGGCTGCGTCTTGCTCTCCTTGCCTAGACTCACAGCATGCGACTCCAAGCTACCCCTCCCCGGATGGTTTGGGGAGGGAGAGTTTGGCCGCTGGGTTCAACTGGACCCAAGTCTGAATCCCAGATCCACTACCAACCAGCTGTGTGGCTTAGCAAGTCTCAACTTCCCTGAGGCTCAGTTTTCTCATCTGTATAATGGGGGCAAGCTAGCAACGATTTCATCAAGTTGTTGTCAGCATGAAGTGAGTTGCCGAATGTAAAATGCTCAGCCTGGTGCGTGGTCCATGAGGATGTGCCTGTGGTCGGCAGAATAATGGCCTCCAAAGATGTCCACGTTCGAATCCTCAGAACCTGTGAATGTGGCACCTCATGTGGCAAGAGGGTGTCAAGTCTGCTGATGAAATTAAGGCTGCTGATCAGTTGCCCTTGAGACGTGGAGATTAAGCTGGATTATCCGTGTGGGCCCAAGGTAATCAGAAGCGTCCTTAGAAGTGGACGAGGGAGGCAGGAGAGTCAATGTCAAGGTGATGCCATGTGAGGCAGATTCGACCAGCCACTGCTGACTTTGAACCTGGAAGGAGACTGCAAGCCAAGGAATGCAGGCAGCCTCCAGAAGCTGGAAAATGCACAGAGGTGGCTTCTGCCCTCGAGCCTCCGGGATGGAGCACAGCCCAGGCAACACCTTGATTTTAGCCCTTGAGGCCCATTTCAGACTTCTGACCTCCAGAACTGCAGGATAATAAACTTGTATTGTTTTATGCCGCTAAGCTGTGGTGATTTGTTATGGCAGTAACAAGAACCCAATACAGGGCCCGCTGAACAATCGATACTATCGCCACTTAGCAGTCGCCCAAGGAAAATATGTTGATTCAATGAATAAAAAGACCCCTGGCCTGGGCATCAGGAGTCTTAGATCCTGGCTCCATTCTGCTCCTAACTAGCTATACTACCTCATTGAGGTGACGCCCTCTGCTCTCCTGACTCAGTTTCCTTATCCGCAAACAGAAGGATTTGGATTACAGTTGATCTTCAAGGTCCCTGCCTCGCAATTCCCAACATTTTCTTGTTGTAACTGTCCCCTGAAAGGTTCTTGTGTCCCCCCCCCGCCACGCCCCTCCTTTCTACCTGCAATCTGCTCCCTGCTCCCGGGCAGGGTCCAGGCTGGGCCTGGAAGAGCCAGCGGCCCCTGGAGGAGATAGTTAATAAAGGCGGGCAGAGGGGAATCAATGTGCTCCGACATCCCTGACAGATTGGCGAGAGCGACAGATTTAATATCCTGCAGTTTCCCTTCCCCAGCCTGGGGGCTGGAATTGATTAAATAAATTAAAGCCCGGCAGCCCAGGACGCTCTGGGTAAGGTCGTCTGGTCCTCCCGCTGTCACTGTCCAGCTACACGGCTCACCCCGCCCTGGGGCTCACACCATCCGGTGGTCCTGGGTCACCAGCAAAGGATGGAGTCCTGCAAAGTGCGGGCATGTCATCCTCTGCTCGGACCACCCAGGCATGCACAGGCACCTTGGTTCAGGTGGGAAGTGAGGGATGGGATGGGGGCGTGGGGGAGGAGAGAGAGAACATCAGAGGCAGATGTGGACTGGCGCCCTTCCGAGAGCCGAGTACAGGGGTTGCAGGAGTGAGCTAGATGGGCAGGGCAGCTGCTGCATGCAGGTTTGGGCTGGGTATGTGCCCAGGCTGGATGGAACAGGGGGAGCCCTCGGCAGAGGCCCGGCGGAGATGCGAAGGGACATGCCCAAGGGAGCATGTGGTCAGACAGGGCTGAGTCCACATTCTTCACTCCCGGCCTGCAGAGCCCCCTCCCAGGGCCCGATGTCAGCCTGCGTTGACCTCCGCAGCCTCTGCTTCTTTTCCAGTTCTTCCCGACTGCTCAGGGAAGGCAGGCTCACCTGAACGGCCTCCTGAGCCTGGAGGATTAGGGGGTAACTCAAGTGTTAGCAATGACAGTGGAACGCATCCTCAGGCTCAGCTAGAATGATTGGCTGTCTGGGGATGGCTGGTCCGTATGCCAGATCCCGTGGGGTAAGAGCTACCTGTAAGGCCACGGAGCTTGGCGGTGGGGGGAGGAGGAGCTGCCTCCCCTCCCCTCCCACTCCCCGCAGCCTCTGCTTTGAGTCTCTGGGCCCTTTATGATGGGTGGAGGCATCTTTTGGTCAGTTTCCTTCCCACAGTGTTGAGTCTGAACCACCCAGTTGAGTCAAATGCAGACCCCACTTCACAGATGTGGAAACTGAGACCAGAAAAGGAAGCGCCTTACTCAAGGTCACGGTTGCAGCCTGGACTGGAGCCCGGGATGCCGGGCTGTCTCCCATATCAAACTTGTTCCACATCAGAGGAAGCACAGAAGGGGCTAGAGGCTAGCCAGGGGCTGGGACAGGGCAGGGGTGATGGTAGCGCAGGGGCAGGCTGGGGATAGGACAATGAATTTGGTTCTGGACTCAAGAACAGGATCTGAGAAACGGGACACAGGGACCCCCACCCTCCTTCTGTGCTCTGCCAAAGATGTCACCAGCTTCCTTTAGACCACGCTGACCAGGCAGTGCCCTGGCGAATGGAACAAGCTCTGGAGTCAGATTAACCAGGGTTCAAGTCCCAGCTTCCCCACTGACCGTGGGCCCTCGGACAAGCCAGCAGCTTCTCAGAGACTCAAGTTTCCCTCTCTGTCAAATGGTGCTGATCAGGGCACCAGATCCATGAGAAGTGGCATCTGAACTCAGGTCTGCCCAGCGCCTGTCCGAGCCTGCGACTCCCCGCCACGTTCAGGGAAGAGCCCCCACACAGGCCAAGCACACAGCAAGTGCGCAGGAGGGGTCAACCACGTACCAATCTGGGGGTAAGGATGACACACCCTCCCCTCAGCTATTTTCTGAGATTCAGTTCAATTCATGATTCATTCAACAGAGTCTGGGATGTTAGCGGAGCCACCCGTTCACAGCCCAATCCTTCTCTTTTTCATGAGACATTTGATCAACACCCTCCTAAACAAACGGTCCCCAACCGCCGAGATCTCCAAGGAAGGAGCTTGCGGCTAAGCGTTTGGGTCGCCTGCCCAGAGCTTGCCTCCTTCCTTCACGCCACATGGCAGCTGCTCTGCCCAGGGACGTAGGCCACGGTCTGTCTCTCCGCCTTGAACCAGACCTTTGGTCTCTCGAGACCTCAGTTTTCTCTCTCTTGCAGTTGAGGTGGGATGAGCGGAAGTGAGAGGCAAGCCAGGTGCCTGGGGGAGTCCTGAGCACGAGGTCCACACCCTGCCGTCAACCAGTCTGCCAGCTCCGTCCAGCTCCTGACCAAGGCTCACCGGGCACCATCTCTCTCGCAATTAATTCCTGCTCCCATTCAAATCCCTCCTGGGGAATGTTGAGCCGGTGCCCTGTGAATGGATGGATCCTGGAAAGGAGGGCAGATTGGAGCCCGCAAAAAGCAGGGCAGGGGGCCTGGGGGTGCAGCCCGGAAGACCAGTGGAGGGCACCTAAGGAGGGTGAGGGGTCCCCGTGTCCCATTTCTCAGATCCTGCCCTTGAGTCGAGAGCCAGATTCCTCCTCCTCCCAGCCCACCCTTGCCCTGCCATCACCCTTATCCAGTTCCAGCCCCTACCTAGCTCTTGCCCTCTGTACTTCCTTTTTCTCCAAATGCACCTCAAAAAACAGCCCTCCAGGTGCTGGAACCACCCACCGTCTCAGGTAAGGACAACAATGATGACAGTAATCGTAATAGCCTCCGCCTCGCGCTCCCGTGACGAGCAGGCACCAGGCTCGGTGCTTTGCACGCTCATCTCCTTTCTCACAAGTCCCTAAGTGGTGGATGTGAGTGTACTGCCAGTTTACAGGGAGGAAACAGGCCCAGACAGGAGCAGGGACTCTGAGGCAGAGCTGGGGACTCGCACCCAGGCCCCCTGGCTCCAGAGCTGGCCCCTCGGGAGCCGCGCCCCGGCATCTCCAGCTCTCGCCCCCTCCCCCCTCCAGGTGATGAGTCTTTGTCATCTTCCTGCCACCACGCCCCCTTCCCACCCCCCAGCCCAGGCCAGGCGCTTGGCGTCTCGGGCGGGAGGTGCCGTGACTCTGCCCCATTACCCCCTCCTCGCTCTCCCCACGCAGTCACAGCTCAGCAGCGTCTGGGCCTGGTGGAGTGGAAGCCACCTGGCCTGGGGGATGGGGGCGGGAGCCCAGACCCTGCTCAGTGTCATCGCCACAGGGCCGGGCCACCCAGGACGAATGGCTCCAACCCCTGAGCCATAGATGCCCCGCCCATACAGAGGGGCAAACTCACACCCCGGCAGCACCTGGTCTGCAGGAAGGGCACCCGTTTCTATTTCACTCTGTTTCAGGTCCGTGTGCGCTGGTGGCGGCGTCGCCCAGTCCTGAGGAGCCGCTGGAAGGCTAGAAACGGAGCTAGAAGGCGGAGGTCCTCGCTTCCTCTGTCGTAGGGGGCGGGGCACAGGCGGGGCTCGCACTCAGCCCGTGGCTCAGAAGGATGAAGCCCGGCGGGGCCGGCCGCAGCAGGTGGCTCAGGCCCGTTCCTTCTTCTCAGAGCGCCCCCCGAGGGCTGCCGCTAGCCTCCGCGTGCAAGGCCCTCTCATCCAGCCCTCCCCGGGACGCTCTGCCAGCCAAGCTGCCTGGATCCTCCTCTTCGCATTGATGAGGCACAGAGAGGGCGCTGGTCTCTCCCAACTCACACAGCAAGTGTTGCATGAGCTGGGACCGTTAGTCCTGTTCCAAACCCATTGCTCCAACGCCGACCTCTACCTCCACGGCCTAGGCGGGCTGTGCCGAGCATGGCCGGTGTGGGCAGAAGAGACATCTCTGTGGCATAACTAATGTTTTTGGTAATAAATTTTATAATACAGGTATGTGATTTTTTAAAAGTCAAGTGGTATGAAAGAGAATAGACAGTGAAAAGTAAGCTTCTCCTCAACCATAGCCCTGCTCCCCTCCTTTTTCCTTCTCTTTTTTTCATGGTAAGCTATCTGTAAACACAAAATTTACCATTTCAACCATTTTTAAGTGTACAGTTCGGTGGCATTAAGTACATTCACATTGTTGGGCAGACATCACCACCACTGTCTCCAGACCTTTTTCATCTTCCCAAGCTGCAGCCCTGTCCGCACTGAACACTAACTCCCCATTGTCCCCCTCCACAGGCCCCGGAACCCACCTTTTCTACTTTCTTTTTTAAAATTTCATTTCATTTCATTTGTTTTATCTTTGGCTGCACTGGGTCTTTGTTGCTGCACGCAGGCTTTCTGTAGTTGTGGTGAGCGGGGGCTACTCTTCATTGCGGTACGCGGGCTTCTCATTGCAGTGGCTTCTCTTGTCGCGGAGCATGGGCTCTAGGCACACAGGCTCAGTAGTTGTGGCACGCAGGCTCAGTAGTTGTGGCACATGGGCTCAGCATTTGTGGCACACGGGCTTAGTTGCTCCGCGGCATGTGGGATCTTCCCGGACCAGGGGTCAAATCCGTGTCCCCTGCATTGGCAGGCGGATTCTTAACCACTGCACCGCCAGGGAAGCCCCACCATTCTACTTTCTGTCTCCATGAATTTGATTCCTCTAGGAGCCTCCGATAAGTGGGATCACACAGTATTTGTCCTTCCGTGACACTGCCTCACTTCTTAGGGCGCCCACGCTTCCCAGCTCCTCGTGTATCCATCCCTCAGTCCGTCAGCAGGAGATCTTGGCAGTGATTCCCCGCCTGCACATCAGCACTGCCTCACAGCTTCTTGAACTTCACTTTGATGCTATATGGCTGAGCCACCTTTTATCCGACCAGCCCCGTTTATGGGCGTGGCGTGATTTCCAGTCTCTCTGACATGCTGCCCTTTGGACACACGGTGAATCTCTCTGTAGGGTGAATTTCTTGGACTGGAACTGCTGGATCAAAGGATTTGTGCGTTTTAAATCCTGAGAGATGCCTCTAGTCACCCTCCAAAGAGGTGGCTTGGCCCACGGTGGATGCTGCTTTGAGGGCAGGTACATGCCACCTTTCGGGGAGGGGATGTCGGCTGAGGGGCTGAGCCAGACTCAGTTTCTCCAGGGTCTCCTGTAGCTTCTCCAGGGCTTTGAGAGGAGCAGGTGGTGACTCCCCAGCTGCTGTCCTCCTTGCTGGAATGGATGCCCCTGGAAGATCTTACTCTTGCCCCTGAGCCAGAAAACCAGGCCTGGGAGAGGCTCAGACCCTTCTGTAGTTAGTCCCCCGGGGTTACTCAGTCTCCGCCACCCCCGGCCTACAGCCTGGGCCTCTTCCTCCCCCTCCCGGGAAGGCCTCGGCAAAGTTACAGCCCCATTCGTTCCTTGAGTAGATTCAACCAAAGGTATTTATCTTGGGCCTTTCTCTCCCCCAAATAAACTGAGAAAATTCACAGCCTAGCATCGTCTGGGGCAAGCTGGGAGCAGGGAGGAAAAGAGAGACCACCAGGGCAATGTGGGGAGCAGCTGTGGGCTCAGGCCTGGGTGGGTGGATCCTGTGCTGTGATGGGGCACAAGGACCAACAGGGGAAGGGCCCCAATCCATTTGCTCTGCTCCCCGTAAAGTGTCCTCAGCAGAGCACGTGGTCCCCAAGGGAGAAACCACTAGCATTAAAATAAGATTAACAGGGACCGCCCATCCAGCCCTCCCTGCGTATATTCTCTTTCCCGCAAGCCCCATCCCCAAAATGATCCCATTTTACAGAGGGGGAAACTAAGTCTAGCAAGGTTAAGTGACTGACCACAGTCACCTAGCAGTTGGGCCGAGAGGTCAAAGGTCAGAGACTGTTGTGACCTTCCCAGAGTGTGGGCCATATGTGCCCCCGTCCTCACGGGGGAAGGTTTAGGAGCAAACTCCCTAGTTATGGGGATAGTCAGGAGGACACAAGGAGCCATTTGCCCCCCTTCTAGGCTTCTCCGATGGCCCACATAACCAGTGGGCATCCACTCAGGTCCATGGGCCCCCCCACTCCCACCATATACCTCAGTCCCATAAGCCAAAGTTCCCAAGGATCTGCCTAGCTCCTCTTCCCTGGCTCCAATCCTGCAGCCTTACGGGATTCATTGCTGACAATAATTAGGTCTCACAAGGATAAAACTTAAACAAGTCCAAAGCCTTCAGGGATGGTATTAGCACACTAATTCTGTTTGCGGTTTAAGTATTAATGTCAGAGTGTAATTACTACCCCTGCTGTCGAAGGCAGCAGTTTGGAAACAGTTTCAGCCCAGCAAATGGGATCCATCCGTCCTGGATGTCAACATGCATAGGGGTGAGTTTGGCATTCTGGAGAGTTCTGAAACATTTAGAACTCAGGGCATTGAGAATAATAGCTACAAATCGACAGCCTTTGAGCCAAATCTGGCCTGCAAGCCTCTTTTAAAAAGTTGGCCTGCATCGTGTTTAAACAAAAAGAAGGGGACTTCCTTGGCAGTCCAGTGGTTAAGACTTCACCTTCCAACGCAGGGGACGCAAGTTTGATCTCTGGTCAGGGAGCTAAGATCCCACATGCCTCAGGGACAGAAAACCAAAGCATAAAACAGAAGCAATAGTGTAACAAATTCAGTAAAGACTTTAAAAATCATCCATATCAAACAATCTTTAAAAAAAAAAAAAAGAAGAACCCAGCTTTATAATTCTTCTTGAACAGTGGAGAAACATGGCTGTGTGGGACCACAATCCCACATGGTAACAGTGGGCTGGGCTGAGTGATGTGGTCCCCTGGAGACAGGCATTCATCTCCAGTTAACCACAGTCCCCACCATGCTCTATTATGTCACGCCCATTTGCTTCACCTGTCTGAGCACTGTAGGCATTGAGTTTGCGGCTCTTGGGTTAGAATTTGGAAAGTGTAGGGATGAAGAGAGTTGGAACTGCAGAGCTAAGAGGAGGCAGAAGTCCAGAAGGGGACTAGCTCTTGATCGAGGAGAAGGGAGATGCCTGGGTAAGGGGTAGCTCCTACCTTCCCCTGTCCTGCCCACAGACCGACCTCCTAGGTGGGGAAGACCCAACCCATCATGTTTTAGCTAACTCCAAAAGCACAC
Source organism: Lagenorhynchus albirostris (assembly GCF_949774975.1). NCBI lineage: Eukaryota > Metazoa > Chordata > Mammalia > Artiodactyla > Delphinidae > Lagenorhynchus > Lagenorhynchus albirostris. The sequence goes on from NC_083096.1 coordinate 177,508,297, forward strand.
GTGTTGCAGAAATGAAGCCTTAGCACCAGAGACTGCTGTGAGAGAGGGCGGGGGAGTCTTGGGTCTTGCTGGACACTTTCATGAGTAATTTGGTCCTTGACTAGCCACCACTACCATCATCCCCAAACCCTCCCCATGTCCAGCTAGGAGGGAGAGCCGGGAGCTGTGGCCCCTGGATGGGGCAGCTGCTGGGTGACCTTGGGCAGCTCCTGGGTCCTTCTGAACTTCAGCTCATCTGGACAAATGCTCTAGCTCGGCTCCGTGGCCCCAAACTCCACCCAGGACCGAGGCAGCCACGGTGAGGTAGCTCAGATTGGGGGGAGGGTCACTCAGTGCTCTTCTGAGAAAGGGACCCTGTGGTGTCTTGCACGGTGTGCCACCTATAGTGGGGGCTTAACTGGAGTGCAATGGAGAAAAGCTGTGGACTTGGAGCGGGAAAACAAGCAAAGCCGCTTCTCCTCTTACCAGCGTATGAGCTCGGGCAAGTCGTGTAACCTTTCTGAACTGGTTTTCCTCTTCTGCACATGAGAGGAATGATGCCGACTTCACAGGGATGATGGAAGGAAGAAATTAAGCCCCAGGCCCAGCATATTCCGCACCATACAGATGCTCAGTAAAGTCTGGACAGGACCTGTTGAAATGAATTTAGAAGAATAGAGGTGTTGCGTGAAACTGAGAACCGCTGGGGAGGGGAGGAGAGGGCTGAGGCTGCAGTGGGGATGGAGGTGGAGCCGGAGTAAGAGGGGGGCCACGGAGGGGCAGCAAGACAGGAGGACAGCAACAGAGGGGCCCCGGGAGCAGGGCTGGGCTGCGTTCCCTGTATGAGCCTGAAGGAATCAAGTTCACATCAAGACACCTGCTCATGCTGACCTGTACAAAAAGGAGAATTTAGGGCTTCCCTGGTGGCGCAGTGGTTGAGAGTCCGCCTGCCGATGCACAGGACACGGGTTCGTGCCCCGGTCCGGGAAGATCCCACATGCCGCGGAGCGGCTGAGCCTGTGGGCCATGGCCGCTGAGCCTGCGCGTCCGGAGCCTGTGCTCCGCAATGGGAGAGGCCACAACAGTGAGAGGCCCGCGTACTGCAAAAAAAAAAAAAAAAAAAAGGAGAATTTACTCTACAGTCTGAAAGGTGCCTCCTGGTAGCCAAGGGCAGGAGGGGTGGGGGGTGGAGACTGAACGATAGGACTCGAGGGGCTGCCCCTGTGTCTTTCTCTGTGTATATATCAACCTGTCTCTGTCCCTTTCGCTGTCCTTCACAGTTTTCTTTCAGTCTCCGTGTCTCTGTCTGTCTTTGTTCCTGTCTTTTTTCCTCTCTGTGTGTCCCTCTCTCTCTGCTCCCCGGCCTCTCTCTGCCGACAGCACTCTGTCTTCCTCCCTCTCTTTTTTTTCTTCTCTCTGGCTGTCTGTCTTGCGCTCTCCTGGCTTGCAGCACCAGCTCTCGGGCGCCTCTCTGCAGGTCTGCTTGGTCCTTCTGCTCTGCAGACCAGCTCTCCCTTTGTCCCACGGAGGCCATATCACATCCAGTGCAAGTGTCTGCCTGTCAGAGACTGAGCACGATCGGCCGGGGCCCAACTCCAAACCTCTGCCAGGGGGCTGCTTGGGGCCCGGTCTGGACCATCACCCATACCCCGGGCTTACCCCTCCCCCACCCCAGGTAGCTGGGCAGCGCAAGGATTTGCTCTCAAGTGTCAGTGCAGTTCTCAGAGAAGAGGGGCTGGGCTGGACCATTCCCAAGACACACCTACTCCAAGGCCTTGTGAGGCTGTGGTTGGGCGTCAAAGTTAGTACCCAGGGGAGGGGTTAGTACTGACAGTGACCCTGACAGTTAGGGGTATACTAGGGCCAGAGGTCCAGCTATAACCACCTGAGCTAAAATAGGGATGAAGCACTCAGAGCTAGAAAGAGTGTAAGCTGACCCCTCAGGTTACTCCAAGAGAGTAAGCGGGGCTCCTGGGGGCTCCTGGAGATCGACCAGGTACCTCTGTGCCCAGGCAGGATGGCAGAAGGGAAAGGATGGGTGGGAGCCAGACGGACGGCACAGGGTGCATTCTCTGGTATATAGCCGGTGCTCAGTGAACGTTTGCACGAATGAGTGGGTAAGAGCAAGAGAGAGTGGAAGATGTTAACAGAGCAGGGAGAGAGAGAGCCCAGAGCGGAGAGGCAGAGCCTAAGGTATCAGGAGCAGGAGAGAAAACAGACAGAGGAGCTGGTGCGGAGTCGAAGGGGAAAGGAGGGGAGGGGGCAGGGGCGAGGGGAGGGAGAGACTAATTCATTTCACTTCACCTCTGTTCATTTTGGACAAATAGAGCAGAAGCTGCAGACCAAGGAAGGAGGAAACAGGGCATGAAATTGCACTGTGCCTTGTAATAGCTCTGCCAACCAGTGGCCAGGGGCTAAAAAGCCACTGGGTCAGCCCTGACCCTCCCGGGCGCTCCCGGGCGCTCTGGGGTGGGCAACCCAGGCCCCGCACTGCCCAGCTGGGCCCAGCGTAGGAGTGGGAGGTGAGGGGTGGCCACAGCGGCCGGGTCTCTGCCTGAGAAGCTCCTCTCAAGTTCCTCCATGTCCTGGGCCCTGAGTGGCCCCAGGAGGCTCGGCCCAAGAAGCTGGGGAAGGGACGTCCGTTAGACATCAGAGAAAATCCCTGAGAATTTAAGGGATTTGGAGAATTAATACAACCTGGATTTAGATGATCAAAAGCATTTCTGGAGGTGGCTGTATGGAAGCCGTTGGAAGCTTCTGGATGGATGTGGGCTGCAGGAAGCCTTCCTTTCCCTCTGCAGGGGCCTGGTGGGATGGAGGGCGGATGAGGGGATGGGCCAGGTGGGGACTCCAGAGGGCCACGAGATCTCCAGCTCTACAGCCCGTCCCCTGCCACCCTGCTTGGGCCAGCCTGCTGGGGCTGCGGCCATGAGCAGAAGCTTCAGACATGAGGGTTATAACAAACTCCCTGCTGACAAGCTCTGGGGTGCCCAGCTTCCTACACGGGTCCCCCTCTGAGGCGGATGGAGGAGCTCACAAACGGCCTACTGGGCGCCCAGCTCCAGGCTCTGCCCCCCCACCCCGATCCCACTTATAACTCCCTGCAGGTTAAACTTTCTCCATCTCAGCTCAACCCCAGTGCTCCCCTGCCTAGTGGGTCCTATCGGCTTTGGAAAAGGTCACATGAACCTAAATGGTACGTGCCGCCATATACAGAGTGCTTGTTAAATCCAGACACTGGGCCAAGTCTTCGATGCGCCTTAGCCCAAGGTGACGTCAGCTCCTCACAGCGACCCACATATAACCGTCACCCCTTTTTAAAGAAGTCTGGCCATCTTCTCCAGAGTTTATGATTTTCACCCGGGCTGCTGGGTTGGGTAGCGGGTGGGTAAGTGCGTTCATGAGAGTGAAGTGGATTGAGATATGGGTGGGGAGGCTGGGTGGTGAGTTGATGGACTTGAGGGTGGGTAAGCTGGTGGCTTGGAGGAGTCGGTTAGCTTGGTGGGTTGAGTGGTGTGTGGAGAGGTAGTTGGTGTTGGGTGGGGTGTTGCTGTGTTGGGTTGAATGGGTAGATAAGGGCTGGACAGTTGGGTGGTTTGATAGGACGGATGGCAGACTGACTGACCCTAGAGTACAGCATGCATTTTCCAACCTCCAGATCTTGGCTTTGCCACTCTTGCCACCAAGAACTGCCTCCCTCCAGTCCCCGCTTCTCTTACTCCTCCTTCAAGGCTCAGCCCAGACTCAGTAGCATCTTCTCATGCCATCACAGCAAAAGGCGAGTTCATCTCTGCGGACAGTCTAGGATGCGTCTGTTGGGACCGCTCTCCTTACACCTCATCGTCTGCAGTCTCTGGTAACAGTGACTTCTAATGGGACCAGAAGTTCTTTGAGGGCAGACACTATGCCATGTTCATCTCAGTATGAGCAATGGTACCTCCGCGGTACCAGCTGCCCTGGGAGCAGGGAGTAAATATCTGGCCAAGAGAAGGAAACTACCCAATGACTCTCAGCCATCTGCCCTGGACCCTTCAGAGGTCTATCCCTAAGACACAGCAGAGCCAGCGCTCTGGGGCCGCAGCCTGAAACCCACCCTGCGTGGCTCATCGCAGACCCCTCCTCTGCAGGGCGTCGTCAGCTATGTGGCTCCCAGACACAGAAAATGAGTTTTGGGTGGCGTGAGGATGCCCACGCTGCAAGACTGCACAGGTCTGCTCCCGGCTGGGACATATGCGGGGCAGAGACCAGCTGCCCCGGGGGCTGGTTCAAGAAGCTTCTAGCAGCCCCTGAGGCCTGAAAGAGCCAGAGGCTGTGGTGGGTTGGTCTAGGCCAGAGTTTCTGGCAGGCTTTCACAGGATTAGCGGTCACCCTGTGGATCCCCTCTCCTCTGCTGGTGACATTCAAGCCCGGCCCCTCCTCCACCTCGCCACTGTGCCCCCCCTGTTTGTTTGCCCTCTGTGGCGGTGAGGGAGGCATTGGAAGGAGAACCAGCCCCCCACCATCAAGGCAAATACTTTCTCTGCTAATTGGTATTTGCATGGCAAATCCCAGGTAAAGATGGGATCATTTGCATGTTCTGGGGGTAATGATATTTGATGTTGTCAACTTATTACCACCTTAATCACCTCTCAATTTCCTGCTTTTCAAGCTCCCAATCACGCTGCCACCCAAAATACCCACCTCTTCGAGACTGGGAGGGAGCCATTCGGGGATCCCCCTGGCTGAGGGGGGCTGAACGACATTCTGACCCTGCTCTGGGTCTCCCTCCGTCCTCCCCCTCTTCCTTCCCCTTCCTCCTATCTCCTCCCCTCCTCCTTCTCTCCCTCTCTCCTCTTCTTTCCCCTTCTCCTCTTTCTCTCTTTCCTCCCTTCCCCCTCCTTGTCACCCCCTCCTGCCCGAGGCCCCCCCTTAATTTGCTGAATCCACTCATTCCCTGTAGGAAGCCAGACACAGGAGCGGGTCTCCATCGTGCAGACAGGAAAAGAAGCTCCCTTGCAACGGGGCGAGCATCTGATTAGGTTATTTATTTCCAGGAACAAGGGGGAGCCTCTCTCCAAGGGCACACCAGGACTCCACTCAGCCCCATTACCAAAAAAGAGAATTCTTTTTAAGGAATAACAAAGAACACCTTCTATTTAGTGCGCGCTACCTGCACCAGGCCCTGTGCTCAGTGCTTCGCCTGGATTTCTCACTGGTCCCCGTTCCACTCGGAGTAAAGGCAGAGTCCTTACGAAGACCCCTGAGACGCCACGGGGTCTTCCCTCATCTCCCGTGACGCGCCCTCCCACTGCCTCTCTTACCCCCAATCTGACCCCCTCCACCTTCAGCCAACACCAAGTGTGCCCCTGCCGGCGCTGTGCTGGCTCTGGTCGGAATGCTCCTTCCCTGGACACCTGCTCGGCCCACTTTGCTCCATCCCCTTCTCCATGCAGCCTGCCCTGACCCCCGTCCCCCATTAATCCTGCAACCCGCTGCTCCATGGTGCATGGGGCGTGTGCGTGTGTGCGCGCACGTGCGAACACACACACACACACACACACACACACACCCCTTCCTCCACCCTCCGGGGGCTCTTTGTCCTGCCCTTCTTTCCCTTGTCCTTTAAATATACCACAGCGTGAACTCGCCTGGTATGTGTGTTGTCTATCTCCCACCCCGAGATGGAGGCAGGAAGTATATTAGGCGCTCCATGAATATTTATTGTCTCCATAAAGGAATCTTCATAATAACCTTAGGAGGTAAACCCTGTCATTATCTTCACTTTACTGACAAGGAAACTGAGGCAGAAGGAAAGACGTCCAGTATCCCGCCCAGGGCCACACAGGCGTTAGGTGAGATGCCGGGATCTGACCCCAGATCTGCGCTCTGACATGGTCTGATGCTGCCCAGGAATGACCAGCCTGGGTCTCACCCTGTTTGGCTGGAGTTGATGCAGAGCTGCGCTGCCAGATGTGCTGAAGCAATCTCTGTTAGTGGTGTGGGTGTGGGATCAGGCCCGGGTGCAAACCCACACTTACCTCCTGATGCTGAGTGAGTCTGAGCCTTACGCATTCTCAACTTGCCTTAGTCTATTCATCCACGAAATGGCCTGCCTCCTAGAGCTGGGCCAGGATCCAGTGAGCTAACGCTTCTAGCCGCGCAGCACCTCTGTGTGCCAAGTGTTCAGTAAATGGCCGTTTGTCTAATAAATATTCCCAGTGTTTCAAAGGTGGCAGGGCCGCCCTGCCAGGCTATCTGCTGGGTGGACCAGGGTAGATCAAATGTAGTGATTGGGGCGCCCATGGGACTATGGGCCAGGCCCACCGATTCAGAGGGTCCCAACACCAGGGTGAAGGCCCCGGCTGTGTCCCTGTCCTTGGTGAGGCGTGGCCCAGGTAGTCTGCTCCTGATACCCTGAAGTTCCCATGTTTGCACAGCATGTAGTTCTTATTATAAATTCGGTTGGCATTACGATGCTCCCACATTCTGTCATGCTTCCCTGGATGGAAGAGAAAGAGAAATTGGACATAACCCTGGGACACACCCATGGAAGGGGTCGTGCATGGAGGCCGCCACAGCCTTGGGGGGCTCGAGGCGGGGCCAAAGGAGGAGAGGGCTGGCCACACACATCTCTCCCCTTCTCAAGCCCAACAGGCGGGAGGAAAAGGGGCTCACTCCCCGCAGTCTCAGGAGGGTTCATATACATCCGACCACCAAGCTCACATGGGATCTTTGAGAGCTCAGGAAATCGGGGTGGGGTGCGGGCCTCCGTGCATGTGCAGATGAGCAGACAAGCCCATCGCTGGGGACTGGAAAGCTCCCACAGAAGACAGCCGCCCCTACTCGCGTCCCGTGTGGCCCCGTTGGAGATGAGCCTGCAGTCAGACCCTGGGCTACAGGACCCTTCTGTTCTACCGACCACAGCTGTGAAGAGGATGGGGCGGGGCCGGGGGGGGGAATGTCTGCCAGATGCTTCTTCCCCCGCCTCCTCCCAGAGACAGCACCCCCCCCCACACACACACACACACACACACACACGAGGAGCTACGGCCTCTAATCAACGTCACTGCGTAATCAATACCCTCATTTTTTGCCTCTAAATGGCTGAGGAAGATAATCATTAAATACTCATGTAGTAATTCGACACATCGCGGCCTTTTAAACCATCTCAAGGAGGAGAGCGCGGGCTTGCACCTGGCCTTGATCACTCCTTACAGATTTCTCGAGCCGAATAACTGATCACCTTCACCTAGCGAGCAGCAGCGCGGTGGTAAAGGCAGCTCCGCGGAGAAGCAGGGAAACAGCCCTCGTGCCCGGAGGGTTTCCCGGGAAAGCACTTTGAAGGAAGGAGGTGTTGGGGGGACAAGCTCTGAACCGATGAATTAAACATTCGCTGAGCTCTTTCGAAGCCGCTGCTACCAAAGAGGGGAAACGCTTTAATTAATAAAGCACAGTCAGGGAGAGGGAGCTGTTTTTTGACGCCGCGCCCCGGGGCTCCAGAGGCAAGATAAACAAAGCAGAAGCCAGCTGCTTGGTGTCGATGCCAGGAGGGGCGATGCTCCTCTCCCGGGGTCTGCGCTGGGGTGGCTGCTCAGGTGTCTACCCCCTGCCCCCCGCAGAGGTGGAGAATGTCCTATCCTGGCTTTAAGGCCAGCCTAGAGCTGAGGGCACCTGCCCCATGGGAGACCCTGGAGACGTGGCAGACAGAGCACTGAACTGGGAGTCCTGAGGCTGATACTCCATCGTCAGCTCTAAGTTGCTGCGTGACCTTGGGTAAGTCACTTTCTCTCTCTGGACCTAGGTTTTCTCATCCAGGGTTCTCAGACTGGGTTCTGGGGAGCCACTAGGTTCTTGAAGGGTGTCTCAGGATTCCCTCTGGTGGTGAGGGTACAGGCAGGTGGGGTTCTGAGCTCCAAACCCAGCTTCAGCCAAAGCAGCTTTACTTTTGTCTGTTAATATATAACAGGCTTTATGTAAGATGTCCTTTGAAGAAAGAACACTGCAGGTTAAAAAAAAAAAGAAAACCATTGGCTTAGATGTTTTCTCCTATCTCTTCAGGAGCCTGGGCCTCAAAGCTGAATGATCCTTGCTGGCAGGCCAGCCAGCATCAGTCATGACCAAGCACCTAGCATGTGCCAGATACTGGGGGACTGTAAAGGAGAATAAGAAGGCCCTACCTCCTTTCAAGGGGGCTTCTAGTCTAATCCGGATGTGGCTGATATGTGGCACACATACCACTAGTCCTGCCATTAGGACCATGGCAGACATTACTAATCAATCACGGCTGTCACTCTCTCCTATAGAGGTCAAATGTGACTTCAAACATTTTCTCAACCCAGTGCTCCAGGCAGCCCTGCCAATTAATTGGCCCTGGTATGTGAAATGAAACCTTTCCTGACCATCTCTTGTTGGTTCTAACAAACATAAATTTCCCAAGATGCAATGGACTGCCTCACTTGGGAGTAAGAATCCCAACCTTGTTCATTTGGTCAACAGATATTCATTGAGCACCTACTGTATGCCAGGCACAGTTTTAGGGAGACAGAAGTCCTAGTGGCTCTTATAGTAAGGAGAGAGATGGATGGTAAAGATATAAACAAGTTAAAAGGCAAGAATATCTCAGGTGGTGAAAAGTGATGCAGATGATTGAGCAGAATGATGGGTGAGAAAGGAACTGGCTGGCTACTTTAGCTTGGGTGGACAGGGTGGGCTTCTTTGAGGTGGTGACATGTCAGGAGAAATCTGAATACTGGGAAGGAGGTGGTCATGCGAAGGTCTGGGGAAAGAGCACCCTTGGCAGAGGGAACAGCCAGTGCAAAGGCCCTGAGGCAGGGCGGAGACTGATGTGTTAGAGGAGCAACAGGAGGCCCGACAGCTGGGGCCTAGGGAGGTGAAAGAGGTACAGAATGAAGTGGAAGAGGCAGGGGGGCAGATCTCATGGGGTCTTGTGGACCATTGTCAGGAGTTTATCTGAGTCTAAGAGCAGTAGAAGCCATTGGCGGGGAGTGACAGGGTCTGATTTATGTTTTAGAAAGATCCTTCATCACCAGCTGGACAGTTCCCTGCTGGGGCCACGAAAGAAGGGTTGTTGTTTTTTATTTCTCTCTAGGAAAGTGTTGACATTGGTGAGCCCAGCATTATGATTCTGTATTCTTGCTGGTTCCTGGTCAAATATTGAAGAAGGCTGGACCCCTGTGTCTTTACACCTCTATTTCTGGCTACTTCCACCTGGGGAGCCTCCTCCTTTCACTTCAAAGTTTCTCCTGCTGCCCCCACTGTAGCTCCTGCTCTGAGCCCCATCCCAGCCGACCCTCCTAGGTCCTCCGTGCCCCACATCCTTTCCAACTCTCTCACTCATCAAAACTGACATTTCCTGTGTGCCACCTCCTTGATATCCAGCCGACTGATTAAGCAGCTCATCTCTGCTGATGTCTAAGTGGGTGGATTTCAAGGGGTTAATGGGTTACCTGTCCCAGTCATTCGTAGGGTGGGGAGGGTCAGGAGAGGTCCAGAGACACCACCTTAACCTAAGGAAGTGACTCTAAGGGGAGAGGGGATTGGGAAGCAAATACAGCAAATCACAAATTACATCTCCAGTGGCTCAGTCTACACGTGGGACACAAGGTAGGTCCAAAACCATCCCTCTCTGAACTTCAACACACACCACTGGGCATGCTCACTGGCTCCTTCCCACCCAAACCAGCCATGGACCCTAAGACTGATTACAAGAGTCCACACACACATTCACAGATTGCCTGCAGATTAAATAGATAAAGTATTTTGCCCGTCTACGCAAGACCGTTTTCAAGCGTATAAAGATGCTGTCTTGATTTGTTAAGGATAAATTCATGTGTGCGTGTTGGCAGGATTCATAGTTGCTTGTTGTCACATGGAATGCTCTCAACCAAAGAGGGGGAAAGCACAGCCAGCGTCAGGTCAGACCCCGTGGACCAGATGGAGTTTGAATCAAGAGGCTTCATAGAACGTGTTCATGATATACTGTTAGTTGCGGGGATGCGGGGAGAGAGCAGCTCACAGAAGGAAAGTGCACAGTAGGAGCCCCTGTGTGTAAACACTCAAGGAGAAAGGCCCAGAAAGGCACAGCACACGGTAAATAGTGACAGGATTCACAGGCTATTTTCATTTTTCCCTTTGTGCTCATCTTTTTTCTCAATATTCTACCGGAAAGATGTGTCACTTCAACCAAATTATATAAAAGGAGGGGGACCTCAAGGTGGAGGAAAGGGAACCACAGGGCATCAGTAGAGAATTTCACTTTCCCTCTCTCGTGTCCTGTTGAGGGCAGCAGGAGCGGGGTCCCTGGGCCTGCCTGGCCCTGGCCCCCTTGTTCAGGAGCTGGGTGGGAGGGGGTGGACATAAGGAGGGGTATGGCCCGGGCAGCAGGGGGACAGGAGGCCCTGAAGGAAGCTCTCCAGACACCGTGGGGACTTTGGGCATCTGGGCTCCCCTGCCCCTGTCTGCCCCACCATCAATCTCTCTTGCACCCAAACTGGCATCTTCGGGCGTAAAGGCTTTGGCTCAGATGAAGGAAAACAAACCCCTGTGTTCTATTCTCATCTGGAGAATGAAAGTCTATATAAAACAGCTTCTTATCGGCAGCTCCAACTCTTTATACCTTCAAGGCCCTTTATTTCACTCTGCTGGGAAATTTCTCCCTACAATGACTGCCTTTGAGGAGCCTGCCAGGCTATAGTGGGTGGGAAGCTTCACATCCTGTCTGTGGGAGACACAGAGCCAGGTCCCCTTTGAGGGCAGGACAGATGATGGGCGATGATGGTGGGAGAGCCCCGGGTGACGTCCAGGCCCTGCTTGCCCAGAGGAAGACCGCCTGCTGCTTGCGAGCCAGCTGGGGACGGGAACTCTATGTGGGAGACAGAATCTGAGCCTGGGGGTGTTTGGGAGGAAAGCGTTACCAGGATGCACTGCCCAGCTGCTCCCCAGAGGGGCATGTGGTCCGGCTCTGGACCTCTGGGCCCAGTGCTTCAGGCGGCTGGGCCTGCCTCGGTCCTCCCCGGCACCAGTGCTGGATGGGGGCCTGGGTGGGGATGGAGGAAGTACCCTCGATGGGCAGCTGCAGGGAGCACCATTGTGCCGTCCCAGCCATTTGCTCTCTGCTCACTGGGGGCTGAAACAGGCCCCTCACACCTCCCTCCGTGAGCTGTAGGAGAGGATCCCTGGGGAGCAGATGCAGCCAGCAGTTGCAGGTGGCGGAGTGGGTGACAGATGACGTGGTGATGTGTGTGTTCCTGAGTGAGAGGTTGGACCCTTAGTGGATGACAGGCCCTTCAGTCTGCAGCTCCCAGCCCAGCGGTCATTAGCGGAGCATCCTCCCCTGTGTAGACAAGTTCCAAAGCTGCCAGGTGGGCCTCCCGGCAGGGGCGGTACTCACCAGCCAGCTGACGCAATGTGGACGGCAAGCTCCACGGTGGCGTGGGCAACTTGCCCTGGGGTCGACCAAGCCTGAGGGTCTGGGCTGCTCATTGGGCAGTCCCACGACCAATGGGGACATCAGCCAGTTCTCAGGGGGTTTTGCTGCTGAGCCACATTGACAGAGTCCCTGTCGGCAACCCACTCCCCAACCTACACCTAGGGCAGTGGGCTTGCTGTGGACCCCAGACCCCTGCCCCGGGCACACTGGTTTTACAGGCTGAGGACTTGCATTCTGGGCCAATACTCCACCCTCCTGTTGATTGGCCCAATCGTGTAGTCTCAGGTCAGGGCAGAGATAAGCCATTCATTCACTTAGCAAGTCTCTGCTGAGAACCTGAAGGGGCTGAGCACGAGGACGCAGCGGAACAAGACAAGGCAGCTGCCCTCTTGGGTCACATCTCGTCACCTGTGAAGACCCGGCTGCAGCTTCAGGACCGGGCGATAGGAGGTGCCCCTGACACCACAGCTAAAGAAGATGAAAATCCTTCTCTGCACCCTCAGCCCATGTATCTTCTTCACAGTTGACCCCCTTCTCCTGGGGAGAGGGGAGCAGAGTAAACATCGGTGGAGAAGCCACCCCTCCCCAGGTGGTGAGCTCCGAGGGCACGGGCAGGGTGGGGGGCATGCTCGTTCTGTCCCCCTGGCGTCCCCAGCCCCGCCCAGTGCTTTGACCTTTCATTCATTTATCCCACAAACGGCTTTTGAGTGCCTTTTAGACACTGGGGATAGATCAACACACATAACAGACAAAGTCCCTGTCCTCCCGGGGGCTCATTCTCCCAGGCAGAGAGAAACAATCGTCGAATAAATAAGTAAAATGATACATGTTTAAAGGCAATAAGTGCCCTGGAGAGAAATAAAACAGGAAAGAGGGCAGGGGTTGCAATAGGGCTTAAATAGAGCGGCCGGGGAAGTCCTCCCTGAAAGGGTGACATCCGAGCAGAGGCTGGAAAGAAACGAGGTAACCTCTGCCTTCCTACCTCCTGGGAGGTAGGAAGGCAGAGGTTACCTGAGGCAGGAATGTTTCGGGAACAGCATGCAGGCTGATGTGGCCAGAGAGAGCGAGTGAGCGAGGGGGAGATGGGGGGGAGGAGAGGGAAAGAATCTCTATCAGGGTGGAGTGGCTTCAATGGTGGCCCCCCAAAAAGATATGCCCGCATCCCAATCCCCAGAACGTGTGACTGTTACCTTATGTGGAAAAAGGGCCTTTGCGTGTAGCTACATGAAGGATCTTGAGGAGATCCTCCTGGGTTATCTGGCTGGGCCCTAAATCCAGTGACAAGTGTCCTTGCATGAGACAGGCAGAGAGACAGAACAGGACAGGACACAGATACAGAGGAGAAGGCGATGTGAAGCTGGGGAGAGGGATGCAGCCGTAAGCCAAGGAGTGCCGGCAGCCACCAGGAGCCGGAAGAGGCAAGGAAGGACTCGCCCCTATGGAGAGTGTAGCCTTGCCAACACCTTGATTTTGGATGTCTGGGGTTCAGAATTCTGAAAGAATAGATTTCTGTTGTTTAAAGCCACCACATTTGTGATAATATATCACTGTAGCCACAGGAAACAAGAATGGAAGCCACAGTAAGGACACCAGCATTCACTGTGAAACGGGAACCAATGTGAGGGCTCTGAACAGCAGGGGGATGTGAGCTGGTGTCTGCTTTACCAAACACAGATGATGGGAGGAAGATTGGAAGGAGAGAGGAGGTTACGAGACCACAGCAATAATCCAGGAGGGCGGGACTTCCCTGGTGGTCCGGTGGCTACGGCTCCGTGCTCCCAATGCAGGGGGCCGACGTTCAATATCTGATCAGGGAACTAGATCCCACATGCATGCCGCCACTAAGAAGTCTGTGTGTCACAACTAAAGATCTCATATGTGCAACTAAGGCCTGGCGCAGCCAAATAAATTAAATAAATAAATATTTTTTTAAAAAATCCAGGAGGGCACTTGGTAAATATGCATTGAGTGTTGAGGGTGGGGCATGGGGGGGGGGACACAAAATGCCCCCAGGACCTGGTCCCTGTCCTCTCAGAGCTCACTGCCCAGGACAGAGCAGGGAGAGCGAACTACAGAGACAAGTCTCTTTGTGTGGAGGACTCACAAGTGGCCAAACTCTGACAAGAGGGGCGAACGAACAGCGTAATGATAGCATCTGACATTTACTGAACACTCACCACGAGCCGGGCTCTTCGCTAAGCACTTTTCATGGGTGGTCTCGTTTCATCCTCATATGACCTATAGAAGGTAGGTACTGTTATCCCCATTTTGCAGATGAAGAAACCGAGGCTTGCTCAAAATCATAGCGCTGGGGAGGCGCAGAGCTAGATTTTGAACCAGCTCTGTCTGGGGTCAAAGCTGAGATCCTCTTGTGTCTGGAGCAGCAGAGGGAGAGTGATGGGAACAGAGGGAAAGGAATTCAGCCAAGGCCACCCAGGAAATTGGAGGCAGAGGCAAGACTCAAACTCAGGACCTCCATGGTTCACAAAGCACAAGGTGAATAAAAGCATCATGTGTATATGATGTCTCGGAACAACAGACACCTGTCAGACAAGCAGAACCCTGGGGAATTCAGAAGCAGGGGAACCGGCCAAGGGCGAGTGGAGGGGGTCCATGGGACTCAGCTCTTGAGGACACGTGGAAGAGGTGAGGCCTCCCGTCCAGCCCGCCCTGCCAGCTGACCACCAGGGTCCTTGGCTGGTGGCCTGAGCCATCTCTGCCTCCACCAGGCCCAGGACCCAGGCCAGGGAGTAGCTGGGGGCCTTTGCATCAAGACCAGCCGCAAACCAGAGCCGCCTGGTTCCTGGTGATTTACACGGGCTCCGCCCCCCACCCCGCCTCCTTCCTCTGGATTAATACGATCATCGCGGCCTGAGCGAAATTAGCCGCATGCTGGCAGCTTATTTGTAATTGTTTCCAAATACGCAACCTAATCATCATGCAGTTCTAACTAGGAGGTGATGGCAGGAGGGGAGAATTTGTGTCGGTGACACGAGGAATGAGGGATTTACACGTTCTCAGCAGCTGCTCCAGGACCCTGGGCCCCGCCTCCTTGCCTGGTGTTTTGTCTCTTCTTGTCGCTGTTCCTAATAACTACATTAGGCCAGAGAGTAGAGCGGGGCGCTGACACCTTCCATAAAACAACCATGGAGATTAGGCCCTGGGGAGGTCCGGCTGATGGGCAGAAGAGAAATGAAACATGGCGTGGAAACGGGCTCTGAGTGCAGCCCCTGCGTGTGGGAGCACACGCGGGTACCCAGCCCGGCCCTGCGGTGTCCACAGGCTGCCGGCATGGGAGGGCCCATCGATAGGGAACATCGGGGGGGCAGGACAGGAAAATGAAGAGAGCAGGCACCTGTCCCTCACCTCCATCCCAGCTCACACACACACGCACACACACACACAACCTCTCACACCTCCTAAGCCCATCTCCATTGCCAGCCTTGTGAGTAAACCATCCAATTAATGTCACACCGAACAGTGAATCTTAGTTTGGGGGGGTTAGACTCTTTTGAGAATCTGATAAAAAAAAATCATAGATTCTCTCCCTCCCAAAATGCACACACACACAATTTCAGGGGGTCACAGCCCCCCGAAGCCTATCCAGCTCCCCGGGATGAACTTTGAATCCATGATGTGATGCAGTGGTAAAGAGCATGGGTTTGAGGGCCGTTCCCCTGGGTTGGAATGTTGATCCGTCACTGACTGACTATGAAGGATCTGAAGGCCAGTTCTGGAGCTTCTCCAGGCCTCAAGTAGCGTGTTTGTAAGTGGGGAGGGGGATGATAATATTAATACTTTTCTTGAAGATCTTGTTGATAGGCTAGGTGAGCCCATGTGCCTGAGTGCTTAGACAGGTCCAGACAAATAAAAATGCACAAGAAAGGTTGGGTATTACCAAAACGAGCGGGAAGGACTCTAGAGAGAAGCGTTTTAGTCCTAGTTCTGCCACTAACCTGTTGTGTGTGACCTCAGGCAAGTTACTGCCCCTCTCTGACCTTCAGTTTTTCCCTCCATCTAGGACCTTCTTTGATTCTCCAATTTATTGAAATCAGAGACCTAGGGCTATTGCTTCTGGGGATAAAGGGAACAAGCGACCTGGTCCCCACCCTCCAGGAGCCCCTGCTCTCTCTGGCTCATTGCCCAACCGTGTGGCAGGGACACCAGGAAGGAGAGCTGTGAGCTGGGTCAGTCAGGGAGGGCTTCCGGAGGAGGTGGGATTTAAAATGCAGGAAGAGTTTAAGTGAAGAGAGGCAGGGAGAGGCCATGGAAACAGGATCAGGACTGTGGGGGACAGGGATGGCGGGTGAGGGCAGGGGCAGGGAGGTCCTAACGCCCCTCCCAGCTCACACAGCCCTGCTTTCTGCCTAGGGTGGGTGTGGGAGAAGCGGGGTGGGCACGCCTTGCTGGGCACACAATAGGAGCTCAAAAAAATGCTTGCAGACACACCTGTGTTCCCAAGCCCCCAACCCTGCCTCCCCCTGGCTACTGGGCCAGGCTCTCCCCTCTCAGCCCCTCCCAAGCAGGAGGGAGCCAGTCAGTTGTGGGTATGAAGGGCTGAGCTGAGAGTTACGACTTAAAAGCCAGTTAAGGGGCTTCCCTGATGGCGCAGTGGTTAAGAATCCGCCTGCCAATGCAGCGGACACGGGTTCGTGCCCTGGTCTGGGGGGATCCCACATGCCACAGAGCAACTGAGCCCGTGAGCCACAACTACCGAGCCCGTGTGCCACAACTACTGAGCCTGAGCGTCCGGAGCCTGTGCTCCGCAACAGGAGAGGCCGCGACAGTGAGAGGCCCGCGCACCGCGATGAAGAGGGGCCCCCGCTCGCCACAACTGGAGAGAGCCTGCGCACAGCAACGAAGACCCAACACAGCCAAAACTAAATTAATTAATTAAAAAAAAAAAGCCAGTTAAGAAAACTGGGGCTAATTTACTTAATTCTGTGTATACTCAGCATGAATGCTGGGGGGCGTGTGGGCCCAGGGGCCTGGGAGCCGAATGAAAAACCATTTATTCCACCCTGTCCCCAGCTGGGGCTTCTGGAAGCTGGGGCCTCAGGGACTGGATCCCCAAAGGCAAAAGGTCTGAGGTTGGGTCACAGCCCGCACACCAGGAATGGGGGCCAAATGCCGGGAAAAACCTTACCTTTGTTCCAGCTGGAGGGTAAATCTAGATGAGCCTCGAGTCACCCACACAGTGGCCAGGTGGGTGGGGATAGTCTCTTATGTGAGTTCCACCCTGGAGGCGCAGAGCAGGGACGGTAGTAGATATAGGGCCTCGACCAAGTCTCAGAGCCTCAGTCTTCCCATCTCTGAAACGGAGATAAGTCACCATAAGGACCCGAAATCATGTTCGGAACCTGGCACGTAGTAGCTGTTATTCCTGCCTCTCGGGTGGCGAGTCTGGGGCAGTGAGCGATTTACTCTAAATCCCACTGGATGAGTGGCAGCAGGGAGGGTGATGGGAGATGAGGAGATTCCCGCTATCGAAGCCTCACAACAACCCGAAGAAGGCCTGGCCGTTCGGGTTGTATTAGGGTCCTAACAGCCTCTTTTTGGAGTCCTCTCTCAATTCTTTATCTCAGCCCACGCAGTACTGTTTAGGAAAAACACATTAGTCTCAATCAAAGTGAGCTCGGGATACTTACAGAGTCTCCTGGCGGATCAACTTATAAAAAGCAGGAAGGTAAACTGACCCAAATGTATTCCCTGTTCCTGGGTGTGTGACCTCTGAACTGCAAGGACGAGGCTGTGAACTAGCCCTTTATTAGTAGTGACCAACTTGGGCTGGTTTTCCCGGGACTGAAAGACCCAGGCAAGCCAGGACAGTCAGTCAGCTTCCTACAGACCACTGACTGTGGTCACCCAGTGGATGAATGACAAAAATACCTTTCTTATTCTGAAGTGAACAGGCACCTGTAACTTTGGCTGAAATTTCAGTGGCAGCGACACACAGGGCCTCGAAAGGTGACAGGTCTCAGACACCCCAGATGCACGAAGCAGTCTGCCTTCTGAAGGCCCCCTGGGATCAGGACTCTGACAAGTCCCCAGTCCTGACGGGGGGCCCTGGAGAGGAGCTGAAGACCACTAATTTCATGAAATGCACTGAGTGGAAAAACTCACATTTCGGAATTAGCACACCTTATTTTAGATACGTGCTTTTAAGTAGATGTATGGCACTAAACTAGTCAATTAAATATTATAAGTAGATCTTTAATCACTTTTTTCCAGTGGCATAAGAAAATATAAATTCAAGTTGGCCCAACAAAATTTTTTAATGTTCTCCTCGAGAAAGTGGAGAATCCCCTTATATTCAGGGCCCATGTGCCGTCTAGGGATACTCTTCTACAACCCCACCCCACACCTGGGTGGCATGGACGCTGTGGTTAATTGGATCTATTCATGCTGGGTGGGAGAGGATATTCATTCACTCGTTCATTAAACAAATATATATCAAGCACTGGGTACCAGAGACTTGGGGTGCAGCAGTTTTTTTTAAAAAGCACCAAAGTCCCTGCTCTCATGAAGCTGATATTCCAGTGAGAGATACAATCAACCCACAAATCAACAAAATGTATGTTGGGTTAGTGATGAGTGCAAAGGAGAAAAAGTAGAGTGTACAAAAGGGATAGGAGTAATGGTGGGGGTGGACGTTTTAGGAGGCCAGGGAAGGCTTCACTGAAGAGGATCATTTAGTAAAATACTGAAGGAAGGGAGGGAACGAGACCTGTGGATTTCTGGGAACGAGAACAGCAGGCATTGGGAGCAGCAAGTGCAAAGGTCCTGGGGCAGGAACATGCCTAGGCTGTTTGAGGAAAAGCAAGGAAGTCGGTCTGGAGCCATCAAGGGTCAAATGGGAGGAGATGAGGTCAGAGAGGAAAGGGGGGGTCCAGATCATGTGAAACCTCACAGGTCATAATAAAACTTTGGCTTTTATTCTGAGTGAGATGAGAAGCCATGGGAGGGGTTTTTAGAAGTCACATGGTTTGATTTATGTTTCAACAGGACACCCTCTGGTTGTTGGGTGGAGAATACAGTGAAGGGGGCAAGAGCAGAAGCAGAGAGACTGGTCAGGAAGCCACTGCAATAACCTAGGAGAAAGATGATGGGTGCTTGCAGGGTTGTAACCGTGGAGGTGGTAAGAAGGGACAAGATCCTGGATATATTTTGGAAGCAGGGCAGACAAGATTTGCTGATGGGCTGGATATGGAGGGTGAGGGATAGAGAGGAGTCAAGAGTGACTCCAAAACTTTTGGCCTAGGCAGCTTGAAGCATGCAGTTAACATCATCCAGGGTGGAGAGGAAGGAGATGGAGTAGGTTTGAGGGAAATATCAGAAGCTCAGTTTTGTGTGTGTTACACGTTTGAGTGTCTTTGAGCATCTGAGCGAAGATGTCATGTGGGCAGTCGGATATATAAGTCTGGAGTTCAGGGGACATATTGGGGCTGGAAATAGACATTTGGGGGAGGGGATTCTGGGGGAGAATGGATACATGGATATGTATGGTTGAGTTGCTTTGCTGTGCACCTGAAACTATCACAACATTGTTAATAGGCTATACTCCAATATAAAATAAAAAGTTTAAAAAAATAGACATTTGGGAATCATCAGCCTTTCCATGGCATTTGATACTAGGAACTTGGATGAGAACATTTAGGGAGTGTGTGTAAATAGAGAGAAGTCTGAAGACCTAGTGCCAGGGCACTCAGGTCAGGCTGATGAGGAAGGACCAGCGAAAGGGACAGAGAGGGAGCAACCAGGGGTAAATAGGAGGAGAGCTGGGAGAGGAGGTATCCTGGAAGCCAAGAGAACAGGTTCAAGGAGGAGGGAACTGCTGTGGTCAAAGGCAGCAAATAGGACAGGTACAAAGAGGATTAAGAATTGACTATTGAATTTAGCAACGAGGAGGTCACTGGTGAGCGTAATGAGAGCAGTTCTGATGGAGTGACGGGGATGAGAGCCCGATGGGGTGACGGGGATGAGAGCCCGATGGGGTGGATTCAAGAGGCACTGAAGGGAAGGAAGTGGATACAGCAAGATAACTCTTTCAAGGGGTTTTACTATAAAAGGAAAGAGAAATAGGGAGGCAGGAAAGAGAAAGGTGTGGTGCAGGGAAGATTCTTCTCTTAAGATGGGAAAAATCATGGCATGCTTTATGGTGTCGGGAATGACCCAATAGAGAGGGGAGATAGATGATGCAGGAGAGGGCGGGAGGAGAGAATCAGTGGAGCACTGATTGGGGAGAGAGGATGGGTCACCAGGGCTTTGGGTGGGTAGGAACTTTTCCCCAGGGATGCAGGGAACCCTGGGGCCGCTGGGCTTGGCCCCCTCAGCCTGTCTCCTGTTGTTCCTGAGCACCCAGCACGATGCCCAATTTTCACTTGGTGGGTGAATGAATGGATACAAAGGGGCTCAAAGGACAAACATTTTGCAAGAATTTTTAAAAAGCAAGCTTTGGACTCAGATAAACCTAGGTTCAAACCCTTGCTCCACCATCCAGCTGGGTGACCTTGAGCAAGTTTCTCAACTTCTCCGAGCTTCAGTTTTCCTTTCTAAAATGAGAAGAATAATAGAACTTGCTTTATAGGCTTGTGGGAGGATTAAGAAGATAATTGTGCACACAGAATTCTGAACGCAGTATCTGGGATGTGGGAAAGTGCTCCAGAGGGTTTAACTATACTCATTATAAGCAGTCCAATAATTCCCCCATCGGAGCTCATCCAGAGTTTAATAAAATCCAGCATGTAAAAGAAAATGGATGTAGCTATGAAATCTCAATGCACACGCCCCACGATCACTCACAATTGCCCTGACGGTTTATGACCGTCAGGCTGCCAAAGTGATGAGCAGCCCTGGGGGCCATGCAGTTCCCAGATATAATGCCTCTGCTCTCCTCCCCTCAAGGAAGCACATGGGATGAGTGACAGCGAACTCATTAGAGAGATAACATTAAATCTAGTCCGTTTGATATTTCTTTAAAAGCAAATTACTCACAGGGGTTGGTACTTCAATGGTTGTTAGTGACACATTGCTTGCGCATACGCACAACCAAACTGCATCCCGAGGTGGCAAACAGACTGTGGTGCTAGTTAGGAAAAACAAAAGAAATCAAAAACCTGAGACGAGCTTGGTTAGTCAAGGAGGGCTTCCTGTAGGAGGCAGCCCCTCAGGTGACCCTTGAAGACAGGAAGTCTTTGGACAGCTAGAGAGGAAGGACCATGTGATTCTGTTTATTTCTTAGCAAATAGCTGATCAGATGGATTTGATTGAATTTGTCCTGTTTTACCACCTGCTAAGCCAGCCAGAACCACCTTCCTCCTCCCCAGGGACCTAGCTGCTTCAGGGACCCATACTGCCAGCAGTTCCAGAGTTCTGACCTTCACCCTCCTGGAAACCATCACAGACTCTGTCACTGTCCCCTGCCCTATAGAGCCACTCAGAGGAAGGGGCTTGGGGCAGAGAGAGAATTCAATCAAGCCACAGCTACCACTTTGGAAACATTTAATAATTCAGCTCCAGCAACGGCTCAAAGCTCTCTCCACTTAACCCATGGAGTAACCACCAGAGGGAGGAAAAGGCACATGTGCAAGTTCTGGGCTGGCTCTGATGGGGGTGCTTTGCGTTACATTATCTCATTTAATGCTCACACGAACATCTTCCAGGAGGGTACTATTATTGCCATTTCACAGATAAGAATAATGAGGTCAGAGAGGTCAGGTGACTCGTTCAACGTCACACAGATAAAAAGAGGCAGAGCCAGCCAGAACTGAGCTCTGGCTCTGCCACACTTAATATCAAAGTCTAAGAGCTGGGGGAGGGAAGAGGCAGAGAGAGCCAAGGAGCCAACGATGCTGGAGGGAGCAGAGATTCTTTGTTCCTTTGCATAAGATGAACCAAAAGCAAGGTTCCACCTCCTTCTAGTGTGGGTTTCTGAACTGTAGAAGCTGTACAACCTAAACCGTATTTTCCAGACTCCCTTGCAGCTAGGGTTCTGGGGACAAATTAAGATCTGCCCATCAAATGACTGATATTCAGACCGTGTGACCCACCAACAAACTACTCTTGTGGGGTCAGCTCATCAGACTCCAGAAGCAGGGAGGGTCACACCTGTTTCCCAAGGGGCAGTTAACAGACCTGAGAAGACAGTTTCAGCCTGGCAGGTCTCGGGGAGTAAGGGGGAAAGCAAGGACATTTAGGCAGGACCTAGGGGAGGATGCGTGGTCAGAGACAGTGTGGTCTAGTGAAGATGACAAGCCCAGACTGTGTAGACAGACAACCTGGGCTTCAATCCTGACTCCCCCACCTGCTCCAGTGTGACCTTGGGTAAATTAATCGCTCCATGCTTCAGTATCCTCATCTGTAAAATGGGGACAATAGCACCTACTTTACAGTATCCTTAAAAGGATGGAATGAAATAATGGATGCAAAACAGAACACGGCCTGGCACAGGTAAGCACTTAACAAATTTGAGAAATTATCATCATCACATCACAACATCTGTTTGTTAAGCTCCAACCCTGAAAAGGGCATCACAGGCACATCGCGTATCATCCATGTAACCTCCCTGCAAGGTAGGTGATGTCACGTCCCCTGTACAAAGTGAGGCTCCGAGCGGTACAGCTGGCAAGTGGTGTGGGGACGGGAGAGGATCCCAGACTCCACGGGCCCATGTTGCCTCTCTATGGGCCACGTGGTGGTCTCAGCAAGTCTTGTGGTGGAGGGAAAGTTTCCTCAGGCACTGGAGGTCCCCTGGCCCCATCTCTGCCCAAGCCAGCAGCAAATGGGGACCCCTGTCCTCTCTGCCTCCCCACCCCACAAATCCCCAACTTGGAGTCCGGGCCTTGCCCCCAGCCACTGGGTGAGTGTGGGTGGGTTATTTCACTTCTCCCAAACCCGGTCCAGCCTCCCGCCAGTGCACTGAGCAGGCCCTGCCGTCTGGAGCCTCCTCAAGTCTGGGAGAGGGGGCCTGGCCCCCTCCTGAGAGGGAAGCCTGCACATGGCTAGGCCCTGCCCAGCAGACCTAAGGAAACCAATTCCATTTGCATTTCATTTGGACTTGAGACCGCTGCCGTGGGCCAGCGACACGCCGACTGATTACCAGAAACGTATGTGTGGAAAAGGAATCATTCATTAGGCAGGAACTTCAGTTCCTGTTCCTCTAACTCAGATATCCAAGCAGCTGTGGGCAGTTCCACCCTCATCCTCAGTCTGTTGGAGTTTGGGAATCTGCCAGGGCATCTTTTCTTGGGAAAATGAGTCTCCAGGATGAGGCTGTGTCCCGGGTCTTACTCCCTTCTCAACCTCACTTTCTTCCTCTGTAAATGGGGATAATAGAACACACCTCATGGGACCAGCAAAGGTCACAGTCAGTCAGTTAACAAACACTCAGTGAGCACCCACTCTGGGCAAGACGCTGTGTCTGAAGATATAGAAAGGAATAAGACACAGAACTGTAAGAAATTTGTGCTGTTTAATGCCACTTAATTTGTGGTATTTTGTTACAGCAGCAATAGGAACCTAATACAGGGCCAAATCAGAGATGTTAAACACAAAGTCTAGGGGCAGCTTGTGATATTTACTGGGGTGCTATCCTGCATGAGGACCCTAGCCCTGCCTGTTCTGTAGAACTTTCTGCAATGATGGAAACGTTCTATATCTGTGCTGTCCATCATGCCCGCCACGGAGCATAATGGGACTTGAAATGGGGCTGATACAGCTGAGGAGCGGAATTGTTCATTTTCTCTTATTTAATTAATTTAGACTTAAACAGCCACATATGGCTGGTGGCTACTGTCTTGGACAGTGTGAGACATTTCCATCACTACAGAAAGTTCTGTTAACAGTGCTGCCTAGAGACTTCATACTACAGCTCAGGGGAGGAAAGTGGACCAGCAGGGGAGGGTCATGGGTCCTCATCCTTTGTTCACTTTGAAGAGCCCAGATCTCTGCAAAAAGGCTTCCCTTGGCTCCCTCCATGGGTCTGGCTGACTTCATGCAGACTGCCCTGTGTTCTCGCAGCCCCCAAAGACCCAGATAGGGCCCCGCTCCCCTCTGCTGTGTATCTTTCAGTTGGTGTTAGTGGCTTTCATCAGATTTTCACCTTTTTATGACCCCCTCCCAACAGAAAGGTTAAGAAACACTCTGCTTTCTGGTGGACTTGAAGAGACCTCCTCTCTCTCTTACCCTCCCTTCTCCCAGCCTCTTATAAATAGCTACCTTGTGCCCCACTAGGACCACCTTTCTCTTCCTTCCCTCTTCTCCTCCGTCCTCCTCCCCCTGGGCCTCACCCTCCACACCACACCCCCAGGAATCATCAGTTCTAAAGGAAAAAGCCAGGCATCTGATGTACTTCTTGGGGGAGACAAAGCGGGATGAGAAGGCAGAGCGTGTACAGACTGATCTCCAGAAGAGAGGAATTAGGCGAATTACAATTGATTTTCCACCGTTAATGAAGCATGAACCCATGTGATTGCATCTTGAAAAGATTTATAATTATTCATTGAATCTTGGAAGATAATTAAACTTCATTAAACGCAGACATGACAAGCCTGCAGAGCAAGGCGAGACCTCCGTGCAGGGTTCCAGATCGGAGCAGGCGATGCGAGGCTGGGACCCTGTAGGGGTGAAGGGTGGGAGGGCTGATGAGAAGGAGGAGGGAGTAGGGAGAGGAGGGGAGATCTCTGGGAAGAAGTTTCTGCTGAAAATGGGGACACTCTGGGGTCTGCTGATTTTTCTCCCTCCCCTTCAGGGATCCCCTCTTGGGCACCCCTCCCCCACTCCCCAGCCTCCCCTGCCCCATCCCCTTCCTTCTGGCAGAGGAGGAGTGCTGGGAATGGGGGCAGCACCTGCCACCCTGCTCAGGGTCCCTGCCGAGCCCAGGACCCTGGAGGGGTTTGGAGAAAGCATGACCTAGCAACAGGAGGAAGTGGGAAAGCGGGGAGGTGTCCTTCAAGATCTATGGGTGCCTCAGCAAAGGTGGGGTGGAGAGGACACACACGTGATGTGTGTGCATACGTGTGTGTGTGTGTGTGTGAGAGAGAGAGAGAGAGAGAGAGAACAAATTCATGCATCCTGGAAAACCATCTGGCAGGAGACACACCAAATTGCTATCAGTGGTTACCTTTGAGGGGGAGGAAAGGGGGTGGGATTTTCCTCTTTCCCCATATTATGTTTCCTTAGTGCTTAAATCACACAATAGCATTTATTCATATATAATATATGTAATTTTTTAAATTTAAATGCCTGTCATCATATTCCATTCAGCAGGTATTTACGGTTGGGAACCAGGCTCTTAGCTAAGTGTGCTGGGGACATGACTCAGGAAGCTGGGCCCTTCCTTAGGGTGCACACAGTATGTGTGTGTGTGTGACACGCACACACATAGCACAGGACGGGTCAGGCTGGCCATAAAGAATACGCCCCACCCCATAAGACCAAAGAAGTCAGCCCCAGCTGGGAGGTGGCCCTGTTTCTGACCTCCTAGGGTGAGTACCCAGTCCCCCCAACCTTCATCTATTCCAGGCCATCACTCCCCATCCTTTGGGGACCCCCTCCTGAGGACATCCCCCATCCCTCCACCCAGCCTGACCCCTCTGCTGAGCTAAATGAGCTACCAGATCCTTCCTCTTGCCCAGTGCACAGCCCTCCTCCCCCGGTATCACACTTCTTCCTGCCAAAATGACAGAAGGAAGAATATTAATGAGGCTGCCCTCACCATATCCTTTTTATAGAGCTGCTTCTTGGCAGGAAGAATGTCTTTCTAAGGACTGCCTGGGAGGGAGTCATGCCCTATCACATATCTGGCCCAGATTTCATGGCAGGACCAGGAAGTCCCTGATGAGCCAGGTGGTTGAGGGGGGAGGCAAGGGGATGTCTTCAAGGCAGGAGGGTAGAAAGGTGGGGAACCATCCCTTAGCACAAAGGTTAAGGTCCAGTTCCTAATCCAGACAGCCTGATTTCCAAGCATGGCTCTACTCTCTTGCAATGATGTGACCTCAGGAAAGTTAATTAACCTCTCTGAGCCTCAGTTTTCCCCATCACTGGGTTAATAATACTGCCTCCCCTAGGGGGTTGTCAAGAGCAGTCAATGAAATGATACATGTAGAGTACTTGGCACAGTGCCTGGACAGCCAAGGAGCTCCATAAATGGCAAAATTATTTGTATAATTTGAATTATTTCTCCAAACACGATCCAATTACCTTTTCAAGGGCCTTTGCGTCACGGTGAGCTCCCAAGAGCAGGAAACGTGTCTTATTGATATCCATGTCCCCTTTGTCTAACCCAGGACTTGGCTGGGTGCTCAAGGAAATGTTTGTTGCATAAGTGAATGAATGAAGAATAAATAAAACTGGGCTGTATGGCTGACTTCTAATCTCAAGGAATCTTCCCCAAACAGGAAACTTAAAATTACTGGATGAATTATTTAAAATATTTTTAATGCACGGATGGATTTGTGGGAAAGTAAAGAAAACCTTGAGAGCTCAGAGAGGACAAGAAATACAATTCCAGAGAAGCAAGTGAGCATTTCCCTGGGGGCATCTGGTCAACCCCAAGCCTGCACATTGACACAGTATGTTAGGGGGACAGGAGAGAAAGTGTGAGCCTGAACAAGGCAAGGTGGGAATTCAATCTTTCCACCCCTGCATAAAGTGGGGTCTTCCCAACATAAACTAAGTAAAGCTTGCCTTGGCTCTGGTGGGAAGGGGCAAACACGGAGGAACTAATCTCTCTGTGTGAGAATTCTTACCCACAAGCTCACCCTAATTTGGGCTTGGGCCAGAGTTCATTCTACTCACGTGGCCTAAAAAAACACAAGCAGAAAATTGACCCACCATTGGTAGTGGCACCTGGCAGCAGCATATGCAAATCTTCTCTGAACAAATACCTCTAAACCCAGGCCTCACAGAATTCCTATAGAAAAAAATCCTAAGAAATATGGGTGCACAATTTTTTAAAAGGTCAAAACACGCAAGGAAGTAGGCCACTATTAGCAAGGGTCAGCAAAAACAGCTACAAGTCAGACCCACAAAGACTGCAGATGTTGGAATAATCAGATATAGAATATAAAATAAATACATAAGTATGTTTAAAATGTAGAAGGGGGCTTCCCTGGTGGCTTAGTAGTTAAGAATCTGCCTGCCAATGCAGGGGACATGGGTTCGAGCCCTGGTCTGGAAAGATCCCACATGCCGTGGAGCAACTAAGCCTGTGCGCCACAACTACTGAGCCTGCGCTCTAGAGCCCGCAAGCCACAACAACTGAAGCCCGCGTGCCTAGAGCCCGTGCTCCACAACAAGGGAAGCCATCGCAATGAGAAGCCCGTGCACTGCAACGAGGAGTAGCCCCTGCTCTCCGCAACTAGAAAAAGCCCGTGCGCAGCAACAAAGACCCAACACAGGCAAAAATAAATTAATTAATTTTTTTAAATGTAGAAGGAAATACCAAAAGTATGAAAACGGAAAATAAGATCATGAAAAACTACCAGGCTGATGTGAAAAAGAATCAAATAAAATCTCTAGAAATGAGAAGCATAATAATTGAAATTAGAAACTTGATTAGTGAGTAAAACAGAAGATGAGACACAGCTGAAAAGAGAATTGGTAAACTGGAAAAAGGATAAGACTAACTTTCCCAGAAGGCAGCAGAGAGACAAAGAACTGGAAATAATTTTTAAAGAGATTAAGAAACATGAGGGGATAAAATGAGAAGATATAGCATGTGTCTAATTAAAGTTCCAGAAGGAGATGTTAGAGAGAGAAGTGGAAAGTCAAATTCCGGGAGAAAATAGCTAAGAGTTTTCCAGAACTGTGAAAGATGCAAATCCTCAGATTCAGACAGTTCAGTGGACCCCAAGCAGCACAAATAGAGATCTCCACCTAACACACCTCAGGGAAACTACAGAATATCATAGACGAAGAGAAAACTTTAAAAGCAGCCTGAGATAAAAGAGATTACCCAAAAAAGGCACATCAAATAGACTGATGACAGGGTTCTCAAAGAAACTCTGGAAGCCAGAAGACAGTAGAGTAACACCTTCCAAAAGGAGAGAAGGTAACTGTCATCTGAGAATTCTATAACCTCTGAAACTATTTTTCAAGAAGGAGAACAAAATAAGGACATTTTCAGACAAAAACCGTCAGCGTTTACAACCAAGGGCCTCACTAAGGGAAGTTCTAAAGAACAAACTTCAGGAACAAAGGAAAAGGAGCCCAGCAGGAAGGTCTGAGATGCAAGAAAGAATAGTGGGCAAAAAAGAAATGGCAAACATCTGGGTAAATTTAAACAAACATTGACGACTTAAGATGTTTAATTTGTGGGGTTAAAAGAAACAAAAAAGAGAGACTCAAACTACAGGGCAACCAGAGTCAAAGCTTTTTAAGGTCTTGGAATTGTGTGGGAAGAGAGTGAAGATAGGAACTATAGATGACAATTATAACCTAAACACACGTGTTAAATTTTCTAGGGTAATTACAAGAGACTAGAAATAGCTATGTATTATAACTTCCAAATGAATAGGGAGAAAATGGAATGAGGGGGGAAAAATACCTTCAATCAATTAAACTGAAAGAAGGAAGAAAGAAGAAGTAAGGGAGGGAAGGAAGGGGGGGGCGGACCATGACCATTAATGGAATAAGCACAGTGATTTACCATATCAGCCCCCCCCCCCCCGTGTGTAATTTATTTGATACTTACAATAACCCTGTGAGGTAGATGACAGTAACATTCTTGCTTTGCAGATGCCGGCACCCAAGGCCAAGGAACATGAAGCAACCTTCCAAGGTCATACAGCTGGGAAGTAGCAATGCAGGGATTTGAACCCAGACAGCATGGCTGCCCTGCCTCAGTCCTCATGGCTGGACACTGGGCCGGGCCTACAGTCATCCATGTACAGTGACTGGATGGTGGAAGTGGGCAGTACTGGGATGATCTTAATTAGATCCTGGATCTAAAACAATAAATAAAATAGCTATAAAGGACATTTTTGGGTGATTGGGGAAATTTGAATAGGGGCTCTATGTTAGATGATATTATTGTAACAATATTAAGTGTGCCTTGGTGTGATCATGGATGGAGGGTGGCCTTGTTCTTAGGAGACAGATGTGAAGTAGGTAGAGTGAAAGTGTCATGAGGTCGGCAACTTTCAAATATTTCCTGAAAAGAAGTATTAAAAAAACAATAGCATAAATATGGCAAAATGTTAATAATAGGTAAATCCAGGTAAAGGATAAATGTTTGTTGTTATATCTGTTGTTTGTGTTAACATACCATCCCCAAACTTAAAGCAATAGCTATTTATGATTTCTTGTCAGCCCACGGGTCATTGACCAGGCAATTCCACGGACCCAGCTGGACATGCTCAGGAGTCTGTCATCAGCTGTGGAGTGGGCTGTGGCCTGGCTGGTGGAGGGTTTGCACAGCTCAGCTCTCCTCCACAAGTGTCTCGTGTACTGCAGGCAGGCTGGCCCACGAGTGCCCTCATGGCGGTGGCAGGAGTCCAAGAGAGGAAGAGAAAAAGGAATACATGCTTCCAAGCCGCTGCTCACATCAGTGGTACTGCTGGCCCATTGATCAAAGAAAGACATGTGGCCAAGCCCAGAGTCAGCACCGGAAGACACTTCCAAAGAGGGTGAAGTGGGGAGGTAAGTGTCATTAATGCAATCAATTCACCACAACTGTATTACCATCTTAACTTCTTAATAAATTTAAAATCTTTCCAAATAAAAAGAGGGATGTATTAGGGTACTCTAGAGAAGCAGAATCTTTAGGAGATACACATATATCGAGAGAGACAGACAGACAGACAGAGACAGAGAGAGAGGTAGATTATAAGGAATTGGCTCTTATAAAAAAGAAAGAAAACCATGTGCAGCAACACGGATGGACCTAGAGATTTTCATACTAAGTGAAGTAAGTCAAAGACAAATATCATATGATATCACTTATATATGGAATCTAAAAGAAAATGATACAAATGAACTTATTTACGAAACAGAAACAGACTCACAGACATAGAAAACAACCTTGTGGTTACCAAAGGGGAAAGGCAGGGGAGGGATAAACTAGGAGCTTGGGATTAACAGATACACACTACTGTGCATAAAATAGATAAACAACAAGGACCTACTGTAGAGCACAGGGAACTATATTCAATATCTTGAAATAACCTATAATGGAAAAGAATCTGAAATAGAATATATATAGCTGAATCACCTTTCTGCACACCTGAAACTAACACAACATTGTAAATCAACTATACCTCAATTTAAAAAAAAAACAGTTTAGAGGAAATAGCAAAGAAAAAAAATAAGGAATCGACTCTCACGGTTAGAGAGGCTTGAAAGTCCCACGATCTGCAGTCAGGAAGCTGGAGACCCAGGAGAGCTACTAGCGTAGCTCCAGTCCAAAAGCCAGCAGGCTCAAGACTCAGGAAGAGCCAATGCTTCAGTTCCAATCCAAAGGCAGGAAAGAACCAATGTCCCAACTCAAGGCAGTCAGGCAGAAGAGATCCCCCTTACTTGCAGGAGGGTCAGTGGGTTTTGTTCTAGTCAGGCCCTCACCTGATTGGATGAAGTCCGCCACCTCGGGGAGAGCAATCTGCTTTACTCAGTCTTCCAATTCAAAGGTTAATTTCATCCAAAACACCCTCACAGTCACACCCAGAATCACGTTTAACCAAATATCTGGGCACCTCATGACCCAGTCAAGGTGACATATAAAATTAACCATCACAAGGGACGAAAGGCAAAACAGCCAATCCAATCACGTCACTCCTTTGCTCAGAATTTCCCTACATCCCCTGAAACGCATGTACAAGAATGTTCCCTGCCGCTTTACATCATCATTAGGAATAAATTGTGATATATTCCTAATGTGGAACAGTAAATAGTGATAAAAAAGAATGAACTGCCACACACAATAACATGGATGAATCTTACTGATGAGTGAAAGAAGGGAAAACTCAAAAGCATGCCTGCTGTGTGTCTCCAATTAAATGACATTCAGGAAGAGAGGAAATGCATCTGCAGTGGTTCTCTTGGGAAGCATTTATGAGGAAACTTCCTGGAGCCTATAAACGTTCTCCAGCTTGATCTGGGTGGTAATCACACGGATATGTTCATATGAAAAAATTTATTAAATTGTACACTTAAGACTTGAGCGCTTTATAAGTTATATCTCAAAAAATGTAAACACACACACACAAACTCTTAAAACTTGGTTTCTTGGTGCCCTCTGCATACAAACTCCTTAACACTCAGTTGACTTGAATTTATTTTTTATAAATAAATTTTATTGTTTATAAAATTTCATGTTTATTTTTTTCTCTCCAAAGTGCTGGGTACAGCAAGCAGGGCGGCTTTCTTAGCTCTTCCCGCCCAGTGAAGACACTTGATAAATGTTGATTGGATCCACATGGGGCCTCAAAGGATGAGGACCTCGAGCATACCCAGGCATCAAGTGGGCTATGGGCGGCTTCCCTGGTCCCTGGCGTCCTTCCAGGCCCACTTTGGTGACTGCATAATTGTTCCGTCTTGCAGCGGTGACACCCATGCCCCTCCTCCACCCAGGCCCCTGGCTGCCAACCCCACCCCTCACTGATGCACACTTTACAGCCATTGTCAAACATAATGATTCTTACCCTGGAGAGAAATTGGGTTCCATTTTCTATTTTATTGCCTCAAAAAGGACATTTTTTACCTTCTCACAGTCTGTAGCCAGCAGGAACAGGATGATAAATCCCAGCAAAGGTTTCCACTGAGATAGATGGTCCGGCAAGGAGACCACAGCGTTCCAGGCAGGGGAATAAACAAGCAGCTGTACCCGTTCCACCACCCCACCCTGGCACCCTGTCCCCAACACCACCTGGCAGCCTCGGGGCTGAACATGGAGTGGGGGAGGGGCTGCAGCTTCAGACCCCAAAGGGAAAGCCAGTTGGCAGGAAGAGAGCTCTTCTCTCCGCAAGAGAATGCGGATGGCTGGCCAGGTGCTTACTGTGTGCCGGCCTCGTGCTCTATCGCATCTGGTCCTCAACAGCCCCATGCTGTAGATGTGTGTGTTATCCCATTTCACAGATGAGGGGTCTGAGGTTCAGGGAGGTTAGGCACCCAGCTGGTAAGGAACGAGCTGGAATTTGAACATGGGTCTTTTGAGAACCCAGTCAATGAGTTGTCCCAGGAAACCAGGGACATTTGGGGGCAGATGGCAGCAGGAGTCCCGGGGTACTGCTGGGACAGCCTTTGCTCCAGCCTCTGTGGCTGAGGCCCCAGGAGCTCGCTCCCCTGCACAGTGACTGCAGTCACTTCCCCTCCATCACTGTGTGACTCAGACAGACCTCTTAGCATCCCCAGAGAGGCCGCTGTCTTGCACAGGGTCACACACTTAGTTAAAGACAAAATTAGGACTATAACTCAAGCCCCATGACTCCTGTCCTGGTCCGGGGTCTTTCTCCTAACCCCCTGCCCCCAATATTTTTTATTATGGTAAAATGCACGTAACATAAAATTTACCATCTTAACCATTTTTAAGTGTGCGGTTCAGTGACGTTAAATACCTTCATGACGTGGTGCAACAGTCACCACCATCCACCTCCAGAACTCTCTCATCTTGTAAAACTGAAACCCTGCACCCGTAAGGCAATAACTCCCCATGCCCCTCTCCCCACCCCCCTGGCAACCACCATTCTCCTTCCTGTCTCTATGAGTCTGACTACTCGAGGTGCCTCAGGTAACTGGGATCACACAGTATTTGTCTTTTTGTGACTGGCTTCTTTCACTCAGCATAATGTCCTCAAGGTTTATCCACATTATAGCATATGTCAGAATGTCCTTCCTTTATAATGCCAAATAATACTCCATTACATGGGGCTTCCCTGGTGGCGCAGTGGTTGAGAGTCTGCCTGCCGATGCAGGGGACGTGGGTTTGTGCCCCGGTCCGGGAAGATCCCACGTGCTGCGGAACGGCTGGGCCCGTGAGCCATAGCCACTAAGCCTGCGCGTCCAGAGCCTGTGCTCTGCAACAGGAGAGGCCGCAACAATGAGAGGCCCGCATACCGTAAAAAAAAAAAAAAAAAAAACTCCATTACATGGATTAACCACATTTTGCTTAACCATTCATCCACCAAAGGATGGGTTGCTTCCATGTTTTAGCTATAGTGAATAATGCTGCTGTGAATATGGTGTACAAATATCTCTTCAAGATCCCGGGTCTCTCTTTTTACCTACCATTCTGCCTCACTGATCGTCTTCCAAATACTTACTATCATTCCTTTCTAATACATTTGAAAATGTGTAGTTCATCCATTCAACCAGTAATCTCAAAAGATCATGCAGTAGTAAAAGCTAGCACAGTCACAATACCATGTATTATATGATTCCATTTATAGGAAACATTCAGAACAGGCAAATCCATAGAGACAGAAAGCAGATTCATGGTGATGTGGGGAGGGATGGCTAGAGGGTGCCTTTTTTTTTTTTTTTTTTTTGCGGTATGCGGGCCTCTCACTGTTGTGGCCTCTCCCGTTGCGGAGCACAGGCTCCGGACGCGCAGGCTCAGCGGCCATGGCTCACGGGCCCAGCCGCTCCGCGGCATGTGGGATCTTCCCAGACCGGGGCACGAACCCATGTCCCCTGCACCGGCAGGCGGACTCTCAACCACTGCACCACCAGGGAAGCCCTAGAGGGTGCTTTTTGCGGGGTGACGAAAATATTCTAAAAATGATCGAGGTGAGGATTACACGACTCTGTGAATATACTAAAAAAAAAAAATGATGCGATGACTTTAATTGGGAGGATTTTATGGGATGTGAATTATACATCAATAAAGCTGTTAAAAAAGTGTCAGCCTCTCGGTGCGTTTCCTCACCTGTAAACTAGTGATTGTTCGCGGAGGAAACAGGCTGAGAGGAAAGCTTGGCACTTTCCTTCCGCCTTTCTGGAGGTCTTACAGGATTTTGACTCATCAGGAAACCTCGCAGCCACGGGCCAACACCCCTGGCCAGGTTTCCCCCCCGGTGGCCGTAGTTAACTCATCTGGGCAGGGGCAGAGCCCCTCAGGCGCTCCGAAGCCCCCGAGCCTCCCTGAAGCTCTCTGTCAAGGGTAAAGATCTGCTTTGATGTGGCTGCTGCCCTGGGGTCTCCAGAGGCCCCACTGCCCTTATTAGGACCCCCAAGTCCACACCCCCCACACACACCCCAGCGCTTGCCCAGACAGAAAGCAGGGAGCTGACAGAGAGGGGCTGGGGGCTGGGGCCTGGGGGCAATTTCCACTAGTGGGACACCTTAATGCACTGGGGCAGCCCTGGGGACAGGTCCCTCTGGCCTGGAGAGAGGCCTGGAGCAGGCCTGGAGGCCCAGGAGGAGAGGATGCTGAGAAAGCAGCCTGGGCTCCTGGCTTCTGTGACCTGTCCACCACCTACAGAAGCCGAGCAGCAGCTTGGAGGACTTGGAGTGGGCGCTGTGCAGGGACACAGAGGCCAGGGAACCTGTGGGGTCCTGGTAGGGGGGCTGTGTCCTTGGGGAGCTGCGAACAAAGGGAATCATGGCAACTGCATTCTTTCTGTGGGAGAGAGGCCTGGATGGATAAGGCACCGTTGTCACAATGCCGTGTCCTGAGCAGGAGGCCCAGAGGCCCAGGGAGAAGAGGGGCGGCAGGCAGGTCATCTGCAGCAGGGGAGACCCTGTCCTCCCAGGCAACAGGCGACACACAAGAGAGATAGGGCATTGCCCTCCCCCGGAGCGCGACAGCTGTTAAATTGGGTTAATAGTACCCCGGAGCGCGACAGCTATTAAATTGGGTTAATAGTACACGCTTCCCAGAGTTGCTCTAAGGATTAAACTAGTTCATGTGTGTGAAGTTCTTAGAACAGTGCTTGGCACTGTGAGTGCCCAGCTAACATTAGCTATTAGCATGATTAATATTATAAAGTTCTGGACATATTGCCATGGATGCATTGCGTGCCGTGACGCTGTCTATGGGGTGTGTGTGTGTGTGTGTGTGCATGCGTTGTATTTGTGTTGCGTCTGTGTGTAGTGCATAGTGGAGGCGGCATGGCTGTGGCGTGCCTGGCTTTGGTGGGTGTGTAGTATGGAGTGTGTGCGTATTGTGTGTTGCCTAGGGGGCGGTTTGTGTATTGTGTGAGTTGTGTGGTATGTGGGTGGTGTAGGGCGCACGCTCTGCCCTTGAATTAGCTCAGGTTTCAGGAAAACCAGCCTCCAGGGCCCCCTCTGTTCAGGGTACAGGTCAGACCCAGGATGTGGATAAGTCCTGAGCTGTCCACCCTTTTCTGCACGAGCCTTTTGTCAGCCAAAATGGCCAACTCAGTGGGCCGACCCCGGGGACTCAAGGACTTCTGATGACCATGTCCCAGGGGAATTGCCCCGCCCTGGGGAAAGGGTCAGGGAAAGGAGGGGAGGCAGCTGGGGAGCTCCGGCTGCGCACAGCCCAGAGGGTTAACAAACAGGGAGAGAGACTGACGTGATGGCTGGAAAGCGCCAAGCAGCCCTGAGGGGAGGGGTGAGCTGAGCTGAGTTATGCGGGGGTCGGGGGGAGCGCTCTCCGACCTCTGGGTCGTTTGGGGGTGAGCTAGACCTGGAGCCAGGGTTGGGCTGGAGGTCAGAGACCTGCTGGAGAAGGGCTGTGGTCAGGCCTTCGCCCCCTCCCAACCTCCCTGGGCAAACCTGAACCACGTGAAACTGGGCAGAGGGAAGACGCCATTAGCATCTCAGCTAGTTCAGGCCTGCAGATCCTGCCCCCCTCTGCCTCGTGGCTTCCTGCACCCTCCAGCACCTTCTCCATCGCAGCCAGACCCAACCCTACTGTGAGCACTCTGTGCTCTGGCCTCAGGCCCTCGTACTGCTTCCCCCCCTCCTCCTACCCCCACCACTAGGTCCTGCCCATCCTTCAGGTCTCAGCCGAAAAACTGCCTGAGCTGGAACTTTCCCAAGACCCCTCTCACCCCCAGCTGGGGGAGATGCCCCTCTGTGCTCCCACGGACCCCTGTCTTCTCCCCTCTCCTAGCACATATAACCACGTGTTGTCATTGCCCATGTGCCCATGGGCTCCTTGAGAAAAGGAACCCTTTCTTATTGATTTCTTTATCTCCAATGCCTGGCAGAGTGCCTGGAACTTGGAGCCCTCAGTAAATGTTGGCTCAGTGAATGGATGGGTTTTGGGTGGACGGAAGGATGACTGAATAGGTAAAAAGTCCCAAGAGGTTACAATGTGGAAAATACACTTTCAACTCACGCTGATGGCCTCCCTTCTGGCACTTATCTAATTCCCGAGGTTACATTACCAAAGTATGACACTGAATTTCTCTTGCCCACGTGCACCAGAGAAAGCAAGAGTCAAGAAGGCAGAGGGAAGGATGGGCACTTTGCAGCTGGGCAATTGGCGAGTCACAACTCAACGCCTTGAGTTTCAGGCAGGAGCAACCAGCGCAGAAAAGGGAGCCGCGCAACGCTGCCTAAACCAGCCGGTCCACCATGATGGGTGGGAGATTCCAGAAAGGAGCTGCCCACCCTGCCCACCACCATCCATAGACCTGGGACCTAAGACCAGGACATGTCACCCTTCAAAGTCAGCAGGACTAACGTCTAACGACTCAGAACTTCAGAGGTGGTAGGTCGGTGATGCAGGAAAGAAAGGAGGCCAGGCATCCTGTACATCTAATCCGAGTTCAGAGTGGCTCTCGGGCAGAGGGACACATCTGAAACTTTCTCTGTGAGGTTGGAGAGTCAAGTCTAATCAACCATGCTATGACCTGCCTGTCATATGCAAAGAGTGTCCGTCTGTGCTGTCCAGGAGAGAAGGAGGGACACTGCCTGACAGCACGAGCATCCTGGCTCCTTAGGAAAGAGGTGGGCCCTGCTGTGGGCAGGAAACGAGCCCAAGGTTCGTCCTTGTCCACAATCAGACACCTCCCAGGGCATGACTCTGCCAGTTCCATACTCAGCTGAAACCTCTGGGGAATACTCAGTGCAGGTGTCCTAGACGGTGGGTGGGCAGGAGTCAGGGTCATTGGAAGGCCTTTTATTCGCTATAAATTGATCACTTGGTGCACCAGGTAGAAATAACATTCAGCCACAAGTATCAGATCACTATGAACTAGTGGCTCCAAGACACAAAGATTTAAACTCTCATGCACAAAAGTTCAGATGTAAGCGGTACAAGACTGGTAGGGTCTTTCCCTGAAGTTGTCAGGGACCCAGGATCTTTCTCCGTTTCTTCAAGGCCACCTTGAAGTTCAAGATGGCTGCTGGAGCTCCATCCACCACAACCACATTCTAGGCAGCAGGAAAGAAGAAGGGAGAAAAGAGACCGAAGGGACAGCCCTGTCTTTTAAAGAGACTTCCTAGAAGTCCCCTATATCACTTATGCTTACTTTTTCATTGACCAGAACTTAGTCATATGGACACATTTATCTCTGGGGACTTTGGTTGGTATCTGTTCCCTTGAGAGCCTCAGGTGAGCTAAGAAAATGAAGCCCCTGAACTTGTAGATCTGAGACCCCAGGAGTCCCGGCTGTAGCCATCAGTGGGCCTCCATCTTTGCCACAATCACCCAGTTAATAAGTGAAAGAGTCAAGATTTAAAACCAGCACTGCCTACTTTGCAACTCATGCTCTTAGCTGTTAGGTCACACTGCTTCCTTGAGTTCCAATTCTGCTTCACCCCCTTACTAGCTACGTGACCCTCGGCAAGTTCTCTGAGCCTCCATTCCTATACCTATAAAATAGAAATAATAAAAACACCCACCTCAGATGGCTGACTTATGGAGCAAGATAGCTAGTGTATGTAAATAAAATATCAGGACCATGTATTACAGCAGATCAAGAAGTCAGGGATCTGAATCTGTTTGTTTTTTTTTTAATATTTATTTATTTAGCTGCACCGGGTCTTAGTTGCGGCACACAGGCTCTTAGTTGCAGCATGCAGGATATAATTCCCTGACCAGGGATCGAACCCAGGCCCCCTGCACTGGGAGCATGGAATCTTAACCACTGGACCACCAGGCAAGTCCCTGAATCTGTTTAATACTTGAGTTGAATTCACAAGAAAGGTGCTGGACCCTTTCTGGTGGAACAGTTCATTCTGCAGCAAGTGGGGAGAGGGAGCCAGGAGCCTCTGGAAAAGTCCATCCTGTATACAGTGAGGGGAGATGTTGTCCAAAGTTCTCATCTCCAAGATATCCATGGAGGGTCTGGTGCTTCTCTTCTCCAAGATACTCATAGAGGGTCTGATGGAGCCCCCTCCCCATCCTCTGTCTTTAAACAAAGCCCTCGACCCTATGACTGTCAGCTGGTCCAGAGAGGGACAGACTGTAGAAGAAGGTTGCCCATTGCCATGGAAACCAAGGCCAGAGCCCAGCACTCTGCAGCTCCCAGGCACATGGAGGATGTGATGCTTCTGGATTCCAAGTTCCGAGACACCCCTCCCACCCAGTGCACAGGCACACACACACACACGCGCGCGTGTGCACTCGTGCATGCGTATACACATTCCCAGCAACTGGCTGGCTGACCCAGTGGACTGGCAGCCATTCAACTCGCCCATCCCAGGAGACCAAGTTTCTCTAGCTGATGGAAGAGCAGATGTCTGGTCAGAAAAGCCAGTCCGTGTGGTCAAGGACAGCAAAGGGAAAGGCTCATAAAAAGGGGCTGAGACAGGCCACTGAGGCCAATCCTTGCCCGTCACATTTGTGAAGCCATCCACCCGGGCCAGTGCACGGACATAGCTCACATGTCTGCATGTAAGCCGTGTGTCAGCTGAAGCTCTGGCCCTTTAAGAGGGAAATGAATTTTGCAACTCCAGCATCCGCTCCAGGCAAGGATCATCAGCGGATGCAGCAGTATAGTCACACAGTCTCCCAATAAATCACAGACTACTTATTCATCACTAAGGGGGAAAGATACCTTTCCAATAGAGAAATCTGGCAGACAGCACTTTAACCAAGTGATCAAAGTTGGGTCACTGAAAATCGGACAAAGTGATATTAAGTGCCTTTTCAGGGTGATGCAATAATAAGTACATCTCCTATGTGGTATTCTCACCAAAAATGTTTGAACTGAATCAAATCAGAAAGAAAAACAACAGACGTATTCAGATTGTGGGGCATTTTTACAAGACATCCGATAAAGACTGTTCAAAAACGTCAACTGCAAGAAAGACCAAAAGACTAGATTAAAGGAGATGAAAGAGACATGACAATTAAATGCAATGCACGATCTTTTGTGGATCCTGAATGAGGGGGAAACAGCTATAACTGACATTTTTAGAACAGTTGGGGAATCTGAATATGAACAGCATACGAGATAACATTATTGGGTCGGTGTTAACGTCCTTGGGTGTGATAACTGTATCATTACGGTTATGCAGGGGAAGGTCCTTGCTCAAAGACACGTGCTGATGTATTTAGAGATGAAGAGTTGTAATGGCTGTGATTTACTCTCACGTGATCAGAGGGGAAAAGAGAAAATAAAGGCAGCCAATGTCAAGAGTTGGTGAATCCACGTGAAGGATACACAGACGTTCGACGGACTGCTCTTTCAAGTTTTCTGTAGGTTTGAAAATTTCAAAATCTAAAAATAAATACGTAAGAGGAAAAGACTTTTAAAAAGGAGTCAAGGGCTTCCCTGGTGGCGCAGTGGTTGAGAGTCTGCCTGCCAGTGTGGGGGACACGGGTTCGTGCCCCGGCCCGGGAAGATCCCACATGCCGCGGAGCGGCTGGGCCCGTGAGCCATGGCCGCTGAGCCTGAGCGTCCGGAGCCTGTGCTCTGCAAGGGGTGAGGCCACAGCAGTGAGAGGCCCGCGTACCGCAAAAAAAAAAAAAAAAAAAAAAAAGGAGTCAAATGATTCCATATCCTTCCCAATTTTTCTGGGCATTTCTGTAACAGGGGATGAGGATCTCTTCTGTTTTGTTTTGGTCACCTTGGCTTGGAAGCTCCGTCTTCACCCAAATTAGTTCACTTTGTAGCCCATCTTTCCATCCCATGTGGCTTTTCCTGTTTTGCACTTGGTCCCCCTCCTGGATTTCAACAGGGAAAAGTGAAACCCTCCCACGGCAATTTATGGTGAGTACAGGCAGAGCAAGTAGACATGGCAGGAAATTTAGTATTTGGCATCCTCTTCTTAAAAACCTATCTAGGGAATTCCCTGGCAGTCAGTGGTTAGGACTTGGAGCTTTCACCGCCATGACCCAGGTTCAATCCCTGGTTGGGGAACTAAGATCCCACAAGCCACACGGCATGGTCCACCACCCCCCCAAAGAAAAAGCCTGTTTAACTCTCATACACACTCATGTGCAGCCCTCCATCATGCAGCTTGACTACTTGATTCCCTCCCCATTTCCTCTCGTCTCTTCTCCTCTTTTGTCTTTTTCTTCTGTCCTGTGATTTCACTATCTCTTTGAAGTCTCCTTCTGGTCCAAACAAGGTAAACAAAGAAATCTACTCCATAACTTTGGTACCAGAATTCCTCTTGGTGAAGCCAAGTTTAGTCTTCCAAACTCTAAGGAAGGGTCAAGTCCCCCACTCCAATATTAGTTATAACAATAGCTACCATTCAGCACAGACTATAATGTGAGCTGGACCCTGAACCAGGCACCTTGCATGCATCATCTCTAACCTTCCCCATAGCCCCATGAGGGGGGCACTAAGGAATGTAAGATTCAGGAAGATTGATGAACCATCTACCAAGTGGAGATGCTGCCCAATCTGGGCCTTTCATGATGCTCTCCAACTCAAAGAGTGTTTCATAAGCAGAGGCTGCATGACTTGCCGAAGGTCACACAACTGCTCAGGTAAACAGAGTGGGGCCTGGGACTCAGGATGCTTATTCCCAGGCCTATGTTCTCATCTACTGGCCCAAACTAGGCAGCATCCCTCCTGCAGAAGGAGGAGGTCCCGCCCTTGCAGATGATAGCTGGAGAGAAGGTCATGTGGAAGAGAAATCACAGCAGACCCAAGTCTGGGGAGTCAGGAGTGGGGACTGGCAGATGGCCACCCATTCACTCCAGTGATCTCAGGGTGGGGTGAGGGAGACTGTAAGCTGGGCTGGGCTGGCCAAGCCTTAGGCTGCAAGAAGTGTTTTAGGAACAAGGACTTGGGTAGAACCAGCAGATGAAGTTGGGAAAGGAACTAACCGGGATAGCTGTGGGTGGGCAGAGGTTGGAGAAAGAAGGTCCACGATGATGTCAGCTCAGTGACCCCACCCTAGGACGTGGATAGGGCATCGGGAAAGTACTGGGTACTGCCCCCCAAAGTGGGAATGGCTGCTCTCACCCGCCTCCCCATCATCTCCTGACTCTCCAGCCATTCCCAGAGATTCAGCCACCTCTGCTCCCTCCTGGATCCAGGCAAGCCAGGAGACCCAGGGGAAATAACCTTGAAAAGAGACTGGAAATGTAATCAAATATAGCAGCAGTGAACTGGGCATCGGAAACCAAGGGGCAATTGAGTTGCTGGCAACTGGTGAATAGCAGCAGAGGTTCTGAGGCCTGCGAACGGATGGAGAGCAGGAGAGGGCAGAGGCGAGGCGAGGGAGAAGAGAGGGGCTGGGTGAGGCCAGCTGAGCACCGCAGCCTCCATAGGGGATGAGGCGGGTAGACCCAGAGACAGGGCAGCAGGGGAGGCAGAGGGAGGCAGGGGGGCCAGGACCTCACCTGGAGCTCTGTTTAGTGGTCCTTTCACCAGCCCCACAAACTAGACTTTGGGCAGGGCCAGTATATGCCCAGAAGATGATGTGAGATGGTTGCATCAGTAAAGGGAGCACAGAAAGGCCACACCTTCCTGTGTGAGGTCCCCAAACAGCCGGACTCCCTCATTACCACCATCCCTTCTGTTGGTGGCAGCAGACTTGAGTTTGACACCCGATTTTGCTGCTTAGCGTGTGAAAGTGACTCATCACTTAACCTCTCTGAGCCTCAGTTTCCCCTTGTTTAAGGTAGAGATGATGATAGTTCCATCCTCATAGGGTTCCCATGAGCCTTCATCAAGAGCATGGTGCCTGGAAACCATACCATCCATAAACCCACAACTACCATTTTATCACTCAAATATAGGGACTTCCCTGGTGGC
This sequence comes from Lagenorhynchus albirostris, assembly GCF_949774975.1. Taxonomy (NCBI): domain Eukaryota; kingdom Metazoa; phylum Chordata; class Mammalia; order Artiodactyla; family Delphinidae; genus Lagenorhynchus; species Lagenorhynchus albirostris. Next base: position 177,549,775 of record NC_083096.1, read on the forward strand.
GCAATGGATAAGACTCCAAGCTCCCAATGCAGGGGACCCAGGTTCGATCCCTGGTCAGGGAGCTAGATCCCACACGCATGCCGCAACTAAGAGTTCATATGCCACAACTAAGGAGCCCACGTGCCGCAACTAAAGATCCTGCCTGCTGCAACTAAGACCTGGCGCAACCAAATAAATAAATATTAAAAAAAAAGAAAAGAAAAACAACCACCCCTCAAAAAATATATATATATATAAAATGCACAAGAAGCATCTTCTGTGAGTTAGTTCTGGGTGATTCTTTTCATAAACAAAATGAGCTTCCCTGAGTACCTGCTTTGTGAGCCTGAGTGCTCACAGTTGGGGTGTAAGTTTATGTGCTACCTAGTCATCCCTAACTTGCCCACCTGCCCATTTGTGCTGTATTTTTCATCTTTGGCTCTTATACCTCCTCCCCTTCATGCCACAGAATTTCTGATCATTTCTGAATCCACGGAGGGAATGCAGGCAGTGGGAAACCCCAGAGCTGCCTGTTGACCTCTTGGGGTCTGGTATGGAAAGTAGGCAGCATCGTGGCTTAGCTCAGCCCTGTGTGGCTCCCCTGATGCTAAACCAATGGGCCAGGGACAAAAACAACCCTGGGCTTCATCACTGCAGTGGCTTAGGTCGGCTTCCCCAGGAAGCAAACTCTGAGGCAGAGATTTGCATGCAGGAGCTTTGTTGGAGAGAACCCTCCTTAACGGTGACTTTGAGAGGGTGAGGGAAGAAGGATTTGTCAGAGGGAGACCTTGAAGTGTGAGGCAGCTGAAACAGAGGCCTCAGCTGAGCCCACAGGGAGATCTGGAGCAGGGCTGGCCTTTAGAAGCTGTCCCAAATCAAAGCAAGGGGGTCAAAATTTGCACCCCTGAATTGACCCGTCATGGAATCAGGCTGCCCTTGGAGAGGGTGCATAATTTGGGTGAGACAACTCCCTTTGGCAGAGGGCAATTCTGAGGAAGGGACCATCGGCAGCCAACATTCCCAGCAGCTGGGGGATGAGTGCCTTGGTCCTCAAAGGGAGATCTGTGTGGGTCACTACAGCATCCACTACAGTCCGCTCCTTGTTCTACTGGGACCCACTCACTCCATGTTGTAAGTCTGCCCATGTAGAAACAGTTCTTCTAGGACTCCCCATCAAAACTTGAAGGAAGGTGAGACCTTCAAGTTGGCGGAGATCAAGTAAGATGTGGAGATCAACTTCCTCCCCGCAAATACATCAGACATACATTTGCATGTGGAACAACTCCTACAGAACACCTATGAATGCTGGCAGAAAACCTCAGACTTCCCAAAAGATGCCCTCAGGAGACCTACAGGCAGAGGCAGGGCCAAATCCAAAGCTGAACCCCAGGAACTGTGCAAACAAAGAAAAGAAAGGGAAATTTCTCCCAGCAGCCTCAGGAGCAGCGGATGAAATCTCCACAATCAACTTGATGTACCCTGCATCTCTGGAATACCTGAATAGACAATGAATCATCCCAAAATTGAGGCGGTGGATTTGGGGAGCAACTATAGACTTGGGGTTTGCTTTCTGCATCTAATTTGTTTCTGGTTTTATGTTTATCTTAGCTTGGTAATTAGAGTTTACTATCACTGGTAGATTTGTTTACTGATTTGGTTGCTCTCTTCCTTTTTTTAAATATATATAGATAGATATAGATTTTTTTTTCTTTTTCTCTTTTTCTGAGTGTGTATGTGTGTGCTTCTTTGTGTGATTTTGTCTATATAGCTTTGCTTTTACCATTTGTCCTTGGGTTCTGTCTGTCTGGTTTGGTTTTGGTTTTGGTTTTGGTTTTGGGTTTTTTTTAGTATGTTTTTTAGTGCTTGTTATCATTGGTGGATTTGTTTTTTGGTTTTGTTGCTCTCTTCTTTCTTTTTTTTCTTTTTTATTACTTTTTAATTTTTTATGTTTAAAATTTTTTTATTTTAATAACTTTATTTTATTTTTCTTTCTTTCTTTCTTTTTATCTCCATTTTCTTCTGAGCTGTGTTGCTGACAGGGTCTTCGTGCTCCAGCCAGTGTCAGGCCTGTGCCTCTGAGGTGGGAGAGCTGAGTTCAGGACATTGATCCACCAGAGACCTCCCACCTCCACATAATATCAAATGGCAAAAGCTCTCCCAAAGATCTCCATCTCAATGCTAAGACCCAGCTCCACTCAACGACCAGCAAGCTACAGTGCTGGACACCCTATGCCAAACAACTGTCAAGACAGAAATACAACCCCACCCATTAGCAGAGAGGCTGCCTAAAATCATAATAAGGTCACAGACACCCCAAAACACACCACCGGATAAGGACCCGCCCACCAGAAAGACAAGACCCAGCCTCATCCACCAGAACACGGGCACCAGTCCCCTCCACCAGGAAGCCTACACAACGCACTGAACCAACCTTAGCCACTGGGGGAAGACACCAAAAACAACAGGAGCCACGAACCTGCAGCCTGTGAAAAGGAGACCCCAAACACAGTAAGCTAAGCAACATGAGAAGACAGAGAAACACACAGCAGATGAAGGAGTGAGGTAAAAACCCACCAGACCAAACAAATGAAGAGGAATTAGGCAGTCTACTTGAAAAAGAATTCAGAGTAATGATAGTAAAGATGGTCCAAAATATTGGAAATAGAATGGAGAAAACACAAGAAACGTTTAACAAGGACCTAGAAGAACTAGAGAGCAAACAAACAATGATGAACAATACAATAAATGAAATTTAAAATTCTCTAGAAAGAATCAATAGCAGAATAACTGAGGCAGAAGAATGGATAAGTGACCTGGAAGATAAAATAGTGGAAATAACCACTGCAGAGCAGAATAAAGAAAAAAGAATGAAAAGAATTCCTCAATTCTCAGAGACCTCTGGGACAACATTAAACGCACCAACGTTTGAATTACAGGGGTTCCAGAAGAAGAAGAGAAAAAGAAAGAGACTGAGAAAATATTTGAAGAGATTATAGTTGAAAACTTCCCTAATATGGGAAAGGAAATAGTCAATCAAGTCCAGGAAGTGCAGAGAGTCCCATACAGGATAAATCCAAGGAGAAACACACAAAGACACATATTAATCAAACTACCAAAAGTTAAATACAAAGAAAAAATATTAAAAGCAGCAAGGGAAAAACAACAAATAACATACAAGGGAATCCCCATAAGGTTAACAGCTGATCTTTCACCAGAACTCTGCAAGCCAGACGGGAGTGGCAGAATATATTTAAAGTGATGAAAGGGAAAAACCTACAACCAAGATTACTCTACCCAGCAAGGATCTCATTCAGATTCGATGGAGAAATTAAAACTTTTAGAGACAAGCAAAAGCTAAGAGAATTCAGCACCAACAGACCAGCTTTACAACAAGTGCTAAAGGAACTTCTCTAGGCAGGAAACACAAGAGAAGGAAAACACCTACAATAACAAACCCAAAACATTTAAGAAAATGGTCATAGGAACATACATATTGATAACTACGTTAAATGTAAGTAGATTAAATTCTCCAACCAAAAGACATAGACTGGCTGAATGGATACAAAAACAAAACCCATATATATGCTGTCTACAAGGGACCCACTTCAGACCTAGGGACACCTACAGACTGAAAGTGAGGGGATGGAAAAAGATATTCCATGCAAATGGAAATCAGAAGAAACTGGAGTAGTAATTCTCATATCAGACAAAATAGACTTTAAAATAAAGACTATTACAAGAGACAAAGAAGGACACTACATAATGATCAAGGGATCAGTCCAAGAAGAAGACATAACAATTGTAAATATTTATGCACCCAACATAGGAGCACCTCAATCCATAAGGCAAATGCTAACAGCCATAAAAGGGGAAATCGACTGTAATACAATCATAGTAGGGGACTTTAACACCCCACTTTCACCAATGGACAGATCACTCAAAATGTAAGTAAATAAGGAAACACAAGCTTTAAATGATACATTAAACAAGATGGATTTAATTGATATTTAAAGGACATTCCATCCAAAAACAACAGAATACACTTTCTTCTCAAGTGCTCATGGAACATTCTCCAGGATAAATCATACCTTGGGTCACAAATCAAGCCTTGGTAAATTTAAGAAAATTGAAATTGTATCAAATATCTTTTCCGACCACAACACTCTGAGACTAGATATCAATTACAGGGAGAAAATCTGTAAAAAACACAAACACATGGAGGCTAAAAAATACACTACTAAATAACAAAGAGAGCACTGAGGAAATCAAAAAATACCTAGAAACAAGTGACAATGAAAACCCAATGACCCAAAACCTATGGGATGCAGCAAAAGCAGTTCTAAGAGGGAAGTTTACAGCAATAAAATCCTACCTCAAGAAACAAGAAGCATCTCAAATAAACAACCTAACCTTATACCTAAAGCAATTAGAGAAAGAAGAACAAAAAAACCCCAAGGTTAGCAGAAGGAAAGAAATCATAAAGATCAGATCAGAACTAAATGAAAAAGAAATGAAGGAAACAATAGCAAAGATCAGTAAAACTAAAAGCTGATTCTTTGAGAAGATAAACGAAATTGATAAAACATTAGCCAGACTCATAAAGAAAAAAAGGGAGAAGACTCAAATCAATAGACAGAAATGAAAAAGGAGAAGTGACAACTGACACAAGCTACAAGCAACTATATGCCAATAAAATGGGTAACCTGGAAGAAATGGACAGATTCTTAGAAAAGCACAACCTTCCGAGACTGAACCAGAAAGAAATAGAAAATATAAACAGACCAATCACAAGCACTGAAATTGAGACTGTGATTAAAAGTCTTCCAACAGGGCTTCCCTGGTGGCACAGTGGTTGAGAGTCTGCCTGCCGATGCAGGGGACACAGGTTCGTGCCCCGGTCCAGGAAGATCCCACATGCCGCGGAGCGGCTGGGTCCATGAGCCATGGCTGCTGAGCTTGCACATCTGGAGCCTGTGCTCCACAATAGGAGAGGCCACAACAGTGAGAGGCCCACGTACTGCAAAAAAAAAAAAAAAAACTTCCAACAAACAAAAGCCCAGGACCAGACAGCTTCACAGACGAATTGTATCAAACATTTAAAGAAGAGCTAACACCTATCCTTCTCAAACTCTTCTAAAATATAGCAGAGGGAGAAACACTCCCAAACTCATTCTATGAGGCCACCATCACCCTGATACCAATACCAGACAAAGATGTCACAAAGAAGGAAAACTACAGGCCAATATCACTGATGAACATAGATGGAAAAATCCTCAACAAAATACTAGCAAACAGAATCCAACAGCACATTAAAAGGGTCATACACCATGATCAAGTGGGGTTTATTCCAGGAATGCAAGGATTCTTCATCATATGCAAATCAATCAATGTGATAAACCAGATTAACAAACTGAAGGATAAAAACCATATGATCATCTCAGCAGATGCAGAAAATACTTTTGATGAAATTCAACACCCATTTATGATAAAAACCCTCCAGAATATAGGCATAGAGGGAACTTACCTCAACATAATAAAGGCCATATATGACAAACCCACAGCCAACATCGTTCTCAATGGTGAAAAACTGAAACCATTTCCACTAAGATCAGGAGCAAGACAAGGTTGTCCACTCTCACCACTATTATTCAACATAGTTTTGGAAGTCCTAGCCATGGCAATCAGAGAAGAAGAAGAAATAAAAGGAATACAAATTGGAAAAGAAGAAGTAAAACTGTCACTGTTTGCAGATGACACGATACTATACATAGAGAATCCTAGAGATGCCACCAGAAAACTACTAGAGCTAATCAGTGAATTTGGTAAAGTTGCAGGATACAAAATTAATGCACAGAAATCTCTTGCATTCCTATACACTAATGATAAAAAATCTGAAAGAAAAATTAAGGAAACATTCCCATTTACCATTGCAACAAAAAGAATAAAATACCTAGGAATAAACCTACCTAGGGAGAGAAAAGACCTGTATGCAGAAAACTATAAGACACTGATGAAAGAAATTAAAGATGATACAGACAGATGGAGAGAACATCTGTCTCTCATGTTCTTGGACTGGAAGTATCGACATTGTGAAAATGACTATACTACCCAAAGCAATCTACAGATTCAATGCAATCCCTATCAAATTACCAATGGAATTTTTCACAGAACTAGAACAAAAAAGTTCACAATTTGTGTGGAAACACAAAGACCCCGAATAGCCAAAACAATCTTGAGAAAGAAAAACAGAGCTGGAGGAATCAGGTTCCTGGACTTCAGACTATACTACAAAGCTACAGTAATCAAGACAGTATGGTACTGGCACAAAAAAAGAAATATAGATCAATGGAACAGGACAGAAAGCCCAGAGATAAACCCATGCACCTATGGTCACCTTATTTTTGATAAAGGAGGCAAAAATATACAATGGCGAAAAGACAGCCTCTTCAATAAGTGGTGCTGGGAAAACTGGACAGCTACGTGTAAAAGAATGAAATTAGAACACTCCCTAACACCATACACAAAAATAAACTCAAAATGGATTAAAGACTTAAATGTAAGGCCAGACACTATAAAACTCTTACAGGAAAACAGAGACAGAACACTCTGTGACATAAATCACAGCAAGATCCTTTCTGACCCACCTCCTAGAGAAATGGAAATAAAAACAAAAATAAACAAATGGGACCTAATGAAACTTAAAAGCTTTTGCACAGCAAAGGAAACCATGAACAAGACGAAAAGACAACCCTCAGAATGGGAGAAAATATTTGCCAATGAAGCAACTGACAAAGGATTAATCTCCAAAATTTACAATCAGCTCATGCAGCTCAATATCAAAAAAACAAACAACCGAATCCAAAAATGGGCAGAAGACCTAAATCGACATTTCTCCAAAGAGGATATACAGATTGACAACAAACACATGAAAGGATACTCAACATCATTAATCATTAGAGAAATGCAAATCAAAACTACAAAGAGGTCTCACCTCACACCAGTCAGAATGGCCATCATCAAAAAATCTACAAACAATAACTGCTGGAGAGGGTGTGGAGAAAAGGGAACCCTCTTGCACTGTTGGTGGGAATGTAAATTGATACAGCCACATGGAGAACAGTATGGAGGTTCCTTACAAAAATAAAAATAGAACTACCATATGACCCAGCAATCCCACTACTGGGCATATACCCTGAGAAAACCATAATTCAAAAAGAGTCATGTACCACAATGTTCATTGCAGCTCTATTTACAATAGCCAGGACATGGAAGCAACCTAAGTTTCCACCGACAGATGAATGGATAAAGAAGATGTGGCACATATATACAATGGACTATTCCTCAGCCATAAAAAGAAACAAAATTGAGTTATTTGTAGTGAAGTGGATGGACCTCGAGTCTGTCATACAGAATGAAGTAAGTTAGAAAAACAAATACCATACGCTAACACATATATATGGAATCTAAAAAAAAAAAAAAAGGTTCTGAAGAACCTAGGGGCAAGACAGGAATAAAGACACAGACGTAGAGAATGGACTTGAGGACACGGGGAGAGGGAAGGGTAAGATCAGACAAAGTGAGAGAGTGACATGGACATATATACACTACCAAATGTAAAATAGATAGCTAGTGGGAAGCAGCCACATAGCACAGGGAGATCAGTTCGATGCTCTGTGACCACCTAGAGGGGTGGGATAGGGAGGGTGGGAGGGAGACGCAAGAGGGAGGAGATATGGTGGTATATGTATATGTATAGCTGATTCACTTTGCTATAAAGCAGCAACTAACACACCATTGTAAAGCAATTATACTCCAATAAAGATGTTTAAAAAATAAGAAGTACCTAAATTTGAAAAAAACCAAAAAACCAGCTTAAAGGAAGATAGTGGGTTGAACTACAGCTTCTCTGGCACTGCAGCTGGTCCTGATGCTGCAACTGGGACCCGTCTTCTTCCTCCTCTGCTCCCTGTTTTAGATTCCCTTCAACCAGAGCTAGCTCCTCTGCTGGTCTAGAGAATTTACCTAGTGGATGACCCAGGTTCATCTCTAACCAGTCTGGGACCCTGATCCCAATGCCATTCTCAGTTCATGATTGCTGCACTTGTCCATTTACTGTCAAAAATGGACAAGAAAGTACCAAGAGACAACATAATGGATCTCTTGGGTACCAAAATTGACCCTCGCCCTGCCCTCTTGTGCAATCCCACCTTCCGCCAGTTGATCGGGATAAATGACTCCTGCCAATTTGGTGGCTTTTTTCCTTGCCTACTGGCCTTTTGGTACAAGGAATCTGAAATGACCAGGTGACAGATGTAGGCTAAAATTTAATGGAACTCTTACTCTGTATCTGGGTGAACATGTTCCCCATTAGGGAACCAGAACAGACCTTTAGACCCACAGAGCTTAACGCTGCAGGGACAGGACACGTAAGTTTCCCGGGAGTGACAATAAGTGAAGCCACACCTGCTTTCATCCCTTAGACTCCAGACTCGTGTATTCTACCTACTGGGGACATGGCACCAGATAACGGCCATTAATTTGGGATGTGTGCTGTGTGCTAGAGGCTGACTCTCCATGCTCACAAGGTGTCAGCTAAGCTGTCTCTGCCAGGCTGATCGGATGCTCCAGCTCTCCCAGGACCTAGAAGCACGCGAAAGCTATTTTTCAAACAGTGTATAATTTTCCACTGCAGATGGCTTGGCCTTGTTCCAGAGCTCTAGGGATCTATGTTGTTATTCTCCTATGGGGACTTGCCGTAAACGCTTCGTAGTGTTTTTCCCCACCACAGATAATGTCTGTTATCAGGGTCTGCGGGGTCACATGGCCCAAATAGTGGAACTGCTCGTATGGCAGTCTGCAGCTGCTGTGGACGAGACCCTCTCCTGCCTTGAGCCCTTCCAAAGCTGGCAGCTTTCCACGTCGCTTGGTGAAATGAGCTGGCAATATTTGTCAAGTGTGGAATATGCTGCTTAAAGAAGCTAAAAAGGCCGATCAGATGTTGTGCTTCCCTCTGATACGTGGGAGGTGCAAGGTACAATCATTTGTCCTTGCCTTTGGAGGGAATGTCCTGGCATGCCCCAAGCCACTGTACCCATGAAAAGTTCACTGATACACAGTCCCCACCTGCTGAAGTGCATCCGTCTTATTAAGGTCTCCTAAGTACGTGCCACTTCTTCTTCATCTGGGCTGATTAACATGATGTCATTGATACAATGAAGTGTGGTGTTCTATGGAATGATGGGGTGGGCCAGATCCCTTGAGTCCAAGCTTTCTCAACCTTGGCTCTAATCACATTTTGTACAAGATAATTCTTTGTTTGGGGGGTTGTCCTGTGCACTGGAGATGTTTAACAGCATCCCTGACCCTACCCACTAGATGCTTATAGTGTCCCTAACCCCTACCCCTCCTCCAGTTTTGACAACCAGAAACATCTCCAGACATTGCCAAATGTTTCCATTAAGACCCACTGTTTTGCACTGTATTATAACAGAGGGTGGCCAAGTTAGCATATGCATAAGACAGAACGGTCCATGTACACCGTTATCCATCCCACACGAATGCAAATTGCTGCTGATCACCCTTCCTGATAGAAATGGAAGACGAATGCATTGGCCAGATCAATGGCTGCATACCCCATAGCAGAGGCGGTGTGAATCTGCCCCAGCAGAGATAAAACAGAGCACAGCAGGCTGCAGTCGAGGCTACTGCTTTGCTGCATTTATGGAAATCGACTCTCATCTTCTAGAATTCATTCTTTTTTCTTTTGCAGGGGCCAAACTATTGAGTTGAATAAAGGTAAGAGGATCACCACCCAGGCATCTTAGGTCTTTAAAGGCGACACTAATCTCGGGTGTGACACTGGGTTTTTTGGTTTGTTTGTTTTGTTTTGTTTTGTTTTTCACTTGGCCAGGATGAGGGGCTGTTTCCAGCTTCCAGCTGGTCTTCCCCGCTGCAATAGCTTTCAGCCCTAGGCCAAGGAACATGTGGGAGTTCTGTCAACTATATGTGTTACACACATTCCGGAACCAGGGAACCGCTGGGTTCATGGATTCAGTAGATCCACTAAGGCCAAAGCCTGGGCCAGAATTCTATTTATTTTCTGGCTCCTATCTGCCCTGTTCTTTCCTTTTTTTTTTTTTTAAGATTTTTTAAAATTAATTAATTTATTTTTTGGCTGCGTTGGGTCTTCATTGTTGCATGCGGGCTTTCTCTAGCTGCGGCCAGCAGGGGTTACTCTTCATTGCGGTGCGAGGGCTTCTCATTGCGATGGCTTCTCTTGTTGCGGAGCACAGGCTCTAGGCGTGCAGGCTTCAGTAGTTGTGGCTTGCGGGCTTTAGAGCGCAAGCTCAGTAGTTGTGGCGCACGGGCCTAGTTACTCCGCGGCATATGGGATCTTCCCGGACCAGGGCTCGAACCCATGTGCCCTGCGTTGGCAGGCGGATTCTTCACCACTGCGCCACCAGGAAAGCCCCATATTTGCCCTGTTCTAACAGGAGATGATGACGATGCTTCAGATTCCTGTGGGTCAATGTCATCTTGGACCCTGTATCCAACAGTCTTAGAAATATCTGGTTATTCCCATTCCCGGGGTACAGTTACCCAAGCATATGGCTGTCAGTCCCTTTGCAGAAGGACTGGGGTAGTCTTTACCATGGACACGTGCCATGTGTTGCAGGCTCCTTCTTCTCGGAGATCCAGCCTCTCCTTCATAGAATGGGTTCTGGGTGCTAGCTCAGGCCTAGAAACTGAGCAAGGGATCATGTGCTTTTATTGGGGCAGCTGCTTCAGCCTCTGGACATCCATCCTTGAATTCTTTCAGTGGAGTAAATTACATGACCCTCTTTTTGGCTGCCCGCCTATCTTGCCCCTGGGACACTGTGTTCTGTTATGAACCACCTTTCTAACTCTCTGCAGGCTCCCTGCTTGCCACTCCGACCTTGATGCTCATCCAAGTCATTTTGCCCACCTTGCTGATGATGTTGAAGTGCCACCAGTGGACCTCTATGATCTCAGGATCCCATCATCCTGCTTTCTATCAGGGAGCCCAGTTCTGTCACAGCATCTCCTACAGTCAGCTTTGGCTTCTAGAGACCAGGAGGTGGAGGTACCTATTGCCTTGCAACCAGAGGCCTCTGCATGATCTCAAGCAATCAGGGAGTGCCTGCCTTTGACTGAGAGGATCGGGCAGGCTCTGCAGGGCCCAGAGGGTTTAGGAGAACTTAGGGATTCAAGATTTTCAGATGCATCAACCCAGACGTCCCCACCCCCACATCAGATAGCAGCGTCCCACCCTTTCTAATCAGGACACTGACCTCGGAGTAGCCGACTTGCCGGAGTTGAGAATTCAACCTCCTCTGTAGCTCCACTTACAATTAAGTGGGCCCGATGCTCAGCTCCTGCTGTCCTCGAGCTGCACAGATGAGCGTCTCCTGATGTATGCTACCAGGGAAGCTCTGGATTTCACACTTCACTTAAATGTGTGACTAATCACCCTCGGCCCTTCCTGATCTTCTCTCCAATATGCTGGTAGCCACCCCACCCCCGTCCCACCCCCAGCAATAGTGATCTGACTCCACAGTCCTTATAATTATTACTTCCTCCAAACCTCTCAGATGCCTGAGATGTGGCATTCCCTTCCACAGATTCTCCATCCCAGACCCCTACCAGTGACAGTTTTAGCAACTGCTAATTAAGTTGAGTAATACAGCTCAAAAACCCTATTTTAAAGCCTGTTTCCTATAACCTCTTTCAATACTGTCTTCAATCAGAACGCAGAGGTAGGGATTTCAGTAAAGGAGAACAGAATTGGGCAGAAACAGAAGTTGAACTGTGATGCAGTGACAGCAGAGGCCCCAGACAATACTTCAGGGAGCTCTGGGTCTTGGATGGACCTTCACAGTTGTCTCAAATCAGAGAATATTCTTCGAGCCTATGAGGAAAGCACTATTATTATCCCCCGTTTACAGGTGTGGAAACTGAGCTCAGAGAGGTAAGTGACTTGCTCAAGATCACACAACTTTAAATGCAAAGTTAGGATTTCTACCCAGAAAAATCTCACTTTAACGGCTTCTTCCAGCTTGTCCCCCACCATCTCCTAGGGCCTTGGACTTCTCTGTTGGATCTTCTGCGTCTCATCAGCGGAAGAGAAGAGAGAGAGAAAGGGATTGTCTGGGAGGTTCACAGGCATGGCTGTCACCGCTTCTACCCATATTCCACTGTCCAGAACTCTGTCGTGTGGCCCAGGGCCCCTCTGATCACACAGGAGGCTGGGAAATATAGTCTAGCTATGTGCCGGGCGCAAAGGAGAAACCGTTTAGGACGGTTTGGGCCGCAGTGAGGAAGCTGGGTCCCTGCTCCCAATAAGGAGCAGTGCTGAGAGCCTGCAGCAGACAGAGCCCATCTGTTTCACTTATTTGCTCTTCCTCCTTGGGCGGGGGGCCGAGGGCCGACCGCAGATGAAGCCCAGGAGCTCCCTTGGACGGCAGCAATGAGGAGGAGTCGGGAGGTTTCTGAGAGTCCTCGTCCATCCAGCCCTGCCCCAGGGCATTGAAGGAGCGTCCACCTCAGAGGAAGCCGTGTCTGGAGCCCAGGTACACAGGTGTACAGAGGGACCTGGAAGGTGGAGCCTGCTGTGGCCCCAGTGGAAGTGAGAGGCGAGGCCGGGGGTTGGAGCAGTTGATCCACATGCACCTGGTGAGCTGTGAGCACCCCCAGCAGCCCAGGTGAGGGGGACACTCACAGGTGTCAGCCTGCCTCATTCCAGGGGGTTCCTCACCCTACTCACCCCACTGTAGGCTGCATCCAGATGGGGGACAGGGGCTTGGAGAGCAAAGCCAATCCGTGCTCCCCTGGTGGGCCAGGGTCTTCCGCACGCTGGAGTGGAGATGAGGTGCTACTCCTTTCCCTTCCGGAGCCTCCGGGGTCCCGGGCTTCTTCCCATCCCTCCTCCCATGAAGAGACGCGATACAGTTGGTGAAAGGCGATGCACAATCCCGCAGACAAGACACTGGCTTCTCTTTGGTTTCCCCAGCATTTCTCAGCCTCATTTCAACATTTCGAAATTGGAAAATACTATTAGAGTTAAAAGATAAAACCTAGCTACGCGTCTAAATGCCAATCCAGAAACTTGCAAGCTACGGCCCCTTTGCCGATCTGAGCCCCCGGGAAATGGAGAGTATATGAGAAGCTTCCTAGCACATGGGACTAGCTGATGGATTACGCAGGGTGATACGCGTCTGTCACTTGGCTGGTGGTTTAGAAAATGTAACTCCTCTGCCTCTTCCCCAAGGCTCCGTGTCCCGAGGAAGACCCCCAACTCACAGCCACGTGATGTCATCAGAACTTTGCAACCTGCTACCTTTCCTGGGTCAGGAGGTTCAACTTGGCCGTTTCTGCTGACAGCGGGAAGCACCCAGAGCTCAGAGCCGGAGGTGGAGTTTTGTCCCCTCCCTCATTACCCAGAAGCCAGAAGCACAACTGTCACCAGGCCCCCAGCCCCAAGCCCTGGGAACCGGTTCCCACTTCTGGCCTCTCACCCACCCCCAACGGTGCGGGCAGGAAGCTTGATTTCCGTGGGTTCTCCTGGCTTGGTGCCCTGATTACAGTAGCCTCTGAAGAGGGCCTGCTGACAGTTTGATTACTGATGACCTTCGGAGTCGGCTGGGTTAGCAATATGATTTATAATCAAATGACAGGGAATTCTACTGCAGGAAGCCTGGAGGGCTGCAGCAGCCATCCTCCAAGGCAGTCCCCACGCCACCCACAGCTGGCTTCCCCAGCAGGGAAGTGAGAGCATTGAGGGAACTGGAAGAGTCCAGAGCGCCTAGGATTAAATCTGAGCTCTGGCTCTTGCTGGCTGTGTGATCTTGGGCAAGGTACCTAACGCCTCTGGGCTCAGCTTTCCCATCTGTAAAATGGGAATAATAATAGTACTACCTCAGAGGGTTGTGTGGGGATTATATGAAATAGTACGTATAAAGTGCTTGGCACAGTGCCTGGTGCAAATCAAAGGGACACTCACTCAATAAATGGAAGTCATTATTATTCGTAAGAGAAGCAGAGACCAGGGACAGTCCAGCGCCCCAGTGTCAAAGTTCCCTGGGGCTCGGGCCTACTCCTTCCTTGTCCTTCTGCAGATGATTATTTATGGGCCTTGGTGGGGTGGGGGACAGACAAGGTTGGCTAACCCTCAAGGGTGGAATCCATTCTGAGTGGTAGGTCCCAGGCCAAATTGCTTATGAATTCTTTTAAACATCAGCCCTGTCCTGACCCCAGGGGACAATGAGTCTTATAAACCTGGTAGTTAGTCCAGCCACCTAGGCAGTAGGTCTCCCCACCCTCTTACCCCCTTACAGAGGGGGATTTGCGCCCCTTACCCTAGGCAGTTGAGTTCAGTCTTCCGTCCGGGGCTAAAATTGAACACACCTGGGCAGGTGCTGAAATGGGAGGGACCCCAAAAGCTGTCCTAAGCCAGGGGTATAAAGTCTTCTTGAGCAAGGGCGGCTCCAGGAGCTGAACAGGAAGGCAATCTCACCCAGCCCTGAGCACACCCTTGTGAACAGGATCCCGCTTAGGGGCTCCCCGTCTGGGAATGGGCCGGGGTGGAGGAGGAGACAGAGAGCACAGGACGGGAAGATGCCTCAAGGCCGCTGCTGGTGCGTCTGATGGCAGCCAAGCTGCCGCCGGGAGCAGCCCAGCCTGGAGGACCGGAAGGCAGGTGGGGTGGGGTGCCAGGCACACGCACAGAAACATGCCCACACACCCCTTCATACCCATGTGCTCCCTGTCACACCTACAATACACACACATTCCTCACACCCCACACATCCACGCACACACATTCACACACATACCCTATGTACCCCACACACACCCATCCTTACACTGACACACTCTACACCCTACACCATATATGCTGTATATGCTCTTACACACACACTGACACATACACACATTCACACACACACACACACACACGGAGAAGCTGACTGGCCAAGGATACCCCGAAAAGGTAACCAAGTTTTTCCAGTTGGTGTGCACATTAATGGAGATAACCCTGGGTCAGGTGCAGCTCAATAAATAACAGTTACTACGAAACATTAACTAAAGGAGCGTATCACACTCTACAAATTTACAATCTTTCCCCAAGTCCAAAAAGTATGGTGTTCATTATCTAATATCTAACCTGTCCTCTTTAAATTTTATATGGAACCGGTAGGGTATGTATAAATAAAGCAATATGCATATCCTTCACAAATGTTGATTTCCCTTTGGAAACATCATTTCTGTACCATGAGTTCAATGGTGAAAGGCTGGCTTAGCAGTCCTTTTAAATCTCCAACCTGACCCTGTGACACCCAACAGCTGTTCCAGCCTCCTCTCCAGCCCCCTGCCTGCCCTCACAGGCAGCCAGTGACCTCCATTCCTGCCACACAATTCCTGCTTCCCGAAGGATGAGACCTCTGGCTCTCACCCCAGATTTTATGCTGAGCCCAACCTCAGCTCATCAAATCAAAATAACAACCTCGGGCTTCCCTGGTGGCGCTGTGGTTGAGAATCTGCCTGCTAATGCAGGGTACACGGGTTCGAGCCCTGCTCTGGGAGGATCCCACATGCCACGCAGCAACTAGGCCCGTGGGCCACAACTACTGAGCCTGCGTGTCTGGAGCCTGTGCTCCGCAACAAGAGAGGCCGCGATAGTGAGAGGTCCGCGCACCGTGATGAAGAGTGGTCCCCGCTTGCCACAACTAGAGAAAGCCCTCGCACAGAAACGAAGACCCAACACAGCAAAAATAAATAAAAATAAATTAATAAACTAAAAAAAAACCCAAAAAACAAAAAGAAAACAACCTCGCTGTGAGCACTCTTTTGGGTCAGGCTTTTATTTCTCTCTCGCCACCTTGTTCCTAGCCTTCCTCCTGATACCAGGGAAGACATTCTTCCTCCACCACCACTCCTCGTCTGTTTCCTTTGCTAGCTCCTCTTTTGTTACCAATCCTCCCCCGGTAACTTGAGGCTTCCCACCAAGGCTGACCCCTCAGTCCTCCACACACACTCCCCTTTTTTCTCTTTCAGTGGGTCAGCCATTCCCCTTAGCTTTTTTTTTTTTTTTGCGGTACGCGGGCCTCTCACTGTTGTGGCCTCTCCCGTTGTGGAGCACAGGCTCCAGACGCGCAGGCTCAGCAGCCATGGCTCACGGGCCCAGCTGCTCCGTGGCATGTGGGATCTTCCTGGACCAGGGCACAAACCCGTGTCCCCTGCATCGGCAGGCGGACTCTCAACCACTGCGCCACCAGGGAAGCGCCCCCCTAGCTTTTTAAGCCTTGTAAAAAAAATTTTAATCCTTATATTTTAAAGATAGCAGGAAATAAATAATTCCAAAGAGTGAAAGTGTTTTAAGCAAAGGCACACAGCAAATTGATGGCAAAACATAGTTACCCAACAATTCCACTCCTAGGTGTAGACCCAAAAGAAGAAAACAGGGACTCAAAGAGATACTTGGATATTCACAGATGCATTATTCACAATAGCCAAAAGGGGGAAACGACCAAGTGTCTATCAACAGATGAATGGATAAACACAATGTGATATCACCATACAATAGAATATTATTCAGCCATGAAAAAATGACATTCTGATACATGCTACAAAATGAACAAACCTTGAAAACATTAAGGTAAGTGAAATAAGCCAGACGTTTAGACACAAAATGACAAATATAGTGTGATTCCACTTACTTGAAATATGTAGAATAGGCAAATCCATGGGAAAAAAGTAGAAAAGAGGCCACCGGGGCCTGAGGGGGTGGGGGAAAGGATGGGCCGTTATTGCTTACTGAGTACAGAGTTTCTATTGAGGGTGAAGAAAAAGTTCTGGAAATGAATAGTGATAATGATTGCACAGCAATGCGAATGTACTTAATGCTACTAAGTTGTCCACTTAAGAATGATTAAGGGCTTCCCTGGTGGCACCCTTGGTTGAGAGTCCATCTACCGATGCAGGGGACACGGATTCGTACCCCGGTCCGGGAAGATCCCACATCCCGCGGAGCGGCTCAGCCCGTGAGCCATGGCCGCTGAGCCTGCGCGTCCGGAGCCTGTTGCTCCGCAACGGGAGAGGCCACAACAGTGAGAGACCTGCGTACCGCAAAAAAAAAAAAAAAAAAAAAAAAGAATGATTAAAATGCTAATTTTTATGTTACGTATATTTTACCATAATAAAAAAAATTTTTTAACAAAAAATTAGTTAGATGACCTGGATGCCATCACTGCTCTGCCATTAATTAGATCGCAGGTCACTGCATCCTGCATAAGAACTGTCAGTCACTGGCTACTGATTCCTGAATCCTCGTGTCCAAACCTCAGCAGCCACATTTCCCCTTGCATCATCAGCAACTCCCAGGTTCAGCTCTGTCGCCTTAAACTTGGACCCAAGTTCCCTTCTGCTCTTTCAGTAGGTTCATGTCACCGTTCTTTTAAATACCTGCCCTATTGGCCCCTTTCCTCTCATCATTGCCTCCCCCTACCCTGGCTCACATAACTTCTGGTACAGCACCCAGCTCTTTCTCCACCCCTGTCTATACCTGCTGTGGCGCAGTGCCATGGTCAGCCCAATCAACAAATCTCAGAGCTGAACAGAATCTTTTCCTTGTTAACCTAAAACAATAAAATAGCCAGTAATTTTACCAGCAAAAAGATTTATTTGGGCGCAGCAAAGAATTGCAATTCAGGACAGGCAACTATGGTGACCCATGTGTCAGTCCAGTTAGGCAATGGAGAAGAAACTCTCTTATAGAGGAGAAGGGGAAATTGGGAGGGGCTGTTTTAAACAAAAAGTCCATTGGAGGAAACTTGGAGCTCGAAGCATAGTGCCTTTTCATTGGCTGAATTGTGACAGTCTCTCACTGGCTGAGCTGTTGCCAGGCAAGGGGAAAATTTTTCTTCCACCTGCTGGCACTAGTCAAGTAGAGACTTCCTGCCGGAGATGCAAAGTACTTCTCTTCCTTTTGGGAGCTGTATTGACCTTGAATGGTACCTGCGTGATGGTACCCTTCTGGCCTCCTGATTGCATTTTAGTGAGGTTTCCCTTTATTACTTTTCATATTTCCCCCTTTTGATCAAGATATTTCTTCAAAAGCATCAGTAATCAAGAGCCAGGTTTTTGTTTTGTTTTGTTACCAACATTCAGTGGCCTTTTGTCCCTCAATGCCAGGAAGGGTATTTCCTGGGTGCCATGTCCCATATTGGAGGGGAAAATGCACAGATTAGAAACCTACTGTGGTCATGTTTGAGTAACAAGGAGGGATGGGAGGGAGATCTCGCAGGCATTTCCCATCTAAAGTCTGTATTTTAGAATAGTAAATACTGCAAGGGCACACTTAAAAGTGAAGTAATTAAACAAGTGCTTTATGAAGACACAGTGCAGGAATAAACAAGAAGTAATTAAACAGTTTGTTACCTCAAAAGAAACTGTTTAGAACCAAATGTTTTATCAATATTTGCAAATTCTAAGACTATGTATTTGGCTAGAAATCCAGTTAGTTTATAGTCTACATGAAAGAGAGAGACTTCTGTAAATCCTAAACCTTCTCACAGGCCTGGTCCAGACATCTTGGGAAACCTGTCTCATCTGATGTTGTCTGCTTCAATTCCGGAAAATCCTTACCTTCAAGTCACCAGATGGTATACAGGTCCAGTCTCAGGGTCTGGTGCTTTCTTTAGATGTGTCACATGCATCCAGGAGTCTAATCCCTGCAGTTTGTTGGCACAAGGGTAGGTTAGCAGTACCTGATAGGGGCCAGTCCAGTGAGGTTAAGAGAGTCCTTCTGGAGGCGTCTTTTCCAGTAGATAAACTCTCCAGATTGAAAAGTGTGATGTTTAAGGTCCTCCTCTCCTGAGAGCACACGGTAAAAAGATTGCTCTATCAGAGCATGGTTATTTTGAATTGAAGCAATTAAGCCTTTACAATATTGAGTTTTATCTTCTTTTATCAGCTGCAGATCAAAAGAGGCAGGGGCCAGGAGCACTGGGTGACCTGTGGTCATCTCAAAAGGTGAGAGTTTACGAGTTCCAAAGGACGTGGGTTTGAGATTGAGAAGGACCAATGGCAATACTTTGGGCCAGGGTATTTGGAGGTTCTCTACAAATTTTGCCAATTGTGTCTTAATAGTGCCATTAGTAAGTTCGACTAACCCCAAGGATTGAAGCGCAGTAAAAATTCTGTAAAACCAGCCGAACAGCACAGACTTGCTGAAGCACCTGACCAGTAAAATGAGTTCTTTGATCAGTATAAAGTTCGAGAGGGTTTCCCTAGGTAGGGATAATCTTTTCTAACAACATTGTAGCTACAGAAGAATGGTCTGTCTGCAAGGGAAGGCTTCCGTCCAGTGAGAAAATATACAGACCATGACTAAAACATATTTATATCAGTGAGATGCAGGCCGCTATATGGAATCCATCTGCCAAACTTCAAATGGCTCATTAACCAATTCAAAGTGTCTGGGAGGAGTGCAAACAGGTTTCTCTGGATTATATTTTGGACAGGTGGGACAAGAAGGGAGGCACTCTTTGTGGCCTTATTAATATTTCCCCATCAGTATTGGTTCATGGGTGCTATCATTTTATCAGTGTCAGGCAGTGGTGAGGGGTTTCGTCAGTGAAGGAGGGGAGAAGAGTAGCAGGGTTGAGGTTAGTACAATGTGAGAGAGCTATGTGAGGAACAGTTAGCAAAATGATTTCATAAGAGGTGAGGCAACTGACTGAAAAGGGTTGAGTGGATGAGAATTTAGGAGGTCTTCCACACCATGGGGTACAAAGATGGTGAAAGAGGATCCCATGATTATCTTTTCGGTGGCCTTAACCAGAAGGACAGTGGCAGGAATGGCTCTGGGGCAATGGGGATATCCCTGTGCCACAGGGTCCAGCTGTTGGCTACAATACCCTACGGGTCGTTGATGGTCCCCATGTTTTTGGGTGGGTGCTCTGAGGACATTCTCTGCCTTCTCACCTACAGAGAGGAAAAATGACAGCTGATAATTAGGATGTCCAAAGGTAAGTGGTCTCATTAAGTTTTTCTTTAAGGCTTCAAAAGCTGTGTCATCTTGATCTCCCCAGTTAATGGGGTCAGATTTGCTGGGTTTTAATGAACCATATAAGGGTGACCGTAAGAGTGAAATTTGGAATCCAATTCCAACAGTTGCCTGAGACAACCTCATAATTGGCACGTAGGTTTTGATTCTGGGCAGTTCAGGATGTCATGGAGTCTATCTGGATCCAGATGTAGTCCCTGTGCTGAGATCAGGTGCCCTAAATACTGAACCTGAATTTGAGAAAACTGAAATTTTTCTTTGGAGACTTTATGTCCCTTTAAGGCCAAAAATTTTAGCTGGTGGATGCTGTCTTCCTGTGAGGAGGTTTGAGAAGGACAGCATAGGCGCAAATCATCTATATAATGTAACAAAGTAGAACCTGCAGAAAACTTTACATCATCCAAATCAGCTTTCAAGATTTGTGAAAAGTAAGAAGGACTTTCTGTGAAACCCTGGGTCACTGCTATACGAGTATATTGTTGTCCGTCCCAGGTGAAGGCAAAAAGATATTGGCTAGCCTTATCAACTAGAATGAGTTGAAAAATACACTGCATAGATCAGTCACAGTGAAAAACTTGCTTCAAGTGGGAATGGATGTCAGTAGATGCAGTGGTTAGGAACAACTGGGTGTTGAGAGATAACAATGTTTATTGCTCAGAGGTCCTGGATAAACCTCCATCCTCAGCCCTTGGGTTTTCTCAAAGGTATAACAGGTGTACTACAGGGACTAGTGCAAGGGATAGTGAGGCCCTGAGCCTTGAAATCTTCTATCATGGGTTTTCTATCTGAAGGGCTTCTTGACTTACAGGGTACTGATTAATTCTGAAGAGAGTTTAGACGGATCGATTTGGATCTTAATGGGAGGTACACTGTGA
The DNA here is from genome assembly GCF_949774975.1 of Lagenorhynchus albirostris. Classification (NCBI taxonomy): domain Eukaryota; kingdom Metazoa; phylum Chordata; class Mammalia; order Artiodactyla; family Delphinidae; genus Lagenorhynchus; species Lagenorhynchus albirostris. The sequence goes on from NC_083096.1 coordinate 177,570,715, forward strand.
ATTTTGCCAATATCAGTTGGAGATTTTTGCCTATAAGGAGGGTGGTGGCTGACTCAATAGGGACAGATGATCAGTGTTTCAAGAATCGGCCCCGGCAGTGCCGGAAACAGAACAAATAAAAGATGTCGAAGGGTCTTTTAATTTACCAGGTTGGCTATTTAGATGGCTACTGTCAAATTCTAGAATTATTTCCCCCTTTTGGGAGAAAGAAATTCGGCATAATACTCTTCCAAGAAGTCTTGGCCTAATAAGTGAATGGAGGGAGACGAGCTAAGGAGAGAAAGTGTGTCTCTCTCAAAGGGCCTAAACAAAAGGGAAAACGTTCAGAGACAGAAGCCTGTTGAGGAGTATCAGAGATCGCCACTATGGGAACTGTATTACGGCTCTGCAGTGGGGCTGAGCACAGAGAGTGTGGCCCCGCTGTCAGTAAGGACAGAGATTCCTTCCCAATCTGGAGAGCTGTTTCTTCGAGCTGATTAACAGGGAGGATTGGGAAGAGCCCCTGTAGTTCCTCAGGGCCCCCTCATTGGGCATTAGGAGGACACTGGAAAGGCTGAGAGGGCTGAAAACTCCTGGAATGCTTAAATTTGTAACAATCTTTTTTCTGATGCCCTGGCTTTTTGCAATAGCAGAAATTAGAAGGTTTTTGGTTTTGTTTAGGGACCTTCATTTGCCGGAGTGGAAGATTAAGAATTTTAGTGGTCTTTCTTTTTGGTGACTCATCTAGGTTGCAAATGAGCCAATTTGCCAAATTAACTAAATCTGAAGTGGATACAGTTTTCCATTCCATGCTGGTCCTTTTAACAAAACAAGAAAGATCCCAGTTCTGCCTGTTAACAAACATGGAGGTAACAGTTATCCTAGTGGACGCAACATCTGAAGGAAGACCAGAGTCTTCTTTAAAAATAACCTGAAGTCGATTAGAATAGTCATGAACAGGTTCATCAGATTTTTGTATGCAAGGCTGAATTTTGTTCCAGTCAATAGGCTTAGGAAAGGTGACTGTAATTCCTCGGTGGAAGTTTTCAGTGAGTGTTCTAGCCTCTTGCCAAAAGTTAGGGGATTGCTCTTCTAAATCCCCTCCAGAATGTTCCCATGGGCTAGTTTCATCCAGTGTTTGCTTGACCCTCACCAACAAGCACGTGGACTAACTGATATAAATCTGAGAAACGAGGCTGGTAGGTTTGAACAACTGTGTTAAAATCTTCAGCAAACCTGTGGGGGTCCTCAGTTACTTTAAGAAATGCTTTCACTACGGCTCACAATTCGTCCAGGGAACATGGGTAATCTGGGGTTTATTCGGATCCTCAGAAGATGTAACTTTACAGGGTCGGGTTCTAATAGGTCCAGAGGAGGAAGACGGCACTGGGGGTGGAGCCTGAGACAAAGAGGAGAGATGAATGAAGCCATTTTGTCTTTCTTTTTTTTTTAATTAATTAATTTATTTATTTTTGGCTGCCTTGGGTCTGCGTTGCTGCTTTCTCTAGTTGTGGCGAGCAGGGGTTACTCTTCGTTGCGGTGCAGGGGCTTCTCATTGCGGCGGCTTCTCTTGTTGCGGAGCACCGGCTCTAAGTGCGTGGACTTCAGTAGTTGTGGTGCACGCGTTCTAGAGCGCGGGCTCAGTAGTTGTGGCACACAGGCTTAGTTGCTCTGCAGCATGTGGGATCTTCCCAGACCAGGGCTCAAACCCGTGTCCCCTGCATTGGCAGGCAGGTTCTTAACCACTGATTTTTCTTTAAAAAGACAAAAAGCCCCCATTTTGTCTTTTTTTAGTAATTTGTTTGCCTCAGTTAATTTAATTATTGTGTTTTTCGGAGAGGCCATCTTAGACTCCTGATGGCGTCCGATTCTGTTTTGGTGATTTCAGAGCCATGGCTTTCCATTACAGTTTTGAGAAAAGTAAGTTTGGGGAGTTCAGTAGTTCCTCATCGATTTTCTAAATTGCTTTTGGTTAGTCAGTCCATTTAGTTAGAAATGTGCAAGAGAGAGGACCATGGTTTTTAAACATAAAATCGCCCAGGTACCTGAAAGGAGAGTGCCCTCAAAGCACTTAGATAACTGGATCCCATTTTTAAGAGGTTTTTCTTTAGAGCAAAAGAACCATCCTTAAACAGCCCCAGGTCAAATAACAGAAGAGTTCCAGTAGGAACAGTCTGATTTCAAGACTGAGGCCAAAGTGCCAACTGACTACTCACAGACAGAACAAAAAAGGACAAAGCCTTTAAACAGATCCCAAATAAAGCCTGGAGAGCTTCAAAATGCAAAAAGAGTGGAGCTTGAATCCAGGAGGAAAACTTCCCCTCAAACTCCAGAGTTGGCTAGAAAGCAGTGAGCTCAGTGGGCTCTGTGGGTACAATGACCTGTTTGCTCACCAGCCTCAGAGCTGTCGGGGGTCTCCTCTACATCTCAATGGAACCTCTGTGTAATATTAACCTAAAACAACAGAACTGCCAGTCCTATTACCAGCAGAGTGGATTTATTTGGGAGCATCAAAGAATTGCAACTCAGGACATGCAACTATGGTGAACCACTTGCAAGTCCTGTTAAGCAAAGGAGAGGGAACTATTTTCTAGAGGAGAAGGTAAAGTTGGGAGGTGCTGTTATAAACAAAAAGCACATTGGAGGAAACTGGGAGTTTGAAGTATAGTGTCTTTTCTTTGGCTGAGTTGTTGCCAAGCATGGAGAAAAATCTTTCTTCCTCCTTTTGACTTCCTTCCTGCCAGAGATGCAAGATACACCTCTTCCTGTTGGGATCTGTATTGACGTTGATTGGTACATGCGTGAGAGCTCCCACTCTGGCATCCCAACTCCATTTTAGTGAGGTTTCCCCTCATTAATTTTCACAGCCTTTGCCCTCTTCTGATGCATAAAAACTCTTTACACAATCTAAGAAAAGTGCCTGTAGTGTCAGATCAGACACTTTCAGGATTGGACAACTGACTACTCCCCATGGCCTGCAGGTAGAGGCCAAGCTCCTTAGCTAGGCATTCGGGGATCAGACCACTGCCCCCTCCTCGAGTTGACCTCCCGGTAGTTCCCCTGTACACCTTGTGTTCCAGCCAACCTACATGACTCGCAAGGTCCAGCACCCACCATGCATCTAAACCTCCATGCCTTTTCCTTGGTCGTTCTCTCTGCTAGGAATTGCCTTCTCTCGTGAATCAGAGAATTTCCCCACTCATCCTTCAAGCCCCAATTACTTATCTCCTCTGTGAAACCTCTGATGCATCCCCCCGATAGCAGAATAAGTGATCCTCTTTGTGCCACTGCCGTCTATACCTCACTCACACTTTAGCTACTCGCATCGCCATCTTGATGTCTATCTCCTTCACTCGGCTAAGAAGTCCCTGAGGGTGGGTAACATGCCTTATTTCTGTGTTCCCAAAACATAGCCAGATCTGACACTTAACAGTTAACTCATTTTTATTTAACAAGCATTTATTGACTGTTATTGATTGGTATACAGTGGGAACAAAAAAGATACAGTCCCTGTCCTCACAGAGCTTAAAGTCTAGCAAGAGAGACTTTAGAACAACCAGCATAGAAACAGATGTAGAAACAAACACTTATAAATGACAAATATTACTAACTGCTAAGGAGAAGATAGGGATATTATGAGAGAGACTAATGGGGAAAGCTACTCTGTGTAAATGTTTGATGAATTAACAAGTCAAAGAACGAATTGATTAAATCACCCAATCAAAGAATGGTGGAGAACTCTGATCTTATAAGGACCAGTATATGTAGTGGTTATGAGCATGGATACTGGAGCCAGGCTGCCTGAGTTTATATCCTGGATCGGCCACAAACTAGCTGTGTGACCTTGAGCGAGTAATTAATCTCTCTGTGTTTCACTTCCCTTACTGATAAAATGTGGGATAACAATAGTATCTCAAATCATTGGTTATTAGTCAGTTTTGGCTGCGTAACAAACAATATCAAAATCTCAGTGGCTTACAATGTCTACGTTCATTTTCTTTCTCATGAGTTTTTTGAGTCAGCTGAGGTTCTGCTGGGCTTGGTCATGACCAGCAGGTCTTGGCTCCAGGCCATGGGTTGGGTTCAGGTTGGCTCTGTGTGTTTCCTCATTCTCCATGGACCAGCAGTCTTCTGGATCTGTCTCTCTCATAGGGAATCACAGGAGCATAGGAGGACAAGCCAGATCCACCAAGCACACTAAAACTACACTAAAGAGGCACACTGCTAACATATCATTGGCCAAGGCCAGTCACACAGCCAAGCCCACTATCAGTAGGGTTGTGTATTAGTCTGCTTGGGCTGCTGTAACAAAACAGCACAAACTGGATGACTTAAATGACAGAAATTTATTTTCTCATGTTCTGGAGGCTGGAAATTCAAGATCAAGTTGCTGGCAGGGTTGGTTTCTGGTGAAACTTCTCTTCCTGGCTTGCAGATGACCACTTTCTCACTGTGTCCTCACATGGCCTTTCCTCTGTGTGCCCCTGGTGTCTCTTCCTCTTCTTATAAGGACACCAGTTCTGTTGGATTAGGGATCCACCCTTATGACCTCATTTAACCTTAATTACCTCCTTAAAGGCCCTATCTCCAAGTACAGTCACATTGGGGGTTACTGCTTCAACATACAGATTTGGACAGACACAATTCAGTCCGTACAGGTGGGAAATATATTCCCCTTATTCTAGAGGGAGGTCTTGTCACATCACATGGCAAAGGGTGTAGGGGCATACATCTTTATCAGGGAATAAAGAAATGGCAGTAGTAATCTGATCTCCCACAAACTGTTACAAGGGTTAAATATGTTTATTCATGTAGAGTGTATAGGATAATGTTTGGTACTTAGTAAACTCTAAATAAGTTGGGCTATTTGTTACTTTATGGTTCAGCTGAAACACCTACCGTGTGATGGTTTCACAGTGTACACATGTCAGCCTTGTCAAGGAGTGTGCTTTATATGCGTGTAATTCACTGTATGTAAATTATACCTCAATAAATCTATAAATAGATAGCTAGATGATTGATAGATAGATTAATTTATTTATTAAAAATCAAGGATTTGGGGGCTTCCCTGGTGGCGCACTGGTTGAGAGTCTGCCTGCCGATGCAGGGGACACAGGTTCGTGCCCCGGTCTGGGAAGATCCCACATGCTGCGGAGCGGCTGGGCCCGTGAGCCATGGCTGCTGAGCCTGTGCTCCGCAACGGGAGAGGCCACAACAGTGAGAGGCCCGCACACCGCAAAAAAAAAAAATCCAGGATTTGACCTTGGAACAGAAAAGGGACATTAGTGGAAAAACAGATGAAATCTGAACCACGTCCAGAGATTAGTTAACAAACTATACCAAGGTTAATTTGTTAACTTTAATAAATGTACTGTAATTATGTAAGACTAACATTAGAGGAAACTAGGTGAAGGATGTACAGAACTCTCTGTATCATCTTTGTAACGTTTCTGTAAATCTAAAATGATCCCCCCAAAAAAGCTAAAAACAAACAACACCCCCCATGACTCCCTTCTGCCTACCAGAGAGGTGAGCAATTTCTGACCTTGGGACCTAGCCTTCATTTCTTCAGACCGGTGGGCTAATTGCCAAGATCTGATCACAGATCCAAAGTAGGGAACACATAATAGCATTTTAGTGCAAATGAGAAACTGTGCTGAAATGAAAAGACCAAACTCACCCAAACCTTTGCAGGCGGTAGGCCGCTTCCCTCGCCGGGTGGGGACTAAGGGCTTCGATGCCCCGGTATGGTGACCACCAGCTACATGTGGCTACTGAGCCCTTGAAATGTGGCTGGTCCGAATGGACATGTCCTGTGACAGTAAAGATTTAGGATGAAAACAGATTATAAAATATCTCATGAATAATTTTTTGCATCAATTACATGTTGAAATAATATTTTAGATATACTGGATTAAATAAAATACATTTGAATTAATTTAATCCATTTCTTTTTATTATTTTTTTTTAATGTGGCTGCTAGAAAATTTGAAATTGCCCACATGGCTCATGTTATGTTGCTACTGGATAGCGCTGGTCTAGAGGGGAGAGGTGGTATAATACCAGAGGAGGGTCCTGCTGTGACATCTGGAGAGCAGGGTGAGGGTCAGGCTCAGGCCCAGCGGAGGAGAGGAATTCAGGAGCTGGATAGCTTGTGTTTCAACCAGGCCCCAACTTGTGATGTCAGAGGCGAGGAATGATAACAGAAAAGCAGTGGGATTTACACAGGCCTCTTCATGCAAATCTAACCTTTGTACCTGCAAAGCAGTCAGGCTTTGTTTATGACAGCCCAGCTGCCTAAATTAGAACAGGCAGCCAATCATGATGGCATAATGAAAAGGCCAGAGGAGGCTGCTACAGTAGGGTCTCCCTACAGGAGGACAAGGCCCCGCCTAGGTCCATCCAGAAGTGACAAGCCACCAGACAGCTGGGGCTGCCCCGGGAGCTCGTTCCCCTTTTACTCTCTCTCTGGGTGGCTACCTCACCTGGAAAGACACAGCCATTGGACCTCAGGAATCACCCTTCCAGTCCAAAGTCTGGCCTGAAAGGAGAGGCTTCTCTTTCTCCAAATGTTCATGTGTCCCAGGAAAGGATTCTGATTGGCCCAGCTGGAGTCATGTGCCCATTTCTGAGCCAATCACTGAGGCTGTGGCTGGGTCACATGGTCACAGGATAATGTGATTGGTAGTCCCTTCAGAAGCACATGGAGTGAGGAAGGAGTGAGGAGAGAGCGATTCTCCCAAAGGAGGGGGCATTGTCAGAATAAGGGGAGAAGCAGGACAGAAAACACAAATTGCAGACAACCCCTCTACCCTTCCAGTGGTGCCTGCGCCCTTACAACCCCAAGGCCAGCTTGGGTTGCTTTCTTCCTGTGGGTCAAGATAAACTGGGTATTAGCCCTTCAGGAGACCATTATCCCAGAGCCAGAGAAGGGATCCAGGAACTACATCCTCAGGGGGCTTTCTGGGCATCCCTGGACTTGTCCATGTAGGTGAGCAGGAAGGAAACCATTCTAGGGTCAAGTCACTGCACATGTCCTGACCCCTGCCCCCTCCAAGGATTCAGTTTTCTCCACAACATATATTTCTTGAGGCCCATGTTGGACTCTGGGCAGGACACTGGAAACTCAGAAATGTAATGTCAGGATTCCTGTTCTCAGGAGCTTGCAGCCTGTGGTAGGAGAGTGGAGAGGGGAGAAAGGTGTCAGTGAGACGGGCATCAGTCCAGGGAGTCCTGGATCCCAATCGTCCAAGGCTGTGCTCCGCTCAGTAGCACTCGGTAAGCAGGGCACAGCACCCTGTATGGCTTTGGTACCCAGCGCTGCATCCCCAGAACCCACCTCTGATGGTAGCTGCAGCTGCAAAGGACAGTTCCACGAGGGCTCAGATGCCTCGGGCTGGCAGCCTTCCGCCCTCACGCACTGCAAATCAAAGACCTTCTCAGGCAAATGCTGCTCGGAAGTCAGGGGAGTTGGCACCCCCAGGGCAAGCCTCAGCTGATGGGGAAGGGAGCCACTGGATGAATGCTGGGACCTCCTGTCCCTCAGCTGAGCATTCTGGGAGACGTTCTGCTCTCCTCTGAAGTCCCGTGGGATCAGCACCTGTTGCCCACAGCACGAACCTCCACGTGGCACCGTGTGTGGCTTTCTCTCCCTCCCTGACTCTCCTCACCACCTACCCCTGCATCCCAATTAAACCACCTGCACCCGGGAATTCCCTGGTGGTCCAGTGGTTAGGACTCCATGCTTTCACGGCCATGGGCCCGGGTTCAATCCCTGGTCAGGGAACTGAGATCCTGCAAGCTGCTTGGCGTGGCCAAAAATTTAAAATAAATAAATAAATAAATAAAAAACACCGGCACCCAAGACCTTGTCCCAGGCTCTGCTTCTGGCGGGGGCCAACCCCAACTAAGATATACAGGTACTCGTCAGCACCATGGGGACGCAGAGATGAAATGGGCCATCATCCCTGCTCTTGACACAACTAAATATAATAACATGCGGGAAGATCCTACGGCACAGGGCAGCCAAGGCCACGTTAAGGGGCTTCCAGGGAGAGGCCCTCAGCCCCCTGAACCCTAAGCCCCCACCCCAAGGCCACACAGCCTGGCCCTCAGCACAGCCCGGCTGAAGCCCTGGGGAATGGTGGCAGCCCAGCTGCCAACGCCAAACACAGAGAGAAAGTAATTTCCTATTCTCAGCTAATTGCTTTCCACGTCTAGCCCGTCCTCCCCCACCCCGCGGCCCCTCCTTCTCCTCCTCCCCTTCTCCTTTCTCCACCTTCCAAGGACAAGGACATAGAGATACAGCCCCCCTGGGCCCCGCTTGTCTCTCTCAAAATGGGTTTCTGAAACGTAATCCGAGAAGTGGCAGGTAGACTGTGGCTGGCACAGCCCCCAGGGGAGGGACGGCTCTGTGCAGGGACCTTGGGGCTCTGGCTTGGACTGAGAGGGCCCCCAGGCTGGGAAACAAGCGCTCACGCACACCCTCTACTCGCTCCTTCGTTCATTCACTCCTCACCTCGTTCGCTTCTTCACTCGGATATTCTTTCCCTCCCTCCTTCACTCACTCAGTCACTGTGGCAGAGATGTTTGTAGAACCCGCTAAAAATCCACCTTCTCCACATTTACCCCCATGTGGTCAAGAAGGGCCGTGCAACTTGTTCTGGCCAAAAGCCTATAAAACAAAGTAACATGATTCCCTTCCAGGCTGAAACATTTAAGAGCCAGTGTGTGACCTTCACTTCTCTTACCTCCTGCAGTGGCAACCACGGAGACCTCACTTCCAGATGTTGCACCCCAAGATAATGGCAGCTCCATCAGCCTGGGTCCTTGAGTGACTGTGCTGAGCAGAGCATCCCCCCATCCCCTTTAAACCACACTGGATATATAATGTGAGAAATAAACCTTTGTTGTGTTAAGCCTAAGGTTTGGGGGTCGATTTGTTACACAGCATAACCTGTACTGTGCTGACGAATACGCTTGCTTACTTATGCATTCTCTTGCTCCTCTCCCTCCCCTCTATTCCCTCCCCCTGTACCTACCAGAGAGTGAAAGTCTGAACTCCTTCCCCAAGATGTGCTGAGTGGCCACAGTGGGCTGATTGATGCAAATTGTTTCTGGAATACCTACAAGATACAGAGACAGAGGGCAGTGGCTGGACACACAGTGCAGACAGAGTAACCTTCCTGCAGCTTGGTGAACTTATTAAAAGAACCTATTACTGATCCAGTGGTTGCCCTGAAGTAACAGTTTCCCAGGATATCGTGGGTGGCCAAGGAGGAAAAACAGGACAGGGCATGCGGATAAGCTGACATTGTGCCGGGACGGAGTTAGGCTGCTACAGAAGGTCTTACTTCAGAGACCCTCCGGAGTCACCAAACGCCCCACCCCTGTTTCACAGACGAGGAAACTTTGGTCAGAGAGGTTTGTGGACTTAGCCAAGCTCCCATGCTTAAGACCCAGAACCCCAGATTTCCCACAGGAACGCCTGCCACCCGGGGTATCCTGAGGACATTTTTGTGAAGCGTGAATGCCAAAGGTACGCTTTCTGGAAACCCGAGTAGAACCTCATTTGACTACCAAGGTCCCATTTCTTAAGCACTTCCTAAGTGCAGAGCCTAAATTAGCTGTTTTAACAAAAATAAAAGGAATAGAAGGCCCAGACACTGCTCAACCAGCCAGCTGTGGGGAACTGAGGATAAAACCCCCCAAATAAGGGACAGAGATAAAATAGACACGTTTTGTCAAAACAAGTATAAAGGGTCAAATAGAAGTAGGTGCCTGGTGGTGACGTTTCCTTTCCTTCCCTCTTCCTGGCCTTGTCCCCTCTTTGCTGAAGCCCAGGGAAGCTGCCCCCACCTCCTTTATGTGACACAGGGCTCAGGGCTCCCGATCCACCACCAACAGCCTCCCCGCTCCATTCCCATGTGCTCTCAGGAGAGTTTCCATGATACCCACACCCTGGAGTGGCAGCTGAGAAAACCATGTGCCAGGGACACCTTATTGCACTTTTACCCAGGCCTCACCTTTGGCTAAAAAAACCCCACCCCCATCACCCCATCCCCTTTGCTAGGCAGGTTCCTACTCAAGCTTCAACATCCAGCTGAGGAGCCACCTCCTCCAGGAAGCCTCCCCTGCCCTCCCCCTCCTCAAGGCTGGCCTTCAACAGTGCTTGGTGGTCCTCGACGATGTTCCAGTACAGGCCTCATTCAGGCCTTGCTGTGTTTTGTTTGCCTGTTTGTGAGTGTTCTTCCTCCAGCCAAGAGTGAGTCTTGCAATGCTGAGCAGGACCTGGGTTTCGTTCACTTCTGATCCTCCGTGCCTGGCCCAGGGTTTTGTACTTCAGAGCTGCTCAATAGGTGTTTGTTGAAAGCATTCTTATATACACAGGGGCTTGAATTTATGAATAAATCATAGACAAAGGAAAGCGTCTCTGATGGTGAAATTCCAGGTATCGGGAGCTAAGTAGGGAGTGTATGTGTGTGTGGGGGGGGGGAGTTGTTGTTGCTGGGGGCCCATGTCACTCAGTCCCTTTGGCCACACGGGTACAACCCTCCACCTGCATGTTTACCATTGTCATGGCACTCCCTATCTGTCCTGTCGCCAAATCACGCACCAGACCATGTGTTCTAGCTTGGGCTTCATAAACTCCAGTCCCTGGACTTGTAGGTAACTGAGCCTGCTCGTGGCAATGGACCAAATCCTTCAAAGCATTACAAAGCCAGGACATCGCGTAGGAGGTAGAGGGAGAGGGCAGTCTTTGGGGGGCCCCTCCCTCTTCTCGTCAATCTTGAGCTGAGAAGACATCGGGAGGACCTGGTGCTTGCAACACTCCCGCTGCCGCCAGGTGAGGCCCCGCTGCACTGTGACCGTGAACAGGGAAATGAGCAGCTCACATAATAACCCTTGTTACCCAAGGGTCTCCTTGGAACGGGTGGAGTAGGAAGGCCAAGGAGCTGAGGTGGGCTTGGCCACACGCTTTCCAGAAGCAAAGGCTTCCCAGCTCAGAGGAACCTCCCAACCCTCACTTTTTTTTTCAGAGTGTATATGTTTCATTTATTTTTTTAACTGAAGTATAGTTGATTAACAGTGTTGTGTTAGTTTCACACTAACAAGCAAAGTGATTCAGTTTAATATATATATCGATATATTCTTTTTCAGATTCTTTTCCCTTATAGGTTATTACAAAATATCAAGTATAGTTTCCTACTCTATACAGTAGGTCCTTGTTTGTTATCTGTTTCATATATAGTAGTGTGTATGTGTTAATCCCAAACTCCTAATTTATCCCTCTCCCCTTTCCCCTGTGGTAACCCTCATTTTGGGGTTCAGCTCTCTAGCCCCTGACCCTCCTCTGTAAGTAAAATTGGCCAGTCCCTTCTTGGACCACACCATCACTTGTCACAGGCTCTGTTCTAACCTCTCTCACGGTCCTGCCATATTTGATTATGTGTCTGGGTGTCTGTCGCCCTCACTAGCTTGCAAAGCCCCTTGTTGCACGAACTACTCCTTAATCACTTGTGTGCTAGGTGTCTGGCAATCAAAGTTTGATGGATTCATTGATGGATGGATGAATGGATGGACGGAGAGAGATCTGCCCAGGAGACACCCTGTGATTGTAGCTACCAGTTTATAAATTTTGCGCAGTCTTGTGCTAAGTCCTTTAGACATGCATTTTTCTCATTTAATTCTTACAGCAACCATATGAGTTGAGTAATCATAAGCCCATTTATGATAACAAGACTGGGGTTGAGGCTCTGTTTTCACGTGATGTCCCACAGCCAGAAAGTACCAAGCTAAGCAGAGTGAGTGCCCCCAGAGTCTATACTCTTAACCACTCTGACTTACAGCCTCCTCATGGATATACTGCTTTTTCTCTGAGCCTTGGTTTACTCATCCATAAAATGGGGATGATAGTACCCACCTTGCAGATTGTACACTTAAGGGTCAGGCTGGGTCCATTGTGGCTTCCAGGTTCCCGGGAATTTGGGGTTTCTGAGTTCTCCAGCTTATGCCCATGGGGACCCCTATCCACGAAGTCCATTTGTTGGTCACTCCCCTCCCTCACAGTGGCTCCTCAGCTTTGTCCCCCATTGCCCTAGTCTTCTGCAATGATGCAGGTTAAGCGCATGTTGTATTTTCTTTTCTTTTGCTGGGGAAGGGGGCACTCTTTCACCTCCCCGGGGATGAAGCTTCCCTGTGTTTGCAGGGAACCGGTCAAAATGCTGCATTGAATCCTGCTTACCAAGCCTGCCAGGGACAGTTGGGGTCCCTTTCAGCACCCCTGCCTGACTGCCTCTTCTCTGCTCTCCACCTGTCCACCTTTAATTCAGCAGGCTATAAATATGGAACTTATCAATCTCACTTTTCTGCAAGGAGAGGAGAACCTTCTCACCCACTGTGGAAAGGGGACCGATAGCTTCACTCATCCACTTGAGTACTCACAATGGCCTAGGTGCTACCAGAATCTGAAAGAGATCCAGGGTCAAGGCAAACCCCAAAGCCGCCACCACTGGAGCCCAAATTCCACATTTCTGATGATTTTGGGGGGATAGGTGGATTCTTCCAGTTTTTCTGGACAACAAACACTGAGGAGGTGGCTTCCTGGGAAGCTTGGTTGAATGGGAAGCAAATGAAAATTCTTCACTGGCCTAACCCAATTCTATCAAGGTGGGCTTCTTGGAAGAGGAGGGATTCAAACTAATGTTGAAATGAGGGTGGGGATGGTGAGGAAGTCTGGCTGGGGGAGAAGCGGAGAAAATGAGGAATTCTAATGGAAGGGAAAGAAGGAGATGGTTAGAAAAGGAAGAGAGAAACCAGGTGTATCTTGTCAGCTGTGGAAGAGGGGAGGAGCCTGCAGGGGTCACCTGGATGCAGATGAGACACAACAGGAACCAAAGGCAAGGATGGTAGGGTGCAGAGGGTGGGGATAGGGAGAAGGGACCTCAAGCAGTTGACTGCAGGGCCAGCCTCGTGCCCAGAGAACTGGCACTCTCCAATCTACAAAACGAAACAGCCAAGACCCGGGGAATGAATGGCCTTGCTAATGGGTCGTTTTGTTTTTTATGCATTTTCATTAGCAAGATAAAATAACAACTAATCATGTAATTGTCTCCTCATCTGGGAAATAAAAGCCTGGTAACCACCTGAATGTTTTTGGCTGCTGGATGAGCCACAGGTCCTCAGCCCAGGGCTCGGTGAGTGATGGGGACAGCGGGACAGGGGACAAGGAGGTCGCCGTCCAGTCTCCTGACTCGTACCCCAGGCAAATGCCATGAGTGACACTCCTAGAAGAATCAAGAAGCAGTCGCCATAGTTCCACCTTCTTCACTGGCCAGAAGAGTCTCCATTATTTCTCTCCTTACCCAGTAGACCCCACATCCCTAGCTGGTCGAGGATCTCACCCAGAGACCCCTCCCAATAGCCGTCTTGAGACAGGCGCTCTGGAAAGGGGCAGAGGGAGCAAAGCCAGGTCTCCATGGTGACCCTGTCCACTCACCCTCCCATCACGAATTGGGGGGAAGGGCTGAGGAGCTTTGGTTGGTGGGGAAGTGAGGCAAGGGAGACTGGTTACCCAGGCAACTCCCTGGAGGTACCAGCCAAGGGCTCCGCTCCCACAGGTTGGGGCTGGCGTTGTCATGGAGACTCCCTGGCAGCATTGCCAAGGCTGGAGGCCCGGTTCCCCTCTCAAACCCTAGGGGCATGGGGCACAAGAGGCAAAAGGATCAGGAGCCTCTTAGAATAATGTGACTTTCAGAGTGGCAGCTTGCTGGAGAAGAAAGTTCCAGAAGACAGTGTGCTCTCCACTTCGCTTCTCCCTACTGGCCCCCTGACACACACACACACACACACACACACACACACACACACACACACACACACACACACACACACACACTGCCCCTGTTCTCGACCTGCCTCTAGAAATTTGCTGGCGCCCAGCTCTCACTCTGAGCTCGTGGTCCTATCTCTCCCTCTCTTGGTCTTCCTTTTCAGTGATGCTGATCATTTCAGGCAGAGAGCCTACCCAAGGGTCGCCATGACGACTAACCAAGCCTTTGGTATCCATGTTGACAAGCCCTCAAAGTTATTTTTATTTATTTATTGGGAATTTCAAAGGATTTTCCACTCCCTTGCCAAGGCCTGGCATTTGGGAGACTGGGGTGGACCATCCCCTGGGCCTAGAAAAGGAGAATAAGGTTGAGGAATGTTGGGACTGACAGCTGAAATGTAGCTGGAAGGTAGCCAATAAATACCTCCTCGAAGCTGCAGAGGAAAAGGGCTTGTAGGCTCCTCGTCATTGTGCCAGATGCCTGGGGAGGCTCTCAAGAGCCACTTAACAGCCACTGTCCTCAGGGAGGTTCCAGTGCAGCTTCAGGGGATAGATGGGCCGATTGAGACACATCTTACTTCACTCTAAAGAATAACTCACAGGATTTACAGAAATACACAGAGCCTAACAGAATAAAAACAAATGGATGAGGAACATGGAGTAAAGGGAAAATAAGATAATGCTGGCTAAGGGAGAACACAATCATGCAAGGTCCTAACAATAAGTGAGGTGTGCCACAAATCCAACTCTGAGCTTCCTGATGGCCACAGCAAAGAAGGTAATGAGATTTATATAGTCTATAAGGGGAAAAAAATGATGGTTCAGGAGAAGTGATGGAAGGAAAATTAGATGAGGCTACAACCCCAGCCCACAGAGAGTCCTCCCCACTAGCATCTGACTCCACCCTTTCACTTTTTTGCTTCTTGGCCCTGCCTTGTTAGTTTTCTCTTTCTCCAATGAAGCTTATTCTTTAACCATGCCATGCGATGTTGTGTAATTTATCCCAAACCTGGTGCATGATGGAGAACCCAGATGGGACCCACCTGCAGGATAGAGACCTGTAAGGGGTCCCCCTTGCACAGCAGCTTGGCCCCATCTAAAATCATAGCCATTGAGATGTTTTTGGTTGCAAATAACAGCAGACCCGACGCAAAATGACTCCACCAAATAGGGGATTTAATCTTCTCTCAGAACGGCACATTCTGAGGTAGGCTGGCTCCATTGGTGAATTCTGAGCTTCACTGGCATCCAGGACCCTGGTGCCTTTCACCTATGAGCTGGACCACCCTCAGGGTGTCAGTTTAGCTCCCTCCATGTGGCCATCAGGGCTCCAGCCTCACATGCAGTGTGGCCGGTAAGGGAAGGGGATTCTGTTCTGTGTCTCATTTTAAGAAAACCATTTCTAGAAGCCCTCAATGGATATTCCATCATGTGTCTTTGGCCACATCTGGGTCACCTTCTCCCTGTTAACCCAGCCCAGAGCAAGGGAGAAAAGGTGAGCACAACAGATCAGACTAACCAGTATTCATGCTGACTCACATGGAGGGAGGAAAGGACCCCGGAACAAAACTAAAGTTCGGCCCCACTGAGAAAGGAAGGGTTTCAGGTAGGTGTCCTAAGTGAGGGTCCCCAGAAGCCAGCCTTGAGATGAAGATCTGTGTGCTGGTGATGTAAGGAAGTGCTCCTAGAAGAAACTGATAAGGGAGCAGGAAAGCAGGACAGAGAAGCTCTACGGGCTCTGGAGCAGAAATTACATCTCAGGTGTTGTCCCAACTCCATGCAAGGGGGTGGGACTTTCATTCTCCAACTCTCATGAGTCTTTGGCTAAGGGCCGCCTCTGGGGAAACTGCTGGTTCTCTGCACACGTAGGCACGCCAGCTCAGGTGGCCCACGGGTAGGCTTCTGCGGAGAGTCGCAGGGGCGTTAGAAGCAAAGCACGCAGAAGCTGAGGGCTGCGAACACAGAAATGGTCACGGGGATCCCAGGGGCATCTGGTCAACCAAGGGTGTCCACCACAAAAATGACCTCTTCCGGTGCCAGCACCCTGAGGACAGGGAGCCTGTCTGTCTTGTCATTTGCTGTCTCCTCAGCCCCAGCAAAACGCTTGCAGATGCCATACTCAGTAAATATGTGTTAAATAAATGAATGAATGCCCCAGGGTCTGGGGCTTAGAGAGAGCTGCCCCTGGGCCTTGGGGCGTGTCTTTCCAGCCTGAAGCCCCACCTGCAAGGAGGCAGCCCACACCCCCCGCCCACAGTGGCGTTTTCCGGGGTAATTTGTGTCTCCATAGAGCTGAGGGCAGCTCCTTGGAGAGTTCCCAGCAGACCAAGCCCAGCAGGTTGAGCCTTGACCCAGAGGCACAGAGGGTGGTGGCCATGCTCAGGAGCTGAATGTACCCGTGACAAACAACTCAGCGCTATTACTATTTAAAAAGTGTAAATGAATTCATAGCAAAGGCTTGTACAGACATTAGCTCACGCATCTGTCACAACTACCCTGTGTGTCAGGTGTTACTGCGTCACCATCATCACCCCCAAAGGAGGAAGGAAGAAACTGAACCTCAGAGAAATGGATTCCCTTGCCCACAATCAAAGAGCCCGAAGGGGTCACCCGTTGATGCCAGATCCCACATCACCCCGCCTCCCACGAGTTCCATGAAGAGCTCTTTCCTGGCACTGAACCCCCTGGGTCACCATCAGCTGTGCTCCTGCCTCTTCCCCCTACCTCTTGCACTAGGCCGTGAGTTCACCCAGAGAAAAGACCACGCCCCTTTCTTTGTTA